>NC_080069.1:64178083-64831417 GCF_949987535.1 Balaenoptera acutorostrata | reverse complement strand
GGGGGATGTTTGCATAGTTCATGTAACATGACAATACAGGTAATTATAGTCTGAAAATCAGAAATAGACTGAAACCATATAGACCCATATTTAAAATAAGAGATGATGAGGAAAGATTCTGCTGCAAGCTGGGCTGGCACCTTCTCAACTCCACACTAAAAGTGATGTAGTGATAAAAGACTAAATGAAAGAGAGTAAAGAAAAAGTATTGAGGCAACAATCATGACAGAGAATATTTATGTCAGTGGTCAGCAGTTAACACTGGTAATGCTTATTCTTAGGCATTTGTAATTTGTTGTCTTTTTAAAATAGATTATTGAAGTAAAGAAATATTCTGTACATAAAAGAATGGAAATTCCATGAGACTTTTCAGCAATTATAGGACACCTGCTACAAAATGTTGTCTATGCCCCATTTCCATTCTAATGTATCATTGACCAATATTATGGTTAAAAGTTTTCCTAGCTTCTCATCATTTTTTTTGAATGCAGACTCAATATGCCCTGAATGATTGTTGGACAGGCTTTAATAAAAATCTTTTAAGAGTGTGTATACTTACGTATATATTACTCTCTTAAAAACAATTAGTTATTTTACTTTAGCAAACCCTTACCTGCCATATGATGCTCACTGTGTTAAACACGGGGAATGAGAAGAGTCAAATGTACTGAGATGGAAACAAATCCTTTCTATAGCTAGATGTGGAAACCCTCTTAAGAAGATTGCTACCTGTGTTGAAAAAAATTTTGGTAAGTCTACTTGGAGTAGAAGTTAAGACCTCAGCTGACACGAATGGCTCAACTATCCTCAAAATAAGTGGAGTGATGTGTTGGTTGATCTAGAGAGAAAATGTGTCTGTGGCGGGGTGGGGGTACATGAGTAAGAAAAAGAGGACTTGGAACCCCAAACTGTAGCAGGAGGTTTGCAGTAAGTCATGCTTCTTCCTCTTTAGTTTTGAGAGAAGGTGAAGGTACTGAGTGTATTCTGTACATGTGAGCCAGGTCCCTTGGGCCAGAGATCAGACTGTGGTAGGCATCTGTTAAGATGGCCCCCAGTGATCCCTTCCTCCTGCTGTTCATGCCCTGGTGTTTATGCCCTCCTGGTTTCTGTCTTTGGCATTCTCTCTCTCTCTTAAGAATTGCTCTAGAGGAGGCCAGCTGCCATGGTCTGGGGACATCCAGGCACCCCAGGAAGAAGTCCATGTGGCAAAGAATTTGATGTCTCTAGCACATGGCTATTGGAGGCTTTCATTGCAGCTGTCTACCAGGGTTGGTCAAGTTGATAAACTGGAACATGGAAGGTACAGGACAGTTTGGATGGGAGAGGGCTGAATCACCAAAGGGACTGGGGTGAATGTCCAGATGACATAGAGAACTTAAAAATCTCTCACAAGTATAAGAAAGACTAAGGAAACGTGAAGAAAGAAAATTATTGGGGAATTACAGAAAATGCAGCGAACATGGAGTCTGACTCTCACACCTGAAAACCAAAGTTGTGTCCAATATTTAACTCTGAGGGTCAGAGTATCCCTAACTCACACATGGTTTCAGAAACTTCAAGGCAGGCACATAAATGACTACAACACAAGAATGAAATATAAAAGAGTACTCATGTACATTATATATCAGTATATAAATATGTAAGTGCATAAACAGTATAGATCACTTAAAATAACATAAACTAATAAAGTATGATACAGCATAAGTAATATGAAAGATTATATGGAAAATAACTGTCATACACCTAACATAACAAAAATAAATGATATGTAAGTAGAAATACAAGTAATACATTCACCACAATAAACAGTAACAAAGTTAACTAATATATACCTGTTCTTATATATTTATACAGAGAACACACATTTTCAGAAATATATCTGATACATGCTAAACTAATCTTCAGTTGAAAAGTGAGTAATATGGAAAGATTAGCATTTGTGTAATCACTGTATTCAGTTCTTATAATGTTACCATAATTGCTAGTAAAGGATGTCAAATTTAATTACATTTTCCTGTACATTCCAGGAAAGTATAAAAGAGGGGTGTTGCTATATTTTATATATATACACATACATATATATATTTTTTTCACTTAGGTAATGTTTTGTCAAAACTTGTATATAGTGTAGCAATACCTAAAAAGTGTTACACTGTTGAATTCTAAGGTTGTTTAAAGTGTTACACTGTTGAATTCTAAGGTTGTTTAAGACATTGGGACATTTTTTTATTCTATGTCCTCCCTGTATAATTAACTCACATTCTTTAAGAAGTGTTCCAATATTTTCACAAATTCTCTTTTTAACCAACCTGATTTAAGAATCTCTTTGCAATATTTAACCCAATTAGGTCAGTGTGGTCACTTTAAACTATGTTCAAACTTTCTTTGATACTCCTCCCTTCAAAAGGAGAAGACTGATCCCCAATTTACTACCCAGAAATGTAGGCTGGAGTTAGTCTCTAAATCTAATGAATAGAATGTGGCGGAAGTGTTAGTATATGAATTTCGAAAATAAGCATATACGCACACATAGAGGATCTCTTCTGGACCACTTACCCTAAGGGAAGGCAACAGCCAGATCATGAGCACAGGAATATGTGTGAGGAGAGACTCCGGGGAGGAACTGAGGCCTTCCCCCAACAACTAGCGCCAACTTCCCAGCCCTGTGAATGAGACATCTTGAAATTACAACTCTGCACCTTCTGAAAAGCCTGCAGGATGACAACTGACTGCAAACTCTTGAGAGACTCTGAGGCAGAACCACTCACTTAAGCCATGCCTTAATCTTGATCCACAGAATCTCTGAGGATAATAATTATTGTTGTGTTAAGCCACTGTGTTTTGGGGCTTTGTAATACAGCAATTAATCTAATATAATCACCTCATTATTTTATATTCCATCTTCAATAAAGATGTATTAGGAAAAAGAGATCACCTTTTATGTAGGACAAAACCTGCAATTTAAAATGCACACAATCAACATTACTGCATTAGTCTTGTTTTTAATGGTGCATATGTTAATTTCTGAATCTGTGAATAGACGTGCCATTATTATGAGCTTCCACTGGTGACTGTTACATGTATGTGTTTAAACTTAATTCTAGATTAAGAAAGCACATTTGTAAATCCAGTTACTTAGCTGAAATCTCACAGAAGAATATTTGTACCTGGAATATGACATTTGATTCTTGCTCAAGATATTTACTTATATACTTTGCCTTTTTTTTTTTTTTTTTTTTAATTTATTTTTGTCTGTGTTGGGTCTTCGTTTCTGTGCGAGGGCTTTCTCTAGTTGCGGCGAGCGGGGGCCACTCTTCATCGCGGTGCGCGGGCCTCTCACTATCGCGGCCTCTCTTGTTGCGGAGCACAGGCTCCAGACGCGCAGGCTCAGTAGTTGGGGCTCACGGGCCTAGTCCCTCCGCGGCATGTGGGATCTTCCCAGACCAGGGCTCGAACCCGTGTCCCTTGCATTGGCAGGCGGATTCTCAACCGCTGCGCCACCAGGGAAGCTCCCTACTTATATACTTTGAATGAAATCATTACAGTTATAAAATTGTGTCTTATTTTTGTGGTACATTCAGCCATTTTTCAAAATAATAAAAACAATAAACTACTGCTAGCTTACTTAGAAATAGGAAACTAAGTTTTATGTGAGAATTATTTCATTAAATTCATACTGTAAGTTAATTAATTGACATACTTAGTGGAGTAACAAAATTCATTTTTTAATTTAAAAAGTGAGCGTTTATTGTTTGGTATGAGGTAAGCACTTGCTTTAAATGCCTTTTATGTATTTGTTAATTATTGCTGCTGTTCTACCAATTAGGAAAACAAAGCAGACAAGTCAAATCACTTTCACAGGGTCACATATTTAGTAAGTGGTAAACTGGGCTTGAACTCAGGCCCTCTAATGTGTACATTCTTAAGCATACTGATGTCCCAATCTGGAATCCAGTTTTCCCACTAACACATAACAAAAGATCTGCAACAAAAGCTCATAAAAACGACACATACATCCACTGGTTCAAAATTAACATATACCTTATTAAAGGCAAGACTAATCTAGCCATATTGATTGTGCACATTCTAAAATGCTCCTGCCTTTAAATACAAATTAGTATATGATCAAATTGCAGTGTAATTTTTTACAATTTTAAAATCTCCTCAAGACAACATACTGAATTCTATCAGAATATATACATTAAAAAAAAAACAACAAAACAAACCAACATGCATTCCCTACAAGCTACTTGGAACTCCAAGGGAAAAAAGCAACAAGGTCACAAAACAGGTCATCTTAATGGGGTACAATCTGGGGTTGCATTTATCTTAAACAAAGGATAATGGTAACCTCCAAAATGTAAGGAAGAAAATAGTAAAATAAATTTCTAAGCAAAGACAAAGAATTGGTGACACTAAGGTAGACTTAGGTGCTGATCAAATTTGAGCTGCTATCATTCCTGCTTTTTCTATTTCAGGACTCAAGAACTTGCTGCATTCTCCCGGCTATTAGGAAGGATGAACACAAAAGGCAACCTACATTGTCTAAAAATAGACCTCAGTCCACTTTGACAAAGCACTCCATCCAGCAGCACTCTGCTGCCACACTTTCATTAAACCAATGGAGATGTTAGCTTCATCTATTTCGTTTCTACTGGAGAGCACAGGGATTCTTCAATATTTTGACCTGTCTCCACTGGAGAGGAAGAATTTGATTTGTAAAAAGACATGGGCCTAATTTTGCTAGATATTAATGAATCAGCTAAGGAAGTCTCTATATGGCTGCAGGAGCAGTCTGTCAGCAACCCCATGACAAATCTCTTTCTCTAACAGACTACAGTATGCTCACAAAAAATTCACTTAAGGATGAAATTTGGCATGTGGTTATACATGAAATTTGGCATGTAGTTATACATTTCTGGGATAATCATAATTTTTTCCCTTTCATTAGCAAGAAAAAAAAATAGTGTCTTAACCTATAGCACTGTGTTACAACTAAAATAACAAGAAAAATACATAATAAGAGTTAGTCCAGGGCTTCCCTGGTGGCACAGTGGTTAAGAATCTGCCTGCCAATGCAAGGGACACGGGTTCGAGCCCTGGCCTGGGAAGATCCCACATGCCGCGGAGCAACTAAACCCGTGCGCTACGACTACTGAGCCTGCATTCTAGAGCCCGTGAGCCGCAACTACCGAGCCCACACTCTAGAGCCCGCAAGCCACAACTACTGAGCCCACGTGCCACAACTACTGAAGCCTGCATGCCTAGAGCCCGTGCTCCGCAACAAGAGAAGCCACCTCAGTGAGAAGCCCAGGCACCGCAACGAAGAGTAACCCCTGCTCACCACAACTAGAGAAAGCTGGCGCACAGCAACGACGATCCAACACAGCCAAAAATAAAAACAAACAAATAAATAAATTTATTAAAAAAAAAAAAAAGAGTTAGTCCATCTCTGGAAAAAACAGAAAAATATAAATACCCTCCTTTATCAAAAGAGAGTAGAAAAATAGACACACATTTTAACAATATTTATTTTTTACTCTATATACATTTTATCTTCCAAAAAAAAATGTCTACAGATTTTACTCTATCACAAGAAACATTAAAGGGCTTAGGTCATATTTTGAAAACTGTTATATTAAGACATTGTCAGTGATTAACATTTTCACTTCCAGAGGAATTCATTTAGGACCACTTCAATTTCTTGATGAAACTTCATTAAAGTAAAAGAGTATGTCTATATTTATAATAAAATATGTTTTGCTTTTTTTCTGTTATACTTAAAATATGATCATGGTAGGAAAATCTGTAAAATAGATATAACCTTAATGACCAAATAAAACTTATTCAAAATCCCACCAGATATAATTATTATAACATTTTTGTTATATCCCCCAATTATATAGTTATATATGTACAAGTGTTTATAAATACACAATACAATTTTATTTAGCAAATAAAATACACAGAGATGATATTTTTGGTATATGCATTCTATTCCATTTCATTTTCTCCTTATATCATGTTTTCTTAGATTCCTCTCAGTCCAAAGCTGAAAAGTTAATTAATGAATTCATCCATAGATACACTTATAACAGCAATCTATACACACATGCAGACATATAGTCACCCACCCATCCTTCTAGCCACCTATCCATACATACATACATAAACTCAAAAAATAGTTTAATGATACTGTCTATTGCAAAAAATCACTCTTCTACGTAATTGTTTACTAAAACAAAAAAAAAATCTGTCCTCTTTTAACTTATAATTTGTGGGGGAGAGAGACAACTAATAAATAGAGAAATATATGAAATGATTTCAGATAATGATATTTACTCTGAAACTGGCCATTCCTGGAAGAGGTTGGCATTAGGACCTCAGAGAAGGATAAGTCAAGTCTTTCCCAGAAGTTAATGATACAGATAAATTTTGTACCTCTAGAAAATAAGTAGTCTCAAAGTTAGATTTTTATGAGGTGCAAGTGGGATGATTTCTAAAGTCCATTAGCGTAGAATATCTAGAGCTAGACCAATTTAGCCCTGATTAAGTGGGTAGAGAAAAGTCAGGATAAGAAGTTAAGCATTAAAAATCCTTCACCCTCCAAGCTTAGTTATACCGTGGGAGGAAAAGGAGAGACTTAGGAAGATGAGTGTTTGAGACTTTAAAGTTATAGTTACCATCCTCCTCCCCATACCCAGCTTGGAGCAATGCTTTGAAAGGGTTGGGAAGTCTTGACAAGTATCTAGTATATTTGGGGAAGCCCAAGAGCATTGGTAGTATGAAGGTGCTGCTGCCACAGCCAGTTGCAAGCAGATATCCGGGGTTCAAAGATGTGGGTGGTGACTTTGAGTCTGAAAACAAATGACTGGAACCACAGCCCAGGGAATTTTTGTACTCAGTGGCAAAATGGGACCATACACATTGTCACAGTCACAAATATAGGAGCAAACTAGACTACTTACAGCCAATGCCAGGAAGGATCCAAAAGATTCCAGATGGAGGTGTACCTTTTCTATCCCTCTGCCATGGTGTGCAGGAAGTAGAAAGCACACTGCCTATATACTCTGAAGCCACCTCAAAGAGGAACATAGGAGGAGAAGAATATCTAACTAATAAAAATTTAATTCTAATAGACTGAGCTACGTAGTGAAATGCTTAGGTTTATAAAAGTAAGACAGAGCTTTATTTATAAGTTCTGTTAGCCTAACTTTAATTTTTCTCTGTCAAAAGAAAGGTCTAGGAGGAAGATGAGTTTTAGAGATTTAAAAGCTACATTTTACTTTGCATATTTTAATATAGTGTTAGTAAGTCCTGAGCTCATTATAAATATTAAAGTGTATGGTCAAAGGCTTTGACACAAAATTTCTTCAGAGATACCTGAAATCAAGAGACAGACAGTAGTTCCTAGAACTAGAGTTATTCTATTCCACCCCAATCACTTGCCTTTATTTTTAACTCTTAAGAGAAAGGAATATGCATAAATATGAGACAACTGTACAATGTGGAAAAAAAGTCAAAGTCAAAGATGGTATTGCTTATATTCCTGCTCCTGCTCCCCTAGTTCTCAGTAACTTGCAGGAAAAGAATGGCACATTCACGGGTTGTTTCTGTCTACTGTACATCTAGTCTACTTTTCTTACTTATGAGAAATGCATAGATCTACTCATTTGTTCAACATAATCTGTATCTGGCATGATGCTAAGTGTTGAGGACACAGGGACACAGTTCCTTTCTTCAAGGAGGTTATTGCCTAGAAAATGAGTGAGCTAATGGAAATAGAACTTCAACTCTTTGATCTGATTAGGCAGCTCTCAGATTTCATATTTCAGTTAAAAAATGGCATCATTGTATTCTGTGTATCACATCACAAAAACATTGGGAAAAGAAAAGAATAGCATAGGATATTGATTAAATGGAGAGATCAAAATACTGTTGTTAATAATAATCACAATAAATAGGCATTATTTAAAGAACTTATAACTTATCAAATACTGTGTTGTAAAATATGCATTAGTCTAGTGGTCTCAACCTTGGCTGCACTCTAGGATCACCAGAGGAGCTTTTAATACCTCTGATGTCCAGGCCACACCCAGGTCAATTTAATCACAACCTCTAGGGTAGGAACCAGTCCCCAGTACTATATTTTAAATCTCCTCAGGTATTTCCAATGTGCAGCCAGGTTTGAGCACCACTACATTAGATACAATAAAATACGCATTCTTTATTGAATATACCCTTGTGAAAATCAGAACTATGTCTAGTTTTTCAATAAACCACTAAGGCTGAATAGTAACAGAGATAGTGTGGTATGTGAGGACAGATGTATGGTTTCACAATAAATTAATGGGATTTCAGTGTGCTTCCCACAGCTGGCTCAGGAAAATATTTCATTCATAGTACAAGGGAATGAGAATATGTGAATCACATTCAAACGAATAAGAGCTATCCCTACCTATGACCATGTAGCAAGCGCAAGTAAGGAGCAATATGTGTATTATTATTTAGAGACACCAAAGGGAAATTAGATATTACTGCCATGAAGCTATCTATCCTAGGATAGTCACATTGCAACACAAATTTCACTTGCCATTTTTTCCTCGTTATAGCATTTAGAAATAGAGAAATTCAAGATGATATGATGCTATACATAGAAAATCCTAAAGACACTACCAGAAAGCTACTAGAGCTCATCAATGAATTCAATAAGGTTGCTGGATATAAAATTAATGTTCAGAAATCTGTTACATTTCTATACACTAACAATGAACTATCAGAAAGAGAAATTAAGGAAACAATCCCAATTATCATTCCATCATAAAGAATAAAATACCTAGGAATAAAACCTACGTAAGGAGGCAAAAGACCTGTATTTTGAAAACTATAAGATGCTGATGAAAGAAATTGAAGACAACACAAAGAGATGGAAGGATATACCTTACTCTTGGATTGGAAGAACCAATATTGTTAAAATGACCATACTACCCAATGCAATCTACAGATTCAATGCAATCCCTATCAAATTACCAATGGCATTTTCCCACAGAACTAGAACAATTTTAAAACACAAAAGATCCCAAATACTCAAAGCAATCTTGAGAAAGAAAAAAAGGAGCTGGAGGAATCAGGCTCCCTGACTTCAGACTATATTACAAAGCTATAGTCATCAAAACAGTATGGCACAAAAAACTGCTATATAGATCAATGGAACAGGATAGAAAGCCCAGAAATAAACCCACAAGTTTATGGTCAATTAATCTACGACAAAGGAGGCAATAATATATTATGGAGAAAAGACAGTCTCTTCAATAAGTGGTGCTGGGAAAACTAGACAGCTACACGTAAAGGAATGAAATTAGAACATTCTCCCATACCATGTACAAAAATAAACTCAAAATGGATTAAAGACCTAAATGTAAGACACTATCAAACTCCTAGAGGAAAACATAGGCAGAACACTCTTTGACATAAATCACAGCAATAATTTTTGGGGTCTGTCTCCTAGAGTAATAGAAATAAAACCAAAAATAAACAAAAAGGACTGAATTAAAATTAAAACCTTTGCACAGCAAAGGAAACCATAAACAAAATGAAAAGGCAACCTATGGTCTGGGAGAAAATAATGGCAAACGATGCTACTGGCAAGGGATTAGTTTCCAAAATATACAAACAGTTCATACAGCTTAATGTCAAAAAACAAACAAACAAACAACCCAATCAAAAAATGGACAGAAGACTTCAATAGACATTTCTCCAAAGAAGACATACAGATGGCCAACAGGCACATGAAAAGATGCTCAATATTGCTAATTTTTAGGGAAATGAAAATCAAAACTACAATAAGGTATCACCTCATGCAAGTCAGAATGGCCATCATTTAAAAACCTACAAATAATAAACACTGGAGAGGGTGTGGTGAGAAGGGAACCCTCTTACACTCTTGGTGGGAATGTAAATTGGTACAGCCACTATGGAGGTTCCTTAAAAAAATTAAAAACAGAGTTACCATATGATCCAGCAGTCCCACTCCTGGGCATAGATCTGAATAAAACTCTAATTCAAAAAGATACATGGACCCCAATATTCATAGCAGCACTATTTACAATAGCCAAGACATGGAAACAACTTAAATGTCCATCGACAGATGAATGGATAAAGATGTGGCATATATATACAATGGAATACTACTCAGCCATACAAAATAATGAAATAGTGTCATTTGCAGCAACATGGATGGACCTAGAGATTATCATACTAAGTAAAGTAAGTTAGAGAAAGACAAATATCATATGATATCACTTATAGGTGGAATCTAAAAAAAAAAAAAGATACAAATGAACTTATTTACAAAACAGAAATAGACTCACAGACATAGAAAACAAACTTACAGTTACCAAAGGGGATAGTGGGATTAGGGTAAGTTAGATAAATTAGGAGTTTGAGATTAATATACATACTACTATATATAAAATAGATAACCAACAAGGACCTACTGTAAGCACAGTGAACTATATACAATATCTTATAATAACCTATAATGGAAAATAATCTGAAAAAGATTATTTTCAGATAATCACTTTGCTGTACACTTGAAACTAATACAACATTGTAAATTAACTATACTTCAATTTAAAAAAATAGAGAAATTCACAAATTTGTGCTCAAAGACATTCTCAAAAATTATTTGTAATACTAAGGAACTGAAAACCAACATAAATGTTTACCCGTAGAAAATGGTTAAATAAATCTTGATAAATCAACATAATGGAATATAAGGCATTCATTAGAAAACATGATTTGGGTTCCCTCTGAACACTGACTGTGGGTGGTCGGATCATTTGTTTAAAAGAAAAGTCAGTCAACATATTCATGAAGTCCAATAAAAATTTTATTGGACTACATTATTGGCCTACATTTTCTTTGAAGTTTTAAATTTGCTTTTTTTTTCCCTATGTGTTTTAACTAGCCAACAACAAAATAAATGACATGTATATATGGTATATACATATGTATCATTAAATATAATGATCAAATAAATTACAGCTCTTTCTCAATTTCCAATGGGGTTATATCCTGATAAATCCATTGTAAACTGAAAATGTCATTAAGTCGAAAATGCATTTAAATATATGTAAGCTACCAAACATCATAGCTTAGCCTAGCCTACCTTAAATGTGCTCAGAGAACCCTTACATTAGCCTACAGTGGGGCAAAGTCATCTAACACAAAGCTTATTTTATAATAAAGTATTGAACTTGTGTAATGTATTGAATACTGTACTGAAAGTAAAAAACACAATGGTTGTAGGGGTACAGAATGGTGTAAGTCTATAGGTTGTTTACACTTGTGATCAAGGGGTTAACTGGGAGCTGCAGCTCCCTGCCACTGCCCAGCATCATGAGAAAGTATCTCCCACATATCTCTAGTCTGGGAAAAGATCAAAATCAAAATATGAAGTACAGTTTCTACTGAATGTGTATCACTTTTTCACCATCATAAATTCGAAAAATTATAAGTCAGACCATTGTAACCTGTGGACTGTCTGTACTTAAAACAATGTTTTTTAAAATTTGCTTCTGAACACAGGAAGTGATCAAAGCTTAATTTGATGTCACTCACTCATCAATACTATGTTATCTAAAGTGGGCTGTGGCTGTAAACTTATTCAATTAATCAAACTTGGCTGTGCAAATGTAATATTTGTGTATATGTGTATAATTTATGAACCTTTTTTGGTAACTTTTCTTTATTTCTTATTTAAATTAAGGTTTAATTTAAATAAAGTTCACCATTTTTAATGTAAAATATTGACAGTTTTGATAAATTCATATAGCTGTGGAACTACCACCACAATCAAGATATAAACTGCACCAACACCCCCGAAATTTACCTCTGAAGTTGTTTGTAGTCAACTCCTCTCCTCACCCCTAGGCCCAGGCAACCACTAGTCCATTTTCTGTCACTATGGTTTTACTTCTTCCAGAGTCTTACAATATACTGCCTTCTTTCACTTAACACAATGCATTTGAAATCCACCTCTGCTGTTGTGTCTATCAGTACCTTGCAGTATTCTGTTCTATGGATATATCACAGTTTACTTATCCGGATACCAGCAGAAGGATGTTTGGGTTGTTTCCAACCCAAATTTAGGGCATTTATGACTAAAGCTGCTATAAAATTTGCATAGAGGTTTTTGTGAATATATTTTTGTTTCCCACAGAAAAACACCTAGGACCAGGATTCTTGTATGGTATGGTAGGTTTATGTTCAACTTAGAAAGGAACTCCCCAACTACTCCCCAAAGTGGCTATAAATTTTTGCATTTCCACTAGCAGAGTAAGAGAATTCCTACTGGCAGCATTTGATGATAACATTTTTCTTTTTTTTTTTTTAATATAGCCATTCTTCTAATTATGTGTAGCTATCTCACTGAGGTTTTACTTTGCATTTGCCTAATGATCTTGTGCATCATTTTTTAAAATAAGTTTATATGTCATTTGTATAACTTTAGTGTCTGTTCAAACATTTTGCCCATGTTTAATTGGATCATTTGTTCTTATTAAGTTTTGAGAGTTTTTCCATATATATTGTTTACAAGCCATTTATCATATATGTGATTTCCAAATATATTTTAGTTTTGTCCTTGCATTCTCTTAACAGTGTTTTTTAAATAGCAAAAGTTCTTTATTTTGATGAAGTCCAATTTATTTATTTATTTTTCTTTACTGGGCCATTCTTTTGGTGTACTACTTAAGAAATATTCACTTAACCCAAGGACACTAAGACTTTCCCCTATATTTTCTTCCAGAAGTTTAATAAAAATTGAGGCTTTCCGAAATTTAGGTATATGATCCATGTTATTTATTTTTTTCTTTTTTATCTGAGATATAAATTGTGTGTGGGGGGGTTGACATATAGATATTCAAGAGTTTAGTACCACTTCTTGAAAAAAATTCTTTATGGGAGTTTTGTCACCTTTGTCAAAATTAAATGACCATATGCCTGTGGGTCTATTTCTGGATGGCCCATTCTGTTCAATTGTCCTATATGTCTATATCTTTTTGTTAATACCACACTGACTTGATTTGTGCTGCATTATACTAAGTCTTGAAATCAGGTAGTGTAATTTCTCAAATTATTCTTTCTTTTCCCAAAAATTGTTAAGGCTATTTTAATATATTTGTATTTCCATATGAATTTTAGAATTCATTTGTTGATTTAAAAAAAAAACTGCTAGAATTATCATCAGAATTGCATTGAATTTATAGATCAATTTAGGGAGAAGTGACATCTCAATTATATTGGTTATTTCAATCCCTGAACATAGCATGTTTCTCCATTTATTTAGGTGTATTTTGATTTCAAGATAAAATTTTAGTGTCTTGATCTTGGACATAATTTATTAGGTTTATACCCAAGGATTTCATGTATTTCTAATGTGTTTTAATCATTAATGTAATTGACACTGTTTTAAAATTTTATTTTCAGTGGTTAATTGCTAGTATGTAAAGATACAATTAATTTTCGTATACTGACCTTGTATCCTGCGACATTGCTAAACTTAGCTATTAGACCTAATGGGTTTTTTTGGTATTTTGGGGGGAGAGGGGATTTTCTAAGTAGAACATTATGTAACCTGCAAACAAAAAGTCTTATTTCTCCTTTTCCAATTTGTTTTCTTTCTATTTATTTATCTTCTTGCCTTATTGCACTGGGTAGGATCTCATTTTCAGTTATGAATAAGAGTGGTAAGAAAAGACATTGTTACTTTAATTTGAATCTTAGGTTGAAAGTATACAGTCTTTCAGCTTTAAGTGTGATGGCAGTAAATTTTTTTTTTTTTAAATAAATTTATTTAATTTATTTATTTATTTTTGGCTGTGTTGGGTCTTGGTTGCTGCGCGTGGGCTTTCTCTAGTTGCGGCGAGCGGAGGCCACTCCTCGTTGCAGCGCGTGGGCCTCTCACCGCGGTGGCCTCCCCTGCTGCGGAGCACGGGCTCTAAGCGCATGGGCTTCAGCAGTTGCGGCACGCGGGCCCAGCAGTTGTGGCCTGCGGGCTCCAGAGCGCAGACTCAGCAGCTATGGCGCACAGGCTCATCCGCTCCGCGGCATGTGGGATCCTCCCGGACCAGGGCCCGAACCTGTGTCCCCCGCACTGGCAGGCGGACTCCCAACCACTGCGCCACCGGGGAAGCCCGGCAGTAAATTTTTATAGATGACTTTTATCAGTTTCAGGAAGTTCTCTTCTCGTCCTAATGCGCTGAGAGTTTTTATCAGGACTAGATATTGAATTTTGTCCAAAAAATTTCTGCATCTTCTGAGATGATTATACATATTTTATTTCAGTTTTTTGATATGATAAATTAGAATGATTGACTTTAAATATTTAAAGTCTTGCATTATTGAGATAAACCCCACTTGGTCATAAAGTACTGCCATTTTTATACACTGTTGGGTTTGGTTTGCTAAAATTTTGTTAAGAACTTTTGCATTTATAGTCACTAGGAATATTGTAAAGAATATTAGTAAAGACTCGGTATTATTTCTTCCTTTAAATGTTTGATATAATTAATCAGTGAAGCCATTTAGGTCTGAGGTTTTCTTTACCAGAGCTGGCACTATTCAGGTTATCAATTTCTTCTTTAGTGAGCTTTAGGTAGCTTTTACCTTTCAAGGAATTTGCACAGTTCAAATAAGCTATGGAATTTATTAGCCTAACATTATTCGTAATACCATTTGATATCCTTTTAATGTCTGTAGGATCTGTAGTGGTGTCCTTTATTCCTGATATTGGTAATTTGTGTCTTCTGTTAATTTTTCCTGATCATTCTGGCTAGAAATTAGGCATTTTATTGATATTCTCCTTGCTCTGCTTTTTATTCATCCAGTTACTCTTCCAACTATTCATTAAGCCATTCAAAAAGCTTGTATTCAGTATCTCCTATGTGTCAAACATTTTGATAGATACTCTTGATACAACACAAAAAAGACATAATATATGGGCTAGGAATAAAAAATCCAGTGAGGGAGAAGAAAAGTGTACATATGATTGAGTTATTCACAAAGTGCTATCTCTTTTGTCCAATGTTCATTTTAAACAAGAATTTAGATTGTATTTAGGTGAGATCATTATTAGGCATCCCCAAGGAATAAAGAGGGAAAGGAGAAAGACTAGAGTTTCAGTATTAACTGCAAAGCTTTTTCTAACAAGATGGGTTAGGACAGTCCATTGAATTCCTAGAACTGCTACTGACTTCATGGCTATCCATTGTCCTTTTCTTATTAGAAACATAAAATCTTTATATATTTAATAAAGGCAATGCTAAATTCATGGGGTTTCTTTGCCCACATATAAAATCTGAAAATGCAGTCAATTTTTATATGGTCCATTCTCTCTGCATTTATGAAATTATTAATTGCAATAATAAAAATAAAGTAATATGTGCTCTATTCTAAGAACAATTCATTTAATGAAAATCCCAATTCAACATATCATAATTCAACTCACAAACTTGGGCCGTGAAATGGTTTTGATATTGCTGAATAACTTTACTAATCAAACTTTACAGTAATCCAAAATGCAACGTAAAGACTTACAATAAAAATCCATATTTATAAGCAAGTTGATTTTTAACATTTGCATAAATTGTTTAATAAGAATTCACTATTACCTGTCTACTTATGCAAATATGCATGAATCAGATAACTGATTTCTCTTGGTTAACCAATCCAGGGGTAAGTCATTGGAAAACAAACAAACAAACAAAACATTCTTATTTTACTGAATGCATTTTTAAATTCCAACTTTTCTAATTAAAAAATGATTTAAATTTTATTCCTCTCAAATTGACCCACCAAATATGTAAATTTCTCATCCGGGCCAGTTTTCACCACCATTGCTATACTCTTCCTAGACCATAAATCCATCCCTCATTTTAACTTTATTTTAGATAAATCTTCAAACATGTATATTACATATTACTTAGAAAACATCATGTCATCCTTTGAGATAACTGTAAAACAGAGACAACCTTTAACTATGATAGAACTTAAAATATTTGCATTCAAACATATTCTTATGTGAATACATTCACTTTTATAAAGTGAGTTTCTAAACTGACTGGAATAAATACGGTTCAATCATTACAATTCCATTAAAGTTGCTGTTATTTTTATACCCTGAAACATATTTTTCATTTCATATTCCATTTCCAAATTCAAGGTGTATAGTTTATTTTTCATATACAGAGTAAAAGACAAGATTGAAAGTCAACTCAGTATACTTCAAATGATGGGCAAGTTAGAAAAACAATTTTTTCTTGAGCTAACGAAGGTCAACATCTCAAACACAACATATTCTTGAAGAATATTCTTCAAAGTAATCCTTTTCAAAAGTACATCTAAAATCAAGAATGTCTGCAGAGTGTTATTTTGGAGTGAGCTAATGCCAAAATATTCCAGTCATCAGCACACTCAATCATAAGACAGAGAAAATCTATTGACATTCTTCTTCAAAGGGTTACTGAGAGTATTATCATATTTGTAACTGAAACAGTCCTTTTTTATTTCATTTTTTGCAGATTATTTTCCTAATAGTAGCCTTCAGTAAATATATATTGCAACTCATATGGCAATTAACTATTTTTAACACGAAAGGACACAAAATTTAAAAAGATGGGTTGGCCTGAAACACAGAATGGAACAATGCTATCATTATCCTTTCAAGTGGGAAATACAGTTTAAAAGCAATAATCAACTGATATCTAGCCTTCAGTGCATAAAAATGACCAGACTATCATTTAATAACCTTAAGGGTCTATAAAATACAGAACAGAGGACAGTTATAATCACGTTCCTTCATTTTCATTTCTATAAAATCTACAAATCTACTTTACCACTTAAGTTAAATGGCTTCAAGAGGCCCATGAGATTGAACACTTTAAGTATGAAAATGACTGCCATTTAGTGGACCAATCAATTAGCTTGACCATATACTTTTATGGTTCTTCACCTGAACTTATTTATTGCTTCAGGCCAAGTGTTTTCCAAATCGGTTGTTTTGCGTCCCATCACACTAGGTTTGTCATCAATGCATTATATTTAATGTGCTTCCACTGAGATTGTTCAAGCCTACCTGAAAAACCTCATTTTACAAAGAACTATTATGGAATGTCTATTTGAGTATGTTCTAGGACCACTGTATACATCTAAATTCATATTACAGTTTTGATGTTCTTCATGTGGCCTGTATAAAATACAAAGGAAAACAATATGTGTGATTTGTGTTGTCCTAATAAATCTAGAAGTAATTGTACAGTTAGCTGGATGGGTCACAGATAGAGGAATCACAGAACCATAGATTTACTTGAAAGATGATATTCAAATAGAAGTACTCAAAATAATATGTAATATATTATTACATATATTATGTATACACACACACACACACACACACGCACACACTCATCTTCAGACCATTCCTGGCGATTTAAAGGTTTTAGGAATGTAAAGGATAACAGAAAACCTGGTAAAGTACACTGAGCTTGGAAGGGACCATGGGATTAGGTTGAATAAGAAAGAATACATACTTATTAACATGCATCTGAATTATGAATTTACACTACTGGGTCTACAATTTAAGCTGAATTGGTTAAAACTGACAAAGGATAAGAAAAGAAGGAATAAAATCCTCTCATCTTTGAAGGTCTGAATAACATGTACAGCTAGAAGCCATGGCATATATCACAGTGCTAAAAGGATTCTCAGGGTCTGGTACCTACAGAAATAGAAACTCAGTTTGGGAATCTCAATGGAAGAGCCCACAGTCCTGACCTGGAGGCTTTAGTTACACAGCTCAAAAGATTACCACACTGCGACTGGACTATTATGTCTTGTATTTGCTCGAGAGTAACATTGAGTTAATCCTTTTACATTTAAGATTCTACTTTTATTTGCTAAGAGTCATCTTCAAGAGTTTTAAATCAATTTTCGTCTTCGATGAGGGTCTGACATCATGGATTTTAGTAATTATAAAAACCATAACTTAAAAATCACTAAAACATAATAACTTGTAAGATTTCTATGTTAAAATAGAATTAAATATGGGAAAATAATTAATAAACTGTCAAATATAGAAAATACTTTGCCCTGTGTGGAAAGTAAATAAGTGGCTTTGTTTTATAATGATCTCTTATTTTTATACATAAAAGTGTGGCTAGTAAAATGTTTTGTTTAGTTGCCAAACAGTAAAAAATTGCAGTCTAAAAAGATTCAGTGTTTTCAAATTAAAAATATATTATTGCCAAATTTAGTGTCACAATAATAAAGCCTTAGTATAGTTAATGAATAGTAAATAAATATAATTTAAAAAATAGAAGATAAATTCAAATGTTTGTTACAGATACAGATTTTCTGTAGTTTGGGACACTTACAGAACTATTTTCTCTAAAGGAGAATTAAAACACCCTAAATAATTACCCCTACCTAAATATAATATCATGCTTACGTAGTTGTAGAAAACTGAAACTTTTAGAGATGACCTCTATAAAAAGTGGAGGACATTTAAACATATACATATATATATATATATATATACAGAAAGAGAGAATATCTGAGTTTTTAATTTTAATTGTTAGAGATATTTAGTAATTAAGGCACTTAAAAAGCAAAAAAAGAAAACACTTACATAATGAGAAAAAATGTTTGACAGCTTACATCTGTCTTTAACATCATGTCAGTCTGCATATTAATTGAACAAAACATTTGCTCTTTTTCATGCTGATGCTTTTTTTTTTGTTTGTTTACTTGAAACAATTATTTTCATAGATGCTCTGAAAAAAAGCTTTAGTGTATTGTTCATTAATAATTTTATTAATTCAACGAGTAATCAGGTGCAATTCATCAACTGCACAACACTGTGTTCTATTTTTGCTAAATGCTTTTTCTCTGGAATTTAAATTATGAAGAAAGAGTGGCTGACTAATCTGAATTTCTCAATTTATTCATGTTCAATGAAAAGCTATTCATCAGCGTAAACTCTGCTGTGAGTTCAAATCAAATTCAAGCCACCTGGGAGTAAACAAAATTGCTCTTCTTCCCTAACACTTGGAAGGAGATAAAAATAACACATTTTCAAGAAACTCTGGATACTAATATGTTTAACTGAAATTAAACAGACATGGCAAGGCATCAGGCATTTCCACTATATCAGATGTTTTTTCCATGCACTACCCACTTCTAAAATAGGCTTTTATTAGTTTTATTTTCATCATATAATGTTGATTTCTTTTACACATCGCAGGTATAAAAAAAATCAGTTATGTTCAGTACCCCAAGATATGCAAAAAATCTACAAAATTATTAATGTATTCCTTTTCTTTTAAAACATTTTACATATCAATGGAATTTGTGATTAAAATATTCACTTTCAGAATTTTTATTAAGTATTCAAATCTCACAGTCCTATAAATCTAAAGTTCAGTATCTACCTGTTTGGATTTTATAGATGCTTATTCTTTTAAAATCAGACATTTTTCATAATAAACATATGACTAAAAGTGGTCTATGGAGTAGAATTGAGGCTTATGTGATTTTGAGGGAAGATCTCAGAGACAGTCCTTTAGATACTCTTCTCTACTAATAATGGAACTAAATTCCATCTATTTTTGTGCACCATGCCAGTATAAGGTTATATCTGTAGCTGGAGAGTTTTGGGTCCATGTATACTTGTATAAATAAATTATCAGTCAATTAAAAAGCAAAGGAACTATTGAAATGGTAAAGCTCCCATTCCCTTTTATTTATTCTTCTTGATGACTCAGGGATATTTGGATTTAGCCTATAAAAATCCACACATCACAGGTGATCCTCAATTCTTAAACTTCCTGAACCTACATCCATTTCATCAACAAAAGAAATAACCAATGGATACATGGGCTAGTGCTGCCCACCAGACAACAGCTATGCATTGGCAGAGTCATTACCTTTAAGCAGAGGTGTCTGAAATTTTTGAATATTTTATGGCAATTATCGTTTACTTCTTCACATAATAAGTCAAAATGTTAATTCAAAATTATGGTTACTAGGGATCAAAAGTAGAGGAATCATAAAAATAAAAGACTTCAAACAAGGATGGAATCTTCTGACATGCTGAAAGCAGCAAATCTTAACCTCAACTGGACACATAGTTGGATTGTATATTCAATTATGAAGGAAAAGAATATTCAAGGATATATAAAAAATGTGAGAAATATATTGTTGGAGATTTTGTCTATGAGGTGGGACCTAATAAAGATCTTTTATCTGTTTAGCTATTAGGAAATGGAATCTGCTTCGTGAATTTTAACATTTACGAAAGTATTATTCATACAGTATGGGATATCCTATAGTTAGAAGTGAATGCACTGGGTTTTAAAAAGATGGGTTAATGAACTTTTCTACTTAGTTCTTATCTTCAGCCTACCTCCAAAACATTATCTTTGCTTCAGGGGAAGATATATAAAGTCCAAGCTTACCTTCTCCCAAAGCAGCTGTAAGAGTTGCTGCTGTGTAAGTGATGGAGGAGACCAGGATGCATGGAGCTATAACCCTGTGAGGAGCCTGCAGAAGGTGCATTGTGACTTGAGCATCAATCTGATCTGGATGAGCAGAGCTCCTGGTACTTCAGTGGCCATTAGTCTTGAAAGGGAGGGTGAGGATCTGAAGGAGGAAATTCATTTTGTTTCCCTTCGAAACTATATTTTTAAAAATTGGTAGAACACTTTGATGGTCTAAGAAATATTTGTGTTTATATAAGGTGGTCTCCTCTAAAATATTATTACAAAACATATGAAAATAAGCATTGTTTTTGTTAAAATAAACTTAAATCTCACATAATGATATAATAAAATCTGCATGTAATAAAATCTGCATTTTACAATCACATTTTTATTCAATCACTTAATTCCCATTGAGGTATTTACTGAATCATGAAGTGTATTTAGTGAATCATGAGATTTTAAAAATCTTTTATTACTAATTTATTGTTTTTGAAAAAATCCAGTGGTCATTATAATAGGCAGTGCTGTTTCAAACGTAATGATCTAACACTGTTATCTGCAGCAGAAGTGATGTTCACACAGCTGGTGTACACTTGGAGACAACCATGCCCTTTATGGTACCTTGTCTCTGCATGGCTCTTATCCCTAACATTCGCCTTTTAACATCTCTATAGAGATCTAACAGAAAAAATCACAAGAACAGCATCTTTTGTGCTTCTCTTTCTCTGGAAAACCCAAAGCAGCAGTGTATATTCCCGTATTTAAAAAAGAAAGAAAGAAAAATGTTTTAATCTTTCATTTTCCAATATAAAGTTTTTAGTCAAAAGGGTATTTATTAAAAGAAAATACATCTGTCACTCACTAATTCAGTGACTAACTACATAAGATTAAAACTTACTTTTTCTATGAGTATCAGACAAAAGTAAAACAAACTAGAAATTTCAACTCTCTTTCAGAAAAAAAAAAAGAAAAAGAAAGAAAGAAAGGGAGAAAGAAAGAAAGAAAAAAGAAAGATTCTACTGGCCTAGCAATTAAATCTAAAAAAGCTTCCCTTATCTAGGCTTAAGGGAAGGTAGATATGAAAACAGAGTAGACTACCTATATTTTGTTTTCCTCTAAGGTTCCTCTATTTCTAATAGACTGGAAGAAGCCAACCAACCTCTCAGGAGCTTATTGCAGAGGAACAGTGGTGACTTCTGGGAAATAATTCATCAAAAAAATTGTGGGGAACAGGCCTGGTTCAAATATACAGATAACCTTCAGAATGCAGGGACAATTCTGAAGATAGTAGTTACCAATAGTTGACCTTTTATATTTCCATTCCCAACAATGCATTCATGTCTGAGTCCTAATAGTGAAAAACCTATGAATACAAATAAAAGAGCAGGGATATTTATTGTAACGGCAGAAGAGTGAGCGGTTGTGAGTTCCACAAATAACAATTATAAACCAAATAAAAATTTTTAAAGCAACTCAACTATTTAAAGGTACTGTGAAATGTCCTAAGCAGAGAGAATCCAGAGGAAATTCTAACCTGATTGTGTCTTTCTGGCCTAAGGGCACTGTCCAATCTCCCCGGCTATAGCTGCAGAAGGTACCAGAACAAAACTCCACAGCCTGGCTTGCCAGTAAAAATGTGCCACAGATCAGATTTCAAGTTGGAAATCTCCAAAATGTGTTATTTATAATGCTCAGTTTTCAAGTAAAATTTAGTAGATATACAAAGAAATAAGAAAGTATGATCCATATTCAGAATAAAGAACAGATATTCCAAGTTGATCTTGGTATTGGATTTAGCTGACAAAGTATTCAAAGCAGCTATTATAATAAATACATTCAAATAAGTAAGGAAAATATGTCAAAGGGTTAGAGAAAAATGTTATCCATATTATACTCTTCTATTACAAAACACAAGAGAGCTAGTCTTCAAATTTGGCCTGAAAACAGAATTCAGTTGGGACTTTGTATATCGACAGTTTGGAAGAATGACAGGGAAATCTTGGAGGATCCCATGTACCAATGTATATATCCTAAGCAGGCAGCAGTGGTCACAGCTTCTAGAAGGAGTGGCAGTGATAGATCCCAGAATCTAATCTTCAGCTGCTGTTGGAAGCATCATTGAGCATATGCATAACTAGCTCCTTGGTCAAAGACCTCTTACTTCTCAAAGTGGTCACTAAAAGCAAGTGGTGAGATGCCTTCAAATGAACATATTTTACTATGAAAACTATTTATGTACTTTGGAGGACTCTCACCTGCAACTAAGTTATTCTTTGAGAGAAGAACTAAAATCATGTTTTGGAAATCATGGAAATTGTATTTTTCAACAACATAGCTAGAATCACACATTTATTATTCCAAAGACAGACACTGCCACTTTCAACCCCATGTTATCTTTAAGTTTCCTTTTTATGCTTCTTTTCCAATATCAATAGTATATCTATACCCTAATAGAAATTGTGGATGTGAAAATATTTGTAACAATAACTTTAAAAAGACTAGGACTGGACACTAATTCAAGGATACATCCTCACATTGAGGAAAATTCCCATAAAGTTCACTTCTTTGATTTCACTGAGATGCAGTCAATACTTGTGTGCTCTAGTACCGTTACATCTCAGTGCCTGCCACACAGTAAGTAGTCCTTAAGTATCTGTTGAACAAATACAGGGTAAAGTTCCCCAAATTATGTATAAAGCCTTCCGCTACAAAAGTAGGTAAGTCCTTAGGGAATTTTATCCATACCTAAGGAATGTATTACCCTGCTTCTTAAACATGCATTTTACCCCTCAAGATATTTTTCCAATCTGGATCACTAGACAGTGGAAAGGGCAGGGGCATTTTTTTATTTAGATGTGACACGGTACTGTGTTATATTTTTCTTGGGCAATATTACAAGGGACAAATAATATTACTCTGGCCTTGTAAGAATGTGTTTCAAGTTCCAAAGACTGGTTGCTAAATTATTTCAACACTGGACTGGTAAAAACATTTTTATCTTGGATACCAAATACCTATATGGTGGTCTTACTACGGAGTCAAAGTCCCAAACATGACATATTGAAAAAAATTATTTGGTTCTAGTGGTGGATTTTTCTTTATAAGGAGTGGTATTAACTAGCATCTAGCTGCTGGTAGTCTGTCAATATTTAAAATCTAACTTCAAGGACAAGTCACAATCTCTTGTAGCCTAGATGTTCATATATTTACATCACCACCTAGTTTGCAGAGAGCCTCTAAGAGTAAAATAGTGTTTCAGTCTTCTGAAAGATGGTTAAAATTAAAACATTACTATTGTTATTAATAATACAAACGTATAAAATATACAAATAAATAGCTGAAATCTTACCTATTGGGTTACTTGAAAGTAACCTTGTTACTTGAATCATTTCTAACACCATCCATAATTCTCAGAGCCACCAAACCATACCCTGGTGGGACTTGCCATTCTAGTTCTGGTCACCTTTGATGAGGTTGGTTAGCCAGTTTATAGCTGACTCTCCTTCAGCCTCATTTAGTGCTGAACTGAACTGGGGAGATGAGAGCAGAAAGTGGCTATGGCAGATGTTGGAACCTTTTCCAAGAAAGTGCATAATAAAGAGATGCAACTGTATCACAATTAATTCCAGTAATAGGCCTGCTAGTGAGTGCTGGGCCAAACAGCATTTAATGGTGAATTCTGGGGTATATGTGAGAAGAAATGAAGTAATATTTACACAGGATCAAAGACAACCCTTATCAGGTGGCAAGGAACTACTGCATCTTAGGGAGGAGATACTGGTACATACTTATAAATAAAGATATAAATTTAAATGAAACCAATTGGGAAAGGGTCAAGTTTCTGGTATCACATAAATATGACTAGAGTCCCTTTATTTCCCCTTATAAATGTGAAGCCACTGATCAGTAAGTCTTTATTACCTGCCAAATAATTCACATTATATGATAGAGTAAGGCCATTTTTCTATCTTTATTTCTAATATCACATTAGAGTATGATTCCAGATGGCAGAGTTTTACATTAACATTTTATTATGATTAGATACATTTGTGTTGGGGAAATTTTAATGTGAAGTGTGGGATCTTGCTCTTCAGCATATTCTGGATTTTTTTTTTTTTTACCTTGTTAAGAATAAGACCTTCGAGATTCTTAGAAAAGAAATTAGAAAAAGTTAAAATATTATAAATCACTGAAACTTAAAAAACACTTGAAAAATATGCAAGAATTTTGTTTTGTTTTGTTTTTAATTAAAGAGCAAGGAACTGAGTTAAGAAAAGTTTAAGTGACTTGCCTGGGGTCACTCATAGCTAGTAAGATACAGGGTCAGACATCCCAGACAGGTTATCACATACAGTTCTTTTATGATCTTATCAAAACTAAAGTCATGCATATTCCAAAAGGCTAATGTCTCCAAACTTTCCCACATTCTTAAATTTACAAACATTGTCATTTATGTAGGAATGTTCTCCTTTATATTAATATTCCCAAATAAAGATCAGCTTTAAAATTTTTCAATGGCATTTCTTCATGCACAAAAAGATTTTTATCCTTCACAGGAGAATATCTCACACCACAGGATAAGTAGAAAACAATAAAGACCCATAGAGATGCCTGTGCTTGTGGCATGCAGCTCTCTTTTCTCATCCTTTAGGTAAATTCCTGGCTCTTGCCTAACACTCTCTCAGAGAACTGGATTGAAAGCTGAGTCTCAGGAAATTGCAAATAATTACATGTCCCGAGCCTTATGGTCTCACATGAACAGTTAAACACTGAATGTTAACTTTAAGATTGCCGAGGTTCAATTTGGCAGTATAATAGTGTCGATAGCACTTACTGTACTCAATTTTGGGGAAAATTTTTTTCTACCGGTAGCAAAAATAACTGTCAGCCATATGTGTATGCATACAAAACTAAGTACTCTATCTAGAACTGTATGCCTTAGCAGTAATTTGCTCTTGTTGGGCATTTTTTTACTAAATTAAGACAATTTTCCTAATGTGGCAGAGGTGGGGTTAAAAATTTCACTAACAGAAAGTTTTATTTTGGCTATAATACATCAACACAAATCTTTTTGTCTAGCTTTCTTTTCAATGGCTTGAAATTTACAGAATCAGATAAATTATTTTACAACTTTTATTTTTATATTTATTTATATTCAGGAGGTTATTTTCATTTTTTAATTGAAGTACAGTATACTAATTTCCAAAAAGAAGTGTAAGCAACTAATCATAAACACACATTTATAAGGGTACCCATGGTAACAACAAATATTGACAGAAATATCATAATTGAGGTATAATTTATCAACAACGAGCAATAAAATAAGTACTAAAAGCTACATTTATCTTTATTTAACATGAAAGAAACTTTCATGTTAAATTTATTTTACTCTTTCTTTTGGATTAGGAGCTTTTCTGAAATACAGGAATGCTTAGTGATGATCAGTAAAATTATTTAGATCAGTAAAATAAATGTTTGAAATTACTTGGGAAAATATATACTATATACTTTGAGATTATTTATCCTCATCATTTTTGTTTTTTAAAACAAGTCAATAGTAAAGCTAAGACTCCTTTGTTCAGTTAGTGATGAAGAACAGCTCTTCTTCTTTTGACAATAAATCCATGATCAAAATGTTGTCCCTGCCACACCACTACCACTTATTAGCTGTATTAATCTGATATGGTCACTTAACCTCACCAGAACGTCAGTCTCTTTCTTTGTAGAACTAGCATTCTATTACTATTAGAAGAAAAATGTAAGATTTAGAAATTATGTTGAATAAAGCATCTGATCTACCCATGGCTCTCAATGAATGGCAGCTCTTATTATATGAGTTCATATCCCATCAGAGAACAAAGCAATTATTTATATAAATTTAAAAACCTAAGAAAAAATGAAATGTATATATAATCTATCATCAAGCACCTTAAGATAAAATAATTTAGAATTCCACATTACTTTCTATAATAGGAATATAAACATAGGTAGTGATGGCTGAAAAGAATTTTAACCACTTTATCAAGGTATGGTTGACGTACAAATAGCTGTACAAATTTAATGTATACAACTTGATGAGTTTGTAGATAAATATACATATGTGAAACCATTATCACATTCTGTTCCATAAACATGTACATCAGTTCCAAAAGTTTCCTTCCATCCTCAATGTTTTTGATGATGATGATGATGATGATAATTTGTGATAAGAACACAACAAAAATCTACCACCCTAGTGAATTTTTAAGTATAAGATATAGTATTACTAGCTATAGGCACTATGCTGTATGGTATAAGCTTAACATTTTTGTTTCTTTTCTTTGAATGTAGTGGAAAACCTTACAATTCTTTATATCCAGGTCGTATGTGCACTAAGAAACTAATGCCACAGTAGGATAAAATCCTACATATTTCATTTAAATATACTTTTTGTTGATTTAATTTCAATTTTTTGCAAAACTTTCTTTAAAAGCAATCCATTGAATTAGTTAAAGTATGGGGCAAAGTACGATGATGTAAGGTTTTGATGTAAAGTGATTGTCATAAATCATGTTATACTCAACACATTAACACAACTTCATCTGTAATTAGAAGAAAAAAAAGATAAAATAAAGAAAAAAAATCTCAGCATGGATAATGTGAAACATAAAGAGGAGGTTATTTTTAATAGCATTTTGCAATATCTTTTTATTCTTTTGGCTACAAAGTAGAGCAATAAAACACATAAAACTAAACTGCAAATGGCTTGTTATTGTTCCAACTATTCCTTTGAAATGCAGTGTATTACAAACAGTATTTGCTAGGGAGATTTTCTTTTATTTGGTGGAAAATGGCCATAAAAGCAAAGATGTTTCCTTTGAGGAACATGAATTATTATACTACTTTAAATAGTTCCTACTTGAGATAGCAAAACAGTTTAATCTTTGAATATTATGTGTAGACACAATGTTTTATTTAAGCATCATTTGTTCATATAAATAGCTATTTTTATGTAAAAATTTTTAAGCACAAAATTAAAAGATTGTTAATATATTTTTCTTTTTCTTCTATTGAAAATTTGGTGGAAGTCTAAACTACATTTTAAGAATGTAACAGCCTAGTCATTTTAAAAACCAAAAAGTTTAGGGATTTTACCTTTCAAAAACCCAAACCAAACCAGTCAGGTTACCCGTAAAATTGTTTAGAACCAAGGGAAGAAAAAAGGCAACACTTTGACCTCTATATAAAAAATCAAATCAATTATCACACCTGTAAGTAAACCAAAGAGGATCCATGGAAGCAGATAAAGATTCCAAATCTCAAGATACTGTAACAACTACATAATAAATGTGATTGGAAAAGGTTATCTTGAACAAAGGTTCCTTGGAAGCACATAAATCATAGAAATAATTATCTCTGTATGGTGACAGAGACTTAGGAAGTGAACTACTTTAGGAGTATCCTTCAGAGATCCTCAACCATTTATGAGCTGCACCATCATTCTTACAAAAGACAAGATGGTTACTCTAGTTGAGTCAACCATACAAGTGCTGTATTCAAAAGAAGAAATGAACTGTGAACAGAAAGGCTAATATAATGTAGTACTGATATGAAATAAATACTTAATGTCTAGGTTTTTATCAAAAATTGCTTGGGACCCTTTTTTTTCTGATTTATTCACTAAAGCACATTCTTACAAAGAAAACTAAGCAGGCAAGCACAGAATGTTTATTGGATGGTAGCACTCTTCTGAAGTTTTGTTGTTGGTTTCATTTTTTTCAGGTTGGAGCTCAAGGCGGGCTACCCCAGAATATGACACAATGGCATATTGATTATTTTGAATTACAGTTACTCAAGAAGTGGCCAATGCATGGAGGATACTCTGACCCTCCTTTATGTTTCCCTGAAGGCAAGAAATAAATCTCCCATGTGAAAGGTGCACTCCCTGCATCTGACAGTCGAAGCATACCCCTATCGCCAGAGAGAAGGAATTCAGGCCAAGAAGCCCCTATAAACAACCTTGTTACTTCTTTAATTTACTACCCCAAGCTCAAACTCTGTTTAGATTCTTCACTAATTGAGCACCCACAACTTAAGTTTCTTTGTCCTGTCAATTCCTCACAAGTTTATTATTTCTTCGTCTAAAAAGCATAAAAGCTGCCTGCTTTGGCCACTTCTTAGGTCCCTCCTATTTTTATGAGACCTCTATGTGCACAAATTAATTTTTTTCCTTTTCTTTTTCTCCTGCTAATCTGTCTTGTGTCAATTTTATTATTATTCCAGCCACAAGAACTCAAGAGGCGTCATGGGAAAAGTTTCCCTTCCCCAACATTCACATAACCTAGCCATATTGTGGCCACCATGCTAGGTGCTTAGGATATACTAACATTGAGTCCCTGTCTTCACAAATTGTATATTCTAAGAGGGGACAGAGAAAAATAAATGGAAATAGAAAGTTGCTTCACACTGTGATGAATATTATAAAGGTTCTCATCATGGAGTGCTTCCTGCATTTAAACTAAGACCTGAGGGATGAGTAAGAAATTACCAGGGGAGGTGAGTGAGAAGCAAAGTGTTTAAGGAAAAGAAGATAAAATGAGAGTCTGGGGAAGAAACAGAGAAAATGAAGAATTGGGGAAGCCTAATAAATCCAGATTGGCAAGGGTGAAGAGGGCAAAGAGAGGTAAAAGAGGCAGAAAACCAAAGGACTGTAACAAGTGGCATTGCATGCTGGAACTATGAGTTTGTACTTCAGGACAAAGAAAAGCTATTAAAAGTTTTTAAAAAAGAAAGTGATATGATGAAACCTGCAAATTTGAAAGATCTCACTGGTAGCTGTGTGGAAAATAATTGGAAATGCCAGAGAAAAAAAGATAATTTAGGAGGCCATCCCATATTTCAGGTAAAATATAATAGTGGCCTAAATTAACCCAATGTTAATGGAAATGGAAATATGTGAATGGGCCAGAGATATATTTTAAAGGTTGGAATTAACAGTACTTCATAATTGATTGTTAACTTTTTTTAAGATTGTGCTGTGATTTTCCTGACCATGATTCTTTCTTCCCTTAACTCTGCCTGTTGTACTGAGGGTCAAATTTAAATGTGGTTCACTGTAAATTTCAAGTGAGTAGATTTAATTGGTGAACATTTTGAAAGTAGTTATTGTCTACTATCCAGTTTATTTTATGCTTAAGAAAATTATTCTCTCTCTTACATCTGAGGTACCAGAAATACCAATACTGCAAATAAAAATGGGAAAGGAGCAGAGCTAGGTGAATAGTATGAGCTGAAATGGAGAAGACCTTTCCAGTCTCTAGTGATTGTTTTCTTTCCACTCTAGTGCATCCTTTCTCATCCTTTGGCCATCATGGGGCTGTCTAGCCCTTAACTGTTCCCTCCTCATACTTCCCCTATTTTGTTCTTTGATTCCATTAGTGAACAATTATAGTAAAGATTGGCTAGTCCTCAGATAAGTGCCTGGGATGGAGATATTGTGAGTTTCCAAAGTGCAAGAGACACTTGCCTTGGAGTGGGGGTGGGGTATGAGAAAGGACCGTGTCAGCAAAAGAAGGCTAGAGTAATCTCCAAGCCTCCACACTCACATGGACGAATAGAAGCTAGGCGCCTGGACTTTGTCCTTCTCCCACCTTCCTCACTTACATACTGCTAAGTCAGATATCTGATATTCTTAAGGGTATAAAAGATGAAATCGCAGAGAAGAAATATGAAGCATCTGAGGGGTGTGAGAACTTCGGTTAAATAAAAAAAAAAAGAAAAACATGTTTATGAGGGGAGCCACAATTAATAGGGTAGAACAAAAAATTTTAAAGGCACAGTAAATTCCATCAGGGAGATAAAAAGAAAACTGGATATGAAAAATGTAATTTATGAAGTACAGATTTCAATAGTTGGATAGATGGAAGAATGTACTCAGTATAAAAACAAACTTAAGTTGGAAGATCAAATTTAGATCTCTCACAGAATGAGATCAAAGGATGGAAATAATAAGTGAAGAGCTAAGACATCATAATTTCTCAACTTTAGTACTATGTACATTTGTACTGGATAATGTTTTTGCTGTGAGGGGCTTTCTTGTGAATTATAGGATGTTTACCAACATCCTTGGTCTCTCCTCACTAGATGCCAATACTCCTCATGTTCCAACAACCAAAAATCTTCAGACATTTCCAAATGTCCCAGAGCGACAAAATGCTCTAATGGAGAACCACTGAAATATTTGGATAAGAGAAGTACAAGTGGACATAACTATCTCTTATGAGTCTCAAGCAGTGAAAAAAATAGAGGTGAGGAAGTAAAGAATTAAAAAAAATTATAAACATTATAGAAATTGTTCATAGACTACCAAATAATAGTGATTTTCAAAAAATCCATACATACATTATATTGATATTATGGTTAAAATTTTAAATATCAAATCAAAATTTAAATTATAATAGCTTTCAAAAAGTAAAAGCAGATCACCTAAAAATTAGCAACTGTTAGGCATCATTCATATCAAGCAGCGGGAGTAAGAAGACAATAAAATAATACTTTCAGTGTTAAAGGAAAAGAACTTTGAGCTAGGGATGCTATTTTCAGCTGAAAAACAATTAAATTTGAGGCCAAAACATATGTGTGCTCTGGTATAAAAAGTCTTAGAAGGCATACACAATAGAGATCCTTTTGAAATAACATTTAGTAGATACTGCCAGCATCAAGAGCAATAAATCCAAGACACAGAAATGAAATATGGGAAGGAAGGGGGATAAAGGTGTTACCAAGTTTGCTACGTCTAAGTGAACAAGACTTAAATAAAGTATATCCCTAAAAATCCAGAGTGAAGATTTCAAAACATACCTATCTGGTATGTGTATATTGCATGGAGAGAGGTACATTTTGAGGAAGAGGGGTTAGACAGTGAGGTAGGTTCTCACTTTGTTTGGGATAAAACAGATTTCTGGCTGGATAATTTTACTGATAAATGCCAAAAAACTCTTTAAGATAATATCTCAAGTTGTTCCAGAAGTTTGAAAGAAGAGAAGCACTTAAAAAAAAAAAGAAATGACAATAGTACAAAATTGACACCCAGACTAGATAAAGTAGAAGAAGTAAACCACAGACCAATTTAATTTATGGGCTGAGATGTTAAAATTCAAAAAAATAAGAAGAGAACTACCATATGATCCAGCAATTCCATTCCTAGGTATATATCTGCAAAACATGAAAACACAAATTGGAAAAGACACGTGCACCCCAATGTTCACAGCAGCGCTATTTACAATAGCCAGGGCATGGAAGCAACCCACGTGTCCATCAATAGACTAAAGGATAGAGAAGATGTGGGACATATACACACACACACATACACACACACACACACACGTGCAATGGAATATTACTCAGCCATAAAAAGAATGAAATTCTGCCATTTGTAGCAACATGGATAGACCTAGAGAATATTACGCTAAGTGAAATAAGTCTGAGAGAGAAAGACAAATACTATATGATAACACTTGTATGTGGAATATAAAAAATAATACAAACAAATGTATATAGCAAAACAGAAACTAGTGGTTATCAGGGGGGAGGGGCAAGTTAGGGGTATGGGATTAAAAGGTGGAAACTACTATTATAAAATAGATAAGTGACAAGGATATCTTGTATAGAAAAGGGAATTATAGCCATTATTTTGTAATAACTTTTAATGGAGTATATTTTGTAAAAACACTGAATAATTATGCTGTACACCTGAAACTAATATAATACTGTAAATCAACTACACTTCAATTAAAAACCTATCAGAACAGCTGAAATAAAAAATCCTGACAACACACACACACACACACAAAATAAAAACTCTAAATGAAAGATTGACTAATTGAATACCATTGTGCAATTTTATAAACTACACTATAGTGTGATGTATATTTTATACCAGAAATGCAAGGATAACTCAAACTTAGATAACTTATAAGTACAAATATTTACATCAGAGTCAAAGGACAGAAATCACATGATTTCTGTGATATGATATATAAATGATATATAAAATATATTCATTATTTTAAAAGAAAATTAGAAACAAGGGTTAGAATTAGACTTTCATAACTTGATAAATATTGCTGCTAAAAAGCTAAGTAAATATCACATTCAATGGATAAACTTTAGAGGGAGTCTTTCTAAGATCAACAACAGCATAAGGATTGTCCTCTATTATTACTGCTGTTTAGCACAGAACTAGAAGTCCTAGATAACGCACATAAGTCAAGAAAAATAATGCAGCATATGTTTTGGGAACTAAGAGATATAACTGTAGCTTTCCTAGTTAATATGTTTATTTATATAGACAATTCAAGATAACCACCTAATCATTATACCTAAATAGGAGGTTACTTAATGTTAATATCATTTTTTATATGAGCAATTAATAACCAAAAAATGGAAGATACCATTTACGATACAAAGAGAAACTACAACCAATCTTTTTTTTTTTAATATATTAACCTAAGAAAGAATATGAATTGCATATATAGAAGTTTAAAACTCTACTAAATGACATAAAAACACTCACCAAATATAGAGAAATTCTATGTTGATATATAAAACGATCTAACATTATAAAGATCTCAGTTCTCCCTATATTTATTTATACATTTAGGCAATTCCAATCTAAACCTCAATAATTTTTAGGAAACCTCACAATTATTATCAATTTAAATTAATTAATTAAATATTATGAATAGGTAAACAGCTATGAAGTAGAAGAGCAAAACGGAAAACTACTGACCTTCCCAGATACTAAAGCACATTAAAAAGCCATAGTAATTAATAAAGCCTGTACTCTTGCAGTTACTGTTAAATAGAGTAGAGTAGCATAAATGATGGCTTAGAAACATACAATCTATAATGCAAAAAAAAAATGAACTGTTTAATAAATGGTGTCAGAAAGTCTCATTACGTGGAAAAAAAATTCCCCTTCCTAGGCCATACATAAAAATTAAATCCTAGTGGGTAAAATATCAAAATATGAAAAGGAAAACTTATAATGATAGGAAATAATATAAGACAATATTATTGGAACTCTGAGGTAGGAAAGCTTTCTAAAATATGACTGTATATCATAAATACTAAAAAGAAAAATATGTATTTACTGCAACAAAATTACAGATATTTTAATCAAAGGGCATCATGGGGAAAATAATGGATGGGTGAAAGATTAGGAGAATATAATCGTAATGTCTTAAAATTATAGAGGATTGGCGACTCTTCCAAATCTTCTGGAAAATATAGAAAATCATATAGAAAATATGATAGATACAGTATAATAATATCAAAAACAATAACAGATGCCAAGACCTTACTATTTATCAGTAATGCCTGTAAGTGTTTTATATTTATTTACTTATTCAATAACATTAATAGAAAATTCACAGAAGGGGAAACCAAAGTGACTAATATGTATTTTGAAGAGATATTCAAACACATTAGAAAATAGATAAATGCAAGTTAAAACTACTGATTTCTACTTTATACACATCGGTTTGGCAGAAAAATGCAAAGTAGGGAAATACTCAGTTCTGGGTATGAATGTGATGAGGACTCATACATTGCAAAGGGGACTATAAATTTGTATAGCCATCCTAGAAACAACCTGGTAATACTTCTTGACAGTATATATGTATGTATATCGCCCAGCAATTCCATTCTTGGGGCTGTTACACAGTGAAATATGAAGAAGATACAACATAATTGGTTAAAAACACAGGCTCTCAACCAAATGATTTGGGCTCATATGCTGTATCTTCCATACGTTAGCCTTTGAGCTTGGCCAAAATTTTTAAACTCTTGGTGTCAATATTAAAATTGGTAAATGGAAATAACAGCGATGACAAAAATGATAACTATAATATTTGCCTGTTAGGGTTGTTATGGGTTTTAGCCATGACAACTTCTCAGGTCAGATCCTAGCATACAGCAAGTGCACAATTCATGGTTGCCATTTTATTGTTAAAATAACTCACATTTTATCAACCCTGACACAGAGAGGAGATGTACTAAATACACTAGAGTGGGTACCTGTGAGGTACAAGATTGAGAGTAAAGGAAAAATAAGGGAAAAAGGGAAGAGAAAAAACAAACAACAATAATCACAAGAATTGTCTTGCATGGACGGCTAATGACAATGTTTCATGAATCAAGATTATGATCAGTTCATATATATAACCTTTGTGTAACTGAAGTATTTCAGTAAAAAAAAGAAAAGAAAATGAGGATTGCTTATCTTTGAATGATCACAGTGCTGAGTAACTACAGGTACTCTCAAGGTTTTAAAAATGTATCCTTCTATATAGTGTTCAAGATAAAATTACTAAATCAGCATTAGGAATTATTTAAAAGAGAGAGGGTTAATATAAGCAAAGAAAATGTTGTTGCAGCTGTTTTAGTGTATTCATTTGTTTCTAGGCCTGTCCTCAAGGACTCAAAGCAGCCAGCATTTGGGGGTCCTATGAAAAGACAAAAGGAAAAGAGGAGAGACAAAAAATGAAAGAGTAAGTGAAGAGGATAAAGGAAGGACACAGGAAACAACTGTGAAGTTATTTTTTAAGAAAAAAGTAAATGTCAGAGAAAAAGCTCCAAGAAAACCAAAATCTTGTTTTACTGTAAATAAACTAGTCAGCAAACAATGAACTGCACAATATATTAAAAAGTAGATAAATTGTAAACAGCAAAGGAGAGGTAACTGTTATAACTGTGCTCCCACTGAGTGTTCATAAGGAAAGTCACACTTTAAACAATTTAACACAGCTAGTTACATTCAGGTGTACACCTCTTTCAAACTTCCCTCTTTTTTAAATATATAGAAAGATAGATTTTTAAAGTATTGAGAGTTTCTGCAGGTACTCAGCACTGTGCCTAGACCATAGTGTAGCCTTGGTGAATGTTTGCTAAACTTTGATAGCAACACAAGTATTTAAACGAAAGGTGTTGGGTCCTATAGTGTAATTATGTCCATTCCTTTTTCTGGAGAATACTCTCAGTTTCTCTCCCCACTCTCCACACTTCTTTTCTGCTTTATCAAAGAACTGATATATGGGGGGCAAGGCCAGGCATCTCTCTTCAATCAGTCAAAGTGAACAATGGGAGGTTTTCAGAGGATCAAATAAGAGAATGCATGTGAGACCCTTGGCATCCTATGTGACATAAAAGTACATGCTTTGTAATTTGAGATAGCTCTTTTCATTCCTTTCTAGGTAACACACCTGAAGGGTAGTAAGGTTTAAAGTGTATATAATAAAAGTGTCCAACCACAGCAGCAATTTTGAAAGTGGTTTCTTCATTCATAACTTTTAAGATCGTTTGTAAAAATAGAGACCATATTTCCTAAACAAGGAGACTCATGTTATACAGATTGAAAGTGGTAAAATATTTCATTTTGTATCTCTACTAGCTCTTTTGTAACACTACTACCAGGCAGCATTAAAGATGATCTCACTGTTAATCTTTATAGAATTGAAAAATGTTTCTATATGATGTCCTAGCTGTCTGTGAACTCTTGACTTACTACAATCTACTCCATTTAATGAAAGAGTACACAAGATGGTTTTCAATTGTCAGAATACACTTCAGACCAAAAGAAGAAAAAAAAAGTCATTGAACATGTAAAGCAGTAATTTTAATGATATTTTCCAGTTTGAAACATAATGCATAATTTTTCATCGCTATAGGAAATTTACTTTCTGCTTTGAGAAATCTTGTGACGCATTTTGAAGAAAAGGGGAGAGAGAAAGAGAATTAGCATTTACATCTTCCCTCCTTTGTGTAAACTGCATGCTAGGCACTTCATATATATTAATTATCTCAGTTAATACTACTATAAACCTTGTGAAATTGCAGTTATTTGAGTTTTACAAACACCTCAGGGTAATCTGATAACTTGCCTAAAGTTATATGGCTAATATGTTCATGACATCGGTTAGAAAACAGGCTAATCTGACTCTAAAACTCATGCTTTTTAAATGTCGGTTCTCATCTTTTCTTATCTGCATTGCAGATTCTAATTAATGTTTTAAAATGAATTCATCGTGGAACCCTGTTGTTGCTGCTTGTGGAATCTACATATGTGGGTTATGACCTAATTCATTTCCTGTGAAGCATCATAACATCTTATCAGGATACGATGCAAGAGTAGATAATAAAACCTGCCATATCTGTTCCCTGTAGGGAAGGCAAGTGTTTAATAAAATGGCTTCGGTACAAGGGGTGAGAATTTCCAGAGGAATTTCTACCAGATCCTTTTATCAACATTTGAAGACGGCTTCCCCAAACTGATGGCTCAGGTTTTCAAGGTAGTAATAACTACTGCATTTGTATACCAGATCATATACGATGTACGAGAAGTAAGGCCTTGTTAATGATTAAGGTGTGGGAGTGAGACCCAAACCTCAATCTGCTTATCATACAGTCTAGACGTTCAGAAAAGTTCAGCATAACTAAATTCAGCCTAAGAGTCAATTATTCGCTTGCACTTGACCTGGATGCAAGGTAGCATTAGTACTCTCTGCATAATTTGTGACTTCAATGATATATAATCAATCCTTTTGCTTTTAATTTATTGGTCTATAGATTAAACATTTTGCAATCTTGTTTACTCAGGTCCAATTTTCTCATTTGACCTCAGTCTTAACTGACTAAAAGAAAATGTAAGCAGAAAGCATTTTATCACATTAATGCAACACTTGCAATTTGATTTAACAATATGATAGATGAAAGGATGAGGTTATTATATCACAATGCATTTATCATCTTTTACGAATCCTCGCCTAAACAAAATTAACACTGAACCATTTCCAGTGAGGTTTCTAAAATGACTAGCCTTGCCAAGATAGGTTTTTGGCTCATAAATAACATTGGTAGAAAAAATAAAATCACTAAATGTTATAAAAATGCAGTAGCAGGAACCACTGGAGTGTGGACATTAAATACACTGCTCAAAATGGTATGCTCAAGTGTGCAAATCATTTTTCTGTATGACAGTACTCAGACTATTGCCACAAGACAAAGACAATTAACTTTTCGGATTATTTTGATATCTGGCAAAAACTACTGCTCAAGAAAACTCAAAGCTACTCACATCCATGTTAAACAATTCTATCATTAGAAAACGCACTGACTTCTTGCTATATTTAGGAATCTCCACTGTTAACATTCCTGAGAGCAGTAACAATCCTACTATCCCTATCTCATACCAGGAAAGAAGAGATACTATTTTTTCAGTGATCAATACAAAGAAAATTCTAATATGTTTGATTAAATTTATACATTGATTTTTTTAACTTCTCTTTCATGGTAGAAAATGTATTTTTCTACATCTTCTTCTCTCCCGTAGAATACAGCACAGCACCATGTGTGGAATTATATATATATGTATATATGTGTGTGTGTATATATATATATATATACTTATATTTATATATATATATATATATACTCACTGAATATATGAGTCACTTCTATCACTCTTCTTTCAATCTAATAATATAACATAGCTTTTAATTTCTACATAGTTTATCAAGTATTTGGATTTAAGCAATATTACTTAATTTTCTGATTAATGCCTGAATATCTTTAAGATCCTGATTTTGTATTCTATTGGGAGTTTCAAAAATATCATCAATTAGGCATTTGCACAAAGACTTAACAAAAAGTAAATTGAAAGTCATGGGTTTGATCCTTCAAATCCCCTCCAGTTTTAACTTGCAGTGAGTCTCCAATTCTGCAGGGTTGCTAACTTCAGATTTCCAAAAGATATAGTAAAAGCAGCCGTTACACTTATCTCCAGTATTGAAGCTCTTCTCCTGGGTTTTGGGCCAAGGGCAACTTTAGAAAGATGTTCCTTCATTCGCATGTATCATCTGATACATTTGTGGAAACAGTTATCTGTAGAAGACCCCAGGACCTCGTCATCTCTCTCTTCTATTATAGCAAAAGTCTCCAAACTGGTCTCTCATGACTCTCCTATTTGTCCTCTACAATATCACTAGACTTATCTTCCTAGAATACAGTTGGGTCATTTTGGTCTTCTTCTCAAAAATCAGCAAAGGCTTTCCATTTCTAGGCAATCAATATCAAACTCCTTAGTTTGACCTTGAGAGATCTCTGCAGTAGAGTACCAATATATCTTCCCTACAATACTTCATTACTCTATCCTGCTGACCAACATTATTTACCATCATTTGGGACTCCCATGGCATTTCTGTTAATGTTTATTCATTTATGCAGTTTTTCCCAACCAGGAATGTTTATTCTTCCCTTCTTGATCATCTCTACCTATATTCATTCATTTTATGAATATGTATTAAATCAAGCATCTTAGATGATATGATTAGGATTGTAGTTGTTGATTAATTGGAAATTTTTATTAAAGTAGAACTCATAAATGCATAACAAACATTTTGTTTAATTTTAAAGTCTATACATCTACATTCACTTCAGAATATTTTCATGTGAGGCCAAACTTCTTTTTGAATAAGGCTTTTGAGTTGTTTTTCTCACATAAACACCACCCAATAATGTATCTTCTAAGAGTTCCATTTTAAAGAGTAGTGGGAACTTGTAAAGTGATCTGAATGTAGAATCCTTCACAATTTTGGTGATTTTCTCCCAATCCTTTATAGTTGTCTGCCCACATGTAATTAATAGCATCTTTAAAATATTTTACCTTTTGTTTTTACTTTTCAAATCATTCAACATAGTTTTTTTAGAAAGAACTAGTTCTTTCACACTTAAGTTTTTTCATTTTATATAATATACAGAGATATCATATATTTTCAGAAGTAAAATTGCCATCTACAAATTTGAGAACATTACAACTGATTTTGGAAAGCGTATATCTCATCAGGCGTAATGTCTTTGGCACTGCTGGTATGATTATTCAGAGAATGAAGACAGAAAGTGCATCATAAGTAAACAGCAGGTTGATTAATTTTTATACTACTATATGCCAGGGAACTGTGACAGGCACTATTAATACAACAGTTGTATCAGTTATCTATTGATGCAAAACAAATAACCCAGCAACTTAGAGGCTTAAAATAGCAATAATTGTATTTATGCATTCTGTTGTTCAGCAATTTGAACTGATCACTCCGGCTGCTGTAATTACTCGGCAGCTAGACGGTGGCTGAATAGTCTTAGAGGGTCTCATTCACATTCTTATTTACACACATGTGGAGTTTCTGCTGCCTGAGTCTCTCTCTCCATGCATCTTTCATCCTCAAGGAAGCTAGCCCAGGTTTTTTGACATGGAGGCCTCAGAGTAGAAAGAGTCAAGACTGGATGCTCTTAAGGCTATGGCTATAATCTCTGCAGTATTTTATAAGTTAAATCAAGTCATAAGTCCAGCCCAGATTCATGGAGTGAAGAAACAGATTTCAACTATTGAGGCAGAAGGTATAACGTCACTTTGAAAGGGAGTTTACACAGGAGAAAGGTGTAGCATGTTTTGCAACCTTCCAAAACAAGTAACAAAGCAAATAGAATCTTCAGAGAAAGCAGTGAGAAAAAAGGCAAGCAAAGAAGCAACTGCTATTAAAAAAAAAAAAAATCTAAGAAGGGGGCAATTATATAGGAAACTGTAGGAATATATAGCAGGAGTACGTCTCTAGACCAGTGGAAAATCAGTAAATAGAAATGTAAAATGTAAACTGAGACTCCAGGAATGAGTAGGAGTTATCAGGTAAAAAAATGAGGGAATGGGCGTGAGAGACTTTTGAGGTAAAGGAATAGCAGGGCAGGCACAAAGGCCTGGAAACAAAGGAGAGCGTGGAGGAGAGAAGAGAATGTCCACTGTGAGGAGGATCACAAAATGTAGGTAGGGAAAATAAGGAGGATGCCAGAATCTCAAGAGCAATGACAATTCTGTTAGAGTTTACTTCTGAGTACAATGAGAAGCTCCTAACAGATTAGAAAAATCAAAGTGGTATTCAGATCAGCTCTTCAGGAAAACCACTCAGGGTTTAGTATGGAGCAGAGAGTCAAGTTTACGGGTCTAGAGGCAATGTAAGGAGACTCCTTAAGCAACGCAGAGGGCATAGGTTTACCTGTGGCCAGCAGCCTGCCATTGAGTAGGCACTGAGTAAATATTGGTCTAATTAAGGAACCAGCTCACTTTTATCACTGGGAATGGGAAAAGCAGTAACATAGTATCAGATTCCTTTATTTAGTTGACAGAAAACTTAAGTAAAGATCCATGTTAGAGAAATGTGTCAAAGGAGATTGGACCATTTGAGTAATAATTGACCTCTCGATTTTTGGGGTGCTGGTAATACTAAGAAAATCTAGGACTCAGATTATTAACAACATCAGGCTGATGATTTACGTGACTATTTTTCATAAGCTATGCTCATTTGGAGGGTGGGAGACGCCTCACTCATTTGGGGAATTGAGACAAAAGGAGAAGTCCGGGGGTGAATGAAAATGTGATTTTTATCTAATGACTACTCTTTCATAAATCTTTTAATATTAGAAAATCTGTAGTCTTAAAAACAAAGGAAAAAACATATCTTATTATTCTTTCTTACAAAACAATTATTATAATACTTTGATACAAACAATAGAGATCATTTTGAGTATTAATGACTACCACCATAGCTACTAATAAACATGTAGAGCTTAAATGGTTCTTAGAGAAACAAATGCTATTTTATACATTTAAAACTTGAAAGAAGTAATTATAAAGGTAATTGAGCTCAGTGAAACAAACCAAAAACCAAAAACCAAAACCCCTGCAACTTCTAATCCTCCTTACATTTCTGCTACACACTCTTTAAGATCTAGTTTTCCAGGAAAAGAAAACAATTCCCTACACAACGCCAGCTTTCACAAATCTTTGTATCTTGCCCAAGGTACTCTCTCTCCCTGAAACGCCCATAACGACGTGCTTAATGGGAGGGATGCTTAGTCACCCTTCTAATTCTACCTCCAATGGAACTTCCTCTGAGAGTCCTTCTCTGATTTCCCCAGGCCCTTAGAAGCTTCCTCAGTGTGCCCATAGCATTTTCATATACAACTGCAGTAACATTTTTCACATCGTTTTATAACTATTTTCTTACTTTTCTTTTTCACTCAACGTGACTTCCTCAAGGCTCTTAAATTCTTTCTTGTAATTGTTTTCTAGTAAAAATATCCAAGTGCAAGTCAACCAAGATACACTAAACTATGTGTCCACAGTGTTGATGGTGGCGGTTAGGCTAGTCAGTTCTTTGTTGAGTTAGTATAAACTATTTTGAGGGTAACAAAATGAATACTAGAAGCAAGAGTGTTTAAACAACTTAAACCATTATCTTACCTAGGTGAGGTCTTGTAATACATATTTCATTATAACTGTAACTTTTGTGGATTTGAGAAGAAAGACAGTTTCTTGCTAAAGATAGGCTTTGTGAAAAGTATCAAGAGTAATGATGATCTTTAGGTTAAGTCGGGTTTTGTCTGTTTTTTAATAGGTAGGTATATATTCTGAAAGGAATTGAAGATTTATGGACTGTCTCATTGAATAAACACAGCTCATGTAATTGCCTGTAATGTTACTATATACGCGCTCTGTATTAGTTTCTTATGGCTGCTGTAACAATTTACCACAACCTAGATGGATTAGTACAAAAGAAATTTATTCTTTCACAGTTCTGGGGGCTAGAACTTAAATCAGTATCACTGGGATGAAATAAAGGTGTTGGCAAGGTCATGATTTAGAAAAAAAAATTTTTTTAAATTATCACATAAGCCATGTTTCCTCCCCATATAATGATACAAAACCAACAAAGGCACAGACCAACAACTTAATGGTTTCAGTAGGAAGAAAGTAATACTGCTTAGAGCAAAATATTTTCTGTATTATTAAAATGACATGTGCTTCAAACTAGGTAAGATTTATATAAAACAACCTGAGACATTGAACCTGGTATTCTTTACCTCTCACCAGCTTCCAAATCTTAACCTTGCTCTCAGATCATGAAAACACATGCTTGGGAAGAAACAGCTAAGCTACAGGGAGATAACCACTTTCTGTGGATCCCTGTAGACAGAAATAAGCTTGGCCTGAAAGCAATGTTACAGAGGATTTCAGAATCACGAGAGCAAAATGGTACATTAGGAATAAGTCTACACTTATGATTCGAGGAAGAATAAGAGCCTAAACCTTCCTAAGCAGAGAGATGTCTACCTTATTTCTCAAGAGCTCCATGGAATTGGACTCCAAAAGCATCATGAAAACCCTTTTCTAGTATCACTTTCCCTTTTCCTTATATAAAATCCAAATTCCTCTCATTACAAGTATAGGTCAGTTTTTGTTTCTTATTCAGAAGTTATATTCCACCAAAAATAGCTTTGGCTATTTTTAGAAATATTCTTTAATCTCTCACTCCCTCCTCTGCTAAGCCCCTCCACTGGAAATGATCTCCATTTTTCAGAGACTCTATTTTATTTTTTTAAAAACTCTGACATAATTTATATGATTTGGGTGGCCACATTTTTAACTTCACTTACTCCTTTTAAAATTTGATCTGGGGAAAAAAATCCACTCAAACATCCCACCTAGATTATTTCTAAAATATAAGGGCTATGTATGTATTGGGGTTGGGAAGAGGGATGTAGGGTAGGATCTGTATACTTGGAGATTACCAAAAAGAGGTAGAAAATTAACTAAAGTACTACCATGTGAACATAATAATTATAGTAAGGCAAACAAATGTAAAGCAGGGGAAAATATCGACACATTTGATTATTGGCAGTATTTTGAAAAAGGATACGGGAATGGGGGTTGTTATCAGCTTTAAAATGTCAAGAAACTGTGTTTATGAATACATTTGAAAAGAGTCCTTTTCAGGATGCCAAAAATCTCATATAGGATTGCTTTTTAAAATTCTATTAGTATTTCTTCTTGTAGCAGAGAGTCTCTTATTTTAGATAATACACAAGGTATCTGAATAAATTTGGGGAAAAATTTATAGAAATTTTTTAGACAAAAAAAATCTTTTTCTACTACTTTAAAATAATCAATAGTTTCGCACTACTATAAGCACTATAGAAGAAAAGAAAGCTAAATTTAAAAAATTAAACTAAAAAGTCATAGAATCACATGCTTAATCAGATGCTCCAGAATAGTTCTCATTATTATTGTTAAAGTGACCAATTATTGCTGTGCCCAAATTTAGAAGAAAGGCAAACAAGCTGAATATTCTCCTATTCACCTAATTTTTAAAAATTTTTCTTCTTTCTCCAAAACACCTCTAAAACAGAATGTCAACACACAATCAGTACTCAAAGTAAGAGCTTAGCCAAAATATAATTTTGGAGGGATAAAAGCCTTATTGATATCATTTCTCCACACTTTTATTGTCATTGTTGCCTCTTCCTAGTGCTTCTCAATTTATCCTCTTTATTCTGGACTGCTATAAAATTTTCCCTAGTTAACTATCTACACTATTTTTCAAAATATCAAATAAATCAATACACAGCAACAAGATTAACTACCAGTTAATGAGATACAAGTGTGTATGTGTGTGTGTATGTATGTGTATATACATATATATATACAATATTTATGTAATTTTCAATAGCACCATTGCAAAATCAGAATTGTTTATTGATCAGGAAACTAAGGCTGAGAGATACTAGATTCTTTGTCAAAATTGTGCAGCTGGTATATCCTTGGACTAATTTATTCTGGTTCAATCTGTTAACATGTGAATCAACTCATATCCACTTCAGCCACATCACATATCTTAAAATAAGCATTATAAATCATTTCTCCTATGTAAATCTAGTTCTAAAAATACTCTCTACATCATTATATTTTATATTGACTATTATGTTCAAAATAATTTGAACATTAAAGAGAATATTAAAGTAATCTATATTTTAATTTTTTCCAGTTCCATTGATAATAATACCTGACACTTATTAAGGGCTTACAGTACAGCAGCCATTCTTTCACACATTATATGTACCATTTCCCTCAAAAGTCACAACTCTAATGAGGTGTCATATTAGTTAGAATTAAGTTCAGTAGTGAGTGACTGAAAGAATGGAAATAACAGGCTTTTACAATGTGGAAATTATTTCTCTTTTAAGTAAATATATGGGTAGGTGATCTACGAATGGTATGATGTCAAAGACCCAAGCTCCCAGAAGCTGGCATATGATACTCCTCACATTTCATTGGCCATAAAATAGTCACATGGACAAATGCAGCAGCAAAGGGCTGGGAAATACAATCTGCATTATGGAAGGCCATTTAACTGATTAAAATTGGGGGGCTCTATCAGAAAGGGAGAAGACAAAGGATATTAAGAAAAACTACAAGCATTCTATAAATAAGTAGCCATAATTATTATCCTTCTTTTCCAAATGAGGAAAGTAAGGCATAGAGATGTTAAGTAACATGCCTAAGGTCACACAGTAACTTGTCCCCTTCAGTTTTTATTCATCGTGTTGCAAATGCTTGTTACAAGGTCAATTTTACTATAAGTTCTAATTTATCCCTCCATCACCAAACATCTATGTTTTGCCTTGCACCAAAAACCATATCTATCTGTCATTTGCAAAGATAGATATGGTACAAAAAAGATAAAAGATAAAACAGTGAAAAAGCCAAGGGGAAAGAGGAAAAAAAGATGAAGCCAAGAATAATTATTTATCAAAATTAAGGTAGATTCTACACAAAAAATTCTCCTCAGAAATGAAAAGGGACAAACTACTGATGCATGCAGTAACATGAATGAATCTTAAAAGCACTCTGTTAAATAAAACCAGCCAGACACAAAAGGCTCCCTACCATATGCTTCCATTTTTATGACACTTTTGAAAAGGCATGTCAGTGATAGAAATCAGATCAGTGGTTGCCAAAGGCTGGGAGTGGAGCAAGGAGACTGACTGCAGAACGGCAAGAAAGAACTCTATGGGGAGACAAAAATATCTTTATATTGTAGTAGTTTTTTGACTGTAAACATTCATCAAAAATAATTGAAATATATAGCTAAAAAGGATCAATTTTGCTATATATAAATGATACTTCAATAATCATGACTCATACAAATACATAAGCTATATAAGCTATTGTGTAGCCTTAGTTAGCTGAGGATTACAATTTGCCTCTGAGTTTTGTAAACCCAGTGTAGAGATTAAAATATAATCAGTTATAAAATCATCAGTGTCTTTAAAAATAATATTAAGATAAATAATCTGGGCAAGGATGAAATGAGGTGGTAAAACTTTTTTTTTTTGCTTAAATACAGTTTGTTTTCATATATTACAGGTTGGTAATTTTGCAATTAAAAAACTATTTCATTATACCAGTATATAGATTACAAATTTCAGGTACAGCATTCAAGCAGGATTAACTCATGCCTGAGTAGTCTACTCATTAACACTCAGAGTCTAAAATTATATACTTAGATGTACTCAGAATTCTAGAGAGCTTCATCCTTTGTTTGAGTGCACAAGAAAATACATATAAACTAATCTATTCAAGGGCCATTCAAAGTTCTTATTGCCAGCTAGGTCTTGTCAACATGAATTTTGTCAGGTACCACTTTGTAAATTCATTCTAGTTTCTATGTACTTTTTTTGCCAAATCATTTTTTCAAAAGCTAATACCTTACTTAGTCTTTCTGTAGAGAACTTATGCTATTTATCATTTCTTCTAGTAACAATTTAGAAAAAAAATCCACATATTAGAATCACATTATTTTGTTCAGGATTCTGGAAAACATTCATTTTAGAAACATTCATTCACCCTGGCTCACTCATTTACAACCTGGAACCTTGGAAAAGGCACTTTAACCCCTCTGTGCCTCAATGACCTCACAGGAAAGTGGAGCTAATAAGAACAGCTCACTCATAAAGTTCTATGTTGAGAGTTAAATTAGTCAGTATATGTAAAATGCTTAGAGCATGCCTGACACAAAGCAAGCGTTATTTTAGTTGCTGCTACTATCACTCTTAAATCCTACATGACCTGAACATTCCTCAAAATACAAAATTTTATTTAGTACCTCTTTGTATAGATTCTGTGTAACCTTTTAATGTCTTATCATCTCCCATTAGAAAAGAATAAAAATGTTAATCCCGTGGTAATAATGTGACATATTAGTATTAAGCCTGTACTACATGCAAACTAAATCCCTTAGGGGAAAATACATTAAAAAAAATTAGAAAATTAAACCCAACAATCTGAATATAACACATTATGGGAGGCATGTTTACATTATGGTTAAAATGTAAGAAAGTGCGCACACACACACACACACACACACACACACACACACACACAGGAACAGAAACAAAACCTGTGTTGTGTTGCCAAACAGCCAAGAGTTTGAAGCAGAAAGACTGTCACTCTTCCCCCTACCCCATAACCACCATTTGGTCTAGGCTGACCTTATTTCCTTTGGTACATTCCACCTTGGGTGACTTATTTTTACTTTGGATAAAACAAGGGATCTAATTACAAATCTAGTTATTGAAAAAACTGAGTGGGAATCAAATCAGGTTTAAGACATGATAGCAGCCATGTAAATTGAGGATATGAACGGATTCTGACAGAAAAGAACCATGAGATTATTCCCTGTAACAGAATTGCATCCCTCTCCCTTAGAGGACATTAAAAACTTGGTTTGAACAATTATTTCCATAGGAGGCATTACTTTCTCCATAATTTCATCCTAGTTTTCCTCTAGACAAGTTCATGTTCCACTTCTTAAAGGGGCATTTATCTCTGTAAGTAAAAGGGATATGTTATGGCTTTGTTGTTACACTGAATATATCAGCCCCTTGAAAGGGTTAATCATCTTTCTGTACGACACAATTAGACACAGACAAATACAGGGATCTAAGAATGCATTTCACCAGTAGATAGTCTTTGCTTTGGGAGAAGCTTCAGAAGGAGTAGAGTTCTAAATGTTTGTGGGGAAGACCAAGTAGTAAGCTGAGACATAGAGAATAACTTTTCATCAGAGTCCTAATGGGCCATGGTAGGAATGGGTCTGTAAGGAAGGCATAGAAAAGAAAGTGGATAGAGAAGCAATAGAGAGGAGAGAAGAACACAGATAAGCAAAGGTCAAAAGAAAAAAAAAAAAAAAGACATACAGAGAAGCTTTAAGACATCTCAGAGTATCAATAAAATAGGACTTAACATTTCTATGAAATATAAGCCATGCTTCATAACCTCAAAAAATGTTGAAGATTGGAATTATTTTTATTCCCCACCTATAGATAATTCATCTTTTGAAATTATTTGTAACCTCTATCCATACTTTAAAATTATCACTTACCCTCATATTGTCTTGATATATATCTTAAATATTAAAATATTTAAAAGAATTAACTTTATGTAAATAAAACCAATAAAATGAACTAATGAAAGTAAGAAAGCATCTTCCAGGGATGTATTACTGTATAGCTGAGGGAAAGAATAGGTATAGTATGATAATTTTGAGCATGGTAATGCTGATTGATTGGATTACATGCTGTGAACAAAAGGAATAAGTGGTCAGGCATGAATGATAGTGCCTGAAAGGAAGACAGAGTTAAACAGACCCTTACAACCCATGGCCAAGTATGATCGGCTCTAACAAATGGAGTACAGTAATAGCAGCTGAAAGTTGTAATGATTGCCTGAAGAGGTGGGTCAAAAAAAATTCCAGGACATTTGATGCCTAAAGGCATTAACATTATGGGCATAACTGGAAAAAATGACAGGCAGGATCCATTACAGGACTGTTAGAGGCAAGGACAAAGGAAACACTGAAAAGATAAAATGAAATTTCATTTTCACTGATGGTGCTTAATCAAAACTTTGGAACAGGTAAACAACTGGAGAGGCCTACTTAATAATACATCTATTCTCCAGTAGATTAATATGCTTCTTTAGTTCTCAAAAGTAGAAAAATGGATGTTGAGATAGCAAAAGTAAATTATATGAATTCATTATGTCCAATGACAACTTCTTCTATCCTATGACAATATGTCTCTTTCCATAATTGGCTTGGATGTTATAATTGTAAATGCAACATGCAATGTGAGATTTATGTTCAATTGATTATTGTATATAAGTTGGAAATAAAAAGATGAATGTTGCAGAATCTTAAGGGTCACTATTCTTCACATTTGCCACTCTGAAATTTGATTGGTTCAAATTTAGCTAAATAAAGTTCACAGAGTCAAGAGAAGACGATCCATTATGTTGAAAAAAAGATACCTACGCAGACTTCCTTTTTTCCATTATTTTCAACTTCTTCTTTTCCTTTTCCTTTAGCCTTTCAAATCTTCCATTTTATAGCAGAGGTCAGGTTCTGGAACTTCTTAAGGGCAGATGCACTACTCACTGTATGCTATATTTGAACTGGTTCTTATTTATTCTATATTAAATACATATCTCCAAGTATATTTGTTAAAACGAACATACAGTCTCAGGCACTCTATTTCTTACCATAATGTATTTAGTATATAATTAGTTGCTTCTAATGTAAAATATATTTATCACCTGTAAGTCAGATTTTTCATATGCTCACCCCTCACAATCAATCTATACATAATGATAGCAAAACCTTATAAACAATCAACATTGAGAGATGAATGTTTAAGGAAGGTCTGACATTACTCATGATCTTGCCCACCTCTGTTCTCTGTTCTGTTCGGAAAGCTTTAGACACCAACCATTATTATTTTATCTTTTAGTCACGGACAGGATGCAGGGGATAGAAATAGTGAGAGCCTCTAAGTATCAGGCAATAGGTAGCGTCTCTTCACAGGTCATCTCATTTGATTCTCACAACCACCTTAGAAGATAAATATGGTATTCTCCTCCCTGTTCAGATGTGGATAATACACTATTTAATACTTAGTCATGGAGAGTAAATAGCTTTCCTTCAGTGTGGAAGCCAGTAAGAAGCAATACTGAAATTCATTTTCTGGGCAGCACGTTTTCTGACAGATTTTGACCAAAAGATAAGCACCCAGATGAGAGAAACCAAGACAGTGAGGATAGTAGATGTTCTTCCAAACAAAGGAAGAATGTTTAGACTTGGAAAGAGAAGATGCATGGGGAAAATAATAATGTCTTCAAATTTCTGCAGTGTTTTTATATGCAAAGGAATTTCGTGAAATATATGCCTCTTCCGAGGACAAGACCACAGCCTCCAAATGTAGAATTCACACAAAGAGCTTTGGTTTACTATAAAAAGAATGTTCTAGTAATCTAGCCACATAAACTTCAACTTCCTTAGAAAGTAGGAGCCTCCTTACCACCAGAAGTTCCAAACAGATGCTGCTGACTATATGTGAATCATGTTATTAAACAGATTCCAGCTTTTGGTGGGAGTTGAATCTAGGTAACCTCAAAAGTCCCCTTTCCACTTCCAGTGCTGACTTTAGAAATGATGCTAAGTAGCAATTTTAAAAAGAAGAGACAATTTAGCATCTTTTTATTTAGCTCCTAAGATGATATATTTCTTTTTTACAACAGGTACACTTTTTCAATTTATCCTTTGATTACATGATTCAAATTGCTATTTAGGGAGTTAAAGTGGCTACACTGAGGGGTGCTTCAAATCCTATAGCACCTGGCTGTCTACTTATAAGAATTAATATGGATATATGTGCACTCCAGTGAAGAGTTACTATGTGTTAATTATATGTTAATATATGACACATTTTAATCTTCCACAGGCAATCTAACCTAAAACCTAAAAGAGAGAGAAATAGTTTTCAACCTCGTGAAATGAAATCTGTACACTTACCTCTCAATATATATTTCATATTTTGGATGGTGACTTATAATTTGCTTAATATACCAGGGTAGAAGGATACTGTTTATTCAAATCCAAATGAGTTCCTGAGAAATCTAGTTCCTATTTATAATCTTCCATTTTTCTATATGTGGATTGTGAACTTTGGAAAGAAGAGTCTGTGTACTGTTAGGTTTTGACTAATAGCTTGGTGGCCAGCACAAAAGGAAGTACTCAATAAATCACTCATGAATAAATTGAAAGCTGCTTAAAAGTAATTAGCTTTCCTGGAATTCACAAAGTAATGAACCCAACATCAGCTAATGCCAGTTTTATAGGTATTTCATGCTATGGCTGTCAACTCTGGCTATATACCAGGACACTTGGTAAAGGTTTCCGTAAAGTATCAATGATGAAAAGGCCACAACTACATTCTGAAACAGAAACTCCAATGTAGAGGTTAAGACATCCATATTTTTAAATACTTTATCAATGATTCTTATAATTTTGCAATTTGAGAACCACTTTTATTGATACCCATTTGTTCCTAGACAAGGAGCTAGACACTCCCTATGAATATGACTCTATCATTTATTCTATTATATTAAAAATACATATCCCTAACTGGGGACAGATTCTGCCTCTTAGGATCAACAATTACCTTTAGTGTATGTACATACTTAAAATGGAAAAAAAAAATGCTTCAGTGTATGTCTATGACATTACAGAACCGTTCCATATTATAAATGTCTCAGCCTAGTCAGGTAATAACATATAATTAAAATAGATATTTTCACCTTAAGTTATTAGATCACACTGCTATTTTGCTAACTCATAAATTATAAAGAGCACAGAAAACAAATTTACGGGGGTGAAGTTGAAGTGAATCCCATCATTTCTATCCCTGCCTACGTTGTGAATTTGGTGGCAAAATTTGTGAAACCAAATGCATCCCCTTCCTTCCCCAACCCCCAATAAAATAGTGAAGAAACAAAAACATTTTCTAGGTTAGGGGTAGCCTATTTACAATTTGCCAGCTTGTGCCATTGCTGCTGAATCTCTTCCCATGTCTTGATTTTGCAAGATTTGATCTCTATGACATTGGAATGCTCTTCCCTGCTTTTCTGAATCTCCCCTTCTTTTCCAGTATATACAACAGCTAGGTAGTGATTTCTCCTTCTATGTGAACATCTGTTTGGGTTTACTGCTTGTCCCATTGCATATGTTCTACAGAACCAACCCAGTCCTGGTCAACTCAGTCTCAGAGTATCCCAACCTGCCCATGACACTTTAAAATACTAGAAAAAAAGCCAGATATTACAAACTAAGTTTCATCATTTCCATTCAAGAAAGGATCTCATTCCCTGCTGTTTCTAGTACCTCAACTGGAGTCTGTCATCTAGCTAGCTAACATTAAGTATTTGTTTAATAAGCAGATAAATCGAGATGATAGTTTTGGTACAATAAATACAGAGAATATATCATTTGTTCTGATTCATAAGTTTAGACTCTTTTTTTTTCCCAACCAAGTAATCTTGTGCATGACTATGACAAAGGCAAGATTGATGATATCCTAAAAGACATGACTGTTCAAGGCTGTCTTACTGGAGGAAGAATTGGCTGCAAAAATTTCTGCAACCTAAGAAAGAACAAAGTGTATATTCAGCAAAACTAACATTTAATACATTTAATTTTATCAGAAAATCTATCATCAAATTATAAGCAAGTCTATAGATATCAAATAAACTATTTTCTCTCCCCAAAGTAGTGAATGCATACAATTACTTGACAAATCCAGGATTTGTCTTCAAAATTATTTGTTACTAAAGCTGGAATTTGTGAAGTACCAGCCCTAATGTAGTTCCTTTACTGGATGATGTTTTTAATAATGGACAGTTGGGTATAAATCATTATTTTGAATGACACAATAATGTTTCTTCTAAAAAGCTCTGCAAAGCTTTGCATTATTATCAAGACGTTTTGTACTTGTTTAACAGAGCCCATTACCCACATGCTATATTTATTTATTCATGTTTTATGGTACTTATTTATACCCTCTGTAACTGTAACTACAAGTTTTATCAAGTTTATAGCATTTTTTAATATTAAATTTTGCTCCTCTATGGCCTAGGAATTAGGCTTAAAATTTTTTGTTTTTTTCAAAAGTTATTTTCTAAAATTTCAAAATGTAAGAACTTTAAGTAGTATAAGTGAACACTGAGAATTATGAAGTTCAGATAGTTTACTATTGTGAAACATTACTTTCTGTGGTCACATTTTGGCTTCATTTTTAAAAGTGAAACAAAACTCATGTTTCAGCACAAATTATGATTATATATAATCATTGGTGTTTATTTTGAAACAGTACATATCTAGAATTTTTAAAACAAACTATTTTATAATACTTTTAAGTAACATGTATTTATTTAATTTATAAAAAAAGGTTAATTGCATTATTCATGTTCTGTTCCATCCTTTCCTTTGTTTACTCAGCGGTGTCAACTGAATTACGTGACCCTTTCCTGTCCTAAGTACTGGGAAAACAAAGATGAATTAGATACTAGCCTGCTCATAGTGAGCTTCTAATCTGGTAGGGAAGTCATATGTATAGAAATCAATACTTCCACTAATATCTTTATGAAAAAAAAAAAAAAAAGCTTTAGTGACTCAGAGACACCAGGGAGGGCATCACAGGGCATAGAAAGCTTTAACTGTGGCTTAAAGAGAAAGTAAATGTTTGCAAGCAGACAGGAGACAGCAGCACTCCTGGGAGGAGAAATAGCATATGTGAAGTCAAAGAGGAATGAAATACCACAGCATGTTTGGGAAACTGGAAGGGGTTTGTTTTTTTCAGTGGTTCAAGTTTCACGGAAGCCAAGTAATAAGAAAGGGCACAGGAGATATTAGTAAATGCCAGACATAAAATGTTGGTCTCATACCACATGTTAAGAAATCTGCCTTTTTTATCCTGAAGTCACTGGGTAGTCATCTGTAATTCTCAAGCAAATACACCTCACAGTAGACTTACCTTTTAGAAAACTACACTATTGGTAACACATACAGCAGATTAGAGGGAAGTAGGACCAGATCTATGTTTGAGGCTACAGAAATAATCCTCATGAGAATGAACAGACTAGTAAGAAAAGAATGAAGACAACATGTTTTTGAAGTTAAAAATTAATAGAATTTGGAAAACCACTGGATGTATCAGGTAAGGAAGTGAAGCTATAGGAATGGCTCTAAATTTTCTTGTTCAGGGCCATGGAGAATTATAAACCAATTAACCAGGGCAGAGACAAAAGTAAATTTTATAAGGCAGAAATAATGATCCAAGTTTTAGGTGCACAGGTTTAAGTATAGTGTGTAATATCCAGAGAGTATTATCTACTAGGTAGTTTGGTATGTTCAGATCCTGGTCACAGTAGAGAGTTATAGTTGGATACACAGACTTTGATGTCATTAGTTGATATACAGATGTTGAATGAGATAATGGAGATAGAAAAAGTAGTCAGATTGAGGGTAATACAGACTAGAAACTCAGCAAACTCCCACAAGTACAGACTGGAACATGTCATTACATTTTAAGAACGTAAAATTTTATCAGACTTTCATATTATTCAGCTATAAGCAATATCATAAAAGTTCATTTTGTAACTAAATAGTAATGGTGCTCTAATAAAAGTATTAGCTCAATTAAAACACTACTGGATAATGTATGTTTGTAGTAGTTTTAAAATACCATTTTACAAATTCAGTTTTTGATAAAGAACAACCATCTTATCATTTATATCTTTTTTTTTGCTCTGTAATAACAATAATTTGTACTTAATTTAATGACTGACAATTACTTGAATCCACTGTAGAAGAGTGGGTACAAATTTAAAAATATTCCAAAGATAGGAAACATTAACAAAAGGGATATGTAATTTCTAGTATGGAGGCAAAAAAACTCATTTAAAAAATAATAATTTACCTACGTTGCTATAATCAACACTACATCAATCTCCACACATTTGGAATTGTTTCCTTGGAGACACTTTGTATTATTAACATTTACCCTATTGGACCTGCACATACACAACATAAATAAAGAATCAGAACTTGTCAATCATTAACTTAAATATAGCTCTAGGCTGTCAAGTCTCTGGTTCCCAGGAGTAACAACCACAAAACCTATCTAATGGGGGCTTTTGCTATTAAAGTCTTCTCTGGGAAACAACTGTGTTATCTTATAATTTACCACAGATATATATTGCACCTGTTAGTGTAATAAAAAAAAAACTAAACCACTTACTTGAACAGGAGCAGAAACTGTGAACAGCTAAAATGCAACCCATATACCTTATTTTATCTACTAGGTATTTCATCTTTTAATTTCGAGAACTGCAAATCTCTTTAGCATTGTCTGTTTCCCCATATTGGTTTAACAAACATGCCTTGAATTTTTGTCAATATAAGCTGTTTGGGGAGGAATAGGAAAGAGAAAATATTCCTTTATTACCAGAAACAAGTAGAAAATCAAGAATACAAAATTCAGCTACAATCTTGAGTAAATATAAAAATGAAACAGATGCTTATTAATTAGTGTGGGCAGGTGATGACAAGGCTCCGTGGCACGTCGCACCCGCTGCGAAGAATGTAGACAGCTTTTATCTTACCAGACCGTTTATTTATTATGCAACAGACACCTCGTGCACTAGAAGTCAAAACAAAACAGTACGAAGAGCTAAGATTTCAGCTTTCCAAACTTTGAACATTACTTGGTTTTACCTACTTGCCTAAGGGATAATCTGACTTTCATGTTTAAAAGCTTTAAGGATGTTCCCGTTCATTGTATTTCCTTCCACTGGAAACTGTATGACTAAAACATTATTTATGACATTCTGTTGTATACAATATGCCAAGAAGAGAGGCAGCACCGCTTTAAGTATGGAGTCTACTTTTTCAAAGAGTCCAGAATAATAGGCAGTATTAAGAAACAAAGTAAAAGATCTAGACAGAGGAAACTCTGAAAATACAGATCCACTTATCAGCTGTTTATACTCAATTTATATAAAATTAAATTTTTGAAAATAAAATTTAAAAGGCTTCTTGTGAGACACTGTGATGACCAATCCATTCCATTTTCAATTTCCACTTCTGCTCAGATTAGCGGCAATCAAATTTCATTTCAGCAATTTGATAATGGGCCATTAAGTTAGTCTAATCAATTGAAACTTTTTTTCCCCTTGTGCCCCTGCACTCTCACATAGAAATGAATTCAGTAACATTGACGGTTGACCCTTAGCTTTTTTTTAGTTATTTAAGTTGTGATAACTTTTGTATTTTTTGTACTATGTGATTTTATTTGGATTTAATTTTGCAGTAGTACACAGAGTACTTGATCTCATATATTTCAATTATTTTACTTCCTTAAAAGAAAATAATAAAACAAAATAAATGTCCTTCAAAAGCAATTGACAACAACAAAAAATGCAGAAATGCAATTAGGAACTAAATGAAAAAGAATGTTTTCTACCTAAGTGATAAAAATATCAATAAAATATGATATGTAAGTTTGTTACTTCCAAATTAAAGAATATTAAAGATCAGAAATGCTGAGGTAAATCTGGCACTTTTGGGTTCTTTAAGACAAATAAGTACAGTTTCTCTGGAAAGCAATTCAACCATCAGTATCAAGAATCAACGTACCATTCAAATCCTTAGTCAGTAAATATGTACCAAAAGAACAAATCACAAAAGGTGAAAGAGTATGCAAAACCTAGAGTAAAGAATAAGGAACAGTATCAGTGTCTAAAAATTTAAATAAATTTCAAATAATTTACCTGTTCAGATGATTTTTACATCAGCCATTAAAAATATAATTGTGGACACTATGGAATATGCTTTACAACTTACATTATTGAGAACTTATTAATTGCCATTTAAGAAAGTAATACCCATTGGTAAAGCCATTGGTAAAGCCCGTCTATATAGGTTGCTTCCCAAAGGTATACAGAGAAGGGGGAAAAAATAGTTGAAGAGCTCAGATAAAAGTGAGAAGAGACAGAAAGATAATATACAAATATGGGCGATGCATTTTAGTAGGAATCCAGAATCTCTGGAAACAAACTACTGATTATCCATAAATTAAGGTAGCATTTTATAGACACTCTATCAACCAGCTGGAAGATGAAATCAATACTGTCCAGTTCTTGAAGAATGGGAAAAAAATGCCAAGGAGGGCTTACTGTATTTTTTTCATTCATTTTCAAAATCTAAGGAGTATCAGTGGAGCTACTCATGTAACAATAAGGTGGTATTTAGAGACTCTGAATCTTAACAGGTAATCTAAAGTTATATATATATATAAATATATATATATACATATATATAAATATATATGTATATACATATATATATGAACTGTTGAACTGTTGTTGTGATACATTTTTCCATACATACAAGTTCAGAGCTAATGTTAAACAAAGCAGATGATTCCATAAAACTGATCTCTATGTCCACAGCAAACAGAAAAATGACAAGAAGTGTGCACATGGCAAAATTTAATGATATAATTTATTTGAAAGCTACAGAAGACAATTTTGTAGTTACTATATGAATACAATTATCTTTATACTTAATATACCTAAGGAAAATGCTAGAACAGTAAAAGTGAAAACAGGAAACGGCTGATGCCCTGGGGTAAGAAATTTCTTTATTTCTTTTATTTTTATTATACTGCTGTCTGTGGAAGAAATAGAAGTTCAGAGTAACAGAAATAAAAGCCTTTGATTAAGTGCCTGAAGAGTGCTTTGAAGGCAAAAACCCAAACTTCCCAAACAAAGAAAAATAATGCATCTTCAAGGGCAAATGCATCTGAGGACAAATCTATAATGATGAAAAATTTCATGCATGACTTAGACTAAACTCATCTTTCAAAGATGGTTTTCTAAATTCAGAACATGCAGTTGGTCATGTAGAGCTGACCTGGGCCTGAATTTCTTGAGCAGAGGATCCTGGACGAAGCAGAGAGGCATCACATAGACAAATGTCAAAAGTGTCAATAAATAAGCTGAAAGGAAAAACTCTATCAGATCTTTGGTTGCTCTCTCTCTCTACTGATAGAGATGATGCAGAACATACCAGACCAACTCATTAAAGATGCAGCAGGCCACCTTTGGTATGTACTTTTGCATCTTAGGATAAAATTTAAGGACTAGATGTTGCTAAGCAAGGCTAAATACAATTTAAAGGATAGTAACCCATGGCATGACCTTTTCTATTCAACATAGTAGCCAGTGTGAAATCTGTACCTGGTACTATTCACTCAGTGATAACTTGAGAGGTTTTGACAGCCCTGATACTCGCTTAACATGGTCAAGCGATTGATCAAGTAGCCTTTGTAGATTAATATAACAGTAACTTGTCTGCATAGGCAAATGCAACAGTAGGCTGGGGAAAGAGACCATGAAAGAATAGAACACATGGAAATTGATATCAAGGTATCTCAATTTATCAGTTGGTAACAGCTGAGCATAAATGTATGGCCAAAGGTCTAATATGAGAAGTAAATGATGATGAAAAAAATGGCCATTAGACCAAAAAAAGCAAAATATATACATTCCACATGAGCAGACTGGTATTAAGACAATAATAAAAATAAAATTTAAACTGATTGTGCTATTTATTTTTTTATAGGGAGTCTCTAATTCCACCAGGAGAGTTTTACTACTCATGATAATAAAAATAATTTTCTTTAGCTTAAACGCTTCAAATCTTTAATCAAAAACAATAATTAGACATACTAGTATTCATTATGGCATGCAAAATAAGTATTTGTAATCCCTTAATCACTCTCTGGATATGTACTGTAGTCCTTTCCCTATAATCTGGGTCACCACTGATATCCTCTGTTCAAAGCATTTTACAATCTTCGTCTTGTCAAGAGGCAGACAGTACTTTCACAGCTGAACTTGCCATAGTCTTATGAGGCTGCACCCACAGTATCACCAAGCCTACTTTTGTAACCTACACTTCCTTTCCCACATGGCTTGAGTGACTGCATGTCTGAGAATATTAAGGAATGCCAACAGATGTGTATGACAGAGCTATTTATCTCAGACAGCTCTCTCGGGAATGCAATGAAGTTATTATTAAAATTTTGCACAAAGTGTTAGCTCAACTGCCATTTTATAATAGTACCCTTTGTATTGTTGTTTGGCTATTAAAAATCTATTAAATGCATAACAAAGAAAGGCATGTTAAAGCTACATGTATTTCCAAGTGATAATACACCTTTGGTGCCATAGAGCAGTAAATTCTCAACATCATGAAATATGCTACTGCACATTTTTAACAAAACAAATTGATTTTTACTTGGATTTCTGTATTGTATTCACTAGATGGCACTATCAAAGTACTTCTAAATCCATAAGCTTCTCAACAATACTTTCTGATATTAAAAAATAGAATTTAGGTTTCTATGTACTTAGAAAAATACATAAGGCTAAAATTGTCTTTGAAAGCAGACTTTAAAACTGTCATCAAAACAACCAAGATGTCCCAAATTAGCTTCTGAAACTGCAAATCCTGAGACTGAGTATGGTATCTTTTAAAATAGTCGTTCTTTCCTTCTTCAGCTTTTAAAGACAATCTTTTAAAGAATTTCAAATACACCTTCAATGGGCAAAGCTATATGCATACATCTTGTAAGGTTAACAACACCATCAGAGAAGGGAGATTCAAAATAGTGTTGCTGTTGCTGTTTCTTTCCTAACAGGTTAAGGTAGCTTAGTGAGAGGTGAGGGAGAATAGAGAGCCTTAGGGGGACAGAAGTAATACTTTAGAAAATATTTAACATAATTTTGAGGCTTCAATCGATTAATTTGGGATAAAACAGAGTTTAGGGCTTCCCTGGTGGCGCAGTGGTTGAGAATCTGCCTGCCAATGCAGGGGTCACGGGTTCGAGCCCTGGTCTGGGAAGATCCAGACATGCCGCAGAGCAACTAGGCCCGTGAGCCACAACTACTGAGCCTGGGCGTCTGGAGCCTGTGCTCCGCAAGAGAGGCCGCGATAGTGAGAGGCCCGCACACCGCGATGAAGAGTGGCCCCCTCTTGCTGCAACTAGAGAAAGCCCTCGCACAGAAACGAAGACCCAACACAGCCAAAAGTAAATTAATTAATTAATTAATTAAAACAAAACAAAACAAAACAAAAACAGAGTTTAGTGTCTACTGACTTCAAATTTAATCTCCACTACTAATAAAAGTTGAACGGTATTTATAATCTTATAACTTCACTTCCTCTTTGATAAAATGTATATAGTCAAAACTTTATCTTCAAGTGTTTTTAATCTGAAGAAATTTTATTAGCATACTTTGCTTTTATTTCTATTTTAACTTATGTAATCATTATATTTAAGTGGTTAATTATACTGTTAAAGGCTAGAAATATACAGAAAGTCCCATCAACAGTTATCAGTGACATCCTGCTACCTCCCTCATTTAGAACTAATAGTCTCTATTAGTTCTTATTGGAAAATTTGCTTCCATTAGGGAAATTGGCTGTAGGTGTGGCTCTCCAATAACACATTGCTCCCTAACACAAAGCCAGCCTATAAAACATAGTTCAATTCTACTGCAACAAAGCAGCTTTTATGAAGAATCACAAATCAGATGGAGCTGCCAAAATGCAGCATTTCTGTACCAAGATTTCCCTCCTTACCCTTTTCCAATTAGTCTCTTTGCCAACATTTAGCTAAGACATTAAATTGAGTCTTTTGCTGCTGGGGCAAGACTAGTGTAGATATTCTTACACTGAACATGAAAGGTCCCTGGTCAGAGGACTCCCTCTAAGAGGACTCCCATTTGGTTATTTAACCCCAGGAATGTCTGTGGACATTTCACCTTTCAGCCACTGTAGGAAAATGGCCAAGTGCTGGATGAGACATTTTGGACAGGCAGGTGGAATCTTAAGTTGTACCATGTCAGAAGAAGCTGATTTCATACTCTCAGGTTAAGGAATGCCCTGCCCTTTCTCCAAATGGTTTATTGCCTCTGAAAACAACAATCTTTTCTTCCTCAAAATTTCAATGTAGATCTGCATTAAAGGTTTAGATGTAAACAGTGCATGCACCATAAATAAAAATTACTTCTAAAAACATCCCCTTATGTTTGAAACTTTTATACTTTAACCTCATCTTTTCTTCCGAAACTTTAATCAGATATTTGTCAATGTCATATAAGTAAATAAAAGGTAATCTGTATTCATTAAAACAGAGAATAAATCCAGTGAAAAATTATACAAATGAGATTTCTAGAAATCTGTACAATATAGACATTTTTAAAATGTCTTAAGTATGTATGTACAATATTCATGATAGAAAGCCTATGTTTTTGAGGTAGTATCGAGGAAGTTGGATGGAAGGAGAGCATCTACTATGAAAATGTAGAGTCATCGTCTACACGTAAAGCATCTCGTTTTATCCTCACAGTAACTCTAAGAGAGTTAGTATTATCATCAAAAATCACAAAACAGTTGAGGAAATAGAGAACCACAAATAAGAGTCAGGAGAAAAAGCAAAACAAAACAAAACTACAGAATCAAACAAACCCAGTCAGAATATATGATAAAAGAACAGGAAACCATAAAAATTGACAAGGTGTATTTTTTTTTAAAAAAGCCAAAAATCTTAATGAAAAAATAATTAAACAACAAACTCAATAAATGAGTTAAACATTTAGCACATTAGATAGTTCACAGAAAAAGAAACTGGGATGGGCACTAAAATATGAAAAGATATTCAACCTCATTAGATATCACAGAAATGTAAATTTAACCCATTGAGAGTCATTTTAAAATCCACCAGATTGGCATACTTTTGCAAAGTCTGACAACATTAAGTCAAGAATACAGAATAAGTGATTCATATAGTGCTGGTGAGAATGAAAACTGCAATAACAGCTTTGGAAAATAACTTGATATTATTTGCTATTTACAACATGGACTCATACTATTACCCAGGAACTACACACTTAGGTATAAACCCTAGAGAGGTTTTGCATATATGCATCAAGAGGCATGTAAGAATGTTCAAAGTAGCCTTGTTTATAGTATACACTGGAGACAATCTAATTGTACATCAATATTAGAGGGTCTCATTCAATTGAGGTATATATGTTTTATACTGCACATATCAACAGCATGACTTTAAAAAGTATCATTTGAAGTAATAAAGAGAAAATTGAAAAAAAATACATACACTGTGGTCCTATTTATATAAGATTCAAAAGCGATAGAGGTCAGGGATACTGCTAAACATCCTACAATGCACAAGCCCCTACCACAAAGAATTTTCCAGCCCAAAAGTCAATAGTACCAACACTGAGAATCCTCTAAAGAAAAGCATAATTAATACAAATTTCAGGAAAACTTATAAATATAGGATCAGCATTATAATTTTTCCTTTTTAATTTTCCTTTTTACAGATACTGTCTTTAAACTCCTGGTATCTATTTCATCTTGGATTTTTTTCATCAATTTTTATTAATTTAAAATACTGCATTAAAAATTATTTACCTTGATTACTGAGGTTTTTTGGTGCTTCCTTAAATTTTAGGCCTGAAGAACGTGCCTCACTTGCTTCACATTAGTCCCAGCCCTGGGGAGGGGTGCAGGTAGAAGGACGGGCATACAGAGCTTCAAAAATATTGATATTCTATTTCTCAAGCTGAGTCATAGTTACAGGGTTTGTTTTATTATTTTTCTTTGAACTATACATAGAGCTCACATTCATTATTTTTCATGCATAATTAAAATTAAAACAAATTTAAAAGATTTGGTTATGCTATAAAGACAAATCTTTATTATCTATATATCAATTGTTAGAAATATGCTATTTATTATGTATACATTAACTAGTATAAACTACTATTTAACAAATCAAATATACATTTATTTGGGTCAATATTAAGGGGACACTAAAATAAAGGCATATGATGTTTCCCCTTTAAATGCACAACTGTTATAAATGCTTATAAAATATATTCAAATATTCAACTTACTTCTGCACACAACAGAGCTTCCTTGAATTTTTTCTTATAATTAGAAATATAAGGGAGGCATTTACTCCAACTGTGGTTTATTAATTCCTAAATGCTAGAAAGCAGTGACTTGACAGGCAAATGTAACATTTCTATCTCTTCCTCTATTTCATTATCAAAATTCTCCAACTACCTTGTTCATTAGAGAGATAGAAGTGTTTCATTAATCCATTTCTGACTTCCATGAGGATGTTCACTCACGCAGTTGCTTTCCATTCTTTCCCCCACTAGGTAGAAAATGAAAATCAACTACATATTCATTACATGATTATTTCTTCTTTATAATTAATGGCCATGAACTTGTAATCTTATAATTAGAAAAACAACTGTTACAACAAAGTATAACCTTTTTCTTTCTCATTTACTTGACTGTCTTGTTTCTTATTTCCATTAACTGCTCAAGTGGCATTGAAAGAGTTTTCATTACTAAAACTGGCTTTCCACCAGATTTTTCTTTGCTTTATCCCAAATGTCAATACAAATTGTTTTTCCTTTTAAAAAATGCAGACAAGCTGGATTTAAGTTATACTCTGCTATTGACATGTCTGGTGTTGGCACTGTATTTCACTGTTCTATTGCAGGCCATCATATATACGTGAACACACATGTGTGCCCGCACATACACACACACACTCTCCACAAAAGTTAACTTCTGAGATCTGAAAGCTAATTAGAAGCTCAACCCAATCTCATCCTCCAAACCTCAAAGCAGGTTAGTGAGTGTTGTGTGAGCCTCCCAAAGCTGAGGATGTGGAAGAGGGATGTAAACAGAGGTCAAGTAAATATATATCAGTTAACCTTTTTTCAGCAAAGCAGACATTGCGAATTGGTCACAGCTGGCTTTCCATTTAATCACGAACATAAATCAGAATATTTCTTAAAAAAAAAAAACAAGAGGAGGTCACCACCGATTCATCTGAATTGGTATTTGATATATGAGTCTAATTGTCTCCTCTGACCAATGAGAAAAGCGGCAACATCTTAAGTCTCCCTGTCAGATCAAGTCAAATCTTCCTAAGTAGTCATAATGTGAGAAATCAAACCACATGCATATAATAATGATCTATTATGTGTCCAGGCCATTGGTGGTTAGACAACATTGATCTTCATTTAAGAAAGAAATGCAAGGGAAATATTGATAGTACAAAAATGCTATGACTAAGAAAGTGGAGCAGTTTAAAGAACTTCTAAGATGCTTAACTGGCCCTTTGGAAACTTTCTTAGCAGAAATGGTTCCCTAGCAGTAGTCAAGTGGTTTGAAACACCAACTCTATTCATAGACACTCATGTTTATAAGGTTTATTGTTTCTTGGTTTGGTTACTTATATTTTTTGATACTGTAACATAAATTTAGTGATTGAGGTATTACACTTATTAACGAGCTTCTATTGTGGCCAGAATTTTTTTTTTTTTTTTTTCATTAAACAAGAAGGAAAACAGAGAGCTAGTGCCTCTGAAAGTAACCTTTACATATTTCTGGACACTTGTTTATATATAAGACCTTTGTAAAAATTGACTTTTAAAAATACTAACAATTTAATAGATATTTAAAACAAATGAATAAATAAACAAAAACCCAAACAGTAAGCTATGTCTTCTCTGTACCTCCCTATCTTAACCTGTACCTACTGTTCTCTTAGTTGTCACTACTCAAGAATTTTGAAAGAAGTAGTTGTTACATCTATTTTTAAAAAATTTTGGTTATACGATAAAATATTTTAAAATGTGGTATGTGTCTTTGGGGAGCTATTTAATTTTTCACTATTAAATTTCTAGCTTTTGTTTTTTTAATTAGGCAGTGAATTTGATAAACTTTATTCACTATAAATGTCAAGATCTAAGGGGCTTCATAAACAAGGTCACTCAATCACCTTTCAATGTTAGAGATATAGTTTATACAGCCTGGGATTGAAGTGAATCACTAGAAACACACCAGAGTATTTAACCTGAATCCATTCACATAATAATTAGAGTGTTTAATCTATCTATATGCATACAGGATTGTCTGGAATGATATTCATCAAACATGAGGGTTATATATGGATAAAGATTCTTGGAGATTTATAACATTTTTCTTGTTCTTTTCTACATTGCTTGAATTGCTTAACAATAATCATATATTCATTATTAAAACATTGATTGTTACTTGAATCAAAATAAAATAAAATGTGTTAACAGACAAATCTTGAAGTTAAACAATATAGTAAGAATACTGCATTTGACACAGTTAATTATATACGGGGAGAACATTAAAAGTAAAACAAAAAAATCATTGCTGCATTTCATTTTCCCAGTAACCTTGTGCTGAATAACAAACTGGTGCACCAGATGAAAGATTAAAGCCCAAATTAAAAGCTGTATCAGGAGTCAAACTACTTAATCAAAGATGTTTCCAAATAATGATATATTAGAAAGAAGTGAAGGGAGGTCCAATAGGCATCTTCATTTATCTCTCAGGTGAAAAAAATGGACTGAGATGTAAGAAAACTTGATTTATGCTGTCCAAGTGAATTCTCCAACAAATAAAACTCTTAATATTGTGTAAAGATCCATAGTTAAGGTAATTTAAGAAGAAAAGTTATTTCAAATAGTCTATCTCCAATGTTGCAGCACATTTTTTTTTAGCATTAGCATTATGAGTTCGTGTATGTAAATAGTTCTCGGTGCCTGCTCTTGCAGGAATATTCCTTAAACATGGGTGTGTCTGAAGACTTTTCCCAGCCTCAGATTTGGTAGCTAATTTGTATTTATGCTGAAATCATTGGAATTAATTGGGTTTACCTCCTTCTGATTTCTGTGTCAGCAAAGGAATATAACTTAAATTCCAGGAGGAATGAGAGGCCTATTTGCCTAGAGTTAATTCCTTCAGGGTAAATAGTTGGGAGAAAAGGTGTCTGTAAATTGTATAGCAAGTTTTAGTAAAGATTTAGAACCTAAATTGGTTCTAGATTTCTTATTAATCAGATGAATTTTTAAAACTTTAATTAAAAAAAATAATATATGATATTGCTTATATGTGAAATCTAAAAAAAAAATTGGTACAAATGAATCTATTTACAAAACAGAAATAGAGTCACTGATGTAGAAAACAAACTTACGGTTACCAAGGGGGAGAGTGGGGGGAGGGATAAATAGGGAGATTGGCATTGACATATACACAGTACTATATATAAAATAGATAACTAATAAGAACCTACTGTATAGCATAGGGAACTCTGCTCAATACTCTGTAATGATCTATATGGGAATAGAATCTAAAAAAGGGTGGATATATGTATAACTGATTCATTGTGCTGTACAGCAGAAACTAACACAACATTATAAATTAACTATACTCCAATAAAAATTAATTTAAAAATCTTCTAGTTTTTCCATATATAAAAATCACAAGTAATTCTAAATCTCTATCTAGTAGTAGTTTAATGTCCTTAATATACTTTTCAGAGAACTTTTATTAAATTGACTTTTAAAAAATTACACTTTACTTCTCTTGTTTTATCCTTTTGTGACTAATAATTATCTGCCACACAGGAGTGACAAAATGGTAAGCAAAACCAGAAAGCTCTTTTTCATTAAAAAGAAAATGAGACATTTGAATGTGGTAAAATAACATTATCTTAATATAAGATCTGGGTAGAAGTATGCCCCATGAGCTAAGTAGGCACCACTACTTAGGATTTACACAGAAAGAACTTACGTTTATTTATTTTATGGTTGATTGGATCTGCATAGAAAAAGACACAATATACTACATTATTATAAAGAGACTAATGGCTAATAGGATTAATAATATTATGTAAGTCCTCCTTGCCAATTTACTAGTTTTCTAAGAGATTTAAATTCCTCTTAGAAAGCTTTACAAACACCATCTTGTTTTCCCATACCCTGCTTTTTGCCACTTCACCCACCCTCAAAATTGAATTTCTCCTTTACTGTGATCTCACAGGGCCTTAGAAGAAGCACTTAACATTCTGTAATTTTTTTCTATATATCTCCCACACCAGATTTTAAGCTCCTTGAGAGGAGGCACTGTATTTATCACCCTGAATCCTTAATTTTAGCATAAGGAAGGTCACATAGTAAGCACTAAATCAATGTTTCTAGAATAACTGAATATACGAATGAATGAATGAATGAATGAACAGCATAACCACTTAATCAATCGAGTATATTTGGTTGACTTCAAGGACTCAGAAGGCTAGACATACTATAATGACTTCTCTTTAGCTAGGTTCACCCCCATCGCTCAAAAGTTATCCTTTACCAGCAGCAAGATAGCCATTGCTAGGGCCTAGTATTTTAGTATAGGTTGGCCCAAGGCAGAACATTATAGGGCTTGAAGACCATATGTTATTAGTCTTGAGGTTCATTTCTCCATTTTCTCAACAATGTCACTATTCCAAATCAAATGAGATGTGCACTGTTAATAAACTTCAGCATTTAAAATGAGACTCCAACAGTAAATGTAAGAAGTGTGACACATGTATTACCTTAGAATTTGAAACACAAATCAATCTAGTCTCTAAAACCACATGTTGAAAAAGTCTTCCAAAAGATATCCAAAACTATTTTTCTTGAAAGAATAAAAAAGAAATATACAAAAGCAATTCAATTTCAAAGGAGGAAAAAGAAATCCACAGAAATGTTCAACATTAATTAATTTCTTAACATTTACTAACATTTACTAAAGTTAAGTTGGGTATTCGTTTTAGGAGTGCCGACACAGTCTTCGAATTATTCATATCTTTATTCAATTATTCAATTATTCATATTTTTATTCAATTATTCATATTTTTATTTCTATTTTTTTCCTGGACACACCATTTAGCATAAATGTCTTTATGCTAAATAGGACAATTTGATTTAACACACTCAATTCTAGAGCATTCATGAACTAATTAATATTGTTTGGATTTTCCATGTCTTGGGTTCTTCTATTTAGATACCTTAGTTTAGACACTATAAAATCACTACAACTTTACTCCATACTATATTGGCAGTGATTAAGTTTAAAATATTAGATTTGAGTCTTCTGGCAGCATTTTTATTTTTTCTTAAACTTTGATGGAACTGTGTGGTAAAACTATGCACTAAAATTAGAAGGCTTTGTGGATAACTATGGATTATACCTATTCATACATTTTAGGTCTCCATTAGGAACTCAAAGAAACAAAAATCTGGCCTTTTTCCAAAAAAATTATTGGATGACTACTACTGAAAATGTGCTAAACAGAAAACAAGGCAAAACCTTTTAAGAGTATGAATTCAATATACTAGATTTATAGTAAAAGCCTTCTGGTTACTTATAAAGTATCATAAATGATTTCCATAATTATCAAACATATCACATAGAACAGAAAAATTCCCAATGGTTTTTAATGAATTATCAGTAAAAATGTGTGAAGATAAGCTGAAGGGCATTTCATCTTTATTTGATCCACATTTTTCTTTAATCTCTATTTAGATAGAAAAGCTGTTTTTTATATATTAGAATGTTTACTTTTCATATCATTCATAATAAAATGTTTTAGTTGAACAAAATATGAACAACTAATATTTTTGTTGTGGTTTGAACAGATAACATGGTACTTTCATACTTTCTCCATACTTAGAATTACTAATTCTAGGCTGCCAGTGTCTGGCATCTAAAACATCACATGAATAGTTTCCACGCTGATAGGCATGATGTACCCTGCCTACATTCTCTAGTTATCCCTTGCCACATTTTCTCTATTTTCTTACTCTCCTTATTCTTTGTTTTGCCCATTAGACTTGGAAGATATTTGCATTCAGTAATCTTGCTCTAGATCCTGAAGATTTCACACTTCCTATTATTTGAAAGAAAGCACACAATTCTAGAGTTGAGGGAAACTTTACAGATTTTGCAGTGTAGGTAACTTAAAGCCACTGGCCACATGAATTGAATACTATCAACAATACTTATGAAGACACTTGCAATTATATAATACATTTCTCTCCATTAACTGTAAAATCCTATTCTAGTTGTATTCTATAATTAAAAAATTGAAGAAAGGAGAAATAAATCAAAATCAAAGCAAAAAGGTTCATAGCCACTGGACATTTGATTGGAATGTGATTTTAGAAAACCTACATGCATCCTTATTGACCTGTATTTATTTAAATAGTATCTCAATTTAAAGAAAAATGACTACTTTAGCATTAACAATCATTCATTTAAATATTAGCCTTATGATTTCTTCCACTTATAAACGGACTGAATAATAAATTGCAATACAACAATATAGTATACTATCACATTCTAAGGAAAAAAATGATTATTACTAGCATTTATTGAATGCTTACTACATACCAAGAATGATTATTAATTTTAAATATGTTAATAACTGAACCCCTCAGTGTAACACTAAGAATTACCTGCTGAAATTATGCCCATTTTAAAGACAGAAAAATTAAGAGCCAAATACTTTAAGTCATTCACCTAAGCTTACTTAAGTAGTAATTGGTAGAATCTGAAAAAAGCACTCAGACAGTGTGACTCTAGAATTTAGCTTTATCCACTGAACTATACTGTCAAAATGTAAACACTGACATTTTGGCCAAATGATTAACAAATCACAAGTTGTGGTTACAGACTAGAAATGTTAATGGACAACTGTCCTGCAATAATTATTTTAAAATTTTCAACTTCCCTGATGGCACAGTGGTTAAGAATCTGCCTGCCAATGCAGGGGACACAGGTTCAAGCCCTGATCCAGGAAGATCCCACATGCCACGGAGCAACTAAGCTCGTGTGCCACAACTACTGAGCCTGTGCTCTGGAGCCCGCGAGCCACAACTACTGAGCCCACGCACCACAACTACTGAAGCCCGCACGCCTAGAGCCCGTGCTCCACAACAAGAGAAGCCCCTGCTCACTGCAACTAGCGAAAAGCCCACGTGCAGCAACGAAGACCCAACACAGCCAAAAATAAATAAAATAAATAAATAAACAGCAAAAAAAAGTTCTAAAGAAAAATTTATATAAGAGGATATATCTTTCATCTGCCTAAGACATATAAAATATTCTAGAACTTCATGGAAACAATAATGATACATTCTAAAAAATTATATGTGTATATATATTTGTATAATATACTTTTATTTATCTTGTTATTAAATATATAATTTATACATTATTATGTAATATATAAGTATGTGTTATATATACACTCATATGTAATTATATTTACATATGTGTGTGAATATACACACGTATAGTTATATTTATTTGTGTGTGTATAGGCACGTATTAATTTATTATCTGATGCTTTGAGTTTCCTTCTTGCTGAATACAGAAGTAGTAAAAGGGCATTTAGATTTATATAATTTTGAAGGCACCGGTAAGCACTCAGAAAAGAAGGGAGAAGGTTCAAGAGCACAAGGAAAGAGTGGACAAAAGAAAGAAATAAATAAAACAAAGTATTTCTTGAACATATTAAGAGAGAAAAAAAAAAAGTACACAGAAGGGCACTCTGAAGAGCAGGAACAATGCCAAACATAAGAAGAATCTTCGTGAGCTGCTAAGATGCTGTTTTCTTCTCCTCCACATTGATTCAGCAAGATATGGAAGCCTCTGCAATCACAGAGCCCAAACTCACCAGGAAAAGAAATTGATAAAATATTTCCCTATCGTTGCCTTCCTTTGTGGGACACAAACATACCCTGAAGAATACTCTTTTCCTTTGTTTTTATTTTTTTTCTCCCGCTCATTGGTGTACAGATATAAATCACAGAATTTGGGACCTGAAAGGGAGGTCTCTCTCTCTCTCTCTCTCTCACACACACATACACACCTACATACATATACATATGTGTATATATATATGTGCGTGTGTGTGTATACATATATATTTATACATACCTGATATATATAAAAATATACATATACACATATGCATTTATACATATACATAATATACACATATATATACATATACATACACACACACACACACATATATATGACTCTAGAGTCCAGTTCTTATCCATTGTGATTGTGAATTGGGAATCCCTTGAGGGATTCAGTCCTTTTTATTATAGGCTCCTAGCAGTTTGTCCTATTTTATGTTTTGTACTGACTATATTTTGTTGAAATAAAATTAATAAATGGGGAAACTCCCAAAAGATCACCCAAAAAGTTATAATAACACAAATCACCTCATATTCTCCTCATTTTTTAAGGTAAACTAATTAAAATTGTATGACATAAGATTTATTGAAATTGTATTGAAAGCCATATTTAAGTTTATTCTTATCGCAGGGAAATATTTCAACTCCAGTCTTTCTCTAAAGATGATTTTTCTATATATGGTCAGATGATTTCTATGGAAGCTTTAATTCATTTAAATTTGAGAGACTTTTGGGACTTAGGCATCGATGATAAAGTTTACATTTAAAACTTCATCATTTTTACATGCACCCCAGTGTTCATAGCAGCACTTATTTACAATAGCCAAGACATGGAAGCAACCTAAGTATCCATGGACAGAGGAATGGATAAAGAAGATGAGGTGTGTATATATATACATACATATACATATACATATATATATATATATATGTATACACACACACACACACACACACACAATGGAATATTACTTAGCCATAAAAATGAATGAAATGATGACATTGCCAGCAACATGGATGGACCTAGAGATTATCATACTAAATGAAGTAAGTCAGATAAAGACAAATACCATATGATAGCACTTATTTGTGGAATCTAAAAATATGATACAAATGAACTTATTTACAAAACAGAAACAGACTCAGACATAGAAAACAATCTTATGGTTACTAAAGGGAAAAGGGGCTGGGGAGAGATAAATTAGGAGGCTGGTATTAACAGATACACACTACTATACATAAAACAGATGAACAACAACAACCTATTGTATATAGCACAGGGAACTATATTCAATATCTTGTAATAACCTATAATGGAAAAGAATCTGAAATATATATATCTGAAATATATATATCTGAATCACTTTGCTGTATACCTGAAACTAACAGAACATTGTAAATCAACTGTACTTCAATAAAAAAAAATAATTAATTAATGGAAAAAACCTTCATCACTTTGATAATATAGCTTATTGGAAATTTTAATAATAATTTTTCCTTTTAAGAGAGTTGACAGTAATATTTGAAACTTCTATATTTACTGCTTTTAAAGCAATCTTAGCCATATCAGTATTCTATATTTATTTGCATTGTGCTTCTTGTCTCTTCGATTTTAGTCTCCATTACTTCTGTTTCTTGTACTCAAGTAGAATAATTAATTTCTTCCTAGTAAACCCATACTATATGCATGACCCGTGAATATAAATATCACAAACATTCAAAGAAAAGGAACGAATTGTACTGTATACTCAATATCATTTTTATATTGTAGGAAAAAGTATTAAGACTAGAAATCTATAAAACATGGATTCTAGAACTATCCTTTCCTCTAGGGAATTTTTAAGCTCCTGGTTTTCATTCTCAGTGTCAGTAAAAATGAATATGTTGAACACAATGTTTGAAAGGTTCTCTACAGTTCTGAAATAGTAATAAAAAATTTACTTATAATCCACTATTCCTTATGGTCCTTGACCCCATAGGTATAGGTATTTATTTTTATGAATGCATTAAGACTAATACTGCATACAATTTCTTTACATAAGAGTTAAGGGATTGTTCCTTTCTGGTATGTTTATGTAGATGTATTTTTAAGAAGCATTAAGTACATCTATAGTCCTTTTTAATACATTTGTCTAATATTTATAAAGCAACTAAGTTATTAGACCAGTATTCATGGTCACTATACAGTTATTTTCCTCTCACTTCCCACCTGGTATATTAGTATTACAAAACAAGTTATTTTGAAAGCAAATATTGAGCTGTAAGACCATAAATGTTTTATATTATCTTGATGTATAAATGTTCTTCTTATAATTATTAAACTTGGAAAAATCTTATAATAAACACAATTAGAGATGTTAAAAACAACGTTCTCTAATGGACCAAACTTATTACTTATAGCAGAGACAGACAATTGTGAGTAAAAAAATACCTGCTAAACTTTCAGGTTACAGCAGTGTAAATTACCCATTATCACAATGCATAAAACCACAGCCTGCAAAATTGTCCACTTTTCACTTATTACTGATATTTAATCTTTTGAGAGTTAAATAGATGAGAAAATAATTTTATGAAGTCATTTTTAACTCAGACCTTTTCCTCTCATTTTTGACAACTTATTCTGCTATGGAAAGTTCAGATATCATACAGGATTACTCTTGTATAAAGGTATTTGCTAATACAAGGCTAATATGCTTGTTTTATTGTATTAGCCTTTTTTATTATGAAAATGCAGTAATCTTAATCTCTGTGAAACAGAACATTACTAGAAATTCCCCACATACTTGTAAAACAAAAACAAACCAAACAATATTTTTGGCCAACTTTACCTAAGTTTTCTTAGCGTTCTATGTATTTGTTATCAGTATTTTCATTTCAATAAACCTGGCTGTCAAGCCAGTTTAATGTAGTGAAACGATACCAATGGACATTTGAAAACATCTTATGATTTATAATATATTTTTCCTATTCACTATGGCATATCATCCTTTCCAAAACGGTATCAATACCTCTAATTTGTTTTGTAGTAACCCAAGGCACAGAAACCACAAGTGATTTGCCTAAAGGGCTCACTGAGGCAAAAAGAGGCATAAAAGAGACATGAGTTGAAAAAAAACAAAGTAAAATGACTTCATTCAGTTCCTAGTAGGTGTACTTCTGAAATATACAAAATAATTGATAATTTTGCACTCTGTAATGACAATAAAGCAGTTTAAGAAAAAAAAGAAAAGAAAAAAAAACAAGGAAGGGCACTTAATTCCATTAGATTCCTATTCACCAAATTTTGCAAAAGCTCCAAGAAAGGTGAAAAAGTGTTGTTCCATCCTGGTGGCAGGGCTGTGAGGGGGAGGGAGGCAAGGCATGTTGAAAAGGAAGTGTCAGGGTTGTATGCCTGGCCAGAGAGAAAGAAGTAAAAGCCTGGTTGCATTGAGACTTGATTCAATTCTTTGCTTATTCCTTTTGCAAAAGTTATTTAAAATGGGAGTCTAAAAGCAGTGAAAAACATGGTCTGAGAGTAACACCATCCCATCCATTAACGGTCACATTAATACTGAGGATAAATGCTTCTTTGGCAAGAACATTTCTTAAGTATTAACTAAATCCAATAAATAAGGTAATGTCCCTTTTAAGAGCTAGTATTCATGGTTTTCAATTTAGGTAGCACCTGGAAATAAGTTTGGGTAGATTGGAATAAGAGATGTATGCCTATTTAACACAGATCTGGCTAATGCGGTTAATGAAGGCAAATAAGAAAAGGAATGAGTCATTGGGAAGAACAACTTCACTGAGAACCTCTTTTATGCCAGGTATTATGCTAGGTACTGTGCATGTATCTTACTCAATTCCTACCACAGTTTAAGTTTTGCATGATTTCCATTCAGGGTCTGCTATATAATTTGTGGGTTCTAGTGCAAAATGAAGATGCAGGGCCCCAACCGGGGAAGGAAAGTCAATGTCCCCTTCCCACTGGCTTGCCACTCCAATCCATAGTGGACTGATGACTCAAGGGGATTGCAACCTTCTCATTGGAATGCACTCACTACCTGGATGAGGGTGGGTGAGAGGTCCCTGTTAAATCATCTGCCGATTGTGGAGTGTTGCTGCCAGCCTAGGTGTGGTATGGCCACTGCTCTGCCGGCTCCATGTAGCACATGTTCAATCCCCTCCCACCCTGCACCCATACCTAGATCCCCAATGAGAAAAGAGGGCAGTAGTGGAACAGGGACCTCCCTGCAACTGTCACCCCCGGTGGAGGGTGGCAGCAGTCATATAGTAGGGTCCATCGAAGGAAAAGGTGAGTCGAGAGGAGGCAGATGAAAAGCCATGCAGATCCCAGGGAGACAGGAAGTGGGAGGTGGAACAGGGCCTGGGTGAGGCTCTAAGCACCCAGAGAATGCATTGCTTCCCTTAAGACTTTACTTACTAAACAAATTCAGAGATAAAATTATTATGAATATCAAGATCACAACCACAGATCATTAAATCCTAAATGCTAAGCACAGGACCTTGTGTGACTACACTGTTCACACGCCCATGTAGTCAGCCCAGTTTCCATTGTGCAGATGGAAAAAGTGCCCAAAGTCCTGTTTGTCAGCATGAGAAAAAATGCGCATGTGTGTGTGTGGTTGTGTATGAATAAGGGTGAAATCAGTACTAATTTTAGTTTTTTTCACTATGTCTAATTGCTCCTATATATTTACCACTTCTAAAATTAATGAAGATATTTTACAGTATACTCCTTATATTTCATCTTTTTGTAGTAAATATAAAGGAGTTAGGAAAAGAAATAGATATAAAGAATATAGAGTTTATTTTGGAAGACTGATAAAATATAAATACCTTTGGCCTACCTAACAAAACTCTCTTCTATCAGCAAATAGGCAATGATAAATCTATATAAATATATAAGTACAAATTTTTTTTTTCTCAAGTTATCAAGCTCAATGTTGACTACCATATGCAGTTCACAGGAAAAGTTATAAAATGGAAGCTAATATTTTAACTTCTCAAAAAGATTTTTCATTATACCTGCATATATGGTTTCATGTGGAAATCACTTATTCAGACTTAGTTTACTATTATCATCATCTCTGGTCTAGTATGATTCAAAAAGAAGTGAAGTCACATGTCTAGAAGCACTCCACAGAAAATAGTATGATAAGTAGAGAATTACAGTTTCTACAAAGCCACTGAAATAAAGAAAGCTCAAAAACGATGTTGGATTAAAAACAGGTTGAAAGCCATTAAACAAATACACAAATCAATGGTCAAATATTCCTCAGAAGAGCATGACAGAAATAATTTAAATAATTGCTATGTACAATTTCACATTTATATGAGAATTGATTTAATCTTATGATTTTAAAAATACTTTTCCCCAATGAACTTTTAACTTTCCTATGCAATCTCTCAGTGGTAAAGCTATATGAGACTTGGCTCAAATATCACCTTCTCTTATTAAAATTGGCTAACCACCTTTCTCCACATGCAGACTAGGTAAGTGCTGCTTCCCAGTGCTTCCTGGGAGTCCTTTACACAGCCTTCATTTAGCATTCCGGTTTTAAATGATCTTCAACCTCTCTCGTCCTCGTAGCTCTCAACAATTTCTGAAAAAGATGAATCTGTGTTCTTTGTTTGCTTGCTAGTTTCTGTATCATCTGTGTTTATTAATGTGTCTAATACATACTAGAATTTCAACAACTGTAACTAGCTCTAACCATGAAGCTAACCATATTTGGTAGAAAGTGACTTTTTCAATGTAAGAAAATCTATCAGAGCTACTCCCAGAGCACAGTAAATATTTGCCATTCCATACCTACTCTTCACAATTTTAGTAAAGGTAGAATTTCTCATCTGCCATGTAATCAATTCTGTTTTCTTTTTGATAAAAAAGGGGAAATTTTTTAACAATTAAAAGCAAATGAAACTAAAGAGAATATGTATTATCTCTATACAATTTTTTTAAAAATTAAAAGCAAATAAATCTAAAGAGAATATATATTATCTCTATACAAATTATATACTTTCATAAAATTATAATATAAATATAACTATATTATATATTTTATATATTATGTATCATATATATTCATGTTATACATTATAAATTTTATATATTGTATGTATAAATATGTTATATATAAAGAGATATAATAGACATATTTTCTATATATAAACACATATCGAACTATATGTATATATATACATACATAATATACATATACATATATTACACAGATGTGTATATTATATTATATATAAAACTTAACCTCAAATACACATATTTTTAAAATTCAAATGAACTTTATATTTACATCAGAATATTTTCAAATTGTAATTACAAAAGAGGGACTAACTGGGAATGTGAACACTAACACAGACATTGTTTCTTACAGAGCTCCTCAGTAGTTGATATTTCAGAAGGACTAAGAACAAAGCTTGATATTTTGCAGATACATGAGAGCACTACTAACTAGTTTCCAGCAATGATTGTGATATCAGAAAAAACAAAGATAATTCCTAATTGCACTCCACAAGCTTTAATATTGTCTAATTAATTTCCTGATGTACATTTTGAGTTTGCCTGTGGCTGGTGACCCATTTTGTACCTGAATAATGCATTTTATTTCTCAAATTATGCTCTTGATACTAATACCTTTCATTTACAAACTGAAGCATTAGTCAAAGACCTGATGAATGGTACTTTCCAGGTAAGAATAGCCAGTGTTTTCAGCTACAGATACAAGCCCTTAGCTTCCTTCACTCTCCGCTAAGGGATTAAGTCTTCAGTGTCACTCAAGCATACCATGATGGACTTTCTAATGATTGTAGGGGGATCTATGTGTGTCATGGTTTGAATTATGTCCTCCAAAATTCATATGGTGAAGTCCTAACCTCTAGTACCTCAGGATGTGTGACCTTATTTGAAATTGAGTTGCTGTGGATGTAATTAGTTAAGTTGAAGTCATCCAATATGACTGATATTTTAAAAGGGGAAATTTGGACATAGGTATGCACACAGAGAGGACCCCATGTGAAGATGAAGGCAGAAATCAAGGTAGTGCCAAGGAATGTGGAAGATGCTAGCAAACCACCAGAGCTAGGAGGTAAGAATGGAACAGATTCTCCCTCATAGAATGGAACAGATTCTCCCTCATAGTAATGAGAAGGAAGCAATCTTGCCAACACCTTGATCTCAGACTTCTAGCTTCCAGAATTATGTGACAATAAATTTCCTATTGTTTACAACGCTCAGTTTGTGATACTTGGTTATGGCAGACCCAGCAAACTAATATGATGTGTAACTTTGCGAACTCCCTGACCTTGGCCCTTCCTGATGGTAACATGGTTCTACTCATCTAAACCTTCATGAAGCACTGGGATCTGAGAGAGATATGTAGTTCCTTGGGGCTTAAGGTTTCAACTTTTCTACATTACTAGTATGTCCTAAACATCAAGTTAAGCCAGATTATTTTCATTTTTGAAATCAAAATTAATTGTTTTGGTTGTTCTTTAAAGGTTCATCTTAGTTTTTGTTTTGTTTCATTTTGTTTAAGAATATGATATAAAACTAATATTCAATATATATATCAAAATGTAACAGACACTTTCAGTTTCCTATCATTGTTACTTATTTGAGTCAGTGTGGAAAGGACTGTGTAGCCTGGAGTGATTCTAGTATTAAAGCTTACTTTACACATTTATGATAATAACTCTAGGCTACCATAAATCTTGGTAGATCATCAAGAGATCTTATCTGCTTGAGGTGCCCTTGATTCCCTAGGATGATTATGAGGAGGCATTGGGGCTGCTGGTCATGTACCTTACACAATGCCCATGGAAGATGATGGAGGACACTACCTGAGACAGAGAAGCTTCAAAAGCTAAATCTGGTAAATTCCAGAGTCCCTGATGAAGAGAAATTACAAACCAAAAGAGCAGTTGACTCTAAACTGAATTTTGGATTTCCTACAAGTGTGACTTACAAATGAATGGTCTCACATAAGATGAAAAAGGAAAAAATATAAAGTTGAGGTAAGAAGGGATAAAGGAAAAGAAAGCAGGAAAGGAAGCAAGATTAATAGCAAGTAGACTAGAGAGAGCCTGTGAAGGAACAAACACTCAGTGAAGAAAGAAAAAAATGGAAGAGTTCATAGGAAGGGGTAATTATTGAATAAACGGAGGTTGAGTAAGGTAGAAAAAGCAAAATCCAATTACTTAAAAAATCAAGCTAAGTATATAAAAGGAATCCTGTTATCACTCTTGTACATTTCAAGTGTTATCACTCTTGTACATATCACTCTTGTACATTTAGAGAATTATATACTCTCTATTAAGCTAGGTAGTGAGTTCTTCTTGGAGAGCAGAATTGGTGTGTGCGTGTGGATGGGAGCACATGCAGATGTGTACATTTATGCATGTGTGCCTATTTTCCTCTTTGTAGCCTCAGCCTTTAGGCAAATTGCCTGACGTACAGAAGTGCTTAATAAATTCTTGTTGAATGAGTCATCTTTGGTTAGCAATTCATAGTTATTTATTTTGTTCTGATTTGCAAATCATTAGAAGAAATGTTCTTAATGAGGTATCTGGAAGGATCCACTAATCCAGAAATAATACTCTGCTCTAGAGCATTAGCAAAAAGAGAATATGACAGTGGGGGCTGGATGAAATCAAATCTCTTTCTAGATGTCTCCCATTTCCCTTTTAGTTTCTTAGAAACAGAGCTCCTGGGACACCAAAGAAAAGTCTGGCACTTGAGTAAAACAGTACAACAAAGCATCACTTTTACTAAATCTGTTTGTCTCATATTCAAGCCCTGAAGGTTTGCAAAATATGCTTCCAGCAGATGGCATTTTGCAGAGTTAATAAAGATGTTCACATCTCCAGTGTCTTGTAATTACCTTAAGAATTAGGAAAAGGAAAATAGAAAAAAAAAGGAATAAATTCCTTCTGTTTCCCCTCCTTTTTAGTTTCATTATCATAATCTGTATCCCATTTCAATTTCCATTACTTTCAGAAGAGTACGACAGGACAATAGGCAATGAGAGAAGTCTGTAGTGGAGAGACAATTTAATTGCTCTGTTAAGAAAGAAATTCAGTTCACACAGAACAGGGCCAACCTTTTCCATTTGATCTTACAGCTCAAATGTCAGGTATGCCATATGTTTTATGTTATTTGAAAGAGCATAAATGGAAACAAAGACTTTAAACATTCCATTCTGCCTCACTATCATTTTATCCATTAAAAAAAATCCTCAGTGACATTTAACAAACTTAAAACAAAACAGTCCTCAGGAATATGTCAAGGTCTCTACAGACTACTCTAGCGTATGTGAAGCTGGTTGACTGTTTTTAGTCAAATTCATTGAAGGTGTTGTGTATTAAATTGTTGGAAGCTTTTCAGAATTCTGACTTGCAAAGCACACGGAAAATGAATAGTGTGGCTACTGTGGGTGCCTTCATTTGCATATCAATGCCGAGAATTCTGTTGGTTTCATAGAAATGATAGTGATTGAGGTCTAGGAATGAAAGTGAGTGGTGTGGATATACACAGTGGTCAACAGAATTCTCTCTGCTTGCATGCCAACATTTCAAATGATTTTCCCAGTAGGATAAGATGGGTCCTTCACTGTTTTGTGTCCTCTGAGGCAGCATTATGGGTGTCTGAATAGGGCTAAAGATGAGGATGTTTTGAATTCCCAGCCAACGATTTTTTTTCAGAGAAAATAATTCTCTGCCAAAATTTCAAAGCCCAACAGCTTGAAATCTCTGTCTCTTTTCCTTTTTGGTTTCACTTCTTTTTTTAAAAAAATCAAATTAAATAAAATATGAACATTTTTGTTCAAGAAAGCCAAGTTATGAGCAATAGTTTACCAAGAAATGGACAGACTTTTTTCTTATTATATTTCACTTGCCAAAAAGAATTTCGCTATCCATAAAAATCTACAGTTCGGTAGAGACATTATTAGTTCTGTCATAAATGTGAAAGAACATTGGGAAACCTTATGATAACTTTTCAGATGATATCATAATTCAGTCTGGGAATCAGTGTGGTAGAAAACCTAATACATGGGCTATTTTTAAATCCTTAAAATTAAGGAAGGGCACAATTTGAATCCATATCTCATGGGTGATATTGGCAATATCATGGGTGATAAAATGGGTGGTACTAGAAAAAGGTCTCAGGGACAAATCAAATGTTTTACCTTTAACTGAAATAAGGCCTATATGCATTCTTCAAATTTCTCTTTATTCATAAATAACCATCTAGAATGTAAGCACCATGAAGGCAGGATGTAATGTTCTCTTCACTGCTGTATCAGCAGTGCCTAGAATAGTACCCGGCATATAGTGGGAACTTAATAAATAGTTGTTGAATATAGGAATAGGTTAATGACTAAAAGCCGACCTGGAAAGAGCTTCCGTTTTTGAACACATAGCATTAATGGACACCAAGGAGGTGGTTCCCATATGTCCTTTAGCTTTAACCATTCTCCCAAGTTCCAGTTACACTTTGTCAGCTGCACCAGACATGCTAGTCCCTCTAACAAAGTCACATCAGTATGTCTCCAAATAAATTCAGCATCTCTCCTACCCTGAACATTGTCCTTCTATCACTTAATATAAACACTCTTCCTTCATTATTTTTTGATGCTCTGAATATCTGCCTTAACTTTGAAGGCTACCTCAGTGACTTTCAGGCATGCTGTCCTCCATGTCTCCTTACCCAGGCCCCTTCCTTCTCTTGCTCAGAGTTTAATTTCTTCTTCCTTAGGTCAGGATTAAACACAATTTCTAAGAATCTTACCTACCTCAAACTTTCTTCTCTTCCAATCCATTCTATATAAGAAGAACGGATGTTTGTGTGAGTATGTGTGTATTTATACATTTAATTGTCTTACTTGCTTTCCCTCTCAAAACTCTCAAGAGTACATACATTTCTACTGTATTCCTTAGCATGCTATCTAAGGCCTCAAGACAAGTGTTGAGGCATATATCCAACTGTTTTAAGGCATATATTTCTATTTGCAATGAGCCTCATTCCTTGATACTCCCCAAACACAAGATGCCAGGCTTTCTTCTCTCTCTTCCTTTGCTTTTGCCCTTTCCTCTTCCTGAAAACCCTTCTCCACTCTGTTATTCCTCTGAAAATATAATTCAGTCTTTAGGCTTAATGACCTTAGTTCAAATGGCTCCTTCACCATAAAGCATCTCAGAAGGTCCTGATTAGACGTTTCTTCTGCCTTTGAATTAGCATAATTTATATACTTCCCTTATGAAATTTATCATATCCTGCCCCACATTATAGAACTTCGTTTGTATATTTCGTATCTGTTACTACACTCAAAATTCTTGAGGACACTAATGATGCCGTACACTCAACTTTCCAGCTCTTGCATACAGACCTGCTTATAGCAGGGACTTAATTATTGAATTATTAAATTAATCTAACCACTTATCTTCCATAGAATGAAGCTCAATGTTTATATCAGGCATTAAAATATTTAATTAAAATATGATCTATTTTTACATTGTCATTTTGTACTTAAAGGTTACCTATTAATGTCAATGTGAATATAGCAAGAGTTTTGCCACTTACAATTTTTAGATTATTTAAGCTAAGCTTGATGGGAGTGAACTTAACACTTTCTCGGTACCTAAGGAGTGAGAGGTACTGGTTAATATTACATGATTTTGTTGATGCAATCATTACCAGTGCAGCAAAAATAACGTAGACAGCAACATAATTTCTTCATTGGAATGAAAGTGTTCTAGAGCCTCAAGACTCAATTGATTGGAGAATTATGAAATATCCACTGTGATATTAGCATTCATTATACACTGTGGTCAAGACAATGTTAATAGTTAGTATAGACGAGTGGTTCTCAAACTTTAGCATTCATCAGAATCATTTGTCTTGGAAGACTGTTAACACCCAGATTACGAGGCCCCACCTCCAGGGTTTCTGATTCAATAGGTCTATAATGGGGCCTCAAAATTTTGAATATTTTGCAAATCCCCAGTTGATGTTGATGCTGCAGGGACTTCACTTGGAGAAGCACTAGTCTAGACTAAGCAAAAAAGATGGTACACATTATTATAATTCTTGGTACATGTGTGTTAATTAAGGCTGATGAAGTCGACTGGACCTATAAGGTAAAACCAGGATCAAATGGGCAAATATAACTGAGGTGTCCCACCTAGCACCCTTTACCATCAGGTTCCCTCAGCTTCCACTTGCACCAAATATTTGAAACCTAGAGGTTAGCACAGGACAAAAAAGCAAAGTCACTGTAGCATAATGGTCTTTTCTATCTTGCTAAGAACTATACTCCAGTGTAGCTCTGAGACACAGAAGGTTCTCAATATTTATATGTACAAGAATGGATGAAATCAAAAGTAAATATGGTGCTGAATTATTTGATAGTAATAATCATAGTAATTAAGAGAAGCTGAATGAAAGTATGCACCATTATTTTAAAAGACCTAAGGAAGAGTAACTCTCTTGAGGAAAAAGACTGCACGTAAAGCTGAAGCTTTTCCCTTGCTAGGAATCTTCACTGAATCTCTGCAGTGGGATGTGTCTTGTTAGTAAAGTACCGAATGGTAACTTCTAAATGCTAACATCTGGCTCTGCATGTCTTTGTTAAAGACAGTACATGTTTCCATTAAGAACAGGTATTAACTCTAAAATACATGAAGATCCCCCTCACTCTTAGAATAATTATCTTACACACCACTTTTTAAAAGAATCTATAAAGAACACATTTAGGGATATCAAGAACATATTGTAAGAATAATCTGATAGCATTTGCTGGTCCCAAAGCGTACAAGTTTGATTTCTTTTTCTTGACATATATATCTTCTCCCACCTTCCAGATTATAAGTGACATATATTTTTAGTTCATCGATCTCAATAATTAAGTCCTTAGAAGGCAGGGATTGTTTATATGTACACCTAAAATCAGTTTAAGAAATTATCAAACTTGCTAAAAATTTAAGAAAAAAATATAAGCAGGAAAAATTAATATTTAATACAATCACTCAAGAAATTTAAGTGAAGACATGAAAACTGCTGGAAATGCACCACTGAATTTCAAACCTGTATTTGCTGTGAAATAACAGTTCTTCTGAATATTTTGATAAATGTTTTAATACGTGCTTAACTGTTGTTTAAGATCAAAATCTTTTATTTCTTGGATCAAGATGTAGTTGAGTGGAGAAGGAGTGAATACTAATGTTTATATCACAGCAATAATAAGAGTCAAACTGAAATACATATTAATTATCACAACAGATTTCTTAGTTTGGAAGATCAATAACTTACTATGGAAAGTCAGAAAGTTTCATTATATAGGACCTTTACTGTGTTTTTCTAATTTGTGAAAACAAGATTATAATAGTTGAGTCAGTTCATTAAAACTATTTTAAGGCAACATACATTATTATGTGTGTATATAGATATAGATATATGGGTATATATATAAGTATAGAAACATTTAAATTAATAATTAAACTATTTTAAATATATCTTTTATATTATCAGTGACTTTAATTTTCTATCTATCCCTTGCTTTCTCTCTCTTGTTTTCTTTATTTAACAATGAACATGTGTTACTTCAATGGGAAACAGTTTAAATATGTGTGATAATTGATTTAATTGTAGATTATTATTAAGCATTATACTTCACTAGATTGCATTTTTCTTTTAAAAAGCCTCTAAATTTCCATGACCTTACTTTAATAATGCAGTGTACAAGGCAACAAAAAGTCCTGTGTGAAATAATTTGGGTGAGCCAAAATGTACTAGGACTACTTATAAACAATCATCACTGGACTCCATTTCCTAACAAAAATCCCCATGTTGCACAGCAGAAAGATTCAGTGCATTAATGAGTACAGCTTGCTGCTCACTGCAAAACGGGTGGTTACGGAAACCCATTTGACCATTAAGCAGTACATGTGGAGAAAACTAAAATTAGAAGACACTTGGTGATATCACTTAAGCCTATTTCTGGACTCCGGCAGGAAAACAAATGCAGGCACAATACAGAACTGCCAAATGAGGCAAACACCAGCTGGTCTGAAAGCCAACATTCATGAGCTCTTAGTTTCATAACATGTCTTACATGGGAGAAAAATAAATTGTCATTAAACTCTCATATCCACAGGTGACTTCACTTTGTAGATTATATAAAAATAAATGCTTTCCAACAATATATGCATACCTAAGTAATTAATGAGTTATTGCTCTTGAAAATTTAATATGAAAATGACCACAGCAAGGCCACTTAAAAGATAAGTAGATTAAACCTCATGTTAGTAGACTGACATATATCTTTGATATTATTCTAGTATGTTTATTATTCTAGTACATTCCAGTCTCTCAGAGTCTATATTTGTTCTCAAGCATAATGGCTGCAGCAAATAGTCTACTTGGAACTGGAAAAGGAGTGTTGTAATTAAATGTGAGTTTCTACTAAACAATCACGAAAACTTTCTTACCACCAATAGTGCCTTGGAAGTCATTTTTAAAACAGCATTTTCAAAACTCCGAGGTTTCTTTCTGCAACCCATTTTATGTCCCCACCTCTGTCTATCTAGGAGATAGATACGTCTGCACTCTACAAAGAATTCCAGGGAACTAAGTCATTGCCAAGGCCATTTGAGAGGTTGAATTGGCTCAAGCTGGATGCAGATTTAATGTAACAAATCAGCCTGACTGTATTCTAGTTCTTGGTCTATCTTTTGGGCTTGCTAAGTCATTCAGACCTGGGAAAGATTCTGACTTACTAAGAATTTTTAGAAGGGGTCCCTATCTTCACAGCTAGACTTAAAATGTATGGCTTCTGACAGAAATGCTTGGAAAATAATCATTCACTTCTCTCCATCAATTCCATGTTATCCCAAGGGTTTGTTCAACAGATGGACATAATTTGCATATTTGACTACCACAGTTTTCTTAATTGCATTTTCCCAGCATACTCTATTATATTTGCAGTTTATTAGGTTTCCCTTAGAATTTCACTTTGAAAATCATACACAACATATATTAAGTTATCATATTTCCTACATAGTAGACCTCCTTGCAAAATCTAGCACTTGGAAGATTTAGGCACTTAGGATACATTGAAAATCTATTACCATACTTTAAGCTCAACTGTAACATCTCTCAAAAGTATTTAATATGTCTATTTTGTTATAAGCCTTCACATTTTAGTTAAAAATATGTCAAAATATATATTTTATGTCAGAATATTACATAATTCAGTAGCTGTGTACAGTATTTCAATTTTTAATGTTAATTTTGTCTTAAAATCTATTGTCAATCTCTAACAAATGCCTAGACCATTCATCATTAGAAACTTAATTCTTTTTAAACCCAGAAATTAAAAAAAAAAGATCCAAAAGAGAGCCAAGAAAAGTCATACTGCCATTAAGGGGGGAAGCGAAATGATATGTCATTACCATTATGATTTTAGTTTGCATGTGGGACCAGTCTTCTAAGTACAAAATACTTCTAAATAAATAAAGATCTTACCTTAAGACATTTCTGAAGAGGGCTCACCATATTAAAAAAGCTTGATTTTTAAAATATATTTTAAAAAAATGCACTTACAACATTGTTGCATATTAATTATAGGGAAGAAACCAAGCACTCTTTTGCTATTTTTAAGATCTAGTCTCTGATTCTCAAATAAAAACAACTGGCAGTGGAGCAATTTTGTATTACTTCACATGAGACACAGAGTTGTTTTAACATTAAGTATCAAAAACGTGTACTTTTCTTTAAATGTATAAAAATTCATCAGGATCCCCAAAGAGGCCAATTCACTTACATTTATGGGATTAATATGAAGGTAGAAAAAAAATTATTATCTAAAAATAGTGGATAACAATATATAGCCAACTATCTTACATCTAGAAATACTCTTCTAACTTACTGTGTGAATTGTGAGCTTTGAAGGAACAATTAAAATGGGATAATTCAGTAGTGTAGGTTCAAATGTAATTATTCTTTAAACTTTATTCTGGTGACTATCTACAGAAGCAGTACATCCTCCTACAGAGGATTTTGAAAATCTGGGTGGCAGTGTGTTTTTGTTTTTGTTTTTGTTTTGTCAGAATGATTTAGGGCAATACAGGAACTTTAGTAGGGAGAGCCAGGGAAGTCTTGCAATCTGTAGGACAGTCCTGCACAACAAAGAAGGCTGTCACATCCTGTATGGTTTTGAACTTCTGGCCTGGCATCAAGAGGAAGAAAATATATATAGTTACTTGAGCCTAAACCTTAACACTCTTTGGCATATAAGCATAAAGAATTTTTGCACACTGAATCTCCACAAAGTAATCTCTATCTAAATTAAGGAAAGATTAAACTTAAGAAAGCCTTCTTTGAACCAATATTTTTTTCCATTAGACATAATCACATTACCTACATGGGAATCTGCTCATGATGTTTGAATTGCAATAAAATAAATCTGTATTTATTAAAGACATTCTATGCATAGATGTAGGCATCTGATTATTTTATTAGGTTGCCATACTAGCATAGCCCAAACATTAATAAAATAAAATCAACGTAATTATTTTATTATAAATTTCTCACCCTTTATTTCTCCTTTATGTTATCATTGTAGAATTCTATTCATGTAGTAATTTTATGTTTCATTTCCAGATAGTGAAAGAGAATTATAAAATATGTGCTAAAAAATAAAATGCAATCTAAAAAAAAAAAATGGTTATGAAGAACCTAGGGGCAGGACAGGAATAAAGATGCAGATGTAGAGAATGGACTTGAGGACACGGGGAGGGGGAAGGGTAAGCTGGGATGAAGTGAGAGAGTGGCACGGACTTATATATACACTACCAAATGTAAAATAGCTAGCTAGTGGGAAGCAGCTGCATAGCACAGGGAGATCAGCTGGGTGCTTTGTGACCACCTAGAGGGGTGGGATAGGGAGGGTGGAAGGGAGACGCAAGAGGGAGGAGATATGGGGATATGTATAGCTGATTCACTTTGTTATAAAGCAGAAACTAACACACCATTGTAAAGCAATTATACTCCAATGAAGATGTTAAAAAAAAAAAAGAAAATGCATCAGTTCTAGTAGGGTTGAGAATAGCTGTTATAGCAGAATAGTAATAAAAGTTTGGACACCTTATTATGCATTATCATGGCTGAGACTTTAGTGGTGTGAGTCCATAGGAAATAGGATGACTTTTAAGTCCAGAGAATGTTGAAAATTACAGTTAAAATGCTATGAAAACAAGAGCTCCAGGATAGAAATGTGAGAGTAAATATGTAAAAGTGTAGAAGAAGAGAATAAAAGCTGCGACAGAAGAGCACATAATGAAAGATTATTTATGGTGTTAAGTAGGTAAGAAATTAGCTTCTCTATGATACAAGAAAAGTAAACTACAGACCTACATCTCTCATGAGAATAGACATAAAATTAACAATATCATTTAAGAATGCTATAACAGTACAAAAAATGTGAAAAAGATAATAAAACATGACCTGGTGGGTTTATGGTTTATGGAATTTAAGATAGGTTTGGCATGCAAAAATCTACCAATATAATTCATCATGTTAACAGAAAAAAAAAGAAAAAAGAAATATGATTGTCTCAAAAGATGCATTAAAAGTATAACAAAAATTCAAAATCCACTCATGATAAAAACTCTCAGCAAAATATAAACAAAGCAACTCTAACTCAAAAAGGAATCTATGAAAAAACTTTACTTAACAGCATACTTAACAAAGAAAGACAAATGTTTACACTCTAAGGTCAAAAACAAACGAAGGATGTCTGTTTTCACTACTTATACTAAACATTGTACTGGTGTCCCAGCCAAAGTAATAAGGCAAAAGAAAGTAGAAGACACACAGATTGAAAAGGAACACATAAAACTGTCTTTATGTGCAGACAATATGATCATCTATATAAAAAAATAAAAAACAAAAAAGAAACTAAAGAATACAGAAGAAATCTAGATCTAGGAAGTGAGTTTAGAAAGGTTTCAGGATACGAGATTGATACACAAAAATCAACTTTATTTCTCTATGCTAGCAATGAACAATCAGAATTGAAACTACAAAACAATATAATTAAAGAAAGAATGTAAAATGAAATGCCCAGAGATAACTAACAAAAATTATGCACATCATAGTATACCTATACAATGGACTACTACTCAAAAATAAAAAGTAACAGACTTTTCTATACACAGCAACATAGGAATACCTCAAAATGATGATGAGCAAAAGTAGCTATGCAAAAATGCAGTGCATACTGCATATTCTGATTCACATAAAATTCTAGAAAATGCAACTACTTTATAGTGAGAGAAGGCAGATCAGTGTTTGCCTGATAACCACAATTTGGGAGGAAGTAAGATTATAAGAGAGCACAAAGGAATTTTGGGGGATGATGGGTATATTCATTATTTTAATGTGCATGGTTCACAGATGAATACATATGTTAAAATTTATCCAAACTGTACACTTTAAATAGAGGCATTTTATTGTGTGTCAAGTATACTACAATAAAGCTATAAGACTGATTATCTATGAAGGTAAATTGGTAAGAGGTCAGCTATTTATCATAACTAATGGTGAATGAAACCATGGTTGTATTTCTCATTTGCAAATTGACTCACCTTGTTGAAAGTTTATTTAAACACTGTTTTCACGTTTGCACTGAACTGTAAGACTAAAGAAACTAATGAGAGAGGAAAAATGAGGCTCTGGACTTGAGACTACGATCTGTGAAGGAGAAAATCTGAAAACATGAGCCAGTTTAAAAATAATATGATTGATTTATAATAAATATTGTTCTATCATTAGCTTTCAAATTGCTTTTTTTTTTAAAGATCCCCTCTGCCTGGTGTGGCGGAATTGGGGCAAGGAGCAGGATTATTTTTAATTCTCTATCCTCTTTTCAAAAACAGAAGTGTTGCTCTTCATTTGCTTGATTTCTTTTAACTCCCATAAAAAATTTCATCTTGGCCAAAAACGTTAGGTTGAAATGCTGAAGCCATTTGACTATACTAGGCCTAGTGAGAGATTAGAATAGAGCAGTATCTCATTTGAGATACATTTCTGTATAATCAATCAATTCTCATAATAGATTACGATATGGTGATTTAGATGGATCAAATCTACAAAAAAATATTCATTTATTCATGCAACAGAAATATATGAGTTCCTACTATGTGCCAGGCACTATGCTAGATCCAAGGATATAATGATGAGTGCAGTTTTATTTGAATGTTAGTGATAGGAATTGAATCAAAATTTATCTTTGTATTGCTGATTATAACATGCTGCTTCTTTTGTATTATGTACAATCAATCAGCTTGAGGACTTACCTGATTTAAAAGAAGAATTCTACGGCTTGGATAGAATCAATGGATATTTTTCTCTCTGGTATTGAAGAAACAGTACAATTTACCTCTAATTAGGTGAGCTGATGACTATATATTTTATAAAGTTGCTACTTCTCTCTGGATGTGATCAACAGACTGACAACATTTCTCAAGCAGAAAATAGACAGAATATGCAAAATGTCACCATGTCTATGCTGGGTTAAAAAAATAGAGTCAGAAAATGGTTATGTTTCAAAAATGTAAAGTTTAATAGTTGATACAAATCTCTGACTCTAAACTAGGGCTTCTGTTTTCACAGCCTGAGGCAATTCAGTTTCCACTGTCTCTTTACACCTTATGAACAGTTTTGCCTGATACCTTTCAAAAACCCAAGGATATTCACTCTTGGGAAGGAAGTTATTCAAAGAGAATCTTCTTTAACGTCATGCTTATTTCTCCCTGAAGTTACTGCTTTGAGGATAATAGTTTTCTTTGATTATGAAAACTGAATGGTTTCCACATTTATATTCTGCCTTGTATAAGCATTTGGCCACAGCTGTAATGGCTAGTGCTTTTGAGACAAGTTTAATTTTCTTTTCATGTTAAATGGTAATGTTTTTATGTTTATTACTTTGTTTACTTAGTGTATCACAAAATCTACTCTTGGCTGTGGAGGTTTGATCATAATATGCATTTTATTAGTCAGATCTCATATTCCATAATAGCCCAGACTTAGGTTTACTGTTTTAATTTGAGTCCTCAACAATGTCCTCCCACCTGTACAACTTCAATAGCTCCACTTAACTGATTTTCAACCAACACTCTCTACTCTCTTCCCTGTAAGATCTACCCTTCAGACTGCTGCCACCACAATTCCCTTCAGAAATCCTGTAAGATACCAAAAAAAAAAAAAAAGATATATACATTTTCTTCATCAATGCTCATACACATAGTAGTAGTAATAACTACAAATACCTGGCATATAAACCCTTCACAATCTGGTCCCCACCACTAATTTCTGACATACAGAGAGCCCTCAATCATCATTTACTACTAACGACTTTTTTTCATTGTTGCGATCTTGGTATCCCATTCACACTTTGAGCTCTTGATGAAGAGCAACCTCTCTGTGAATCACTACTTGGCCCTCCTTAGAGGGTTAGTCATTCTATTCTTGCATTCTCAAAGTACATCAATCTTTCATGTCCACTGTGCCTTCAATGAGCTCTCATATTTGTTTCAAAGCATCCTCATTAAGCTGTGATCTCCCTCAGAGCAGAGATATTGATTAATGCAATTCTGCATCCCTGTGCCCATCACCATGCCCTGTACACAGTAAATAGTTAATAAATATTTTTAGATACAGGATTCTGGATGCATCTTTACAAATACAGTGATGTGCATGGCAAGAGAGGACAGCCGAGCAAGTTTCTGTGGACGTTAAAGAGATATGAGCACAGAGATCTGAGTTTATGGTCAATATAGATTTTCTTTTTCAAACCAAAGCTGGTTATGAGATTGAACAGGAATAAAAATCCCTCTTGAATTCTGGATATGAATAACGAATCATCCCACCAAAAGGAAAAATTAAAAGTTTGTTTCAAACTAGTTCAAACTGTAGAGCCTCTGTTGAAAATGCAGTGGTCCATATGGATAAGGTTAGTGGAAGTGATAGAAGTTCAAACAATGTTTAAAACAGGGAGAAAAACTGTTTGCTGCGTCTAAATTGAACAATGATTTTAGAATGCTTTCCCCTCTTATCAGGGCTCTACTTTTATAAGCATTCTGCTTTCTAGGTGATTCTATATTGACTTGTCTAAGCCCAAGGCATAATCTTTTCGACTCCAGACATGTGCTATAAGTCTGCTTAACAGTTCATTACACAATTTGTTTTGATTATCAGTATATTGGGAAACTCTTCTCATCCTCCTATTTCTTAATAATTAATAATAAAAGTGAAACAATTTATCAATGAAAGCCTGTTAGAACATTAACACAGTATACCTGACTGTCCAAAGAAATGTTATTTATAATTTTGTCCTAATTTAAGGTTTGACGTTTTCCACTTTATTGAAAAACATACTACCCTAAACATAGTGAAAAATAAAATGAGATTCCATCATAACCCAGCTGAGAAAAAAATAGATTTCTATAAATTCTGGACCAGTTTTCCTCCTAGGATACATTAGTTGTATGTTGTAGAACCCTGTGTACAGCAGAGATATCATTAACGATAATAAATATATATCCCTTTAAGTACAGATAACTTGAGGTTTTGATGTAAAGTCATACGGTACATATTTAATAGGATAATCAAAATAATGAATAATTTGAAATATTTAAACAATCATGTTACCTATGATTTCCTAAATATAATCATAATAATACTTTCAGTAAAATTATTGCTTTCAAAGAGCATAACTGCCTGTTCAGTTAATATTCACTAATAGCCTAGTATGTGTAAGATAAGCTAGGTGACCCCACAGACACTGAACTATACACACACACACACACACACACACACACACACACACACACACATATATATATATATATATATATACTAGCTCTTTTCTTGCATTACACACTTTGATAGAAAAAGGAGTGGCTTGTTTTTTAAAGGTATGTGGTTAGTACAGTTTTGTTAGATGTGTGAATGAATGCATGAACAATGAAATAAACAAAACATGGAGTAAGAGATAGTCCTTCTAAATGAACTTATTTACAAAACAGAAACAGACTCACAGACTCAGAGAATGAACTTATGGTTATTGGGGGGGGGGAAGAGTGGGGGGAAGGGATAATTAGGGAGTTTGGGATCGACATGTACACACTGCCATATTTAAAATGGATAACCAACAAGGACCTACTGTATAGCACAGGGAACTCTTCTCAATGTTATGTGGCAGCCTGGATGGGAGGGGAGTTTGGGGGAGAATGGATACATGTATATGTATGGCTGAGTCCCTTTGCTGTGCACCTGAAACTATCGCAACATTGTTAATCGGCTATACTCCAATATAAAATAAAAAGTAAAAAAAAAAAGAAAAGAAATAGTCCTTCTACCAAGGCATTTAATCTGGTGGGGGGTGTGTGTGTGTGTGTGTGTTGAGGAGGGATGTGGGGTGTGGCAGGGACTTGGATGAGCCCGTGAGATTGATCAAGTAGATGAGGCAGTATATAAAGGATCCAAAGTTAAGTGAACTCAAATAAGGCAGAGATAAGATCAAGTCAGAAAATCAAAAAAGGCTTCAAGAATGAGATATTTTGAAGAATTAAATTTTAACAGATATTACAAGCCAATTCAGTGATACAACACTTTCTATCAAAAAGCAAGCGTTGAACATTAAAGCAATATGAACCACGTTAGGAAATGGATACTGCCTATTTTATATTTCCTTTGGTCTAGTGAGCATCTTTCTCACGGATCCTGTCTTCTAAATCTATGAACAATCATGTGGCCACAGTAGTAGTTAAAAGAATAACCTAAGTTTGAAACACAACTATGCAAATCACTAGGTATATACGCTTTGGAAGTTTATTTAGTCTTTCTAAGCATAAGTCTCCTTATCTATAAAGTGGAAGATTAACATTTAAACTGACTTGATTGTTTAAAGGATCTTCTGCAAAATGCATAAATAATAACAGGCACAGACTTAAACCTCAAGAAAGTGTAGCTACTTTTCATTTTCTTCTTCGTTTCTATCATCATCATTTAACAATATTTCTGCTGTAGGTTATTTAGTTGCACTCTGAAAGAATTAGAGGTGGTTTTTTTTTGTTTTTTTTTAAATTTTTTTGGCAGCACGGTGCAGCATGCGGGATCTTAGCTCCCCAACCAGGGATCAAACCTGCACCCCCTGCAGTGGAAGTGCGGAGTCTTAATCACTGGACCACCAGGGAAGTTCCAAGAACTATTTAAGATATATACCTTTAGACAGTTAATACTGGTAGATGTACTGTGAGCACAAAATAAATACTCATTAACTTAAGGGATACTCTGTAGACACCTAAAACTGTACTAAGGGGAAAGATTTTTTTGCATGCATAAAATGTAACTGAAACTTTATTAGAAGATTAAACATTTTTCATCTTTGATTAAAAGGTGTTACAGAAATTAAAAGTAGTTTCATTAGTCATTATTGTTAATTGGTCTTATTAATGAGAAACCTATATACCTAGAGGGACAATAGCATCTCAAATTTCCATGCCTAAATGGTATTTTCTGAGTTAGACTTCATAAAGTTGCAACTTGAACTTAATCATTTCTGACTAAGATCCATGTTTTAGAAAATTGAAAGGAATGCCATGCATATTTTCCTCCTAGATAAATTAAAATAATAAGATCCCTATTAAAACTCTATTAATTCCCTGAAAAGTTAATCCCCAAACAGTAATAAGTTGGGCACAACATCTATTTCTTTAGAGTAACGTTTAAGCAATGTTTTAGCAAAATGTTTATTTGCATAATTTACACACACATTACCATGTACTGTGAACATTTTATGAGGCAACGTTTCATGGATTTAGCATTATTCCCAGTTATAGTTGCTGTCACATTTGCGTCATTTCCACAGATGTTTCCCCCAAATGACCTAACATTATTTGTGCATTTAATGTTGGTTTATAGGCTTGTAGAAGTAAAAAAATTCACATATCTCACTGTTTTTCGTATTTATTTGTATTCTGTCTTGGATGCTTTCCCTGGAAGCCAGAGGAGAGGGAGAATAGGGCAAGAGAACGAAGAGGATTGTGTTCCATACAACAGAGGAAGGGATACAGCAACCACATAAAACTCTAGGAGGTGATGGGGAGTGGTAGAGAGTGGAGACAAACAGTAAGGGTTAATAGTGTCAAGAGGAGGCAGAGAGGGGACTGAGGCTCTGAGTCAGTGTTTTCTGGGGTGGTCCTAGGTAATTTTTAAACAATTCTGTCCCACACTTAGGAACACAGATAGAAAATTAAGCTCATAACCTACCACAGCCTCTGGCATGAAGTTGGGATATGACTAACCCTAAGTTGGGCAGACAAAGCACGGATTGAAGAACTCCTTGGGAAAAAATGTAGGGAATTGTGCAAAAATGAGCTGCTCACCAAAGCAAGAAATTCTATTTTTCCAATGTGGGTCACGATTATCATTAGTTTTATATAGCTTCGAAGAGAAGTTTATAGAAAAAAATCCAAAAAACTAAAACAAAAGGAACAAAAAGAAAAAAAGAGACTGCCCTAACAAATCAGATTGAAGAGCATCGTTTTCGGATAAGAATTTAGGCACTCTAAATCTCCATGGGATTTCCTGAGGGGCCTGAGTTCTCTGGAATATGCTCTTAGACATTTCATTAAACTAAGGGCATGTACCTCTCCCATGGAGTGAGATGGTTTTGGAGAGTCTGGGTTAGGTCAGAAATCTTATGTCAGGGGATAAAAAACATGACTCAAACATGACCTTTATTCATGAGAAGTGTATGATCTTCTTTAGCAATACTGACAATTTCCACTCAAGTTCAATTTTGTAGTCTATTACAGGGAATTTATACTCCTAAGGGGGTAGTAATGTGTGGTAGCCTAGAAACTTGGTCCACTGAATCATGTAATGCATCCCTACTGCTTTTGTGTGCCTTCTTTTTCAAGTCAAGATGTTACTTCTATAAATCTTACAAATCTGAAGTCAGCAAATTCAACCTGCATTTGAAAATATTCACCACCAGATAAGTGATTAAAAGCTATTTCAAGACATCTCTACTTTTATCTCCCTTGCAATGTTTGCTCTGTGAGTAGCATGGGGAAACTTTACAGCTATTAGTCCCTGAAGATCAAGTGATTGTCCCCCTTGTGAAAAGTCAACTAGTTCTCTTTTCCTGTTTTGGTCAGCATATGCTCTTTACAACAAAAAAGACATGATCATACTCGATTTTTTTCTGTGACTAACACTTATGGTAACTCTCAGCTTTTCTTTTGTTCCAAGACCCGCAGGAGCCATGAGAAAGAGTTGAAATTTTGACCTGGTGACAGCCAAGATTGGACCTCAAAATGTCCTTTTCTTGTGGCTGGTTTGACACCATTAGGGAAGAACAAGCTGTCTAGGTAATTACTCCGTCTGTCAAGAGAAAAGGCCTCTTGAAAGTTGGACGTTTGGCCACCTACAAAGTAGGTAGAGGAACTTACCTAAAATCTAATTCATGACCAGATGTAGAAATTAACATTTTATTTTTAAATTTTCATCACATTATTTCAAACATAGTTTCCCATTTGTTTGTTTTATAAGTACTAATATGAAGGACTTTTGCTTCTACAGTTAGGCAATATTTAAATAGTGCTACCATAAACGCTGTTTTCTTGTATTTTAGAGACTGGTAACAAATATTATAGTTAGCTACTTACAGATTCATGTAAGTTTAGGTATTAGCAGCAAAATCTATAGATGATATGGCCTACAATAAACTATGGAAATTGGTTGCCACACTTAAAAAAAATAAATGCTTAAATATTTCCCTTTAAACACAATTAGAGACATAGGCTTACATTTGGAAATTCAGAAAAAATGTTTATTTTGATTATTAATGTGTATTGTCAGAAAAAATGGCCATATCTAAATATTTCATATATTTGTCTAAAAAGAATATTGCTGGGGAATAAAAGAAAAACAAATCTGGGTTTTATTCTAGTTACTGCACTTGTCAAACTCTATTTGAATGAAAGTACTTAGTATGTATTATCTGAGGATTATGATAGCTTTGGCACAACATAAAGTGAAAATTTATTGTTCTAAAGCATTTACACGAAGAGATGGGAAATGAAGATTCTGACTCTACAAAGATTCTATGAAGATTCTGAGACTATAAAAAAGTGAAAAAGCAAGTAATTTCCTTCAAGTTTCAAGTTTTAGGTAATAAAATATATGCCATGTATGTTCTATGACCCCTCATTCATTTATATAACCAAATTTTAAATTAACCTCAATAATTTTATAAGTCATCTGAACAGTTTTTATATTTTGGGCTCCTGCCAACACAGATGTTCTGGAACCAAATTCTGTAAAGTCAAAGGGCCTAGAAAGTTTTTATAAGGTTTAGATTATCATCTATCAAAATTGGAGCCTCAAATGGAGCTTGGTTACTTTCAAGCTTTTCTCAAAATGATATTTAGCAAGAGACAATTAGGAAATAATCCCTCTTTAAACTTAATCTCAGTCCTAAAATCCTTTGATCCATCAACAGTTACTTAACATACAACATTCTAGTTACACAGGAGAAAACAAAATCTAAGTCAAAGGGAAAAGAATTCTTCATCTTCATGTCACTTAGAGCCTGCCAGGCAACCATAAGCTATATGCTGGTTTACTTCCCTTGAGCATATGTTTCAAGAATTTAAAAAGAGTCAAAGAACAAATTGTTTATGTGTATATTATGTGTGTGTCTGTATGTATATATATCATACAATTATTACACATAATTATACATTATATATTAAAATATTTAATTATATATAGTATTTAAAGAGACAAAAAATGCTTGACCATTTATAAACTCATACCCTTCCTGAAAAAATATCAGATTATAAAACAATATACTGCAATTTAGTGCTAAAAAACATTTTTATTTGTCAGAAATGTAAATGTTTATATAATTATATATGATATCTATCAATAAAACAGCAATTCAATTAGTAGGACTACATAGGAGAACTTGAACAAGATGAAGAGTTTAGTACTGTTCATATATTTGTATCAAATGAATTGAAACTCATAGAAAAACATTTAAAAAATAACTAAGTTAAAAAAAATTGTTGAAATCATGTTCAAAACATGCTATTTTGGGTAATAATTATGTGGCTAACATAATGCTAGGCACTTTTTCCAGCACAGTATACATTAACCTTGACAATCACACTAAAAGTCCAGCATATCTAATTCGAATTTTTAGACATGAGTGTCTAAGGTGCACAGATGTAAAGTAAGTAAATCAGGATCATGTGGTTAAAGAGTAGGTCCTGTAAATTAAGATATTATACTTTTCCCAATCTATTTCTGTTGTCTATTGAGAAGCAGTATAGGATAGAGGTTAAGAACCTAGTGTCTTCTGTATCTTCAGTTCAAGCTGTGTGACCTTGAACAAGTTATTTAACTCTGTTCTCTAACCTTTAAAATGGGGCAAAAATAGTATCCATATTAAATGAATAGATGTTGTGAGATCTGAATGACAATACATGTACGTCATGTAGAACATCACAGAGCACACGGTAAGTTTACAATAAATGTTATCTAATATTACTAGGGGTTCACTCTTTGACCCTTAGGGAGTTACTTTGGCAGATTATATTTTCCTAAAACGGCCGTTACAATAAACCACTCGCTCATCTCACAATGTGACCTTGCGCTACTCCATCAGGAGGTTGAGTCTATGTCCTCTTTTCTTGAAGCTGGGTGAAACTTTGTGACAGTCACAACCAATAGAACTTGATGGAAATGAAGTTATATGACTTCCAAAGTTAGATCATAAAAGGATGACCGTGTGTCTGCCTCTCTCTGTTTCCATGTCACTCTGATTCCGTCTCTGACTTTGTCTTCCTCTGTCTCTGTCTCTTTCTCTCTTTCTACCCTTGCTGTTAGAATCCAGTCACCAGGTTGTAAGAAAGTACCAGTCATATATATGTAGAGTATGTGTACACATTCCACCCAAAATCTCCAGCTAAATTCTAGTCAAGAGCCACCGTCAACTGCCTGACATGTGAGTGATAAAGACTTTGAAATAACACCAGTCCATTTTCATGAGATAACCTGAGGAAGAACCATCAAGCTGAGTCCAATCACCCCCATGATGATGAGAGATACAAATGAGCAATCATTATTGTTTTAAGCCACCATTTGGCGGGTGCTTTGTTATACGGAAATAAATAACCAGCACAGTCACCAGGTTTTCTTTTGAAAAAATAAATTACTAAAAATAGGATAATTGAATATATTCCTGAATTTGATTTTTTTTTAAATCTAGTTACTGAGCTGAAGTATCTTTTTCTCCTAAATGTATAGATCTTATGTAGATATAGAGAGTCACAGCTAGATTTAATGAAATTTTTCATTTTCTACTACCCAGAAAGAAAGGGATGATCCATCCTTACTCTGAGCAAGGTTGGCATATGATGGTGAACAAAAACGACAAACACACATATGAAGGTCTTCCTCCTAAGGTCAAGAGAAGAGTATTTCCATGAGCAACTACAACAGTGCCAGGACTTTGGGGTCCTTCTTATGGGATCAAATGCAAAGAGTTCTGATTCTTGATAAAGAAAACAAGGCAGATAGCAGCTAACTTGCCCAGACACATTGAAGATAACCATGAGGTGCTCTGATGCTCAGGGAAATGCAACCAACCAACTCTTTCAACACATAAAACTAAACACCAATCATTGTCTTCCAATTTAAACATAATACTGGTATCTGAATTCAAAGTGTTGAATTATAATTCAGTTGCATCACCCAGCTTTACATATCAAGTCTAGAGGCTTTGACTGTTTCAAGAACAGTCTGTTGGACAAAGAAAGAAAAATCTCTCAGAGTGCCATTTGCTTGGGTAGTATCAGGCCCCGTAAGTGGACTTCTATAAAGAGAGAAGCTCACTGAATTAATACACTGAAGAGAAAAAGAAGGGTAAATACTCCTTGAATATAGGGCTTTACATATATATTAAAAGGCAAACCCTGTAATTTTCACAAGGAATGAAACAGGCTCATTATTCTCTCACTTTGAGAAACCGTTCTTCACTCAGGAAAGAAGTCCACGATAACTCTATAAAACAGAATACCACCCTTGCCAGCAATTTGGATTTTTTCCAAAGACAAATGCTGAAGTAAAAAAACCAAAACATTAAATAAGGGAAACTAATCCTAATTACATAGCTATAGAAATGTAATTATGTTGACGATAATACAATGTTGCCATTTGACTTTAATGTTAAAGAAAGCATCTTGTCTCAGCAAGAAAAAAAAAAAATGTCCTAAGTAATCATAATAACATAATAATGTCTGCTGAGAACAAGTCTAACTCACAGTCACACACTCCACACCCCCACCTCATTCTAAATAGTCAATTATTTATATTATATCATTTATAAATTGATGCATGCTATAAGCTGGTAAATCAATTGTGGGTTATATAAATGTAAAAATAAGTAACCAAATATAAAATCAGTTATTTAAAATCCAAAAGTAATAATGTTAAGGCTTTGATTTACCAAAATGTGCTTAATAGTGTTTTGAATCTTTCCCCTGGTGATAAACAATATGAATTACATAATGAGATATATTTGTTTAATAGTTGGGCCAACTTATTCCAGCTTGTCAAATAGCCAAGACTTTATCTATTTTTTTTTACTGCTGCCAGGCTGATGGCCATCTCTGTGTATATGTTTTAAAATCTTCACTGGATGGCAAATGAATAAAGCATAAAAACAATTTAGCCCGAGATGGCTTTCTGTTTCAAGAAAGTTTGTGCTTGATAACAATCAGGATTACTGAGGACTTTTAATTATATCTGTGGTCCTTGCATTACAAACAGATTAAAAGGTTCCCAGAAGAATGGGAATCCTTTTGACTGTCAGATATAGAAAGGAAAGACTGAGGTTAGAGACATCCCTCTGAACACAAACCCTGACACCATTTTCTCTCCTGCTCTGAGGTCACAAGGACCCACATGTACAGAATTTCTGTACGCTGCAGTTTACACATGTGTTTACTCTGGCTGGTGCCTGTCTCCCAGGAGACTCCTGATAAGCATCAAGAAATGTAGTCTCTGGTGATCAAAAGGACGAAGTCTTTGTCTTCCTCAGAAAAAAATTTTTAAAAATATGCATTACAGTGTTTTTACTTTCTCTTTATATGCTCTATAAAATTCCTTATTTATTAAAATCTTAGTAGTTATACTTTGTCTTGAGAAAACATGGCTTTGTAGATATGATATAAAGAAAAGGAAGAAGAAAATAATGACACCACCACCAACAATTAGTAAGAATCTTTAATTTGCCAGGCACAGTACAAAATACTTTTCCATCTGGCCCTGCTAACTTTAAACTGTTGCTATTTAAAATGAAGTGATCTTTTTTATGTTACTTTGTCAAGTGTTTCTTATTATTTCCTTTGGGCTATCTTTGCTATACACTTTGTGTCAATGATATGAGAAATTCAACTAATCAGTTAGGTATCTGATCAAGTCTCCTTTTCACTAAAAATAATTAGTGGCCACCAATGCCCCTATCACACAGGACAGCTCCCTAACATGTTCTACCTATTTCTCCAGGATTACTATTAATCATACCCCTCTTGAAAATGCCAAGTTTCCTCTTGCCACAGAGTTTTGCACATGGTGTTTCCTTCTCCAGTAATTTCCATCCTTAATCCCTTTTGCCTGCAAATACTCCACTTCACTTAACCCAAACTCCTTCCTCACATTTCAGCTTAATCACTTCCTCAACTATTTCTTCCTTAATATGTTCACATTATGATAAATACATAACATATACATCATTATACACTCTCATATCAATGAACTCCATACATTAGAGCATCCATATTAAAGTGAATTTTGGTTAATATTTGCCTTCTCAAGACTAAAAGCTCCAGAAGGGTGGGAAAAAATATACATTTTTTTCTAATTAGTAGAGCAGTTGGCATAATGTTCAATAAATGTTATTTAAAATAAAAAAAAATAAATTAATGAGTGAAGGAGTTAAACTGGTTTTAGACAGGTTTTGGCTTCTCAATTGATTTCCTGAGATACAAAGAGAAAAAGTATCTTATTTCTCACACCTTGCCTATAGCACATAAGTACAAAGCACAAGTGCTACTTCCTGGTTCCACCCAAATCTTTATATAATTAAGTATTAAGCCACCAACTAGGGAGGAGGTACCGATGAAGAAGGGCTCCCGGGGAACTACAGCAAACCAGGAGCATGCTACAGGGCAAAATTGTCAAGGCAAAGAGTTAGGATCACCATCAGAGAGATGCATTCATAGCCAGCAGGAAAACAGCATGCATCACATCCAATTGGTTAGGCAAGCATAGGAATATAAGGAAGAAGAATGATAGGAATAACCCAGAGAATTACATGGGGTACCATCTGGGCTGACTGCTTAGTTCAAAATGATTTCCATGATGCCATAATACTTTTCCTCTTCCCATACTCCTCTCTGCTAGAATAGCTGAAGGATCCACGGGGCAGACTTATCTAGACCAGTCATTGGTTTTCAAGCTCCTAACCACCTCTCCTGGTTAAAGGATCAGTAGGTTACTCAAGCCAGTCCAATATGAATTCTTCCTTGGGAATTTTAAAACTCAGAATGAGATTAACTGTTCAATTGATTAGAAGCCAATTAAAATGTTAAGATGCTAACAGTCATATGCATCCATGGTATAAAAAGAAGACTGTCACTTCTGTAGTAAAAAATAATGAAACAGGCATGCACAGAGAAGAAAAGGTGTGTGTGTGTGTGTGTGTGTGTGTGTGTGTGTGTGTGTGTGTGTAACGAAGCAAAAGAAGGGAAGATGGGAGAAAAGAAGGGGGAGTGAGGCGAGGGAGAAGATGGAAAAAGAAAGGGAGAAGGAGAGAGAGGAAAAGAGAAGGAGAGTGAAATATGACAGATTTCAAGTCCCCTTAATACTAGCCATGCTTCAGCCAGTTCCACTCCTGACCCTTCCAAGGACTGGATATGTGAACCCAAAGTGTCTCCTTTCTTGTTTAAACTAGTTGTAGTTGGTTTAAGAGAGCACAGAAATACCAGGGTGAGATACAAATATTAACTGAGAGGTGTGATGCAGAAGTCAGGTTCTGATGAATTTCTTTTTAGGCAGTACTTCTACTTGGTTCTCTGTGCATGGTCATGGGGACTGAGGGGTTGCTAGAGGGGGGAAAAATGTCACAGCAATGTGATGTGGTTTCACCAGGTTGAGCCATTAGAAAGCCTGAAGGCATAATATCATAATGTCAAAGAACAGAGGAACATAAAGTTATAAGACGCTGTCTTGCTATAATACCTCATAGATTACTGACCACTATTAATGTGCTTAGATCGTTATGAAATTAGGCAATTTATGTAAGCAATCCAGGTATTTTTATGTACACACTTTCATTTAGTAATGCTTACAAAATAAGCAATAAAGTAAGCAATAATTTTTTTACATAATATTGGCAAGCCAACAAACACTCATCTGGATACTCACTTCAGAATGTTTACCTGCACCTCCATCTTTTTATATACTAAATTTGTATAATGTATGCAAATAAGCAATTGAGTGTGATTTAAGTTTTGTTGTTGACTTGAAAAAGTGTTGACTTTTTCTTTCACTTTCTCTCTCTCTCTTTCCTACCCTTAAGAAAAACAATTTATGTTTAAGAATTCAAAGAGTAGGGAAAACAACTGAATACACCCCGGTTTTTATGTTTCATGCTAATTTATTCATTCATTAAAACTATTTACTGTATGATGGGGAATGGATTACTAAACATAAAAAAGATGAAAAATTCAACTTTAAAACAGTATCGTTGAGCTTATTTGTCTAGAATGTTGAAAGTATCTGCTTCCTATCTGTAGGAGTACATAGTAGGACTGGCATTCTGTCTCCTCCTCACCGGTGTATAGTAACCACTTGATTGCTGACTTCAAAATATCCTTAATATGGACCCCAGGGATAATGCCTTATTTGTCCTCAAAGTCCTCTGCTCCAATCTTGACTCCCTAGACTTTGAAAATCCTCCAAGTGGGAGCTTCAGCTGTTTTCTACCTTTAAAATCAGCTCCATTCAGTTCCTGAGCCAATCTAAGTGCAAACCATGCCAGAAGTTCACAATATATCTGGCAACAATTTTTATTTCAATCAATTAATTCCAGCCTTTCTCTATAATGCTCCTTTAAACTATAATAATATTGGCTTAATTAATAAAAAGTATGGGTCTAGCTTATCGTTTCCCCCATCAAATACTCTTGTTCATTCAGTTATTAAACTGCCCAGAAATTCAGCTTTGTAGCCTGGGTCTTGATCACCTGTTTGGTTCCTTTTAGCTCCCTTTACCAGACTCTCAGGCTAACATATTTCAAGGCTACCTGCTATAATATGACAAATATTGGGACATATTTATACTAAAACCATGTTTATCTTAAATTCAAATTTAACCAGATACTCTGTTTTTATTTTTTACTTCTGGCAATGGCCATTTGGGTCCAGGATGTGAACCAGTAGCAAATAAACAGAATCTCTTGGGCAGTATCAAAAAATGGGAATAAAGGTGCAGACCTACTAGAGAATGGACTTCAGGACACGGGGAGGGGGAAGGGTAAGCTGGGACAAAGTGAGAGAGTGGCATGTACATATATACCCTACCAAATGTAAAACTGATAGCTAGTGGGAAGCAGCCACATAGCATAGAGAGATCAGCTTGGTGCTCTGTGACCACCTAGAGGGGTAGGATAGGGAGGGTGGGAGGGAGGGAAGAGATATGGGGATATATGTATATGTATAGCTGATTCACTTTGTTATAAAGCAGAAACTAACACACCATTGTAAAGCAATTATACTCCAATAAAAATGTTAAAAAACAAAAAACAAAAAACCTTATCTAGCCCAAGAAAATACTTCGGTATGATGTCAGATCTCACTGTCCTGTTAGTCCTGAGTCCCTCTTTTTCTAGTAGGTACCCCTGATGTTTTTTTTTTGTTTTGTTTTGTTTTGTTTTTAAAGTTAAGATTCTTTTTTTTTTTTTTTTAAATTTCTTTCTTTATTTATTTTTGGTTGTGTTGGGTCTTCGTTTCTGTGCGAGGGCTTTCTCCAGTTGCGGCAAGCGGGGGCCACTCTTCATCGCGGTGCGCGGGCCTCTCACTATCGCAGCCTCTCTTGTTGCGGAGCACAGGCTCCAGACGCGCAGGCTCAGCAATTGTGGCTCACGGGCCCAGTTGCTCCGCGGCATGTGGGATCTTCCCAGACCAGGGCTCGAACCAGTGTCCCCTGCCTTGGCAGGCGGACTCTCAACCACTGCGCCACCAGGGAAGCCCACCCCTGATGTTTTGTGGGAGACTTTACTCAAGATCTCAATTTTTTTTTTTTAATCCACAGTTTCAACTAGGTAGTTTCAAAGGTCTCTTCCAAGTCTAAACTTTATAGTCTCAAACTAAGAGTTATTTCTCCCTCAAATCCTAGCACTCCTAAATATAAATCCAGGTTTTATCATATGAGCCTAACTCCTTGGATCTCTTACTCCCGTGTCATCAAGAGTTAAGCTCTTGAAGAATGCCAATGTCTGGAGTTACGCTATGTCTGTGAATGTCACCACAAGGTGACAGTTACCTGGGAATATGAAAATATTCTATATTCCTCCAGATTTTCATAAGAGAGCATTAAAGTTCCTATTAAGATAATTAACAAAAGTGAGGTTATACTTACACTTGGAAATTTCCTTTAAGGGTAGCATTATCCTGCACATGATTACAAGTCCATACTAATAGCCTTGTTTGTCCCTTGCCAGTAGTTTAGAAAAGAATCTAAAATTTTAAGTGTGATTTTCTTGCTGCTCTTTTTAATTCTTAGGTATTCAAGAGAATTATATTACTTAGGGCATACATATGGTCATGTTTCTAAATAAGCCATAGTCTCTTATTAAAGTGAAACTAACTTTTAAAGACCTGTTCAAGTAGATCAAAACAACTGGGGGTTAAAAAAAAACCTAGAGGATCCTAGAAAATAGACATGTCCTTGCGAATAAATTAATTTTGTACCTCACATGACACATACTTTTTCAAATGAGGAAAAAAAAAAACTAATACCAAATGTCATTTGAAATAATATATATCAGTCATCTCAATGACTAGTATTATTAGTTTTATGAATGCCTGAAACTGAGTTCCCCTGGTGGAGTATTGAAATTAGAGCACTGGAATCAGATATAGACTCAAATATAGAGAAAGAATATTACAGCATATATTCGCAAAACTAAAATAATATAAATGCTCAGTAAAATAACTGGGAAAAATTCAGAGAATGTTGTTTGTAGATAGCTGTCATTTATCCAATCCAAACTAAGCTATCATGAAGATATTACTAGTATATTTATTACTCAACTGAAATGATGGTAGGTGTTATTTATAGTTTCACAAATCAAATCAGAGAATCTAAAATAATTATGTTAATTATATGGTTTAAAATTGTAAGAAAGAAATGAGATTCATTTCTTGAACTCAATTCTCCTTTATAAAAAGTAATAATGACAATAAAGCAAAAGTGGATGTACAGGAGCAACAAAGCAGAACTGTTTCTATTCCAGGTATCAAAGTTGATGGGGAACCATGAGGTATACTGGCCTACTGGGAATAAAGAAATAAGTTGTACCTTCTAAAGCTAAATATGTAAGTCTATAGAATGTATCTGTCCAACAAATAAGGTCTCCGCTACAGAAAACAGGCCCTGATCAAACAGACAAAGTGTTCAAAGACCAAAAATGCTACTTAATATGACAAGGTCACCTGTCACATACATACTAAGGCATTTCATCAGCAAACCAGGCCCTAAATATAAAAACTGATTTTACTTGAAAATCAGTGGTCCAGAAAGGTGAAAGTAAAGAGAAACCAATTTTGGAGTTCGAAAGAAATGATGAAAAAATTTAAAGAACAAACAATATATTTGATACAAAAAAGGCACAATGAAATATGAAGTAGGAAGATAACACTAAAGTAACTAGCATCTTCTGAGTACTTACACTGATTTGGTACTATCGAAATACCTTACAGAGTTATCCCACTTACTTATCAAACTTGCTTATGAGTTAGGGTCTATCATCCTTATATGCTGAGGAGAAATACACCCAGAAGATTTAGTCACTTGTTAAAAATCACCTACAAAGTAATGAAGCCAAGATTTAAAGTGAGTTCTGAAATCCAAGTCAGTGTTGTTAGCTGCTATACTATACCATCCCTGTGTGCTACATAATCATTTACTGATGATGAGCTGAAGGGCATTAAAAATGAATAAAAGAAATGGATGTATAGCTACTGGAAATCAGGAGAGTCTGAGTCAAGAACAGGCTTAGACAATGACTAGCTACATTGAGCACAGGCAAGTCACTTTACTTCTCTGGGCCTCAATTTCCTCATCTGTAAAATTAGGAAATCCACTGTGGTAGGTTTTGGCAGTGATAGCTCCCAATCTGTTCACGTCTTCCTGGATCCACACCTTTGGCTAGATGCTTTGCACACTGATGCTTGGCCTGCCGTTGCAACTTGCTTTGGCAGAAGGGACAGTGGGAAATGTGATACAAACGGAGGCTAGAAAACTCCTTGCTCACTAGAATTTACCCTCCCTTGCTGCTTCTGGGAGTCCTGGAACAGCAAGTATGTGAATAACCCAGCGTAGCCTATTAGAAACATGTAACCGAGTCACTCCCACCGCCTCAGCTGACAGCACCAACCATCAGACATGTAAAAGAGCCAGTGACTGGAGGCACAGGAGTGAGTGCAGGAAAAGCCATCAAAAGAACTGCTTGGCTGAGCTCAGCCCAAATTGCTGACTGATAAAACTGTAAGCTAACAAATGATTGTTGCTTTCAGCCAGGGGTCAGCAAACATCCTGTATAAGGCCAGATAGTAAATGTTTTAGGCTGTGTGGTCCATAAGATCTCTATCACAGCTACTCAGTTCCATTGTTATAGCGCAAAGGCAGCCATAGACAATGAGCATATAAATGGGTATGACCTTGTTCCAATAAAATTTTATTTACAAAAATAAGTCAGCAAAAAAAAAAAAAAAAAAAAAAAAGGCAGGACCTGGATTTGACCCTTGGGTAGTAGTTTGCTGACCCTTGTTTTAAGCCAGTAAATTTTGGCTTGGTTTGTTAAACAGCCAAAGCTAACTGATACCTTGATTAAGATGAGCTCATTAATATTAAGAAAATTAATTCTGTAATTAGAATTTGCATTACAGGTGAAATGAGCCTTACATTATTCCAATCAAAATCTGCCCCCAAAATACCAAGTTTTGTTGGTTTGTGTTAATTAATTAATTAATTTTTGGCTGTGTTGGGTCTTCTTTGCTGCATGCGGGCTTTCTCTAGTTGTGGCAAGTCGGGGGCTACTCTTCGTTGTGGTGCACTGGCTTCTCATTGCGGTGGCTTCTCTTGTGGGGGAGCACGGGCTCTAGGCTCGCGGGCTTCTTGTGGCACGCAGGCTCAGCAGTTGTGGCTCACAGGCTTAGTTGCTCCATGGCATATGGGATCTTCCCGGACCAGGGCTCGAACCCGTGTCCCCTGCATTGGCAGGCAGATTCTTAACCACTGCGCCACAAGGGAAGTCCCCCAAAATACCAAGTTTTCATCAGTGAATAGAAAAGAAAATGCTTGGTTTTCTCCAATTCAAAGTTATTTTTGGTGAAAGTGATTGCTTTAAAACTTTGGGTATGTTACTAAAAGTATATTAACTAGAGCAATATAAATATAACTGAAATTTCACCCAATACTTCTTCCTTGGCCCTATGAGAACAGCACTCTCTCTCTCACATGCATGTACACACACACACAGTAAGAATAAAACTTTAAAAATCACTAGTTAAGTGTGCTTTAAAAAGCATGGTTGCTAAGCAAAATTATAAACCCACTGATCTAAGGAATGCTAAGGAGAATTAAAATAAAGAAACCAAAATTTGCAAATATCTTGCTATGTATAGTATATGTATTATTCAATACATAGTGTCAAATGTGGTCCTCCCTGTGATGTGTCACTTGTAAATGCAACTCTAAAATATAATAGTGAAGAGAATGGATGATGCTGAGGAACATGGTAGTACTGAAAGACCTGTGTGTCCTTGAATGCTGAATGAGGGTCATTTTGGCCCAAATGTGTCACTTTTAATTTATGCAAAATATATCTCCAAAGAAATTCAGTCAATGTTATTAAGTGAGGGAAGCATTTTAGTGTAAAAGTGAACTGATAACATCAAAAGTGCATATGTATGTATGGATGGAGCGGAGGGCGAGGTTGGGATGGGGGTAAGAGAGTCAAAAAAGAACAATTAGCAAAGAGCACAGTTCCAATTGGGCTTGAGAGGAAAGTACAGTTTAAAGTAGAGTGAGAACAGTTCTGAGTTGAAGGTTAATTTTAGGGAAGAAAAAAAAAAGCCACGTCTAACCTAGAAACCTATCTGGGTTAAAAAGTTCAGAGTATTAAGACCATTAAGAACATTCTAGAAGCTGTCAAACTATGTTAGGAGAATTCGTGAAGAAACTAGGGAATGCCCTTATGAGTAGTCAGGGATCAGGCAGATGGATTCAGACCAATATTTTTGGAAGTAGGTTGAATATAAATAGAAAATAGTTGTACAAATGACAGGACCTTAGTATCTCAAAAATACTTATATCTTAACACTAGGTGTTAAGATCAAAATTATGTAAAAGTAACTACAACTTAAGCAATGAACAATTTGTAGATTAATGCTTTATTAGACACATGGTTTATGAATAAATAGATTGATTCATAATTTATTTTTCATTAATGTATAAGTTGGTTAGTCACAGACAGCAAATGATTGGAACCTATTAGCAAAATATAGGAAAGGAAGAAAATTTTTACTCAGGGTATGCCTTAGTTAAGAATTACCTTAAATTTTAAGAATTACTAGGAGTCATTTCTGTAAACTGCGGAAAGGAATATAAATTGGTACAATGTTCCTTAAAATATTTTGGCATTAAGCATCAAGATTCTAAATGTTTATATATTTCATTTAATTCTACTCATAACAGTAAGTACAATAAAATTTTATGCACAAAGATGTTCATTACAGTCCAATTTATATTTTTTTATAAACTGATAACAGCAGGGAGGCCTACAGTTTTAAAAATAGTTAAATAAAATATGAATTAATACATTTTATATGGCCATTGAAAATTTTGAAGAGTTCTAACAATCTGAGAAACTTATTATTAGGTAACTAGGATAAAAGCAAAATAAAAATCGCATGTACATATTGATCTTGTCTATGTAAAACATTTATTTGTCAAGAAAAATCTGTCAGAAAATATGCTAAATTAATAATAGTAATTATACTTGAGTAGTAGCATTTATTCCTTTACACTTTTAAAATTTTCTAAATTTGCAACTATGAACTAATACTGTTTTTATAGAAATTTAAAAATAAAATGTCAGAAAATACTATTCCTTCTAGCTGAAAAAATCTTAAATGTTTCTTCATTTGACATTCAATGCTGGTCACAATCTGTTACAAAACATCTTTTTTATCCAACTTCACTCTTCCTTCCCACATAATGCAGATAGACTGATGGTACTTTCTTATTCTTAGGTTTGCATTTCTCTGGCCCAGTGCCTTTGCCCAGTTCCGTTTACCTACAACATTTCACCTGTTTCTCTCAATCTGTCTCCTTCCTGTTTTGAAATGCTCTTCCAGGTATCCTCACATCCCAGAAGCCCCACAGAACCACTGTGATGAACAGTCCTCTCAACTCCTTTTGACAATTATATGCCACCTTTATAATTTTAAGTGATAGAAACCCAATTAAACCCGTTTTTACCAGAGAGGAAAAAAAGAGGGGTAGGTTAATAAATTTGCTCATTCCAGGAAGGGTTTTTCAACCTCAGCATTATTTACATCCTTTGTCCTGGGGGCTTTGCACCCTGGGCATTGTAAGATGTTTAGCAGTATTCCTGGCCTCTGCCCATTGAATACCAGTAGCGCCCCCCAGTGTCACAAGCAAAAATGCTTCCAGACACTGCCAAATATCTCCCTGGGGGCAAAGTCACGAAAGCTGATAACCATTGGTTTAGGAATAGAAAGGCTTGCCTGGCCCTAAAGATTAAAATCACCTTCTCAAAACTCTTCTCCCTCCATCACAAAGACTCTCACTCCACTAACCGACCACTGTCAATACCAGACTTCAAACCTATCAGATTAAATTATTCAGGGGAAAAAAAAAATACACTGTCCAAAATAATAACTCTGATACGAAATCTGATGCAGTCTCTAATTGCCCTACCCGTGAACTAATTTCCTTGGTCAGTGTGATAGACTACTGGAGAGAAGACAGCTGGATCAGGTATTCACACTAACCTGCAGGACTGCTGTTGGCACCACTCAACCCCTTGAGGAAAGAAGATGCTTTGATTCTAAGAAGGGAGACGGAGTTCAGTTGTTCTTTAGAGTCTCTTCTCTGCTTACTAAGACTGTAAGCTACTTAAAGGTAAGCAATGCCTTTCCAACATCTTTTCTCCACCCCACAGTTCCCAGAATGCCACCTTGAAAAAGTTCAATATATAGCCCCTTATTAACTGAAACATTTTAAAGGATAAGTTACTGAAATTTTTAAAATCCCAGAGAATAAACTGTTCTCCTTTTTTTTTGTTTCACAAAGGTATCTTTACAATCTCTATAACAATCTTCTGAAAAAATATGAACTATTTTTCAATTTGTTCTGTAAAATTAAAATTCTTAATAATCTTTTAAAAATAAAAAATCTGCTTTAGTTTTAATTAATTTGATATCAGTGAACATTAAACTTGCCATCTAGATCCACCTATGCATAGGATGACAGAAGTATAAGACAGAATTAGAAAAATATAGAATAAAAGGCTAAATATATAAACTTTTTGAGAGGAGGAATTATATGTTACACTTACGCTAAATACTTTGTTGACAATATGATAAAAATATTATTTCTAATGAGTAGTATTTATGTTTGTATTTGTGCATATGTGTGCGTGTGAGTATGATTTAAACAATGATGTGTCTGGCAACAAACATAAATCTATGAAGAATTTTATAATTACATATTTTTAAAGTTTTTAATTTATCTTCCTTAATCGAACTATCCATAAGGCTTATTACATTAAAATGCTTTTTTAAAATGTTCACAACACTTGTTTGGAAATAAACATTTATAATACTGATCTAGCTCTCATATCACATCATACTTTTAAAAATAGAATGTAATAAAGCAATGAATTTCAGGTTAAGAATATGAGTCTCAAGTCAAGAAAACACAATTTCAAATTGGATTTTAAAGAGTTTGAAAGCAAACTAAATGAGCCTTGAGTATATATTTTTTGCTTCCTATAATTTTACAAAGCAATTTTTTATCCATCAGAGAGGGCTGTGCCGTATATTTAGAAAACCTAATTTGAATAAGATGGAAAATTCAGAACTGTCATGCAAAAACCAAATAAAAACCTGACTTCCATACCAGAAATATTATTTGATCTTCAACTACTTGGGAAACGTTTTGGTCTCAATAATGACAATTTACTTTAAATGGAAGTATTTTTGAGCATAAAAATATGGTATTTGATGCATATTGAATCTGTCTTAGATGCATTCTCATTACAAATACGTTGCTAGAATGTAGACTATTTTATACTCCTATGAGAAATTACCTGAAATTTACAATTCAAAGATTTTTCCTAAAGTTGCTCAAATTCTTGGGCCTAATATTTTAATAGATTATGCAAATGGTAGCAATACTTGAGTCATATTTTTTTACACTTACATTAAACTCTAAATAGTAGCTATCTTTAATTCATTTACAATATAATTTTAAACATTTCATACATGTTTTTAGAAGGAAAATGTCTTAAGTTGAATTGTACCTTTTTGGCAGTCACAAATACTTGACACTAGTAAAAGTATCCAAAAGGTATATTTAATCTATTGTTGATTTTAGAGTAATTAAAATATTAAGAGCAACTCACTAAGAATACCTTGACAACTTCTGAGAATGTAATATTTCTGAGACTATTAAACTTCACAAAAATAACAGTGAAAAATTATTTATAAAACATAACCTCAAATGTTTTCTCATAAATTAGACCACAAACACTACCCAATATTGATAAACTCAAATGTTTCTTATGATATGAAATACTTCTTTGGTTTGTTTTGTCATTGGTACTTTTCTTGATTTCTTTTGTTTTGGTTTTTTGCCTCCAGTGTGTTGTCTAGGCATTTTTTATAACAGTTTATTGAGATATAATTCACATACCATAAAATTCAACCATTTAAAGCATACAATTCAATGCCTTTTACTACATTCACAGAGTTATGCAACTGTAACCATAATCAATATTAGAACATTTCATATCCCCAAACGAAAATGTCTTACTCTTTAGCCTTCAACCACTATTACTCCTTAAACCTCTTCCAGCCATAGGCAACCGCTAATATATTTTCTCTCTGTATTCATTTGCCTATTCTGGACATTTGATATAAAAGAAATCATATAATATGCGGTCTTTTGTGACTGACCTCTTTTACTCAGCATAATATTTTCATGGTTCATCCATGTTGTAGCATGTATCAATACTTCATTTTGTATTATTCTATTTTATGGATATACCACATTTTATTTATCCATTCATGTGCTGATGGATATGTGAATTGTTTTGACTTTTTGGCTATTGTGAATAGTTCTGCTGTGAACATTTATGTACAAATTTTTGTGTAGACATAATTTTTTTCATATCTCTTGGGTATATACCCAGCAGTGGACTACTTTGTTTTTTGTAAACAGAAGAATGCACTGCAAAGAACGCATTGTTTTTATATCCTATATTCTTCATGTAATTTCCATTTTCTTAACAGCTGAGGAAAAAAATAACTCTTTTAAGAGACAACATCTTGTTCTTGTGACATTTATAAGACATAATTTCAGGTGACAACTTTTGCTTTGTTTTATAAACCCCACTAGCATTTGAATTCACAGAAGTAGTGGTTTACCTACTATTTTCATTTGAGATCCTGTTTAAAAAGTCAATAAGTTAAGTAAGCTGCCATTCAGACTGACATTTTTCTCTAAACAGAAATAGGTGGCTATTTAAAATTTTAATAAATGGTTAAGAAATGGAGAGAATATCACACGTCGTGTGAGAATTCTTTGAAGTCTTCCTATCTTAACTTGTAATAAAATGTCTTTCTTCTGTGGGGTGAGCAATTGAAATGTTATCCATCAGTATTCTGTTTCAACTCAGTAGAAATGAAAAATGCCTGATGTCACTGTCAAACATACTCAGGAAGATTTGATGAGCAAGCCCATAGGAAAATTGTCTTCTCTAGGAAATGCTCTGATGATTGGCACAATTTGTGTGCAGATGTTTTCCTTTAATTTACAATTCTAATACCCAGAGAAGAAGGTACCTTTTCAGATGGCTTACCCGTAATATAATGATACAGAATTCCACAAGGGAATTATCGCTAAGGAATTATGACATACATGATGTTGTGAGTGCACTTCTGAGACCAAATATAGGTCTATAACCAGCATCCCTCTTTGTTTCATCAATTTATAGATCCCCAGATTTCATACTGTCACACCATAATGTACATACTAGATTTTAAATAAACATCTAATGAATGAATATTGTTAAGAATACATTTCTTATAATCCTATAAGAAAATTGTATTTTAACACAATAGTAGAAATTGAGATATGACATATTAGAAGCAGATAAAAATTATAAGAGAAAAAAAGCAGATGAGTACCAATTCATGTTTATGAAGTCCAGACCAAAAATTCTGATTCAGTAGAAATGTTTTTATTTTGTCAGAACATCTCAGTGTGGCTCCTAGGTGGAAATCAGAATTTTACCAAGGTCATAGACAATCCACAATTCCCGGTCCATTACAAAGTTGCTTTAATGAGCTGATCAAAATGCAGATGGCTCCTCTACCCAGAGAACCACTAAGAAGAGAATGATGTACTCAACTGCCACAGAAATGCTGCAGATTTGTAGTGTGGAGTTGAGTTTCTGTGATCAAGATTAAATTCCTGGGTAGCATCACTGATGACTACTAGTTAGCGTCCTACGAAGGGCTAAACACGATCAAGTTAGTTATGCTGATATACTTCACTAAGGTAATAGAGTACTATTGGAGCTACCACTATTTATTTAGGAATAGGTCATGCTTTTTTTAAAAATTCAAAAATGTTTCTAGATGACTCAGTGTAACAATAGCTAAGTAAAGTCATTTAAAAAATCCTTATGCTTTAGCTCATGAGACAAATGTTCTACTTCTGGTTGTGTCTCCCTAAATGAACTTCAGCCTTGAGAAACTTATCTAATGTCTGTGGGTTTCTGTTCCTTCAGCTGTCCAATGAAAGCTCTCGCTACCAGTTGACCTCTAAAGTTCTATCCAACTCTGACTTGCTCGTGTCACAGTGAAGAGCATGGACTAAAAATAGATGGTATGTACGTTGCATTAAGATTTGATCATTTCAGATATAAATGCATTTGAACTGTTTATTAATAACTTTTGCATATGGAGTTGGGGGAAATGAAAATGAACTGACTCGCTAGGAATCTCCACTGAGGACAAGGGTCACAGTTAGCATGTTTGGTGGTTGTAGTCACTAAATATAGTGCCTCAAAAGCAACATTCTCCAAAATAGTTTCCTGTGACCATCAGTCCACATATATACTTCAAGTTAAAAAAAACAAAAAACAATTTGGTGAGCTAGTATGACCTAAATTGATAGTCAAATTAGCTAACAAGTGTGGCTCTGGCAGAAGCACACACAAATCAAACACCAAACTGACTGAGTATTGGACCTGTATTCAACCCCTTTATGGGAACTTTCTGTCTTCAAATGCTATGGTTCATAGTTACAAGTGTCCAGTAGCTTAAGAAACAATGGAGTCTGATTTTTCTCTTTTCTCCTGTTTTGTGCTGAGTTCCAAAAAAAGTGTTCCATTTAAAGTTTTTAAAATAATTTAGAATCCATCCAGATCTGCATTTTGCCACAACTCCATTTACTTTGTCAACTCTTTATCTGAAATTCCTTCTGTCCTCAGGATGTTCAGGAACTAGAAAAACGACAATGGAAACGTGCCCCCAGGAGTAATTACGGTGGACTAGGATACAGGTGTGATTATAGTGACAGGGGATGGGGGCAAAAAGCACCGAAGAGTTTTAACTAGATAATTTACATGTACAATGTGACTATGTCTTGATTAGATATTTCTGAGTTTATAGCACAGTTAATCAGAAGGGCTGAGAACTTGTCTTCATATTCCAAAAGAGCTGCCATGCACGTTTGTACAGATTCTTGACATTACAAGGACAACACATCTAAGAAGACACTACTTAAACTGTGGCTGTCACAGATGTATTGATAACAACAACACTTTCCTGCAGGTGGCAGTAAAGCATCTTTCTTTTTAAACATATTTTCATATTCTGCTAATGTTTTTTTGAAAGATGGAAATATCTTGAGTAAAGGGAGTTATTTTTTCTTTTTTCTTAATTGTACAAAGTTACCATATGGACTAGAAGTGGCCCTGCTCTGAGATATACTATTTTCAAGCAACAAATCTTCAGACAATTTAACTTCTTTGAAACTTATTTTTATCCTTGGTTAAAAAGAGAATTAATATACTTATAGGTTTATTTGAAGATTAAATCCCATTGCCTGAACACATTAAGTACTCCATAAATGGTATTAGAAACTGCTGTTGATAATACATAGTATTGTTTGGTGTTATTTTGGTAGAATGAGTGAAGGCAAGATTCTACTCCAATATTGGAATAGACTGCCAAAGAAGAAGGCAGCATCCCCTCTCTCTCCTTCAAGGTCACATGGAGGTAGTAACATATGCCAGCATCTAGTCAAGGTTGCCTGTCCCAGAATTGCACAAGATGATTGGTAGAAGCATTAAAATGTACCTTTAACAAGTCAGAGAGATGCGAATTGGAGCCAGGAAATGATAACGTCAGAAGTAGAACATGACTTAGGAATATGTTTGAGATAGCCCAAGTGGAGAAAATCTCTGAAGAATATTACAATGAGAGAAGAGAACCTAAAACTTAATATGCATGTGGGGCTTTGAAGCCACTGTAATTGGGGTACTGTTGATTAAGTGAATAAGTGGCTCATTTTGTCTCATGCTGTAGAGTTGAGAATGTTTGCCAACATTTGACAAATTTGTAGTTATCTTGCCCCTTTCCCCCTTCAGTTGGACCCTAGTAACCCTACACTAATGCTTAGTACAGGCTTGCTGGGGATGGCTAAATTTCTGAATAATAATTTACAGCAATGACAGTTGGATTAATGACAACCTAGAAAAATTAATATTACAAAATAGAAATTAAAAATAGAAAATAGAATTTCTATATAGCACAGGGAACTGTACTCAGTATTTTGTCATAACCTATAAAGGAAAAGAATCTGAAAAAGAATACACCTGAAACTAACACAACATGGTAAACCAACTATACTTCAATAAAAATATAAATATATGTAATTTCTACAGAGGATCTCAGGTTAAACACATGGAAAGGCCTTAATTCAGCCATTGCTTTCATTTGCATATTTAATTTTCCTTGGGAAATGTCATGGGTTCAGCTCATTAACAACTACATGACCCAAATGCACAATCCTGCACTTTCCTTCCTTCCTTTGATGTCTCTTCCACTTACCCCCAAGGACAAGGTAAGAAAACAGTAGCTAATTTTCTCATTAAAAGAGAACATAGGGCTTCCCTGGTGGCGCAGTGGTTGAGAATCTGCCTGCCAATGCAGGGGACACGGGTTCAAGCCCTGGTTTGGGAAGATCCCACATGCCGCAGAGCAACTAGGCCCGTGAGCCACAATTGCTGAGCCTGCGCGTCTGGAGCCTGTGCTCCGCAACAAGACAGGCCGCGATAGTGAGAGGCCCGCGCACCGCGATGAAGAGTGGCCCCCACTTGCCACAACTGGAGAAAGCCCTCGCACAGAAACGAAGCAACCAGCCATAAATAAATAAATAAATAAATAAATAAATAAATAAATAATTAATTTAAAAAAAAAAGAGAACATAGGTGAAAATGATAACTAATTCCAGCCATTTGAGAAACAATCAGATCTCAGCACGCAGAGTATCTTGGTAAATCAAGACAAAGTCATTAAAATTACTGTTAAAAATTCATTTGGGCATCAAATCCTTAGACACATTCATTGCATTAGCCTCTGGGTACTTCTATAATCTAATATAAAAAGTTGTAGCAGATAAAAGTTTGAATTTTAAGCCTATAAAATTCACTCTTGTATATCATATACCTACTGAATTGATTAAAAAGCACATATATTGTATCTGGCATATGCCTAGAAAGAAGGCGGGGGGCAGGGGGAGCACAAGTTAGAGTTGTTGGCCAGATCACCACGTCTTTCCTTTTCAATGAGTGCACAAACTATACAAAGTTCAGTCAGATCAGAATTTAAATGTAATATAAGAATATATCAGTGAGATATGGTAGAATCAAAAGTAACCAAATTATATTGCCCTTGATTCTTTCAGTATGGTACATCCCAGGGATGGGCAGAGGTAAAGGACAGAAAAAGAGAGGAACTAGTAGAGGGACACCCATCAACCAGGTGCCTTTCAAAGGCTTCAGTTTCACTGTGTTCCTACACCTTTTATAACTGACCTAGAGTTCACTCTCTCATGCAATGCCACTCTTCAGTTTTATAAACCTGACCTCTTGGAGTTGTTCATTTAAATCTTAAAAATCAACAACAGCAAAATCCTGAATTATAAACACACTGAACAAATAAAATATGACGATTTCTCTTCATTTAAAAACTGGAACTCAGCATACATCCCAGAAATTTAAAGCAAAGCATTTTCACAACTCATTCTGTTCGCTCTTTATAGCAAATTAACGTGATTACAAACTTCAGCCTTAAAATGTATACTTAAAAAGAAATTAATGAAGGTTTACATACTATCTGGTCCTTCTACCATAAATCCAGCCTTCTTATTTATTTTTCTTAAATAATTTTCCATCAGAATTGAGAATTTCAGAAAGCAGAAAACTACAGTGATGAATAGCACTCGTCTGAGGACAGCCTGAACAGTCTGCGCCACTAGCTGCGCACTTAAAAGAAATCACTTTGCTTCTCTAAGTACTCAACTGTAGATTCGGTATAATCCTAGAACCTAGCATATGAGATTGTTGTAAATTTGAATAAGATAATCATATAAACAGTTAACTGAGTGTCTGACAAAGAATGTTCAATACATGCCAGCTAATATTATGATCATACTGCAGAGGTAAAAATCTCCTGGTTCTTGTACAGGTACTGCTATCTTGAGTTTGCTTAATGTCATTTCCCTGCTCCTAAATTGCTTCTGATATAATTACCGATAGATCTCCACTCATTCTTTCTGAGATTTTCTTTATCTTTCCAGAATGAACAATCAGAACAAATTTCTGAGAGTTTCAGTGCCAAGAACTTAAGTAGAAACAAGTCTCTGCTTTACTCATTTTAATAAGGAGCAAAGGAAGCATAATACAGAGTCTCAACTCCATTTTTTGATGTTTTATAGCTGACAGCTTAAAACCTCACCACTCTCCCTTGCCCTTCTTCCCCAATTTGGGCAAACAGGAAAAGGCCTGGGTGCTCCCTCCTTTGGTCCCATTCTCTAACCACAACGAAAACCCAAGCCAATCTCCTTTACTTGCTCTCTCAAACTATTTTGGGGGCCAAACTTGGAAACCTGCCCTGCTCCACCTTGAAAGCCTCATTATGTAAGAAGTGAAATATATCTTTTCATATCCTCTTGGTGTGTGTGTGGCACCATTGGTCTTGATACTTGAACCAAAATGTGGGTGGTAATGCATCCTGACTACTGAGTAACCACAACAGCAAGCACACTCAATGAATCTTATTATGTTAAACTGTAGATTATTCTTACTTATCTAAACAACTGAATTTCAGGTTAGTTATCCTAGCAATCTTTTGTGGTCAAATTATGTAAGAAAGACTTCCAGAAAATTTCTGTCTTGAAAACTTTATAGTTCTTGTACAGAATATGTTAACCTTCGAGGAAAAAAAAAATTGAAAAGAACTTTTATTTAAACTAGTTTCACAACAACATACACACAGAAAAAAGGTCATTTTGTACAACAAATATAAAAACAGATTATTTTAATGACTTTATTAGATTTTTTCTTCTTTCAGCCACAATAAAATGCGTATTATATAAGAAGATTATTTAAAATAGCATTCTGGAAGTAAAGGTGCACAGGACTTGTAGGATATTCTACCATATGTCCCCCACGCAACTATAACCAAGCAAGAAGTTTTACTAACTTTTCCAAAAGGGACATTATTAAAATTAAGTGGACTTACAAAACTTTGATTCTCCAAAATTTTAGGAATCTATTGTTAAAGGTGAGATATACTTGTATATTCTCATGCTTTTAAAATTATGGGGAATAAAAGTTTTATATAGAGCCTGTTCTATATACTTTAAAATTTTTAAATATTATACTTACATTTATCATTTTAATAGAAAAAAGAGTTATAAATGTGTAATGTACAAGAAAGTGATACGATTTTTAATTAAACTCCATATCATTTGTTGAGTGCCTCCACTATGCCAAGCCCTGTGTTACATAGTGGGTATGAAATGGAAGAATAGGAAGGAAGCACCATTCTAATGGAACTAAAACTATGATGGACCAGTACTGCATGACCCCAGGTTCATATTCCTTACTCATACTGTACTGTAGATTCCACCGCTGCAGTAGGAAAATCCTCGTGATATCACTAAAATACACTTTTTCTTGTTATTTCTGTACTCTGTGTATCCTAGCTCAATCTTTAAATCACCTACATAGTGGAGTTAAATTAAATCTACATCCCTCTCCAAGGAGATTCTGGCAACTGGTCCTTAAGCAAAGTGCTTTAGAGGCACCTTAAAGGGATATTTTGTTCACCTTGTAGAGCCTAGACACAAATATCATGAAAGTTATTAGAAGATATGTATGAGAAAACAATTATAATTCACTTTTTATCTCCCATATAAGGTTTTTGTTTCATTGGTATAGAGTAGATAGAATAACCCAGTATATCCTTAATATGAAAATGAAGGTTTTTCCAGCTTCCTGGGAGCCCTGTGTACAGATGAAGTATCTGAAGAGGTCCTGAGGACAGCTTGAGGTCAGCAGAGTAAGAGGCTACATCTCCTCTGCAATCAGACAACTTCTGCCTTCACCTGATTTGTACACAGTAATTAGATTTCAATTAAGATCCCACTGTAGAAAAGAAAGGGGTTTTTTTTGTTGTGTGTGCATGTGTGTGTGTGTGTGTGTGTGTGTGTGTGTGTGTGTATGTGTGTAAGTGATTGTTTTGCTGCTTTAAAACTGCTTTAAAAAGTTAAAACCTTTGATCTGGGTTTCGCGTTTTCCTCAGAATATAAGCAAAACTCTAATTCTTCAAAACAGTGTAAGGTTTACTATTGATTCTAACATATTATCATTTTTATGCCAATCTTTGGGTTTAAAGATATATGTAAATTTGTATCTTATCTCAATGTATGAAAAAGGTTTTTACTGTAACTCTCTCCTTCAATCTTCACTTCATTTTTGACCATCAATCATTATTTTCACCATTCCCCAATTTGTTCCTCCACTCTGGTCAGTAGTAAGGACACATAAGCTTATATTAAGGGCATATGATCATCCACATATACTAAAGCTTAATTGATTTTTGTAATACAGAAAAGAAAGTAAAAACAGGCATAGGCTTCATGAAAACAGATATGATTTAAAATTTTAATTGACATAGTATTTCAGTTATTTAAGAAATAAAATCAATGAATGACACCTTTTTGCCCCTAGACCCTTCCCAGTCCATAAGACTTTGTTAATTACAAGTTTCCTACATGATTTCTTGGTCGTTGTCTCTTCTTCCCCTGCTCTTATATTCCTTCCTGATATATCCTCCTTCTATAATATCATTTTGGTCCTTTCACTGACAAGCCTACAGAATATTATCAAACTCTTTTGCTGGCAGACGGACATCATTGTCTTACTCAAGCTAGTTCCAAGTGACTAATCTTCATTATGCATTACAAACTATTTACTAGGTACCCAGTGTATGCCAGACACTGCACTAGTTGGTAGGGATAGAGTGTGAAACTGAGTGAAGAAGTCTTTTCTCTGAAGAAGTACACTCACAAATGCCAAACTTTTAGAAAAGTATATGTAATCTCAAAAACCAGGATCAAGAAGTGTGAGTCATCTACTATGAGGATTCTCGATTGGATATGCTCACAATTTTATTCCTACACCCTTTTCTAAAAATGTCCTCTTATCTTCACCTGTATAAATTTATCACCTTTTGAAGTCCAGTGGGAATTCATTGTCACCCAAAATCCTCCTGCTAATCATATATTTCATTCTAAATACTGTTTTTAAAATCCTGTATCTCAGTGTCCTCAGATACTATGAGAATGAAAGCTATATTCTATATTTAATATAATTTTTATTGTTAGTTATATGATGATTATGATGAGCAGTTATATAGGCATAACTGAGGGAGTTAAATGAATCAGAGGGTCATGCTTGAAAACCCTAGAATTTTGTTTCTTTTTTTCCCCCATTATCCTCAGTGGAATTTTTTTTTCAGAATTATATAAAGAGCTTCATAATGAAGAGTGAATTTAGTCAAATCCACTAGTGATCGATTACCTCAGGTTGGGATTATTCCTGACTCTTAGAAACAAAGTTGGGAGGATAAGAAAGGAATGAAATAGGACACAATATATACGTATTCTAAGATGCCTAAAAACATAAACCAAGTCTCTGCCAATTCAGAATAATTAGAATAAATAAATAAATTCAGAATAATTAAAATAATAGAAATTAAGAAGTTCTATGGTTCTCAAATTTGAGTGTATATTAGAATCACCTGAAGATCGTATTTCTGGGTCCAACCCCCAGAATTTCTGATTCAGTAGGTCTGATTTGGTGGCCAAAATATGAATTTCTAACAAGTTCCCAGGTGATGCTGATGCTGCTGTCCAAGAATCACATTTGAGGAGCAATGAACATAAAAGAAACAAACATTATATATAAAATTTAGCACATTTGTCTGGTAGCTTTTGCTTCATTTATGGTACTTCATTTTACCAAACAAATAGCAAACTTCCTGAAACTTTCATATCTCTGAGAACAATATTCTCTACTTAGAATACAAATCATCAGAGGAATTTTTTTAATACAATAAGTTATAAGCCAGGTGCTTCTGATGGATTCACCTTTGAGAGACAATATTTTCTCATATTATATACTCATTTTCCCATACTATATACTAAGCATTTTATTAAGTATTTCCTTATTTGATTAATATTCCCAGTGTGACTCCCATAGTTCTTTGAATGACCCTGGGCCCTGACCTAACAGGAATAACAAAAACTGGAAAAGCAACTCTGAATGGGGATATAGAGATAAATAGAAATATATAGATATATAGGCACACATATACATATATATGAATATATGTATTTATATATATATGTGTATGTGTGTCTTTTTAAAAAGTATTAGGTTAAATGTGAACTACTAAATGAACACTATGATGAATGAATAATGAATATAAACTGTCTGCAACATCTGAAAATGGATAAAAACAAGTCATATACAATAATGGTTAAAATTACACATTGAAATGTACACTTTATGGAGAATTGTGGTTAGTTTAGATGCTAAATTAATTCTAAGCTCTATGTTGATACCAATATTCTTTTTTTTCAGTTAGATACATTTACTATGTCTTGCAGTAATGATATTTTTAAAAATATGCTGTTAATTATATTTCACATACTTAATAGTAAATGGAAGAGGTAGCCAACATTCTATGTATGCTTTGCTTTGTTGTAAATTCTAAATTTCACCTGATACCCAGCAGTTTGACTTTCTTATGAAGCCACTCACAAAGAAAAAGTGGCTGAGTAGAGAAAGGAGTTTCAAACCATGGTTCATTTTAGACTATGTATTTTCTTTTACTTACAATACTTAAACAAAAAATTGGATGGAAACCAACTGAATTTTAGACTCCATAGATGTGCAAAATTTAGCCTGAGCTAGTCATCAACCATACATATGTAACAAGTTCTGCTATTTTATACTAAAATTGTTGAATCCTTCGTAAAACTCTGAATTAAAATGACTATCATATGAAAACTCATCCTCATTAAATTTTGAACAAACCTGTTTAACACGTACTAAAGGTCAGGATTACAATTTTAAAATGACTCAAAAGATTTTTTTAAGTGAACATCCTGAAATTTTCTAGAACAAGGATCAGCATTCCATTGCATTTATTGTATAGTATAAGTTATTTTAGAACTATTTAATCCTTTGAAACTCCTGAGCAAGTACCTTATGATCACACAATTACAAAAATACTGGGGTTCTAAGCAATTAAAATAATCAAAAAAAGTTGCAAAAACAAGCCTTTGAGGTAAGGCTGATGGAATCAGCTAATTAACTGATAGCTAATTTTAGGAATATGAGGAGATATTAGATAAGCCCATGGAATCAATCATGGAAAGATCACAGTTTTCTAATCTGGTAGAATTGGATTTGAATCCTGACTCCACCACTTACTGGCTCCATGATTTAGGGAACTTACTTAGTGTCTTGGAATGTCTAAAATGGAAGGTTAAACAATTATCTTATAGGATTAGTTATTAACTTAACTGGCTTAGCACAGTCTGACTCATAGCAGACACTGACATTTTTTGAGAATGAGTTTTAATTGCTCAGTGCAGAATTTCCTATGGGGACTATGCTTAAAATAGGTTTAACTGAAAAGCAACAATGCTCCTTTTCCACCCTATATAAGTCACTTAGACAAGATGAGCCTTCAGCCTCATCTATAAAATGTAGGAGTTCAATTAGATGATTTCCCAGGGCACTTATTTATTATTCTATTATATTCTAAATAGCTTCTCTAAGAAATTCCCAATTTAAATGATATTAAGATTCTGTAGCAGATAAATTACCCTAATGTTAGATAAGAAATGTCTAAAGGCTATAGCTCTCAACTCTGGCTGTATACTAGAATCAACTGAGTGCCTTTAAAAACACTGACACCAAAAAAATCAAATTAGAATCTTTGTGGCATACAAGCCTGAGCATCAGCGGGTTTTTTGTTTTTTGTTTTTAGTTGCATAAAAATTCTGACTGTAGTCAAGATTGTGAACTGTCACCTTAAAGGAAAGTTGTAAGCATTTCAGGTGTAAGGAAAGTTATGAGCAGAGTTAGCAAGAATCCCATTCTATTGTCTAAGCTAAGGATTCTCTGATACAGGTTTACCTCAGAGAATCCCTCATCCAATTTTCTCACTCAAAATCTATTCTCTTATTACCATCTGTCTGGATAACAAGTAACCCCTTCAAACTCAGTTTGCTTATTTTTTTTTCTTTCTTTTTGAATTTTATTTTATTTTTTTATACAGCAGGTTCTTATTAGTTATCCATTTTATACATTTTAGTGTATGTATGCCAATCCCAATCTCCCAATTCATCACATAATTGAACTCATTTTCATTCATTAATACCTGTTCTTTAGCATGGTTTTTCATATTTCTAGTAAGGAAACCTCCATTATCAACTTCCCAAGATCAAAACCACAGCATGAAATTTGAAACTCTCTTCTAGCACACAACATCTGTAGGTACACATACACACAGAGACCCCAACTATCAATCAATCCATTTCTGTTTCACCTTTAAAAGTGACTTACCCAGGAAAGCCTCCTCTGACCTCCTCAAGATTAGGTTAGATGTCTTCATATGTGTGCATAGCCCCCTGGTCCTTTTCTCCATTGGACTTAATATGGATTAAATTTTAGGTTTATTTGTGTGATCTGTTGTTCAGTGTCTATATCAAACACTAGAATATGAAGTCCATGAAGGCAAGAACAATGTTTTTGTTATTGATCTTCAGAAACAGTACAAGTGACTAACATACAATAAACACTCAATTAATATTTGTTGAATAATGAAAAGTAAAAAATAACCTTTGTTACCATTATTTGCACTTAGTTATTGGTAAATCTGACCCTCTTTTCATGTATCTATTGGCCCTGTGCATTTCTTCTATGAATTAGTTTTACTATGGTATGATCATTCTGACTCATTAAAACACTGTATTCATCTGAAGACAGAGATCAAGTCTCCATTGACATAGGTGAAATTTCAACTGTCTGTTTGGTGTCAAAGTGTACAGTTAATCATTAAGGACTGCCACACAGGATAAAAATATCCAGCTGATTGACCTAGTATCTTCAGGTTTGTGTATGTTGTGAAGTAAAATCCTTTCAGTCCTATTCATTCCAAGACTACAGAATCTTATTTCTACAGATCATAAAGATGAGTTATCTGTCATTCCGTATGGATTAGGTGCAGTCTGACTAGATTCCCCCAGTTACATCTGGTAACTTATACTGGGAAGAAATTGAGTCTGGTTCAGGGAACACAGGCTAGGCTCTTATTCCAGCAACTTCTCTGTCAGCTTGTGTGACCCTGGACAAGCACTTCACCTTTGTGCAGCTCTTATTTCTTAACTGAAAAGCAAAGAGTTAGATGCAACTTCAGCTCTTTAACTCTGACATTCTAGGACTGTTAGAACTATTTACATGTAATTATTGAGACTGGATTTTTTCCCCAAAATTCTGAGGAGTTAGATGTCCTAGTCATGCATGTGCGTGGACTTGTATCTGTGTGTTTTTGTGCATGTAACGAAATGTCATCCAAGTTGTAGAAAAATTTTATTGGAAAATAGCCTGCTTTTTTCCCTAAGAATTAGTTCACTATATAGCTTTCTACTGTTGTATTAAAAATCACCACAAGCTTAGCAGCTTAAAATAATACTCATTTATTATCTCATAGTTCCTGTGGGTCAGAGTTACAGGCACGGCTCAGTTGGGTTTTCTGCTCAGGGTCTCAAAAGGCTCAAAAGTGTTGGCTGAGGTTGCAGTCTCATCTGGGGCACAGGGTTTTCTTCTCATCTCATGGAGTTGTAGCAAAATTCATTTCCTTGCCACTGTACATCTCATGGAAGCTTGCTTCTCCAAGGCCAGCAGGTGAGAGGCAGTGTGTCTGCTGCTTGCAGGCTCTCACTTTTTGACCCCTTTTAAAGACCCCAATTATTTGATATTATTATCAAATAATCCTCCATTTGATAAACTTAAAGCGAATTGATTAGGGACTTTAATTACATCTGAAAAACACCTCCACTTTGCCATTTTATATGGGTTGAAGCAGTTGCAGGTCCAGTTTACACTCAAGGATGGGTGATTATACAAGGGTGTGGGGCACTGAGGTTCATCTTAGAATTCTGAATATCACATGCACACATGGTCTATAAAACAATCTGAAATGATATTTTTATAAGAGTTCCAGTTTGAACAGTATTCCAAATGGTATTAATATTTCATTTTAACTGTCATTTTGAACGTTTTATGAAAGTTATTCATGTTTTAACTTCTTACTAAAAACTAAGAATTTACTTTTAATTGGCCTAATAACTGTAATAAAGATTTTTGTAAGTTATTAACTATAATTATCTCTTAAAACAGACTCTCAAATTAAAATGTAAATAACTTAGTTGGAAATATACCTGTTTTTATCAATTCTACATGATGCTATAAGAACAAGACATTTTAAAACACAGACTTAGCAAAAAAGACAATTTATTTGTTTTCACATGAAAGAATAAATACATTTAAAGTACAGGAAAAAAACTGCAAAATGACTGAATTTTGGTTTATTTTCCCCATGTATTGTGAACATAAAAATTTATTTTGTTGGGGGCCAGTATGTCACGATATTATATAGTCTCACTTGAATTTCATCCTTTATGGTGAAATATCCATAAATAACATCATAACCTACATCTAAATTTCATCCTTCTTTGAAACATTATATGATAATAAAACCACAGCATTTGGAGCAAGACTCCTGGGTTTGAATCTCAGTGTCATCACTAACCCACCAGTTCTGTACCACTGAACATGTTATACATAATTTTGGAGTCTCATTAACTTCATCAATAAGATAAGCATAATAATAGGCACCAGCCTCAATAGGATTATGGAGAAGATTAAATTTGTTAATTATATTTGTTTCTTTATACTTAAGAAAAAGCCTGGCACATGACATTTGTATGTATGTGTGTGTGAAATATATATTTAAATATTTAATCCATGTAAACATAAAATTATGCCTTACAATTTTGGACTTGTGTGTGTACCTGATGATAAAGAAATCCCTAAACATGTATTAAAGCACAGAGAGGAAAAAAATAATGACTATTGATTTTCAAATTCCTTAATGCAAAAGGTTCTGAGTCTTGAAGCTGCAGAAAAGGATACATAATTCTACACACTAATGCAACTAACAGTATTCACATAATCATACCACTATGAATGTTTGTTTTTAATGATTAGGATCAACCTATACCCAAAGTACTGATGACTCAAACATGACAGAAACACAGAATGTAAGCTTAACAAACTTGAAAATATAAAAACCAAAGTTAGAGCTTGCAGGAAACAGTATAGCAAGTAAAGAGAGAGGGGTTGAAAAGAGGAAGGACAATAGTATTTTCATTTAATATAATGGGGGCTCTCCATATGCTGCACAGATTGATGGTACAGGAAACCAAAGTTCAAAAGAGTCATGTAAATATGGAAATTAACCAAGAGAATAATTTTTTAAAGTATACCTCTATCAAATATTGAGAGGTGTGAGGAAGATTAGTAGGATAATATAATTGCACAGCGCTTATTTTTCATAGGTAAGAATAAAAGGCTATTGTCAGAAGTTGATAAGTCAAGAAATAGAAGTATATGCTTACTATTTAAAGATATTTCAGTAATTTGCAAAACAAATAAAAACCAACATAAAAATCCTTCTGGAAAGTAGGATTATTGGTGGAAAATTGTGGAGACTAGAGCTACTTCCGTACTATTTTTTTGTGCCGTGTGTATCTTTATATATACATGCAATACATACATATGTATGTATTATATATATGTGCATATAAAACTACGTATATACATATATACATATCAAGCTATCTATATCAGTACTGCTATCCAGAAAGAGAGGCAGAGAAAGATTGAAGAGAGAAAGCAGGGAACATTGTTATGTCAAGGGTATTTATCATAGGCCACCAGCCTAGTGGTGTAGTCAAGGAGCTGATTAATTGTTAATTGCACAGCAGGTATTCACGGTTCAGGCTCCTAAAATTCCTCCTTTGGGCCTAAGGTAGGAATTGACAAGAGCTGGGCCATGACTAGTACACAGTAAGTTGGGATACCTTAAGATAAAGACATCCCAAAGTCGAAACAGATGCCAGCCGAGGTCCTGTAGCAAAGCTTAGTGAGTGGAGCCAAACTGACTTCCAGAACCGACTTGACCACTCAGATGCCTCTGCAGAGCAAAACCCACACAGCCATAGCAGAAGTGAGTTGTCTCTTAACAGGTCATATTCCTCCTGCATCCAGACCTCCGAAGAGACTGCTTCTGGTTAAATAACCCTGTGATCCCCTGAGAATCTAAGCACCATAAAAAACAAATCCGCATACCAGTGCCACCACTGTTACTGCATATGTCCTAAACTCAGGTCTCACACTTCCCTTGGGAGGGTATCTAGGCATCAGGCAGGAGCCAGGAGAGATGCAAGAACACAGGCAGAAGCAGGAAGCCTCTTAGTGCCTGGGAGTCTGCTCAGTCTTCCGCTGGACAGGTCTCTGTTGGTTATCCTTTCTGTTTGTGCTCTGGTTCCTGCCATTTCACTGTACTTTCTCTCTCCCACCTCTAATCTCTTTTACTTTGTTCTTTAATAAATTTACCAGCAACTGTCCCAATTTAGGAGTGTTCCTTAGGCGGGAAAGCCGTATCTCTTTGTCATTTCCAGATCACTGTACAATGTCCTGAAGGCCATTCCTCAGCCAAAATGATTAACGGGACATTAATATTGCCAAATAAAGGAAGTTTTCTCCCCTAAGAGGCATTTTGTTCCTGACTCCTGATTTTTACTCCTTCAGTACCTATGTTACATGATTTATGTTTTGAGAAATTTGAATAATCTGTGAGGTTTCAAATCCAACATTGACTAAGCAATCCTATAGTCTTATTTGGAAGATAATTATGAATCAACTAAGAATTCAAGAATTTACTCTATAATATTTTTAACAATTTGACCATAAACCTCTGTTGGAAGACTTGGAAATACAAAATTGGTCTCCACTTAAAAAACATTTTTGAGGAAGGAATGGTGGTTGATTTTGCTTTTATCATCTTTAGAAAAAACAAAACAAAACTTAGAGCTTTCATAACCATTTGAGTAAGGAAAAACAAAAGTCTGTTTTTATTATTCGGTTAAAATTATTTTAGAAGGAAAATTTTCTGTTTGCTGTATCTAATGTCTCAATTAGCTGCTGGGCCATTACGTTTAAAAACAATTATACAATTGCCTATTCTCAAATACATTATAAAACTAGTTATAAGATTAGTCTATTTTCTCCACAGAATTTAAAACATCGGTTTATTTGTCAACTTACTGACCCAAGTAAAGAAGCAACACAATTTAAATTCTGTTTTCAGGAACAAAGAAATCTAGAACTCACTTCTACTTTGAGGATAGGATGAAAGAACAAAGTCTACAATTCATAAAAGTCCATTACAAATAAAATATGATGCATACAAATACGAGATCCTCCAGAGGCCAGAAAGGACAGCAGGAGAATTTGCTTAAGGGATGCAGTTCTCTTAATTAAAGAATTAGGAGAAAAACGAAACTTGACAGTAATGACATGCTTTTGGTATTTAAAAGCATCTTTGGCATGAAAGAGTCATCACTGCCTCATTTACTTTACAATTTCTCAAATATAGACATGGCAACAGCCCAGATTTGAATTGGGAAATTAAAAACTTTTTTTTCTTTCTTGAGGGGTTTATTTCCGAGATACTAAAATTGGGTTGTAAAAAAATATACAGGGCTTCCCTGGTGGCGCAGTGGTTGAGAATCTGCCTGCTAATGCGGGGCACGCGGGTTCGGGCCCTGGTCTGGGAGGATCCCACGTGCCGCGGAGCGGCTGGGCCCGTGAGCCACAAGTACTGAGCCTACGCGTCTGGAGCCTGTGCCCCGCAACGGGAGGGGCCGCCATAGTGAAAGGCCCGCGCACCGCGATGAAGAGTGGCCCCCGCTTGCCACAACTAGAGAAAGCCCTCGCACAGAAGTGAAGACCCAACACAGCCATAAAAAAAAAAAAAAAAAAAAAAAAAAATATACAATACAGTGTGTCCAATGTGGATTTCATCTGTACTCAATGAAACTGACCATATGATAAGGCATCAATAAGCACCAATCAGGAATACATGGTGTGAAATAACCAAAACATTGCTCACTAACTTACTCTGAATCAAGATGGACATTTTTGTTATGTTTCTCTCTCTCTCTTTTTTTTTTCTTTCCTGTAGTCTCTGGAAAACCAAAGGCTAGATTCAAATTTGAAGAAAAGATTGGCAAAATGGGACTAAATTAAGAGTAGCTAAATTAATTAAACAAGGAGGCTAAGAGACTGAGGTGACTTTAATGCCCCGGCTGCCTAGTTGGCAAACCAAAATCTAAGCCAGTAAATGCCTTAAGGTTACAAAAATCAAAGCCTAAGGACAACCAGTCACAAACTAGGCTTTAAGCTATAGCCAATCAATAATTCCCTTGCTTTGCTCCTGCCTTTTCTCTATAAAAGTCTCTCCCCAGCTCCTGTCCGGGGGTGCTCCTAAGCATTTCCAGTTTGGCACTGCCCAATTCAAATAGATTTTTGCTCAAGTAGACCCTTAAAAATTGTAATATGCCTCAGTTTATCTTTTAACAGAGTCAGTGCTATAAAGTGTAAAACTTCCAGACATGAGGTAGGTTCACACACAGTTTGGGTAGATATTAATGACCTTCTTATTTATTTATTTATATTTTATTTATTTATTTATGAATAGGCTCTATGTGACATCCTTCTATTTAAAAAAGAGCAATAAAGCAACTTTTATATTTTAATAACTTACGTTTCTATTCAATACACACCAACTGAGTGAACTAACGGGCAGAGCAAGCTCCAGTTCAGGTGTTAGAGATGTGAAGGTGAGAACAAAGACAAGAACCTTGCTCACGTTGATATGAATGTTTAACATCAGAGATGGTGTAAATGATTTCCCCAAAACCTCTATAGTCACAACAATAAGAAATTTACTTGTCTTTTGAAATCTGAAGGATAGATGGGAGTAAAATCACAAGAGTTAATCAAGACATTGTAAAAATGGGACTGAACAGGAAATCCTGCAATGTGATTTGGAACCAAACATTTATTCAATATGTATTTTAAAGTACCAGCTGTATGCAAGACACTCTATATATACCTATGAGCTTTAAAATTTAGTAATGGGATAACATATGCATAAGACAAATTCTAATCAAGATTAGAATGCACTGGATGGGAAGAGAGGTGCAGATGAAATGTTAAGGATTATTTAGAGACCGAGGGACTTCTTATGATATATGTGTAGGTGTTTAGGAGAAGTAGGGTAAAGAGGGTTATAGTTAAATTTTCACGCATTCATTTGTTTCAGTGAAATTTAAAAGAGAGTATTTTAGTCAATTCAAACTTATCCTAAAACCTTGTCAGTTATCAAAACTGCAAAACAAGAGCTCTTGGTCAAATCTTCTTTCCTTGTGACAGGATGACCATATTGCATTACTGAACTTGCAATATTCATATTTAATCTAACAACCTCCCCAAAGGTGTGTGAGAAGGACAATTAAAAACACTGATCACTAGTTGCTTCTAGCAGCAAATTTCATAAAGCATCCAAAATACTGTTAATTTATTCAACAGAAGTCAAGATTTTTCTTCCCCCATACCCCTTCCATCTCATTCCCTTTGCATGACAGGCTGGTTATTATTTTTCCAGAACTGTTAACAAAGACAATCTTAAGCTGGCTGCTTTACTCTTTTTCAAACGGCAACAATCTAACGAAGGAATTGATGCAGGCATAAACCCATAAATCAGGTTCCAACTTAAGAAAGAGAATGTCAGACATTTGCTTTCAGGATTACAGTGCTACATGAGAAAGCTGTAGTTGTACCAGTGCAGCTGGTATTTTGAAAAGCTTCTCTTTTGCTTTCTTCTATATGTTTAATAATTTCACATTCCATTAATATACATTATAATGTATAAATGTATTTAGAATATAAGTTATAGTATTGACTACTACATTGGATTAATCTTTCTAACACTCTATTTTTACCGTCTGTTTTAAATAATGAGACCATAAGGAGTTAAGTTATTTAAAAATATATTTATAAAGCATTTATAATATGACAAGCATTAAGTTTAGAGTCAAAAAAACAAGTGTTCTTCAGATGCTGAAGTCTAATGAAAAAGGGTCAAGGTCATAAACGGTCAGTGCTATGAGGGAGGAATTTAATGATAGCTAGTGTAATAATTAAATAATAAATTATCTCAACAAAGAAAATCATACACACATGCACAAAACTCTACATATACTTTTGCATATGAAATAAACTCTCTTCGTATAGAAATCCTAAGCTAATGCTAGAGAAATGCAAGAGAAGTGTTGGTTGTTTACCTAAAATTGACAGCATCTAACAGTCTGGCCTTCTATTTTTCTAACAAATGCAACTGTTTAGGGAATCTGTATTAATCACCCCTAGTTAGTGATTTATTTAGGAATGAGCACGTAGTGAGATTCCTCTTAAGTTATAAAGAAAAGCTTCTTGCAGGGCTTCTAGAAAAGGTTTCCTTGCTGATAAATAGACACGCATACACAGATAAAGGCATTTTTTTCTTCCGTTGAACACTAGTGTCTGCCTGTGCTTCACAGAACGTGCAGCCATCATGCAGCTACCATGGATGACTGCTGAAGATAAACAGCCTGGCTGAGGAAGGCCTAGCAGAAAGATTGTGTGGTAGGCTGCATGATGGCTCCAAAAGATACCAACGTCCTAATCCCTGCAACCTTTGAATGTTACCTTGTATGACAAAGAAACTTTGCAAATGTGATTAAATTGCAGATATTGAGATGGATAGATGATCCTGGATTATCTGAGTAGACCCTAACGGTGATCATAAGTGTCCTTATAAAAAGGAGACAAAAGGAGATTTGACCCACAGAGAGGAGAATGCGATGAGATGGAAGCACAGAGAAATTTGAAGATATTATTCTTCTGGCTTGGAAGATGGAGGAAGTAGTCATGAGGCAAGGAGCGCAAGGAATGCAGCTCTAGAATCTGGATAAACCAAGGAGACAAATTCTTCTCTATGGTCTCAGGAGAGAAGATAGTCCTGCAAGTAACTTCATTTCAGCCAGTGAAACTAATTTCAGACTTCCGGCCTCCGGAACAGTGAAATAATAATTTTGTGTTGTTTTCAGCCACTGGGTTTGTGGTAATTTGTTGGAACAGCCATAGGAAACTAATACAGATGGAAAGATTTGAATGAGCCATTAAATTTATTCACCTAGGAGCCACTCAACCACAGTACTGCAAAGGACATGTGGGAATTACCTGAGTGGCATAGGTGATTGTTTTCTGTAGTAAACAGTTGACAGATTATCATATTTGCTGACTTTACTGGGTCTTCAGTTTCCATCACACTTTGCCTTAGAGTAAACTCCCCCTTACTTTATTTTAGTTTTTTATATTTTCAGAAGTTCTAAGATATTGATCACAGTCCAGGAAAAAAATAAAGCATTTACCACAATTTTATATAATTAATATTAAAAGCTATCTCAATAAAAGGCAACACCATATTTTCAATTGTTGAAGTGAGAGATACTTAGGAGCCATCTTGAATGCTTGAACGCATTTTTGTCTCACACCCACATACAATCTGTCAGTACATCTTTCAGCTCTGCCTTCAATATCTCCAAAATCAGACCACTTGTCTCTCCCCACTTTAAATGCTACCAGCCTAGTGCACACTACTTTATTTTCGTCCACCCTATACTGTTAGCCTTCAACTGTTCTTCCTGATACTACACATACTATTCAGCAAGCAGAATGATCCTTTATAAAATATACAATGGATCATTTCACTCTCCTGCTCAAAACCTTCCAATGTCTTTCCATCTCTCTTGGAATAAAAGCCAAAGTCTCCAAAATTGGCTACAAAGCCCACACGATCTGTGCAGCCTGGATTCCAGAATGAAGAAAACAGAAGGCCAGAGCTGAAACTGACCTACAATGGCCCATAGACAACATGCAACATAAGAGAGGAAACCACCTTTCTTTTCTGGAAATATTAAGGCCATTTGCTATTTGGCAAGATCTAATGAAATGTAGTAAAATATGGCAAAAATATTCCTTTTATCATTCTATCTTTACCACCTGACATTATACATTAATTTATTTACTTGACTTTTTGGTTCTCTCTCCATAGATAAACTCTATAAATGCAGGACTTTTCTGTTTTGTTCACTGTTGAATCCTCAGTACCTAAAATACACAGTCCCTCCTATTTAATGTTGCATGAATGAGAGACACTTAATTAGAGCTACAATGCATGTATACAAACAAATGTTACATTAATTATTTCCTGAAAGAACAAATGACTACCCAGATAGTGACCAATACTACCCACTTTTGTATTCCAGATAGTCTTACTTAAATTGAAATGTTCTTTTAATCTTTGTTGAATAAATGAATGATTTCTTACAAATTAGACACATAAATCACATATAAAGCAAATAAGAATAAGAACTCTGTTCCTTTGGACTGAATGTCTGTGTTCCCCTAAAATTCACAAGTTGGTATCTAGAGGCGGGGCCTTTAGAAGAGAATTAGGTCATGAGGGTGTAATCCTCATGAATAAGATTAGTGTCCTTGTAAGAAGAGATTCGAGAGATGATCTCTCTCCCTGCCATGTGAGGCAGCAAGAAGGCAGCATTCTGTAAACCAGGAAGAGAGCCCTCATCAAGGTCCCAATCATGCTAAGCACTCTGACCTCAGACTTCCAGTCTCCACAACTGTGAGAAGTAAATGTCTGTTGTTTAAGCCACCTGGTCTATGGCACTTTTGTTATAGTATCCCAAACCAACTAAGATATCTGTGAAGGAGGTATTATTGATCTCATTTTAAAATACTAGAATTTAATTGCCATAGTCAAGATCATGTAGAGTGGCTGATATGGGGTCCCATTCTTGAAATCTCTGGCCTCAAATTCTGTGTTTACTGCTCTCACATCAAAAGGAAGCATCACAACCAGAAAGTTCAACAAAATGTTGGGAATCTCCATAAAGAGCCATAGGCAACAAAAGCAAAAGAAACTGGAACACTTAGTATTTCTTTATCTTGTAAAAACTGATTTTATTTCTCTCAGACTAACATGTAGTTTTGTCCTCCATATTTCAATATGAAAAAAGAAAAAACATACTGAAAAACATACTGTTTGAAAGGTATACACAATTATCAAAGTTTTGGAGGAGAAGGGATCTAGTATTTCGCAAGAGACTTAGTTTAGGCCCCGCAGACAAGGAAAAAACAAAAAGGCTGAAAAAAGGTAAGTTTGAAGAATATTAAATCATGTCACATAAATTTTATTTATTCATCCTTGCTCCCTCATCAGGTTAAGAACATTCTATGAGAATTTATAAAATCTAACATTAAAGTGAAAGGAATTATTCCATCTTATGCCTGGCAGTGACTTTAAGAACCTCCTTGCTCCAAAGTTAGCATATATTGAAGGTATATATTAATTTTCAAAATCTTAGAAAAATTTGCTCATAATTTAAGTTACTTCAGAATGTTTTGAGATATGATTCTAGTTCCTTTTGGTAATGAGAATAAGCACACAAGTCACAAGGGTGACTGCTAAGGACTTTTTCAGACACTTCAAGGTGAGACACCGAGTTAGAGAAATCTTAGTACTAATCTAGTCGGAATGTTCCACATTCGTAATAACAGTATGGAATCAATATTGAGATGAATCGTTTTTTCTGCAATTCTTATTGTGATTGCTCAGTGATATGCATTCTGTAAACAAACAACTTAAAAAGTGATAGATTCTCACTGATTTTTCCATCACTTATGGCATGTTCTGCAATAACTATCAAGTTGATATGTATCCAGAAATCTACGAAACTCTCAACGTTGTTGCAAAATACATGAAATATTTGACCAGAATTTGGGTGTCTTGATCGTAAATGGTCCATACCTCATTTTTATATGGAGTATTTCAGGAAACACTGCCCAAAAAACTTTTTTTTTTTTTCTGTTTTCCCATGTTTATCTCGAGAGAGTTAGAAAGCTATCGGGCAGGCTAAACCTCAAATGAATTTGATAATGTTCAGTGGTTATAAATACAAAGAGATGTTCATCTATTGAAAACACAGGAAGAAAAAAATCCCATTAAGATAAAGCATCTAATTTGAAAGCAGCAGAAAGACAGGGAGAAAAAGTCACATTATCAGGTGGCTACAAGCTAAAGTATAATAACCATTAAAAACAATTACTTTAAAAAAAAATTACTTTATGCGGTTTTATTCCCTATTTTGGAAAATGACTGTAAATCAAGTCAACCTAAAAGCATTGTTTTCTGGAAAACATTTGCATTTTTAACTGAGAAACAGTTGAACTCTTAAAAATGCTTTAGATATCAATTTGTTTTTATTTTATGTATTTATTTACCTGGACATTTTATTACTTTATTATAAAATTCTAAATATTTATAGTATGAAAGGACCTCAGAGATTGTTTAACCTAAAACTCTCTTTTATAAAGATAGAGAAATATGCTCAGATTGTTTAAGAGGTAAATTATGAAATTAGAATGTATCATAAATTAGATGAACTTTAATTCCTGTCTTCTGATTTAAGGCCAGTGTTATTTTCATTTTACTTTACCAACTACTTTTAATGTGTGTACCGTAAACAATAAATTGCATTTGCATTTACTAGTCCTAAATGAATAAACAATAATGGAGAAGAGGTTTTGTAACACCATGTGAGTTTAGTGAATGATTTTTTCATCTATTTATCTCTGTTAAGAATAAATAAAATATCAATGAAAAGAAGACATTTTAGTTAGATGAATTTTACTTAATAAATTTATGATTATTTAATATACTTGGAAAAGAGGAAAATTATTTTAATTGTTGAAAGTCTGTACAAAATACATTGTTAAAAGTCTTTAACCATTGCTGAAAATCCTGTATTGGTTGAATATATTGTATTCATATATTCATATATTGTATGAATATATTGCCTTAGTTGCAAGTATTTGGAGCATCCTTGCATGGGTTTCTGGGTTATCATTTTTATCTATTAAAGTATAGAATATTTAGTAAAAATATATATCTTTATATTTTTGTGCCATAAACTGTATTTTCCTAAAAACAAAGTGCATCAAGCAATTCTGGATATTTGAAGATCTGAATGACCCTTTCATTTATATAATTAAAGATATAAAATTTGTTTTGTTGCTATAAAAGAGCAGGAATCACAACATATAAGCTCCAATTTCACACAAGCTATAGGTGACTTCCAAATTCATTGAGAATTGAACTGACTACCTTTATTGCACAGAGAAATTACAAGGCAAATCAACCATAATCATTGTAAGAGAAGAAATAGTTGCTCAAGTATTTGTGATAAGCCAAAACAACAGTCCCAGCTCCACCAGCTTGACTAAGAGATACTTTCTCTTAGGTTCACTTCAAAACAAAAATATCTTATTACCATATGATTTCATTACTAGGAGTTACAGATTAGAAGTTTTACCTTCTATTTATTATGATGAATAATGATGAACTTGAGTGAAACCGAATGCCTCCTTTAATCTATTCTGGTTATTTGCTTCTCTTTTCTGAGTATACTTCTGCATTTCTCCTGTACTGATCAATTACAACTATTCCTTTCTGTGTGACTGCACAGCCTTCATACACTTTCAATAAAGAGCTTATTTGTTTACATCATTCTCTTTTTCATTAGTATGGTAGGCAGGATGGCTCCTCAATATATCCCACTATACTAATTCTTGAGTCCTACAAATATGCTACTTTACATGGCAAAAGAGTTTTGCAGATGTGAAGTTATGAACCTTCTGATATGGAGATCACCTGTATTATCTTTACCTAGATGGGCTCACTGTAATCACATGAGCCCTTAATACAGAGATCTTTCTGTATTAAGAGATGCAGCAGAAGTTAAAGAGATATGAAGTAGGAGAGGGGCTTTATATACCTTTGTTGTTTTGAAGATGGAGGGGGGGATAGGACTAGAAATACAGGTGGCCTTGAGGAGCTGAGAGAGGCCTCTAGCTGACAGCCAGCTAGAAGTGTTGACCTCAGGCCTAAAGCCCCCAGAAACTCCATCCTGTCAACAATCTGAATGAACTTGAAAAAGGATTCTCCCCAACAGTCTCCAGACAAAAGTTCAGGCAGGCAAATGCCTTGTAAGACCCAGAGGAAAGGAACTTATAAAGCTAACACACACTTCTCACCCACAGAACTGAGAATGAATAAACGTGTGGTGTTTTAAGCCAGCGTGGTAATTTGTTATGCTAGCATGGAAAATCAGATTTAGTTTTACAAATAAACTAGATTTACTTCTTCATAGCAGAGATAATTTTTTACTCATGATGATATCCTTGGTTTCTTCTATTGCCTTTCACATAGGAGATGATCAATAAAGTTTATTGATTGAATACAATGCTCTATTATCTTCCATCCTTGATCTTATATTAAGTTGATTTATTTATAATCTATCTATTTTCAAGAAGTATATAAGGTGATTTATAATAAAAGCAATGTAAAATAAGACCCAAAGACAGAGACAAACAAAACAAACTAAGATATAAAAGTGGGATTAAAAGAACAGCATATCCCTAACTTGATAGAGCCAGTAATAATATTTGAAGCCAAATTTAGCACTGTGCATCCCATGAGGCAACAAAAAGAAAACAATTTTTACACAGTTCTCACCATCTCGAATTATGAAACTATCCAATTCATCAAGAAACATGCTTTTTTATTTTACGCAGCATCTGTACATAAAGAGCACCGAACATCATAATGAAAATCATCTTTTGTAATGCATGGCTGAGGGATTACATATACTTTTATTCCTTATGTCAGCCCCTAGTTATGGATAGACATATTATTTAAGTTTTTTTTTTTTTTTAATAAGCACATCTTAGATAAGACAGAGTGATAAAGGTTACCAAAGCTAACAACCAGATTATGCTTAGGAAATCCTTGGACATGTGAACATGTCTATTGCCACTTCCCTTCAAGGCTGACTCTCTGGGCAGGAAGAGAAATCAGCACTTGCTCAGGTCCCAACCTGTCAACATTGACCAACAGAATAATCTGCTGTTTCTCAGTCTAAGGCTCCTTATAGATGGTGATTATTAAGGACAGGTCCTCATGGCAACATAAACACACAACTATGTGAATGATTATCTCCACTAAACTTGGACCACACATAGGAGAAACAATAAGTTCACGCCTTATGCAGATGACTGAAAATGTACTTGCTCAACTTACTTCATTTGAAGACAAAGTTAAATTATTTCATCCCCAAATGCATTATTTTCTGTTCCCAGATCACTTCCAGGTTCTTCAAATTACTTAAATAACACTGTTATCATAGGTAGGGGCCCTACCGCCAGGTATGTGAGATCAAACATAAGCAGATCAGCCTCTGCAGAACTCACAGTTTAATAAAGTCAAATTCCAAACATGGTCTTCACTCACTCCACTCCTGAGGTAGCAAGGACTTAAATATCATGCTGTTTCACCTGTTTTAGATTGTTTCCTTCTTCTTAAAGTGTTGTTGATCTTTTCATGTTCTCCGAAGTCACAGAATTTACCTCTTTTATTTCAATTATTTAATTTTACAGTATTTCCCATCCTCCATTAGAATAGAATATGGTAATAATGCCCATTCACTTAGGTCAGTGCTGCTTAAACTTTTTGACTGATAAACCCCTAATAATGAAGTACAGTGAATTTGAGTCCCCACAATATTGGGGGCACAGCTCAAGAGGGCTTACATGAGAAAAATTGTTTCATTTCTTAGTATTTTTAAAATTGTGGGACTATCTAGAACATTATTTTCCCTAAATATTTGAGTAATGTCAAAAAAAAATAAGTTTTAAAAAGATGTACCATTTGATTCTTTACATGTTCCCTTGTACACCCAGTTTGTGAGGCATACATGTAAATTCAGGTATAAACAAATAAATGAATCAATAATCAATCAATGAATAAACTAGATTCATATGGAGGAATGTAACTAATATTTGACTGTGTGCAGAGGGTAAAACCATTACTTGCAACTTTAGCTGTTTAATTAGAGTGATGGGAAAGTGACAAAGGAACATTGGTATGGTAAATAGCTGCTTTAATATTTACTCCTGGTTATGTGGGCTTTACTCCAATGATTTTGAAACATGTCAGACATGGAAATATGGCATTTCTAAGGCAACCTTCATGTTAAAAAGCTCTACTGCCATAGTTGTCATTTCCTACAGCGCAGTTCCAAAGCAAGCAGAATTAAAGAATACATGCATGAATGAATGCAATGATCCAAAACGTCAGGCAGAAAAAATGATTCCCAAAAGCAACAAAATATATGAAAGCACAGAAAATGGCAGTCTGATGTTTCTTCTTTAATTTGGGGGTTGTAGCATTAAAAATAAAAAAACATTAAAGTAATGAAAACATATCTCATGCAATTAATTTTTTCATCACTACTAAATCAAATAGCTTTATTTATTTATTTGTTTGTTGCTTATTTTATTTACTTATTATTTTGGGTGGTAGTTCTTAATAGAGTTTTATCCTGGCAGAGGAAGTAACTGCTTGTTCCCTAAAATAGATATGTTACCTCTCCTGAAAAGTTAAACTTAAGAACACATTATAGGTTCCAATAGCAATATATTCTGAAAGATCCATCACTCAACAAGGAAGCCTATTTGCCAAATTAGAGTTCCATTGGTTCCAATTATAGTACAGATATGTTCCTTGCCAAGCCATGCATTCAATTTTCAACAACGATAAAGGGATATGTTAGATAAGTTGAAACAGAATTTTTACAGCCTGGATTTTTAAATGCACTTTTGCATTCTGCTTGTGTGCACTCATTCATTTTATATTTTTGACTCAACTGCCATAATTTTCAGACAATATATAGTTTTTGCTACCACAAATAAATAGAATTTAAAGACCTAGATAAACTCCAAGGGAGACCCATTTCCCATGAATGTGATACCTCCTTTTGAGGAAAGAAAGCAATGAAAATTAAAAGAAACAATATGTACATATCTGTATAGTCTGAGAGGCTTACCATATTGAACAAATATAATAATGTTTTATATTACTATTATTGAAAGGCATTTTCACTAATCATATACATTTAATTTCTGATTTGCATTACAGAACTTTGCATATTAGAGCAGTGAATAAAGAGACCAGAGGTTTCTTGAAGTCAGAGCTATTTTTTTTTTGTAGAATTTTTTTTTTTATTTCTGAGATATACATTTTAAAGTAATAACTAGAATTATGACTTATAACATTATACCAGAACATATAAGATTTTTAGAAATTTCATGTAATGTCTGAAACATTTATATTAACATATTTCCATACAAATAACCCAATGAAAGTTTAGTATTAGTTGTTTTGTTTGTTTGTTTTTTTATACTGCAGGTTCTTATTAGTCATCAATTTTATACACATTAGTGTATACATGTCAATCCCAATCACCCAATTCAGCACACCACCATCCCCAACCCACCGCAGTTTTCCCCCCTTGGTGTCCATATGTCTGTTCGAAGTCAGAGGTATTTTAATCATCATTTTTGTCCACTTCATTGGTTGAAAAGTACCTAGCGACTTTCTAAAGGTTTAGTTTCTTCTTCTGTAAACTGAAGATTATAGAGAATGTAACTCATTACATTATTAAGGGAATTAGTTAATGCACACAATGACATTGCAGAATACTGGATACATTGTAAATGTCAATAAATCTTGATCACTAACATTTTATGACTTTTTGTTTTAATATTTTATTTACATTTTATTATTATTATTAACACTTTATGGTTTATTATTATAATAATTCACAAAGTAATGTGAATTACTTCTGGGTAGAATTAACTGTCATCACGATCATCAACAATAGATAACTGTTGAGAATCTATTAACTGCAGAATATTTCGGACTATTGCCTATTTTTTTAATCTATGAGTTATAATTGTCAGAAAACTGAAATCTGTGTGCTTTGAACACCAGAATGGATATGACAAAGAACTTGCCTGGGAGGCATGACACCAAGATGCTAATTCCAGCCATCCCACAAACTAGTTGTGTGATTATGGAAAAAAGGTTACCATCTCTAGAATTTATCATCCTTAGATATTAAAAAAAAAGTAATTGAATGAAGAGATCTCTTTAGAAATATACGTATGAAGCTTCTGGCAAGGTCAAGATGTTTGTAAGGGAAGACTGGCTGGTGTACTGAATGTAAAATTCACATTTTAACTGGTAAATAAACCACAAATTAGCCAGAATAGAACATTCTCACCCTGAAGACCATAGACGTGATTAGGTAATTCATCAGGTTGCTTGGTAGGTCTGATGATTATAGACAATAATAGCTAGTTTTGATAGCTGAGAACAGGTATGTCAGAAATAACACTAATCCCAAGAAGACAATATTTGTACACGAATGTTTTTTTACACACTGCAGTGGACACTTCTTATATTTGCACTGCTCTAATTCATCTCCATCACAATTGATAACTTTTCCCATTAGAGTTATTAATCCAATCAAGGAATTGATAATCAAATTTTGACAGCCTGGCCCCCATTTTCTCTCATCTAGGAAACTTAGTATATTTCCACTGTGTTGATTTTATGTACCTCTGAAGGGATAATCTTTTATTCACTGCACTATTAGCCCTGTACATTGGCTATAATCTCTAAAAAACTTCAAGTTTAAAAGTTTACAATTCTAGGGCTTCCCTAGTTGCTCAGTGGTTAAGAATCCACCTGACAATGCAGGAGACACGGGTTCAAGCCCTGGTCTGGGAAGACCCCACATGCCATGGAGCAACTAAGCCCGTGTGCCACAACTACTGAGCCTGCCATCTACAGCCCACAAGCCACAACTACTGAGCCCATGTGCCACAACTACTGAAGCCCGTGCTCTGCAACAAGAGAAGCCACCGCAATGAGAAGCCCATGCAGCGCAACGAAGAGTAGCCCCCACTCACTACAACTAGAGAAAGCCCATGTGCAGCAACAAAGACCCAGTGCAGCAAAATATAAATAAAATAAGTAAATTTTTACAATTCTAAATGTTTCCATTCCATCTTTGATAGTCTGGGTCAATAGCTGATTTATCTTCTGAAAAACTCAAGAAAATAAAACCCACTTATGAAAATTAAAAATTTCAATGAGAAAATATAATTTGTGACTGTTTAATCCTTCTTACTGGTTTCCCTGTCAGCACTCAGAGCAAGGGTTTTCACGTCCAAGAACCAGTCTGTAGGAAATAAAGGAATTCCCTAATAACTAGATTTTAGACATTCTCCAAGCATTGTTTTTCTCAATAAAATTAGTAATAATTAAAAGAGAATATTTAATTGCTCAGAAATATTCCATGAGCATATTTTTTTTGCCCTTTACATCCCTCTAGTCTCAAAACGTTACCTCCTGCATTGAATTTACTTGCTTCAAGTATCAATAGCTCCTCATAGAATTAATTTGTGATATAATGCATATATCCTAAATAAAATCAGCTGTCCATTTTCTTCAGGTGCTAATATTGTCTCTGCTTAGTATTCTAATTCTACTATTACTTATTAACTACTTTTTATTATAAAATATTAAAATCTTATGTCAAAAATGCAAGCAATTAATCTCTGTCATTCTTTTTAACTGCTGCATTATATTTCACTGCACAGAAAGTAGCAGAATAGATTTAACCAGTCTTCTATAATGGACAGTAGACTGTTTCTAATTTTTTTGCTTTCATAAACAATGCTGCAATAAATATCTTTGTGGATTATCACTGTGTACTGGTGTGAGTATATCAATACTGATTATGGGGGGAAAAACCCTAAAAGTAGAATTGCTGGGTCTAAAAAATTACATTTTAGTCTTGATATATAAAGTCAAATTTTTCTCAATGTGTCATCACCTAATTCTCAAACCAATAGCATATGTGGATACAAACACTAACCAACTCAGTGTCCTTTTTAAATGCACCCAGACATGGCACCTTTCACCCATATTTTAATCTTTCAACCTTCTGAATAATTAAAGAGAACTAGGGGAGAAAAAGTGTCCCTGTCATTTTTCTCCATGTATTTCCTTTCTTCATGTCTTATTTATTTCTTCCCCTCTCCCAAAATTTGTTATACTCTAAAAAATCTCTAAGTCCATGAAATGAAAGAAATCATTTCTTAATTTTTTTAGAAAAGCTACTGCATAGATACTTCCTTTGAAATCCAGCTGATTTCTTTCTGACGATAGCTTTTCCATCTTTATCACAAGCAGCATTCTCATTCAACCTAAATTTTATTTTCAAAATATTGGAAATGAAATACGTTTTAAAAAGAAAAGAAGAAACTAAAACTAAGAATTGTATAATTTTGCAGGCTAACATTGTATTTGACAACATTTTTTGGAGTTGGGTTAATACCTTATCACTGGGTCCCATTGATTTTACTGCCTTTCTTTTGTTCTAAAAAGTGTACCATGGCATAAAACTTTTAATGAAATGTTGTGTCCGAAGTCTAATACTTATTGAGAAAACTGGAGTTGCCCTTGGGTATCACACCATCCAGGGTGGGAATTCTTCACAATTGGTAACATGGTGTTTCACTAATAAATGATTCTCTTTTTGCAGACACAAGAAGTCTATATAGAGATTTAAAATGAAGGAAGAATAGTATAAATAAATAAAATCCATAACAAGCTCTTTTAATTTGCCCCAGAGTCAAACTTATGAATCTACATATGGGATAAAAAGAGATATATGTAGCATTTAGGAGAAAACCAGAAAAAGAGAAATATTATTCACTAATGTGTAGTCAAACAAATGTCAAGACCTGTATACACTTTCTCCCAATCACTGCTAACTGATACAAATACAGATAGAAAACATGCGATTTCAGAAGTACAGGGGCATATCAAAAGAAAAAATACAGCCCACCATTCTCGCTATTAGCCATGCCTATTTTTACAAACACGTACAACACCTATTAAAGTTCCAGAAAAAAATTATGTGAATAAATTCCAGGTTTACCAAACAGGATTGTGAAAAAAGAAATGTCTCTGTGGCAAAAGAAAGGGAAATGACATATTCACTGAGAATTAAAAAGGAAAAAAATGTGTGGTTGTTTTAAAAGGAGAGGAATAATGGAAGTTTGGATCTTTCCCAGATGTCTGGAGAAAATGTTTCCACAAATCCCAAAGGATTCTAAAGCTGTTGGCTGAAGTTCCACTGTCTCCCATTTGTCAATCAGCCTTTGGGGTATTTATGCATTTCTAAACAGACATCCCTATGATACTGTCTTCAAACAAGGGAAGGCTATCCCGGAATTTTGACAAGTATGAATGATTCTTAAACACAAAAGACTCCAAAGTTGGTTACTCCATTAATACACTGCTGCTCTGGGCAGAGGACAGCTGAGTCCAAAACAGCCTTGAGAATACACTGCTTCTTCCACTCACCTGCTGTACCTACATTTTCAAATCTCTCTTTGTCACATAAGAAGCATGTGTGGCAAATGTGAACCAATTTCAACTGCAAACTCCATTTGGCCTCCTTCCCATAAAAGTGGGTGCAAGATCTAGTTTTGGATATTGAAATTTAGCATATTTATACTTTTTGTTTTTTTTTAGTTTTTATTTTGCTTGTGTTTTATGTAGATAAGGTTATACTTTATATTTGGTATGCAATCCTCAGCCTTTGCTCCTCTATCCTAGTGCAAGGTGTTTGTTTTTTTTAATACTGTCTTGACTTTTCCCTTCTTAATATTCCGAACTTGGAGGGAAGATCTTTAGCTTTCACAGTGTCTTCTTCCAAGCTCAAGGGCAATCTTCACACTGATTATGAAAGAACTAAGGAATCTCACAATTATATGCACTGGAATGATAAACAGCAATTTTAAAACTTGGTGAAAATCAAACACAAATGGGTGGGAGGAATTGGGAGATTGGGATTGACACATATACACTATTGATACTACATATAAAATAGATAACTAGTGAGAACATACTGCATAGCACAGAGAACTCTACTTAATGCACTGTGGTGACCTGAATGGGAAGGAAGTCCAAACGGGAGGGGACATATGTATATGTATGGCTGATTAATTTTGCTGTACAGTGGAAACTAACACAACATTGTAAAGCAACTATACTCCAATAAAAATTAATTTTAAAAATAAATAAATAAATAAAAATAAAACACCAATGCAATATGCTCTATATTCAGACCTAAACATTAGTTTTGGGCTTGCTACTCATTTTGCCAAGTAACCTTCACAAAATCCTTATCTTGCTTTAAGCTCAGTTTTCTCATCTGCAAAATCAAGTTAAATGCAACTGCATTGCCCATCTCACTGTGCTTTGTGTGTACTCATTCCATCCTCCATTCATAAATCTATTTACCACTTTATTTATTTATTTAATGAGTGTCTACTGTGTGGAAGACACATGTGCTGTGAGTATGAGGTTCACGAAAAATAAAACATATAAAACCACCTCCAAAAGTAAAAACAGTTATGCATATATCAGATAGTGCTATTACCACAACTACCACTTCTTTACTGCAGGTATAACTATAACCATCACTGTGCAACTACTGAAAAAAAGGAATTCCATCATCTTCAAAGTAGGGCTTTTATGTGTGTGTGTGTGTGTGTGTATACATATATATCTATGCATTTAACATATACATACATATACACACACACTAGTGATAGTAGATGCATTGTATCATTCCTTACACAATCAGACTCTACTTCAGGCAATATAATAGGATCAGCTCATAGTTTCAGGGTAACTAGGCAACCCATAATGGCTTCCCCGTCTTCACCGTTAACCACTCACAGTAATGCTGTTACAGTAAAATGCTTCTGTCAGGAATAGCAACTGGGAGAGATGTCACAGAGTTTGACTGACCACCTTTCTCTTCTCTCCCTACCTGCCACATTCACAGACACATCTGGTCTTGGCAGCTGCTCACTTGCACATCTCACATGGTGACCAATAAAAAGGTCTTATCTGTCTCATAGTTACTGTTCACCTCTGACCTCTGTTCCTCCTTAGAGGAAATAAAAATAACCAGAGTCTAGTGATATAGAATATAGTCAGCAGTCAGGCATAGTTTTGTACTCTTATTTGATGAGAGAACACTTGAATGCCTATTATGAGATTTTATGTTATAATTGATTTTTCATTACATACTCCTGTGCTAACATTGGTACAAAAAGGCAAAGTCAATTCTTTCTGCATATTTGGGCCATTCACTCTTCCTCATCCATTTGAGGCTATTTTGCAAAGAACATTGATTTCTTAAAAGATTGATTTTGTTCTCGATAAGGCAAGCACATATACAATTAAAATAGCATTTCAGTACTGTAGAAGTATGGAGGTATTGATTATAACTAATATGAAGTAGAATACATAGCTGTCTTCTAGTTTTGTTGGATTAGAAATGGATTTTCAAGATAGAAAGTCTTACCAGGTATTTTATAAAAACTCGGTGTGAGACATTTTAAAACGTATAAACTAACGCTTTAAAAAAAGGTATGTCTACATCCTTTACCTGAAATGGAAATGAATGACCGATAACATCCTTATTTTCTACATTTACATAACTAGCTAGTATATATCTTTATACTAGTATATCTCTATATACCTTCTCTTATGTGCTTTATATATAAAAGCATGACAAAAATATAAACAGAAAAGGGTCAGAGCCAGACAATAAAAACAAAGTCAAAGCCACCAAAAAAGTCTAAGGATGGGATTCAAAGGTACAATTCCACTGACCTTGGAAAAAGAAATTTTGTTGCATTTATCTTGAAGTTCAGGAGCAAATGTGAAAAGTGTGGGATGTAATTTTATGAAATACAAAATTTCTTGTCAGCTATATTGCTTTCTGTGCAGAATAAAAACACTCTTAGGAACTATAATACATACATATATATGTATATATATATGTGTATATATATGTGTGTGTATATATATATATATATATATATATATACACACACACACATATAAATAAACACACACACACATACACAGACATACCTATATATAAAACAGATGCATCTTTTAGTCTGTCAGTGGTCCTGACTGACACATGGTGGTTGAAGATAAACAGCTGTATCATGACTACCAGTGATGAATGGATGCGTCCTCTCCATGCTCACTGTCTTCTATACAAGCTACACAGTTTGCAATCTCTGCAGGTAAAACTTTTCTGGACTCGAGACTGGGACAGGATTATGAAAAGGTGCTTCAAAGAAGAGGCAAAGTAGGGCAGAACTTCCATCATTAGGCAACTCAGTCCAAGAAACCATCCTGATTCTTACACATAGCTTCACAGGGCTAACCTAGATTGTGTCTCCCATGCACTATTCATGTAGGTTACTGCAGCTAATAATGAGAAATTTGAAGAAGAGAGAGGATGAAGTCCTGAAAATGGAAGTGTACAACATGTGGACAAGGGATATATAAGTGTGTGTGTGGACAAGGGATATATAAGTGTGTGTGTGTGTGTGTGTGTGTGTGTATATATATATATATATATATATATATATAAAATTTTTTTTTCTTTTTCCCAAATTGGAAAAATAATACCTAAATTCTTCTTTGGTTCACCTTCACTTTATACTGCCATTAGTATGGTTATTCCAAAACTCAACTATGATGGTTATTCCAAAATACAACTATTGATCATGGGATTTCAAAATTTTAAATCCTTCAAATAGCTCTAAATTAAGTTGAAGTAGTCATTTCTTAGCAAGAGATACATAGCCATCTCTTTCTAGCTACCGTGTTAGAGTCCTATATCAACTCCCACCACATCCACACACATAAGCCATCTAAATCTAGTCCCAGGTAGCAGAACATGCCATTCTGATGCATTTGCAAGCATTGCTCCAACTGCTTTCAATGTGTCTTCACCAGTTTTCTCTGTATGTTGAACTCCAGGCACCATTCAAAATTCAGCTAAATTAACATTCCCCATTGGAAGCCTTCCATAATAGTTTTCCTTCCTATGCAGACAGAGACTTATAAATTATGCAAGGACTATTGTGATAGATGCCATAAGAAAGATATAGGGAAAATCTGGTGATTCAGATTAGACAGGTCATTTCTCACTCCAGTGGTTTCCTGTCCAACTTCATGGAGATGTTGGTTTTTGAGCTTTGCAGATTTGATAAGTGGAGATGAAGACAGAGTGGGGAAGACAGAAGCTTATAAGGGAGAGATAAGGGTGAAAGGAAGTTTGACATCAGCCTAAGGAACTTACATTGTAATCTTGAGGGAGTGGGGAAATTCAGAATATTATGAAGCAGGGGAGAAACCTAATGACAGCTATCCTATAGAAATATTAATATGGTATATAAATACAAAGTTTATTTGTGTAAGAAAGGATATGTTATAAGTATGAAAACCAGAGACAGAATTACTATAATGGTACCGAAAAAGGAGTCCCCAACAAGGATAATGTTGAAATGAACAGGGCAAATTTTCCAAAGGTTTCGAAACTGAATCAGTGGGATTTGTCATTTTGTTAGATGCGAATTGTGCAGGGAGATAGATGATGATTTTAGTTGTTGTCATAGAAACTTTCAGTTTATGTTGGCATGTACCATTAGAGGGGACTGGGAGGAAATTGGAAATGCATCCCTGAAGTTTAGGAGAGAACCCAAGGCTGAGATAGATAGATAGGTAGGCAAAATTATATAAAAATATTATATATGTATATATATACATACACACAAATACATATACACACATATATGTGTGTGTGTATATATGTATGTGTGTATATATATATATATATATATATATATATATATATATATATAATAGTAGTTTCTGTAGTGGTAATGAGAAATTATAGACAGATGGGAAAGGGGGAGAGAGAAATAGGGAAGGAGAGAGCCAGGAGTATATAATGACATAAGCCAAGGGAGGAGACTTTCAAGAGAGCAACTGTCAACACTATCCAATGTCCAAAGAACCATCCATTATTAGTAGAATATTTTAAGTAAATGGTTGAGACAGGATTAGAATTTATGTCTCTGAATTCTAAATTATCTCTCTTTTGACAATACCACACTGTCCAGTATTGCATTCCCCCCTTTGAGAATTGTAGGTTTGCTCTGGTATTTGAGGCCTTGGTCATAAATTTCTTCTGGGCTCTGAGAAAGGTTAATTCAATGTACAGTCTAACCCTTCTTCCTCACCCTCTAAATGCATCTGGGAATGGTGAGAGAGGTGGTGGGTAGAGAAGATTTGCAAACATATGGAAAAGAAAGCCCAATACCAAATTGATATTAAAACGTACACACATGTAGTTCATTTTCATGATACGAAAATATACAATTATGATTCACTTTTATATGAGACATCCAAAATGAATGCCTTGATTATGTTTGTGTTAATTTTATCATTTAAGCTTTCCAAATTCATCCCAAGAATGTTTGTTTTTTAATAATTTTTCTTTGTCTTTAATTTTTGCCACTTTGATTACTATGTGTCTCGGCGTGTTTCTCCTTGGGTTTATTCTGTATGGGACTCTCTGCGCTTCCTGGACTTGGGTGGCTATTTCCTTTCCCATGTTAGGGAAGTTTTCGATTATAATCTCTTCAAATATTTTCTCTGGTCCTTTCTCTCTCTCTTCTCCTTCTGGGACCCCTATAATGCGAATGTTGTTGCGTTTAATGTTGTCCCAGAGGTCTCTTAGGCTGTCTTCATTTCTTTTTATTCTTTTTTCTTTAGTCTGTTCCGCAGCAGTGAATTCCACCATTCTGTCTTCCAGGTCACTTATCCGTTCTTCTGCCTCAGTTATTCTGCTATTGATTCCTTCTAGTGTAGTTTTCATTTCAGTTATTGTATTGGTCATCTCTGTTTGTTTGTTCTTTAATTCTTCTAGGTCTTTGTTAATCATTTCTTGCATCTTCTCAATCTTTGCCTCCATTCTTATTCCGAGGTCCTGGATCATCTTTACTATCATTATTCTGAATTCTTTTTCTGGAAGGTTGCCTATCTCCACTTCATTTAGTTGTTTTTCTGGGGTTTTTTCTTGTTCCTTCATCTGGTACATAGCCCTCTGCCTTTTCATCTTCTCTGTCTTTCTGTAACTGTGGTTTTTGGTCCACAGGCTGCAGGATTGTAGTTTTTCTTGCTTCTGTTGTCTGCCCTCTGGTGGTTGAGGCTATCTAAGAGGCTTGATGGGAGGCTCTGGTGGTGGGTAGAGCTGACTGTTGCTGTGGCGGTCAGAGCTCAGTAAAACCTTAATCCACTTGACTGTTGATGGGTGGGGCTGGGTTCCCTCCCTGTTGCTGTGGCGATCAGAGCCCAGTAAAACCTTAATCCACTTGACTGTTGATGGGTGGGGCTGGGTTCCCTCCCTGTTGGTTGTTTTGCCTGAGGCAACCCAACACTGGAGCCTACCCGTGCTCTTTGGTGGGGTTAATGGCAGACTCTGGGAGGGCTCACGCCAAGGAGAACTTCCCAGGACCTCTGCTGCCAGTGTCCTTATCCCCACGGTGAAACAGAGCCACCACTCGCCTCTGCAGGAGACCCCCCAACACCAGCAGGTACGTCTGGTTCAGTCTCCCCCAGGGTCACTGCTCCTTCCCCTGGGTCCCGATGCACACATTACTTTGTGTGTGCCCTCCAAGAGTGGGGTCTCTGTTTCCCCCAGTCCTGTCACAGTCCTGCAATCAATTCCCACTAGACTTCAAAGTCTGATTCTCTAGGAATTCCTCCTCCCTTTGCCGGACCCCCAGGTTGGGAAGCCTGAGGTGGGGCTCAGAACCTTCACTCCAGTGGGTGGACTTCTGTGGTATAAGTGTTCGCCAGTCTGTGAGTCACCCACCCAGCAGTTATGGGATTTGATTTTACTCTGATTGCGCCCCTCCTACCGTCTCACTGTGGCTTCTCCTCTGTCCTTGGACGTGGGGTGTCCTCCTTGGTGAAGTCCAGGGTCTTCCTGTCAATGATTGTCCAGCAGCCAGTTGTGATTCTGGTGCTCTCGCAAGAGGGAGTGAGAGCACGTCCTTCTACTCCGCCATCTTGGTTAATCCTCCTGTTTGTTTTTTAAATAAGGTCAATCAGAGATTCCATGATTTGGGAAGCCTGATATATGACATGCATACAAATTAAGATGAGTTAAACCTAAATCAAAAGCAGAAGAAAATCTATTTTACTTTTGCAAAATCTAGTAACCAGAATCATAAATAGCCTGATTCCATTACATTCACCAACACCTTTACTTCTTCTGAAACCATAATGTATATATAGAACTAGAGTTATAAGAAAAAAGTAATTGGATTATTAAAACTATAGGGTTTTATTTTTTTAATGTATGACATATAACATGGCGATAATTCAAAACCAAATTTTTGGAACTTTTGAACAATGTATTTGCATTCTATTTCTGTGTAGTTTAGTGTTTCAATCTTACTATCATAACATTTGTTTGACATTAAATTTCTCCTTAAACTTTCCCACAAGGTAAGCCAAATAATTTGTGTGGGTAAAAATAAAACATACCCTGTTCCATTAGCCCTTTATAGTTCTGTGGGGCACTGTAATAGGCCCCATGGAACTATAGAGAAGAATTAACCTTCCTTCTGCAGCCTCTCCCAATTTGTACTCAAGCTGGTTGATCCCCAGAGAGTGGCTCAGCTGTTAACTGGTGGCTTATGCCATTTATAGAAGTATATTTACAGAGTTGATTCCTGCTCAGGATAACGTCATGCCACATCCATTTCATAATATTTTCCTCTTTGGGTTTTCCTAAGTTTTATAATACTGTCATCAGAATCTCTTTGGGGCCCAGATAAGTCACTTTGACATTTACACGAAAACAAGAAACATTTTTAGACACAAAGTGTGCTAAACAAAATGTTTGGAGTTTTACATTTACATTGGTGGTATATATTTTATAATTGCTTTAAAATATTGTTAATCACACTCCTTAATTGTCTTAACATACTGTCAGACTTTCAAAGCAAGCCTCATTTTGAGATTTTGTGTCAAATACTAATTCATATCTTTCTCTACAAGCTAGAGACAAATCTGACTAAACTCTGTGAAGGAAACCAACTCAGGACAATTCCAAAAATAGGAGAGAGAGAGAGACAGACCAACAGAGACAGAGAGAGAAGGTTCAGATGAGTATTGCCTTAGTACTACATCGATCGCCAATACATGTGCTAATGATCACTGAGCATTATTTTACAAAGCAGAAAAATAATAGTGTAGTATTCCCAATAATTTAGCAACCAAGCATTTGCCTTTGACTATAAATATTAAGGGCCTTTGGAATTTAGAAAAGTACAACTGTAATGATAGTAACAATAGTACTTGAAGTACAAATGACTAAGAAAAATCACCAAATGGGATGGTGCTCCCATGTGTGGGTTGCATATTATGATTCATGTTACTGAAAATTAAGTAATGGTGGATGAACAGCAGAAAATAAATGGGAAGAAAGAAAAAAGGAATGAGAGTAATTATGTGTGATTCTATGAATGGGAAAAAATGATGAGAACTGGGAACTACATCTTTGTTCCATATTTAAAATTTTTAAATGTGAAATATTTTACTTGGTCTGATTTTTCAGAAAATTCACTACTATTTTATGTTGGAATTAGATGATTACATTATATTTCAATATATCATATTATATATACAATATATTAGATTATATTATCTTCAATCAGTACATTCCTCAAAATGTTAAATTAGGTGTTTTAATGCACCTTTTCTGACATACATTTATCTCCCCCCCACATATAACAGCAATTCCTATCAAAGTTATGAGGAATACATTACTCTAAATGTATAAAAAAATCTTAGCACTGCAGTTAGAACATTTTTAATCTTGGCAAGGTAAGTACAGGTTCAACAACAGTAAAATAATTTCTCAGGTGAATAAGAAGCTAACAATCTACACTGTGGTGAGTGTTTTAATTAAAGATCTTAAACCTAATCCTTAGGGCTTCTTTAAACAGTCCTAACTATTAAAAACAACAACAAAAAACAAAAACAACAAACATGCATGCATTCATAAAGCAAGCACATTCTATTTTCTGAACAGATATCCTTATTAGTTTGCTAAAGCATATTTTGGAAAATGTAATTCCATACACAATGGGTTTATTTCCCTGATGAGACTGGCTACAGAACTTCACATTTTGAGCTGTATAGAAACACTAATGCAAAAAAGCTAGGCTATAAACAGCACTTTGTCAAATAGAGGCAAAAATAACAAAAAAATAATCTGGAGGGGACTATTCTTACCAATGTTATCATCGTAAATTAATCAGTTAATTCGATTTTATGTTGTCATTTGAAATTAGATTTGAATTAGTTTCTCTTTTTTAATGATAATATGAAACCTTGCAGATTATATGACTAAAATACATCAATTTTACATTCTCTCTTAGACCAAACCAACAGTAGCACCTTTAAGTAAAAATTTCTTTTGACAAACAAAGTTTGCAGCTGAAATGTCTATGTGGACCAAAAAAAGTGAGTAAAACAGTCTGGCAAACCAGAGACAGAACCAAAAGAGTTTAAAGTAATAGGTCATGTAAGATACTACAGTAAACTAAAAATAGCATGCTGTAGTTGCTTAGCTACAGCTGAACTTTACTGGAAGGTGGGCCCAGTATTGCTAAGTCTTTTGATATTTTGAAAGAAGATTTTAATAATCCAGATTTTTATATAAAATTGGTTGCTTTATAAATGATGCAACTTACATAAAGGTAAAAGTAATAGATAAAAACAATGACAACAACAATAACGAGCAAATAAAAATTCTAAAACTCACTTTTCTGGGCCAATCCACATGGCCCCAATGTTGCCTTCAAGCTGGCACTATACAACATCTGACTATACATCTAACTTACAAAATTTATCTTTGGCTCATGCATGTGCTCATAACATATAATGATGATTTTTAATATTCTGCAATTAACATATTCTCAATTCCAGCTCAATTTTATTTCTTCAATTTTCAACATAGACGTGGCATTTTTACCAGAGTATAACAACCTCTTCCTTGATGCATTATTTTATCTAAAATTTAACCTGTTAGTAATTTCACACGTCTAGTACCTGTTTAGTTGCTGTTGCTTTCCCCCAAGTGAACTAAATCAAAGTTGAAATATTTGGTGTATCACCTGACAGAATACATTCCGCTTATAAGTCATGCCCCTTGCAAAATGGTAGGACACTTGCTGTTCTTCCATTCCTCACATTTGGATCCACGAGGATTGCAAGTGGCTGCACTTAGTTCAGTTAGCCACAGTGGCATAACCATAAAGGAGGTTATTTTTCTCACAACAGAAGAAGACAGAATATGTACAGTCAGAGTTTGCTTAGAAAATCACCAGAGGTCTAGGATCAACTGTCTTGATGGAGAATCCTTAATTTGTAGCTTTCATCTTTACAATCACAATACAGTGACTCCACCTCAGGTATGAAGGCAGGATGACAGACGGTAAGATGGAAGGCATAGGCAGGCTTGTCAGTCCCTCTTAGTCAGGAAGTCAATAGCTCTCCTAGGACCCCTATTCAGTATGTGTCCCCTCATATCTGGTCAGCTAAAACTGGGTTATAGGACCCTAGCTAGCTTCATGAGAGTCTAGGGAAGGGGATATTTTTAACTGGGTACATTGCTGCCCCAAACAAGATAAAGTTCTATAGCAGGAGAGAATGTATCTTTCTCAGGCATCTAGCAATATCTGCCTGCCGTGATGATTCCACTCATACAACTGGAAGTAGGGCTGAGTTTCACTTCAAGAAGGCTTCTAAGAGCTATAAGTCCGACTAAAAGCATGTTGCTGCTGCTGCTTCCCCGCCCGCCCCCTTCTTCTTTAGTATCATATGACCAACTCATAAGAAATCATTCATTACAGAAAAATAGAAATAAAGGTGGCAAAGCACACTGTGTCTACTGGCAAGCCACCAGCATGAGCTGGTAAGATGATTCAAAAGGATGGGCAGGGGACAGAGCCTACCTAAGTTGTAATGTATTATTAATGTGTCTCTGAAACTGTAATTACCTTCTGATTCTGTCTCATCAAGCTTGCAAACAACTGCACTTAGCCTTCTCCTTTGTGGATGAATTAGTGATTATTTCATACAGTCTGTGGTTTACAGTCTGTTACTACTTTAGATTTCACATTTGAAATTCACTTAAGTAATAAGTACATCTGAAATGTATAATATATGCGAAGTACTATCTACCCCACTATATGGATGACAGCTTCTGTGGGTGTTCCCTAGAATCTCACTTTACAAGCTCAATTATCAAACTAATTTAGAATATTTCTGGAATATATCTTTTGCAAGGGCAAACAAGTTGAAGAATTGAAATAGATATCTCTTCTTTTCCCTTCAATTACTTTTTTAAGGAAGTCAACATAAAATCAGTTTTCACAACTGAAGTTTTGCTGAATAAATGGCTGTATACAGATAATGAATGCAATAAGAAGTATAACTAGTCATCTGCTATTTGTAAAACGTTATGCTTTTTCATTCCTTTTTACAATAGGACATATTTTATAACAATAAAGGATATTAAAGAGAAATCACGAGAGAAAGTTAAAAATGTTCTAAAACTGTAACAAAGGACGTGAGGGTAGGGGTTCTAGACGAAACAGTTGGCGATGACACTTTTTCCTTCCTCCTATAATTCAATTCATAGTATTATCAACCTACTCAGTTTAATCAGTGCTAACCTAAGAGATATATTTTCCAGTGAATTATTTCCAGCCACCAATTGTCATTTCCCATGGAAATTCTAATAAAAACACCTAAAATGCATTATCTGACATTTTAGTGGATCAGTAAGTAGCCTGTCAATTGAGATTCTAAAATCTTTACATGGTATGGATTTCTGCTTTATGGTCAAAACTCTTGACTTTTTACAGGATAATTTACATCTCAATGCAGCTGTTCAGCAAGGGATATCTAAAAATTCAAGTCAATTATAAATAATGGTTCCAGTTACACATGTACACTGCGTTATGAAGAACCAGCAATTGAATATTTCTGCACTTAATATTGATAAATAATATCTCAGAGTTGCTTAAGTCAGCAATGCCTACAGCTGAGGAAAAAACAGCTGACTACATAAGCTTGAAAATCCTCTCTCTTAATCACACTAAGCCTTATTAATATAAGGATTGAGAATTTAGCAAAGCTTGGCCAGGTTTCCCCCTCAAAGGTTAAGATAATTTTTTTTTTTAGGCAACTGTTCTGTCATATGCTTGGTAGATACCTTTTGCAAAAACCCATGGATCTTTTGATACTGTAACGTGTCTTTTATTAGCACAAAAATTCAGCTTATTATCAACCAGGGCGTTCAACCCTAAAATCGACAGAGATCCCAAATTTTAACAACATTGTTAAAATGCAAATTATACTGTTTTCTCTTTATGGATTCCTAGAAGCATCTATTTGGAGGTTCTTCCATTCATTCATTCACTCACCAAATACATATAGAGCACTGGCTAAAATGTAGGCATTGTGTGGAAAGTAAGACTGATAACCTCAAACCTTAAGCACCTTTAGTCAACTGACAGAGTTTACACCAATAACTATTTAAGCAATCAACTAATCACAATGATAATAACTGCTCCAAAGAAAAAAGAACAACTGCTGTAAAACTGTATATGAAAACATTCTAACAGAATCTGTAGGATCAGAGAAAATTTCCCTAAGGAAATAATACGTAAGCTAGAATATGAAGAGTGGGAAGGGGATTATTCCAGTGAAGCACTGAGGAAAGAATTGTAAAAGCAGAGTGAACAGCAGGTGCAACGAACAAAATAGAATTACAAAGAGACTGAAAGAAATTTAGGGCATCAAACAAAGTGAGAGAGGTTAACGTGGTTTGGAAGACAAGAGCAATAAGATGATGGCAGAAAGAGACCAATACCAAACAGAATGTTATATTGATAGATTGTTGGAGTGTAGACTTCATACCAAATCAGAGCAATTAAAGGACTCTGAAGGGGCTTAAAAGTGGTCTAGGGTAGGTAGGGACATAATCATTAACTATTAAACAGAAGCAACCATTTTTTTTCTAAATTTATTTTTTATACAGCAGGCTCTTATTAGTTATCCATTTAATACATACTAGTGTATATATGTCAATCCCAATCTCCCAATTCATCACACACCACCCGCCCGTCCCCCCACCCCCATCGTTTGTTCTCTACATCTGTGTCTCAATTAATGCCCTGCAAACTGGTTCATCTGTACCATTTTTCTACGTTCCACATATATGCATTAATATATGATACTTGTTTTTCTCTTCCCGACTTCACTCTGTATCACAGTCTCTAGATTCATCCACATCTCTACAAATGACCCCATTTTGTTCCTTTTTATGGCTGAGTAATATTCCATTGTATATAGGTACCACTACTTCTTTATCCATTCATCTGTCGATGGGCATTTAGGTTGCTTCCATGACCTGGCTATTGTAAATAGTGCTGCTATGAACATTGGGGTGCATGTGTCTTTCTGAATTATGGTTTTCTCAGGGTATATGCCCAGTAGTGGGATTGCTGGGTCATATGGTAGTTCTATTTTTAGTTTTTTAAGGAACCTCCATACTGTTCTCCATAGTGACTGTATCAATTTACATTCCCACCAACCGTGCAAGACGGTTCCCTTTTCTCCACACCCTCTCCAGCATTTGCTGTTTGTAGATTTTCTGATGATTCCCATTCTAACTGGTGTGAGGTGATACCTCATTGTAGTTTTGATTTGCATTTCCCTAATAATTAGTGATGTTAAGCAGCTTTTCATGTACCTCTTGGCCATCTGTATGTCTTCTTTGGAGAGATGCCTATTTAGGTCTTCTGCCCATTTTTGGATTGGGTTGTTTGTTTTTTTTAATATTGAGCTGCATGAGCTGTTTATATATTTTGGAGATTAATCCTTTGTCCATTGATTCATTAGCAAATATCTTCTCCCATTATGAGGGTTGTCTTTTCGTCTTGTTTAAAGTTTCCTTTGCTGTGCAAAAGCTTTTAAGTTTCATTAGGTCCCATTTGTTTATTTTTGTTTTTATTTCCATTTCTCTAGGAGGTAGGTCAAAAAAAGATCTTGCTGCTATTTATGTCAGAGAGTGTTCTTCCTATGTTTTCCTGTAAGAGTTTTATAGTGTCCGGTCTTACATTTAGGTCTCTAATCCATTTTGAGTTTATTTTTGTGTAAAGTGTTAGGGAGTGTTCTAATTTCATTCTTTTACACGTAGCTGACCAGTTTTCCCAGCACCACTTATTGAAGAGACTGTCTTTTCTCCATTGTATAGCCTTGCCTCCTTTGTCATAGATTAGTTGACCATAGGTGCGTGGGTTTACCTCTGAGCTTTCTATCCTGTTCCATTGATCTATATTTCTGTTTTTGTGCCCGTACCATTATTGTCTTGATTACCATAGCTTTGTAGTATAGTCTGAAGTCAGGGAGTCTGATTACTCCAGCTCCGTTTTTTTCCCTCAAGACTGCTTTCTCTATTAGGGGTCTTCTGTGTCTCCATACAAATTTTAAGATTTTTTGTTCTAGTTCTGTAAAAAATGCCATTGGTAATTTGATAGGGATTGCATTGAATCTGTAGATTGCTTTGGGTAGTATAGTCATTTTCACAATACTGATTCTTCCAATTCAAGAACATGGTATATCTCTCCATCTGTTGGTATCATCTTTAATTTCTTTCATCAGTGTCTTATAGTTTTCTGCATACAGGTTTTTTGTCTCCCTAGGTAGGTTTATTCCTAGGTATTTTATTCTTTTTGTTGCAATGGTAAATAGGAGTGTTTCCTTAATTTCTCTCTCAGATTTTTCATCATTATTGTATAGGAATGCAAGAGATTTCTGTGCATTAATTTTGTATCCTGCAATTTTACCAAATTCATTGATTAGCTCTAGTAGTTTTCTGGTGGCATCTTGAGGATTCTGTATGTATAGTATCATGTCATCTGCAAACAGTGACAGTTTTACTTCTTCTTTTCCAATTTGTATTCCTTTATTTTTCTTTTTCTTCTCTGATTGCCGTACCTAGGACTTCCAATACTATGTTGAATAATAGTGTTGAGAGTGGACATCCTTGTCTCGTTCCTGATCTTAGAGGAAATGCTTTCAGTTTTTCACCATTGAGAATAATGTTTGCTGTGGGTTTGTCGTATATGGCCTTTCTTATGTTGAGGTAGGTTCCCTCTATGCCCACTTTCTGGAGAGTTTTTAACATAAATTGGTGTTGGATTTTGTCAAAAGCTTTTTCTGCTTCTCTGGAGATGATCATATGGTTTGTATTCTTCAATTTGTTAATATGGTGTATCACATTGATTGATTTGCGTATATTGAAGAATCCTTGTATCCCTGGGATAAATCCCACTTGATCATGTTGTATGATCCTTTTAATGTGTTGTTGGATTCTGTTTGCTACTATTTTGTTGAGGATTTTTGCATCTATATTCATCAGTGATATTGGCCTGTAATTTTCATTTTTTGTAGTATCTTTGTCTGGTTTTGATATCAGGGTGATGGGGGCCTCATAGAATGAGTTTGGGAGTGTTCCCTCCTCTGCAATTTTTTGGAAGAGTTTGAAAAGGATGAGTGTTAGCTCTTCTCTAAATGTTTGAGAGAATTCACCTGTGAAGCCATCTGGTCCTGGACTTTTGTTTGTTGGAAGATTTTTAATCACAGTTTCAATTTCATTACTTGTAATTGGTCTGTTCATATTCTCTATTTCTTCCCGGTTCAGTCTTGGAAGGTTATACCTTTCTAAGAATTTGTCCATTTCTTCCAGATTGTCCATTTTATTGGCATAGAGTTGCTTGTAGTAGTCTCTTAGGATGCTTTGTATTTCAGCAGTGTCTGTTGTAAATTCTCCTTTTTCATTTCTAATTTTATTGATTTGAGTCCTCTCCCTCTTTTTCTTGATGAGTCTGTCTAATGGTTTATCAATTTTGTTTATCTTCTCAAAGAACCAGCTTTTCGTTTTATTGATCTTTGCTATTGTTTTCTTTGTTTCATTTATTTCTGCTCTGATCTTTATGATTTCTTTCCTTCTACTAACTGGGTTTTGTTTGTTCTTCTTTCTCTAGGTCCTTTAGGTGTAAGGTTAGATTGTTTATTTGAGATTTTTCTTGTTTCTTGAGGTAGGCTTGTGTTGCTATAAACTTCCCTCTTAGAAATGCTTTTGCTGCATCCCAAAGGTTTTGGATCATCATGTTTTCATTGTCATTTTTTCTCTAGGTATTTTTGATTTCCTCTTTTATTTCTTCAGTGATCTCTTGATTATTTAGTAACATATTGTTTAGCCTACATGTGTTTGTGTTTTTTATGTTTTTTTCCTTGTAATTGATTTCTAATCTCATAGCATTGTGCTCAGAAAAGATGCTTGATATGATTTCAATTTTCTTAAATTTACTGAGGCTTGATTTGTGACCCAAGATGTGATCTATCCTGGAGAATGTTCCGTGAGCACTTGAGAAGAAAGTGTAATCTGCTTTTTTTGGATGGAATGTCCTATATATCAATTAAATCTATCTGGTCTATTGTGTCATTTAAAGCTTGTGTTTCCTTATTAATTTCCTGCTTGGATGATCTGTCCATTGGTGTAAGTGAGGTGTTAAAGTCCCCTACTATTATTGTGTTACTGTCGATTTCCTCTTTTATAGCTGTTAGCTGTTGCCTTATGTATTGAGGTGCTCCTATGTTGGGTGCATATATATTTATAATTGTTATATCTTCTTCTTGGATTGATCCCTTGATCATTATGTAGTGTCCTTCCTTGTCTCTTGTAACATTCTTTATTTTAAAGTCTATTTTATCTGATATGAGTATTGATACTCCAGCTTTCTTTTAATTTTCATTTGCATGGAATATCTTTTTCCATCCCCTCACTTTCAGTCTGTATGTGTCCCTAGGTCTGAAGTGGGTCTCTTACAGACAGCATATATATGGGTCTTGTTTTTGTATCCATTCAGTGAGCCTGTGTCTTTTGGTTGGAGCATTTAATCCATTCACATTTAAGGTAATTATCGAATGTATGTTCCTATTACCATTTTCTTAATTGTTTTGGGTTCGTTTTTGTAGGTCCTTTTCTTCTCTTGTGTTTCCCACTTGGAGAAGTTCCTTTAGCATTTGTTGTAGAGCTGGTCGGGTGGTGCTAAATTCTCTTGCGTTTGCTTGTCTGTAAAGCTTTTGATTTCTCCATCGAATCTGAATGAGATCTTTGCTGGGTAGAGTAATCTTGGTTGTAGGTTCTTACCTTTTATCACTTTAAATATGTCATGGGAATAAAGATGCAGACCTACTAGAGAATGGACTTGAGGATACGGGGAGGGGGAAGGTTAAGCTGGGACAAAGTGAGAGAGTGGCATGGAAATATATACACTACCAAATGTAAAATAGATAGCTAGTGGGAAGCAGCTGCATAGCATAGAGAGATCAGCTCAGTGCTTTGTGACCACCTAGAGGGGTAGAATAGGGAGGGTGGGAGGGAGGGAGATGCAAGAGGGAAGAGATATGGGGACATATGTATATGTATAACTGATTCACTTTTTTATAAAGCAGAAACTAACACATCATTGTAAAGCAATTATACTCCAACAAAGATGTTAAAAAAAATAAAATAAAATAAAATTTAAAATTAAATAAATAAATAAATATGTCATGCCACTCCCTTCTGGCTTGTAGAGTTTCAGCTGAAAAATCAGCTGTTAACCTTATGGGAATTCCCTTGTATGTTATTTGTCATTTTTCCCTTGCTACTTTCAATAATTTTTCTTTGTCTTTAATTTTTGCCTATTTGATTACTATGTGTCTCAGCATGTTTCTCCTTGGGTTTATCCTCTGTATGGGACTCTCTGCGCTTCCTGGACTTGGGTGGGTATTTCCTTTCCCATGTTAGGGAAGTTTTCGACTATAATCTCTTCAAATATTTTCTCGGGTCCTTTCTCTCTCTCTTCTCCTTCTGGGACCCCTAAAACGTGAATGTTGTTGTGTTTAATGTTGTCCCAGAGGTCTCTTATGCTGTCTTCATTTCTTTTCATTCTTTTTTCTTTATTCTATTCTGCAGCAGTGAATTCCAGCATTCTGTCTTCCAGGTCACTTATCCGTTCTTCTGCCTCAGTTATTCTGCTATTGATTCCTTCTAGTGTAGTTTTCATTTCAGTTATTGTATTGTTCATCTCTGTTTGTTTGATCTTTAGTTCTTCTAGGTCTTTGTTAAACATTTCTTGCATATTCTTGATCTTTGCCGCCATTCTTTTTTCCGAGGTCCTGGATCATCTTCACTATCATTATTCTGAATTCTTTTTCTGGAAGGTTGCCTATCTCTACTTCATTTAGTTGTTTTTCTGGAGTTTTATCTTGTTCCTTCATCTGGTACATAGCCCTCTATCTTTTCATCTTGTCTATCTTTCTGTGAATGTGGTTTTTGTTCCACAGGCTGCAGGATTGTAGTTCTTCTTGCTTCTGCTGTCTGCCCTCTGGTGGATGAGGCTATCTAAGAGGGTTGTTCAAGTTTTGAGAAGCAACCCTTTTATTTATCTGTTTATTAAATAATTTAAAAGGAATAATGGTGGGATAACATTTATGTACTAAACATTAATGTTTGAGAATGCCATCCAGTGGGTAGATATACAGACTTAAGAACCAGCTGACTAAAGTGGCTGACCCCTAATGTAGTCACAGGATCACTGCAAAAGCCTTACACAATATCGTAAGTTAAATGTTCCAATTTTTCCTAAAGATGAATTCATTTTAATCTCTTAAGCATTTTAGCTTTGAAATAAATGTGCCAAGAATGCCAAGAAGGAAGATTTATCAGTTAGGGATGCATATTAATGTAACTGAAATCCTAAATATAATAATGGAATGGTGCTATGGGGAAGACAAAGTCCAAGGATTTCAAAATATATTCATATCAAAAGACAAAGTGAGGAAAATGTATGCTCTCAGCAAACTGTGTGAGGGTTATTACATTACTGTTTCCAACAAGCTCAAACCAAAACCCCATTAAATATTTGATCAGTTTGTGAAAGACCAGCAAGTACTCTTCACAACCATGAATATGAACATCTTGCAGACAGGTTAATGTATGGCAGGCCCATAAAAAAGATTATGCATGATAAAATAGTGCAATGTTGGCATATCCTGTGTGTAAAAATAAAAATGATGAAAACCACAGAACAACAAATGAGAGCTAAAGTTAGTTATAAAATAAGCTGTGTTTGGGAGACATCATAGAAGGTTGAGTCAGGGGGTTACAGGCTAACACTCAAATTGTACTATTTCAAATATAAACTAAGGATTTCTCTATTGTCCTAGACCAATATGTCAAACCTAGAATAAACAGTCATTTTAGGATAAATGCCCAGGTCAAGCTATTCATTTATATCTACAATTGAGGTTTAATTGAAGAAATGCCAAATCAATTTTCACCATCAAACCTCACTGTATGATTTTGCTACTATAATTGCAATCCCCACTTTTGGGGATTCTCTTTAAACTAAAATACTCAGAAATTAGTTAAAAAACAAATATATATTTGAAAAGAGGAAAGATGGACATTAACACATCAACCAATTTGCACAGTGGTACCACTTGGTTTATTATCTGAGATTTCACCCAGCAGAGAGTAAGAGGCAATAGTTTACTTTAAAAGACTGAGAAATAGACATATTTAGCCTTGGGGAAGATAAGAAATCCAAGTGTGAATAGTATCAGAAGGGATTCCTCATATGGGAGCTTGCAGAAAAATGGTAACGTGGGTAACTTAAGGTGGTAGACTGGAAAAAATCATTATAATGTGAAGTAGTGTTCTGTAATGGAAGTAACCATGGATAAGGATACTATCTAAAAATAAAACAAAACAAAAAGCACTATTACAAAATTACCAGATTCATAATTTTACTTAACAAGCTATTGAAGAGAGTGTTGCTTTCATTCCTAAGCAAATTATTCGAAATCATATTTAAAGAGGAAAAACTGGACATTTTAGTAATTCACTTAACATCAAATATAAAGTCTAATTCTTCCTGCATTTGGGCAAAGATGGAGGGGCAGAAGTTTGAAGGGGTGAGATATTTTATTGAATAACTTAAAATGGCAATTTAATACTGATAATGATAAATGTTAACAGTGTAGTAACTATTCAGTTCTGATCTTATATTCTGTTTGGTGAAAGATGATATATATCTGCAGACTTGGAGTTTTTCTTTTTCAATATAGAAATATAGTACACTAATTCTGCTCATTTTACATTATATCAAAAAGAAGAAAGAACACACATATTTACAGGTGGCCAGTGTAGCTAATTAGTACCAAAAAAATGATTTAAAGACTGTATATAGAGGGATAGATCAGACCATATTCTCTAAGGAAAAAAATGATCCTGAGAATGTATTTCTTTGAATTTTCAAGAGAAATTCAAGATAAATTGGATGATTGCCTTTTATTGAATTAAGTTAGCAGAACTGGAAATATTTAAATGGGTAGATATATTGATTCATGTTTTTCTATAAGCAAAGCAAGGTCTTGATAAATTATAACACCTCCTCTCTCATTTTCTTAGAATTTTAGGGTAAAGTATGAAAGCTCTATTATAAACCTGGGAATTGATTGACCCTTCTCTAAAGAGAAGGAACACACCATTCACAAAACACAGTTCCTTTTTTTTTTTTTTAGTCGACACACAATTCCTTATAGGAAGAATACTCAGTTATTAGATACTCTGATAACCCGTTCTCTTAGTTGAAAAAAAACACAAATCTTTTAAACCTATGCCAGGATAGATTTTTAAAATCTCTCACAATGCCTTCCTGATGGTAGTTTGAGCAATGACTTTTATCATGTCATTTATATTCATTTTTAATGCAAAAAAATCATTGATAATTAAGTGGATATGACTTCATAGCAAGAAAAGAATCAAAGACAAGGTATACTTTCTGCCTGGCCAATAAGTAGGCTGTTGTTATTGATAATATTAGCACTAGTAAATAGATATGCAGAATTTCTGTCTGAGAGAAGGGTCACTTCACTGATTCCATGGCTGATCAAGCTGACAGGCTATTTAGTCAGATGCCCAAGGTTACTCCAATGGCTTTATAATCATCCCTCCAATATCCCCATATTCCACCAAATGGAGCACATTTTCTGAGATAGAATCTGCTGTGATCAAGGGTAACCCTTCTGGGAATCCCTGCCTTCAAAGAAGCACTCAATGTCTTTTTCTCTGACTATTATTAGCCTTTGAAAACATAACTTGTATCTCAAGCTTTTGAAATACTGTACCATTAATGATGCCTCACTAACTACAAAATTTGCTACCAGAAATCTGCATGTGGTCAACTCAAAACTGTGGAAATAATTCAACAGTAAAATGTTCAACTTAAAAAGACAAATCTAATTTTCAAATTATACTAACATATCTATAATTTTAATATGCAAATACCATTTTGTAATTTACTTAAATGAGGCTAATAAAAGCATTTTGTGGTGGATGTTGCTATTAATACACTTTATGAAAGAAACTCAGATTAATGACATGTCATTTAGATACTATGTGTTAAAGTTTGTATTTAGGTCAGGGCGGCTCTAGATTCCAAATAGGTACCCTTTCCTATTTACCTATTACTCAGACATACTATTCAGGGCAAAATGGAGAAACAGGTGTTCTAGAGCAATGCTTCTCAAATTTTAATAGGCATCAAATCATCTGAGGGTCTTGTTGAAATGCAGATTATGATTCAGTTGCGGAGGTAGGAGGGACTGAGATTCTGAAGTTCTAACAAGCTATCAGGTGATGTTAATACTTTTCTTAATACTTCTGGCCACATTTTGAGATGCAAGGATAATATTTGAAAATATTCAAAAAAATGATGTTATACCTATGCAGGGATTTAATCTCTATCCTGGCCATGCTTCTTTTTGTTTTCTGAGAAGATGGATTCTGAGTGAATACACAATACTTTACTATTTTTATATTATATGCGATCTTTATGAAAGTGATAGGGTTAAACAACACTAAATTAGGTTTACCCCATTATTAAAAAGAGAGAAGTATCAATAAACGAGGAACTGCCAACTGCTAAACAATGTCCTTGATTGATTTTCACACTGCTAAAATCCTTTCCTACTTTGAAAGTTTTATTAAAAGAAACTCAGAAAGTAATGAGGCATTAAAAGCTGTTTATTTTTAAAAGCAGCAAAAAATAACCAAAACTTTTGAAACAACCAAAGCTCCAAGCTGAGTAAATTTTTCAATTTTTCTCAACCTATGAGATTAATCTCACATTCAATAATAATTAGTTAGGTGTTGCCTGATTTTTTAGAATAATGACTAAAGGAAGAATCTGATCTATGTAAAATATTGATTGTTAGATAGAATATTGATGTATGGTACCACTCTCACAAAATACTAGGTATATTTTTTCATTAGTTTAACTGGGAGAGGCAAATATAAAATTCACAACCTAGTAGGTAATAGTTTTTTAATGCAACAAATGGAAACTACTTTCTGGTATTGTGTTTTCACAGGAAACTATCAGAACAAATATCCAAAAAGAATAGTTTGTCCAAACCTAAATTTTGATTCACTGATTAATTCTAAGGCAGATATATTTCTTCTCTGCCTATAAATCTGATCATTTCTCTAAGCTAAAAGCACAAAACAAAGTAAAATGAAAAACCCATCTACCATGTTTGACTGGAAAATTTTCAAAAATCTTAGTCCAAATGAGGAAAGCTGTCAGCTAGACTCAACAATATTTGTGTTCTTTAATTTAAAAACTGCCAAATAATTCAGGTAAAATGCTAATGTCCAAAAAGGAGGCTCTCTATGCTGACTCAGCCATTTAGAAATCTAATTATGCACACAGACTTACGTATATTTGGGCATATTTATGTATTATGTACATTACACATTATATAAATGTATTACTGAGATTGTATATGATAACATGTTACTATTCTTCAATTCTCACAGTCTAGTAGGTAATAGAGCTCAAAGACACTTTTATTCAGAGATAATGTGACCCTTTACCCTAAAAAATAATAAAACACTTTTCCCAAAAAAGTTGATTCATCTGAAACAAACAGCCAGATCACTCATTACTCAGTGGGCTAACTCATGGCTGTGAGATAAATAATTATAAAATGTGCATGGTTCTGCATATTATTTTGTATCATTTCCTAAATGTTTATGATAACTGGGATTATTTTCAAGCCTTAAATTTACACATACTAGGTAGATTTCATCAAATTAACTGCCAATTTGCACTAATCTTTGAAATATTCTATATCATGACAATGGGTTCACAGAATACTTGCTGGACAATCTAGAGTTCTTGCATAAAGTGATTCTGCATTAAAACTTTTCTTACAGCTTGAAGGAGAACGAAAGCATCCCATTGGCAAAACCTTAGAGGATTTACAAAAGGTGCTACTGGAAACTAATTTTCCCCTCTACAAATTTCCTGAGAAAGATATACAAGGAAATAATCTTTTTTCCTGTTCTTTATGCCAATACATTAATATCTAGGGCTTAAACCAATACCTAGTTGTCAAGAGGGCCCACTGTAATAACTGTCTGATAGTTTCTGGGCTCCTGCAGAGACCCAACCCCACTCTGATATCTCTTGGAAAAATGACCCTCAGGTCCTTGCAACAGGAAACATATTATACTGCTGCCACAATTTCTGGAGTTTTGGTGATAAAAATTTTCTGCCACCAGGTTGGGGTAGACAGTAAAGGGAAAGGACTATATGTTCCTGATATAAGCTCTCTGTCTCTGAAGATTAGCTTCCATTTAAAAAAAGCAAAACAGTCTTAAACAAAAAGAAACACTTTATGTAATTGGCCTCACACAGATTAGGGAAAAAGTAGAACTCCTAAAAAATATTGAGAGCCAAACATTTTAATCAGTGACTCATCTAGCCTGGAGCCATTCCATACTACTATATTAATAGCTATTGAGACACAAACTTAGCTTTTTCTTTTTTAAAAAAATTTCATGATGATGGCTATTGAATTACACCTGGTACTCTAAAATGCTTTTCCACGAGACTGTACAATTGGAAAAAAGTAGAAAGAGTTGCAGCAAAGATGGGATGTAAGAGAAGGTTTTTACAAATTTTTCAATATTTGAGAGTACAAGAATCTCATTTTAAAAAATGCGCATCACAAAAAAAAAAAATGCGCATCACGAACACACACACATACACAAACACACATCTACTACAAACTTCCCTCTGCCCAAAGGAACTTGTTAGCAACTTAGAAGAGTGAACAGAGTAGAAGAAAAATTATTTTACATAAAGCCTCTTTATCTCTTGGAATCGAGTCAACATAGCCAGTGTCAAAGAGTTTTCCTATGAGACTGAATGACTTGCTGGAGGCAAGGCTTTAGAATGTTATGCACCTGACAAAACACCTGATTAGATGTTCTGTGAGTTCTGGTCTTAATATGGGGCTAAATTCAATTCTATGCAGTAAAAGAACCATGATTTAATTAAATAGAGAAGGAGGCAATATGAAGACAGAGGTTTAACCAATCAGAAATTAAAAATTAGAAGATAGTATCTTTTTGTTTTATGGCATCCCACTCTCTTCCAACTCTGACAAAATGTCATGTAGATAGAAGTTCTCAGACCAGGCTAGTTGTTTTGCATCTTCATTAACATGGGTTATTTTCTAGCTTCTAAAGAACATGACTGCAGTGTGGAAAATGTATGCTGTATTAGTTTTTTAGAGTTGGAGTCTTGCTTTTTGATGATAAAACTAAGTCATGTTTTATTATTCTCACTAGTATTTGGCAAATAATAAATTTACAACACTAGGCTAATATATTGGAATTAACAGTCACGTTGCTTTTATCTGATTCAGTTAACATTGTTTTAGTTGTCACTGCCCTCTTTGCTATTTGTACAATACATGATTTATTTCAAGAAAGTGAAATGGGGTTTAAAAGAATTGTTTTATAAATCCGCATAGTCCACGGAATTGGGATTAATTGAAAGTAGTATTATTATTTTGGAATATATCTTTAAAATGTTATTATATGTTTTAAACTAGTCATTTGTTATGTCCTTGGATAGCAAAGATCATAAAATGTGTCCATGAATACTTTATACTTGAACCCCTGATGGGTAAGGTACTTACGTCTTTCTCTGGTTTCTTTTCATGGGAAACAGCTTAATGAGTACTTTGCACATAGGTCTTGCGGTGAAGCTATTTTATATGAATATTTTTAAATTATAAAAGTGTGTATGTTTATTGTATAAAAGTTGAAAAAAATAGAATAGAGAACAATGACACCTATAATCTTACAATGTGGACATAACTACTATACTGACATTCTTACACATTATTGAGTTTACACTGAACATACCCTTTTGTATATTTTTTGCTTAATGTGATGATATGCACTTTTATATTATTTAAAACTTCATAACCAGTTTGATGTACACAAAATAGTCTGTCATAAGGTATAACAATTTACTTAAGTGACTTGGGTATTCACATTTTCTATGTTTTTGATATTTGAAATAATACAGAAAAAATCATGCACATATTTGTAATTTCAGATCAGTCAATCAAGGACAAAAGTTGGACTCTACTAGACCTCTATTGAACTGCATTTCCATACCCTTTTTTCTCTCGAAATTTCCTTTTCCTTATCTCATCCACATACTTGAGGTGGCAACTGTCATTTGTGTAACATGAACTTGCCCTCTGTCACAGTAAACTTGAATACTCTCTGAGAAATTTTAATTGGGACTGAGAGAATGACTTTTATCTACTTTGGGTGGTTCCACTATGCAAATCTCAAGAGCTAATATTGGTGTGTTCCAACATACAGACTGAGTGTACAGAGGAAACTTGACTGGTGTCAGAAGGATAAATAAAACAAATGACAGGAAAAAAGCAGTAACAAAGAACAGAGAGAGAATATGACACAGATTCTCAAAGAGCTTCATTCCTGAGGCGTATTTACAGTCCTGATCTTGGCTTTCTAGAAGATATCTTAGGAACTTTATATATATCTATATAAAGATATATCTATATATCTTTATCTTCCTCCTTTTTTTTTTTTTTTTTTTGGTTCATTTGTCCAGATTGGGTTTCTATATCTTCAAAAGCTTATTTTCTACTAATGGAAATGAATGTTTTAAAGACTTTTGATACACACTGCATACAGTGTCTTTTACTGTTACCTTAGGTAAGCTGAAACATTTCTCACAATTCATTCTGTGTATAGTTTTTAGTTAGGCCACAAGAAAAGCCTGCACATGATTTGGCAAGTAGAGAAGTGAGAGCCATTTTTCTCTCCAAAGTTGGGTGCAGGAAGTCAGACCCTGGGGCACATGCCCTGGTCTGCTGACTTGCTGACACAGGGCAGCACCGAGGCATGCAGCCCCTTCAGCTTCTGCTGATTCTCTTCTTTCAGCTTCTCTGAGGTTAAATGCATGTGTGGCCCTTTGGTGAAGTTGCCGACTTCTCCTGCAGTTCATCCTTATCATCAACATTAGTGGTGGTGAGAGACAGACAGGAGTTGAGCTCCAGCTTATCTTCCTGGGTCCTCCTTTATCCTCATGGGTTCCAGTTTTGTCCTGGCTCTCCTCCACTTCACAGCCCAACCAACTTAAAGCAACTTCAAGCTCAACATCAGTTGAAGAGGCAACAGCCTTGTATAAACGTCCCCCTCAGCTGCCACAATTCCATAAAATCCCTACAATAAATCCCATATTTCATATCATCAGAGTGATCTGCTTCTCTGACTTTGGTACAGAAGATGAGTACTATTATAACAAAAACCGAAAACATGTGGCATTGGCTTTGGGTCCAGCAGTGAAGGAAACTTGAAGGGCTTTGAGAAAACTACTAACAGAAACCTGACTAGCTGGAAGGAGATGAGGGTTTAAAGAAGAGAGGCCAGCCCGCAACTATTTGAATCATCCCCAGTGATCAAGCGTTCCAGGTGACAACACTGATACTGCAGAGCCGAAGCAAACCATCCCCTCTGTGTCTGAATTCCTGATCCTCAGGCAGTATTATGCCCCTCAGGAAGGACTGGTTTGTTAGCAGTAAGATGTGATTCATGAAGCAACTGGTGCTGGAAGTGGAGCAGTCAGAGTTGCCTCTGCTCTTGAGTTCTATGCTAGAATCCTGTATACTTATAGAAAAATCCGCCTTTTTTGCTCATTAGTCAAAATTGAGTTTCTCTAATTAGCACTCAGAAGGAGGTCTGACAAATCGTACGATCTACAGAAACAAACATTCTTCATGCATATTGCTTTTCAAAAAGACTACCATACTGTATCTTACTATTTTTTAGGCAATTTTGAATGAAGAAATGCCCCCAACTTGAAAAACCATGATCAGTTTTCATTTGATGTATAAACTTAACCAGTTCTTTTGTTCAAGGAATTATGTAGTCATCAATCATCTAGGAAATATTTTACTGAGCTCTTTAAATGTACAAGGCAGTGCGTTAAGCAAAGAGGATACAAATAATTATATAGTATCTGAGTAGTTAATCACACAGTAGCAGCAATGAGACACACGAACAGAAACTAAGACATTTCCTTGATTCTATGATGCACTTATTTTTCACATTTAAATCTGTTTAAAATCAGGGCACACGGGCTTCCCTGGTGGCGCAGTGGTTGAGAGTCTGCCTGCTAATGCAGGGGACACGGGTTCGAGCCCTGGTCTGGGAAGATCCCACATGCCGCGGAGCGGCTGGGCCCGTGAGCCACAGCTGCTGAGCCTGCGCGTCTGGAGCCTGTGCCCCGCAACGGGAGGGGCCGCGATGGCGAGAGGCCCGCGCACCGCGATGAAGAGCGGTCCCCGCACCGCAATGAAGAGTGGCCCCCGCTTGCCGCAACTGCAGAAAGCCCTCGCACGAACCGAAGACCCAACACAGCCAAAAATAAATAAATAAATAAATAAAGTAGGGAAAAAAAAAAAATCAGGGCACACCATTTAATTGATGGGTGCATTTAATGTGGGAGTGTCTCTTCCCCTTGAAAAGCTGCTATTAAATCAACACATGTGCCTTATTATCCGTGATGTTTTAGAAAGGAGGAAACGCAACATAGCACAAGCTAGTATGTAATAAGTACCATGAGCAACACCAGGAGACTTAAGATTTTCACTAGCTGGATAATGTGAGAATACGGCAAAGCATTTCAACTGGATCTAGAAGAGGAAAGGGCATGACATTTAAGAAGGATCTCCTGTGAATACATAATATGAACTTTCTTATAATCCTGACGACAGCTGTAAATGATAGGAATTAACTTAATATTCTTGATCATAGAAATGAGGTTCAGGTTAGTGAGAAGAAATGTCCTTGATGTTTTCACACTTAGATATCTCTAAATTGAGGTGTACGCTCTTTTCAGAACATAATAATGAATACATCATACTTACTAGGTACTTACTACATGCAGTGTAGTAATGTGTACCATGTATTATGTTCTAAATCCTTTACATATAAGACTCATTTTAGAGATGGGGGAACTGAGAGCTGGAGAAATCAAGTAAATTTAAGAAGGTCACACAACTAACAAGTGACAAAGCTGTATGGATTAAGAACCCCAGCAGTCTCATAAAAGAGTGTGTGTTATTAACCACTATTCTCTGTGCCTCTCTGGACAGCATAAAACACTTTCTCCCAAACTTTTGACTACCCCCTTAAAAACTGTAGTCCCCTGGTTCTTGATTTCCCTTACCCAACTACATAATTGACAGATTTATGATGCAAATAACTTATTGTCTGTTTCTACTACCTCCAAGTAATCTCCTTAAAGGCAGGGTTGTTTGTTTTGTTCACTGATGTATCTTTTCCTGGGACTGTGCCTAGCATAAGGTAGGAGCTCCATAGGTATTTGTTGAATAAATTAATGAATAAATCTTAAAAAGGAGATGAGAGAGTGGATTCCATGAGTGAACAGTAATTGGATAGGAACAGAGGCAGGGCAGTGGGAGTTGTGTTCTGAAACACTGATGGGTGCGTCCGCCTAAGGTGTCAAGTGGGAGCAGAAGAAATGTGTGAGCATTCCCCCCAGAGAGCGAGGCACAAGCCCCCCAGGCTCATCTGCATGAACCTTTGCTCCTTCACATTTTGTTTGTAGCTTGTTCAGCAATACACACTGGAAAGGAGGGCAGGAAGACGTCAAAGTAGCTGTATTGTTCATATTTTTTTCTCCCTTTGTTAACTATTTGCTCTCTTTCCAGCTGACACTACAATTTCAGCGATTTAATGATACAATTGTTTCTGAAAACGACACAGAAACAGACACCCGCTGCCATTTAATTGGCTGCCCGGACAAAGTGGAATCTGCTGTTTTGTAATTTCATTTTTGAAGTGTGTGGGAATCTGGAGAGGCTGGGAGAGGGATAACATTTACTGCCATTAAAACAGGTAAAAACTTCAGGAGGGATATTAAACAACCTATTTAATTAAGGCCTGTCACTTCCATGGCTCACTTGGATACTATGAAGATCACTCAATCCCAGCAAAGACTGCTAAAATTGTTTATCCAATTCAGCCTGCCCATAGGTCAATGGAATTTCACTTGCCATAGGAATTCTACATTATTTTATGTCAAGTTTACTTCGAAGTGGTTTGCTAATCCTAATAAATCATAGCAAGAAGCATAACTCTGTCATAAACGTCTGACCCTTTCTCCTGTGCAGTTTAGGTTTGCTCTATCCAGGTCTCTGGGTTTGCTCTGTAATCAGCTCTTGCAACTCTATACCTGGTCGAGCTCTGCTTCCTTCTCAACATTTGAGGTAATGCATTAAAAACGGTGATATTTATATTTTCTGTTATTGCAAAAAATACCCCTCCTCTACCAAATGTTACAGAAATCATATCAAAGTTGACCCAAGTCTTCATCGTTTTCATTTTTAACATACAAAATGAAATACTGGATTTATAAACAGGCCACTTGACATAGTGAAAAAAAACAGGGTTTGAACACAAAATATTGTGTTACTGATGCCCAGGTGCTAAAGCTAACTGTTGTATACAAAAGTAAGTCTAAACTAAAGATTGGAGAAAGTCTGAAAAGCAGTTCATCAATTTAGTTAACAAAGTCTATGAAAAGAGGTTATAAGATGATAGGCCAATATACCCATGCATTAAATCAAAATTTAAAAGGTATCCTCCCTGTGATACCTGTGAAGAAAGTGTTTCCAGACATCTTTTTTTCTAGGACTTATCTAGTATTACTTCTCCTCTTTCTTCCAGGAGCCTGGAACTTCTTTAAGCTAATGACACAAAAGCTCTTGTTTCACTATTCCTTTTCTTTCCAATAGCCTCACTTCATGGGCCTCAGTTTTGTTCCTGCTTCAAAGTCTCACTTCAGATTATCAGAGCTAAGTATTTTGTAGGTCCTTCTTCCTAGCAAACTAACTTTCTCAAAATTACATATAAAAATTTCATGGAAATATAACAGGCACGTACAATTAAACAGGTGCAACCTTCAGCATAAAGCTAATAGGGCATCATTTGTTTTTTTTGTGTGTGTCTGTAATTAAAATGAGTGTTTGTAATGTTAACAGGATATTATAGAATTCTAACCAACGTTAAGCCAAAAATAGGTGAAAGCCATGACTGAATCTCAGAGTCTGGATGGAAGGAGATTAGTAAGTAATCAGAGAAAGGAAACAAAAAGCACAAGAGTTTTGGGAGAGTGCTAACTTTATGTGGCTCCCAAAGTATCACAGGAAAGAGCATGGAAGATCATGCATGGGCCAGGAAATGCGATGAATAACTTTGCCTATGTTCTAATGGTCAATCACAAGAATTTAACAAGGAGAACAACTGGAGACAGTGGGCCATGGGTGTTCTAACAGTTAATGTCTGTCCCAGATAATGGTGTTGGGGCTCAGGGTAGGTCACCCCAAAATATGCCAAATTGGCATTTTGATTATTTTGAATTAAAGTTACTTAAGAAACAGCCAATGCAAGAGGGGCACTTTGACCCTCCTCTCTGTCTCCCAGAAAGCAGGAAATAAATTGCCCATGTGAAAGGTCCCTTCCTTTGTATCTGGAGGTAGAAGGACATCCTTATCACTAGAGAAAGGAAATTTGGGCCAAGAAACATGTGTAAATAACCTTGCTACTTCTTTACTAATTTACTAAACAACCCAAACTCTGTTTAGATTCATCATTTATTAAGCACCAACAGCCTAAACTTCTTTGTCCTGTCAATTCCTCATAAATTCATTGTTTCTTTTGATGAAAAAGTATAAAAGCTGCCTACTTTAGCCACTTCTTCAGTCTCATTTCTGTGAAGCCTTCCTGTGTATGAACTAAATTTGTTTTTTCTTCTCCTGTTAATCTGTCTTGTGTCAATTTAATTATTAGACCATTTAGAAGAAATCAAGAAGGGTAAGGGGAAATGTTCCCCTCTCTGACAATGGGAGATTAAAAACAAACATAAACAATGAAAGAAAAAAAGAGTTTCCTTTTCATTAGTGACCAAAAGAGAGTTGTCAAATAATTACAAGGCAGCCGTTGATAAGAGTGGTATCAGAAACAAGACACTAAGACATCACAGAGGGAGTGGAGTCCTAGTGGTGAAGTCAGGGAAGTAATATTAGAACCAGACTGTAAAGGACAGCTGGAATTTGGAAGGTCATTCTCCATAAACACAGAGATAGAATTTTTCCAGATATGCAATGAAGAAATAACAAACAGCTTGGGAGGTTTTGAATGGAGGGTATCCATTTAAGGGCAGAATTAGGGAGCCATTTGACAAAGAAGACTGGGTAAGTTGGCTTGCAGCTGCAACATCAGCAAATATAGGCATATACTGAACACTGCTAGAGTATTTAAGTCCTTTTAACAAGAGATCGTTCCTTTTCAATGTTATATCTCCTTAGTGGCTCATTTTTAGCTTATTAAATATGAGGGAAAAGTATTATATTAAAAATTATCTTTAAATCACTTTAATAAGTACCATCTGTAAAACTGAATTTCCCCCTCAATATCACATTATTTGTATATGCATTTTATTATAAATTCCAAATAAAAATTTAATCCAAAGATTCTGAAAAAGTTAGGGTTAGAAATATATATAAATAGTAAAGATATCTAGATTTATAGATATAGATACTACCAACACAGCATGCCTTACTCTTCTTAATGTCATATTCCAAGTGGACTTAGATACAGTTGCAAAGAATGGTATTTATCAACTTACTGTGCATTTGAATAGGAAATTTATGTGGAAAATATCAGTCAGGGTGTAATGGAATATGTACTAAGCAAATTAATATAGTTTTTAACATACAGAAGTTGTGCTATTGAAAACTTAAATATAAAACAAGACTTTTATATGGACTCATGCTTTATTTTTTCTATGAGGTAGATGTTTTTACAGGGGAAAAAAGTGAGGCACAGACACATTTGAAAACTTTTCCAAGGTCATATAAATAGTGGAACCCATTATTTTACACAAATTATGTTTCACCAGGATCTATATACTTAATCTCTGTGCCAAACTACCTCCCATAATAAAATGATATATTTTATGCTCAAACACATTTTCAGTAATCCTTTTTCTTTAAAATTTTCATAGTACTACACTTATTAATTTATCCTCTTGGGAAATAAAGCAAATGTTTTCTCTCATTTCCCTATACCAGAGATTAAAGAGTTATGAAGTAAGTTGCATCTCTATCATATGAACCTCTTTCTATTTTTAGCCCAAAGACCAATTCAGAATGTATAAAAAGAAAACTATAAATGGAATACCACTGGGTCTTGCTAGCAGTATCATAGTTACAACCAAGAAACAAAGCTGAGTATGCAATGTTCATCTTCACTTCTCAGCACAATTGGCTACCAGGAGTCACTTGGAGTGCTATAGCTCAGTCACTGTGCAAACTCAGCTTTTTGGCTAATGAGTGACATTTAGGCAAGCAGAGGACTGATTCTTGAGACAGTTGTTTGAAATCTAATGCTAGATTTCTATCCAATCCAATGTCACCTTTAACTGATAGACTACAGTAATTTCACAAATAGACATTGAAAAGACCAAAAAAGTGTCAGTTACAAGCCAATAACGTATATATTCACTCCACAAATAATTTTTCTGTGTACCAGACACAGTGCTATGGATATACAGTGCTCAACCAAACCTCACAAGGTTGGCCTATTTTGACTTTTATTGCATCTATTGATAAAGGTGTACTGCTACTTTCCTTTCCCACCTAAAACTCTAACTCACCTTTTCATTTCAAATACCTGACCAAACAAAATATCTAATCTTATATATAGAATTTACTTGAATAGCCCCTACATCAAAGTATTGCTTTCTTAGACGTTCAGAATGTTATGTATCAGTTAGGCAAAAAGATCTCTGATGGCAAAGGTATTACCTTTGAGAGGGATAGCCCATGCTTGGAGCAGCCTATGTTTCTCTGAGAAAGCAGAGCAGAGATTCAATACAGAAGGGATAATTTAGCAGATGTACTGTTCATAAGACAAATGGATATAAATTAAATGAAGCACATTCTTAAAGGGAACCTGGGGTCAAAAATGCAATCCACAAAACAGGAAAAAAAAAATCTGAAGAAAATTTCACGGCTATGATGAATTCAACTGAGTAAGAAGAAAGCATATTGTTGCCATTACTTGTGGGATCATAGTTAGGAAGCAGCAAGGTATTTGGGTGGTATTGGTCAGACTCATTAATGAATGCATACAATTCCTGGAATAAGAAGGTTTCTAAAATGAGAGTGCTAGAAGTTGTCCTGTATAGTTTATCTAACACGAGGGCAGAGACCTTTTAGAGCTCTTTCCTTCCTATTTGGATGTTAAAACCAAGCAGTTGACCTTTAAGAAGCTAAATGATTCTTAATTTGCATAAAGCCTTTTTTCGTTTTTTTGTTGTTCCTTCATTATATGGGCAAAATGCTTTAAGACAGCACAGCTACTTCCTATTTGTTTATGCTCCTTACGAGAAAAACAAGTATCCCTTACTTTTCCCTTTCCTCCAAATAAAGTGCAAATTTTAGGCAAACTGGTATCTTCAAAGCACAAGGAAAGTTTTCACTCAGAAAGACTTCTCTAGGAAGAGATAGGTTTCCAGGATAATAAAACTATCATGACATCTGTCTTCTCCTCTACATGACAGGAATTTTCAAGGTAGAAAAGCAGATAGAAAAGAGATTTATTTATTCATTCAACAAATATTTATCAGGAAAAGGACAACTGGGAGGAAATTGGATATTGGATCTATGGAATTTTATGTTTGTTTCTCGGAGGCAAGATTGAGCTAAGGTCTGGTACATGAGATCAGTAATATTTTCTCCTCAAAGTTACTATGGAAATCTGAGCGATTACAAGCACTGGGAAGGGGAGATGTCATTATCTTTAACAGATAAAAATAGATAGAAATTAAGGAGGAATGTTTGCCTCGTTATTTTTTTCACACCAGCTACTTGGTCTCCTCACTTCTGATTTTTCATCTATGTAGTCCGTCCATCATAATGCTATCATAATTTTTCCAAGGCACAGTTCTGATTATAGGATTGCACAGATTAGAACAACAAATAAATAATAATAATAACAAAAGACCAACACCTTCAATATCCATTTTTTGTTTATATAGTAAAATATAATTTTTTAGATCAGGCTTCAAAACTTCCACCAAAGAATCCCAGTTCAACCTTTTGAAATAACATCTCAACTCTTCCTTATCATATTTGAAGATTCAGTCTATCCCCTATTGCCAAAATGTCCCTATTCATTCCACCTCCATGCTTCTCATACTTCCGTCTTGCAAGAAATTATTTTATCCAACCTCACATATCTATATCCCATCCAGCTCAAAAGGCCATTTGCTTTCTTCAATAATTCATTCATATTCCAACAGCTAAAATAAAGCCTCCGTTTTTTGAAATTCCCATTCTACTTTATCTTGACAAGTTAGCAATCTCTACCTGTAATGTCATTATGTATGTGTTGCAAATATTTTTCCAGTCATTTACAGATATTATTATATATAATGTCTTCATAGTAACAAGCTTTCCAAGAATTGTTAGTTTAGAGTCAATAACAAGAACATATCAATCTTTACAGTGTCAACTCAAGTTGATCTTTCACTAGTTTCCTCTTGGCACTATATCATACAACTGTGTATATCACACTAGTTTGGAATTATGTACTATTTGTATCGATCCCTGTCTTTGTTTAATTTCAGAATTGTACAGTACAAAAAGTGGGCACCTTTGAAGTCAGATTTAGATTTGAAACCAGCTCTGACATTAAATAGCTCTATGTACTAGGGCAAACTATCAACAACCTTAGAGCCTTAGTTTATTTCTAAAATAGGGATAAAACCCTTACAATAGTTTTTGAAGATTAAATGGAATGATTCTTATTAAGCACCTAGGACATGGCAAGTCCTGAAATGAATGCCAGCTTTCTTTTGTGACACTATCTCATGAGTTACACTGTCTCTTCTAAAATGAACATCCTGTAACAGTTTCCAAAGTGTATAGCAGAACTGAACACAGGTGACATGCAATTAGTGCCAATGACCATATGCCAGGGATGGAAACAGAGTTTTATAGACTTTCCAACACTGTGTCTGAAATGAAAAGCTATTATTATGCAATGGATAGAACTCAGGTCAAACAGTCTGACATCTGACTCTAGATTTGCAGATATTACTTACTAGTACTGTGACTTTGAGACAGGTCCTTTACTTCTTTGAATCTCCATTTCTTCACCTGCAAAAATGAGGACATTGGACTAGATCCATGATTTTTAATTTAATTAATACTATAAAGTTTATTGGTTTATTCATTCTGTGAATGAAATTTTGTGGAAGTATAACAAATTAAAGCTTTAGAAGTAGAGCTACTCCAGATGATACAAAGAGGAAGTTTAGAGCCTTCACCTTTTGGTCCCTTCCTGTAAACCAGACTAAATCTGGCTTAAATCTAGTCAGAGATTTACAGAGGATTCATGAAGAGTTGTAATAACTAAGCGATCACTCAGGTCTACTCAGAAAGTATGTATAAGAAATGACAAACTTTATCCATTCATTCATGGAGGATATTTAGGTTGTTTCCATATCTTTGCTATTGTGAATAATGCTGAAATGAACATAGGAGTGCAGAAATCTCTTTGAGATACTGATTTCATATCCTTTGAATATATATCCAGAAGTGAGATTACTGGATTAAAACGTAGTTATATTTTTAATATTTTGAGGAAACTCCATAGTGTTTTCCCAAAATGGTTGTACCAATTTACATTCCCAAATGTTCGTTGACAGATGGATGGATAAAGAAAATGTGACTATATATTTGGCTATATATATATGCGTGTGCGCACATACACACACACACAAACTGAAATATTAGTCAGCCTTAAAAAAGAAGGAAACCCTGTCATTTGTGACAACATGCGTAAACCCAAAAACTTTATAAGTGAAATAAGCCAGATGCAGAGTAACAAATACTGCATGTTCTCAATCATATGTGGAATCCGAAATGTCAATTTCATAAAAACAGAGAGCAGAATGGTGGCTCTCAGTAGCTAAGGAGAGTGAGATATGGGAAGATACTGGTCAAGGGGTACACAGTTTAGTTATGCAATATAAATAAGTTCTGCAGATTTAAGGTACAACAGTGTGATTATAGTTAACAATACTGTATTATATATTTGAAATTTGTTACATTTGAAATTTGTTAAAAGGGTGAATCAAATTTCTCACTTTCCCCCACCTCAAATGCTAACTAGATGAGGTAATGGATATGTTAATTAGCTTGATTGTGGTGAATATTTCACAATGTATACATATATATCAATTCATCTATTTGTATACCTGAAATACATGCAAGTTTTAATTAGTCTAAATTAAGTCAGGTAGCCTTTTTAAATTGGGGGAAAATAAATGAAAGGCCAAACTTTAAGCTACTCTTCATATTCACCAAATATTTCCTAAAGATTCACTGAAACTCTAAAAGTTTTCTTACTAGGCATGCTGCTTACATTGTCTAATTAGCTGAAAATTCCAAATTGAAACTCCACAACTCTAATGTTTAAATACAGAAAAAAAAAATAACTAGGTTTATAAAAGTTAATACAACTGACAAATAAGAGTGATCATACACTGATGCTTTATGTTTTAAAAACCATATTGGGCACAAAACTCATGTGGATGTGCTGTCTTCACACTTTAAATATCACTTAGAGTGTGTCATGATGAACACCATATCACAGAATGGCCAGTGTGCAAAAATCTTGCCAGAAATTATACAAGAAATTAAACACATGCTTTGGAGTAAGAGAGATGATTTTAACATTTTAACATTAAAGTTCTGGGAAGTTTACTTAACCTCTAAGCTGCAGCTTATCTGTAAAATGCAAATAACAATATTGATCCTCCCTGCTTTTATGTGTTTTTCTCTTTTTTTTGGTGATTGCAAAGTAATATTCACTGTAAGGAAGCACTAGCTCTTATTAGGTGCCTAATAAATATTAAGTCCCATTTTCCTTCTCTTTTTATGTAACTCCATAAATATAGTTAGCATTGTTAACATAGAGCGTGAAGCAATGTAAGCAACTCAATTTTTAATGATCTCTTTCACAGTGGTTTCTAATTTTCTAACCTTTCAAAGCTGTTAAAATAAAGTCAAATAATGATACTGCTGTGGTATAAGTGTTGCTAGGATCAATAAAGTGTGGTTGTTGGAATAAATTGCAATTAAAGGGGTAGTGCTTGATTGCTTGACAGTAGGTAGTCTTTCTGGCCCAAATAAACTCAAGTGTCAGTCTGATTTACAGGCTAATTAGTATGGACTGCACATGCATTTCATTGGGAGACCATCAGATCATATTGACTTTTATCCACATCATGGGTGTGCCCTTGACTTTGTTCAGTGTCACTAACAGGTGACATGTCCTCTTTACTTGTTTACTTTGTTTATTCAAGAATATAGTCATAATTTTTAATCAAGTAGAACATAGAAGAAATGTAATATGTTTGTAAATAAGCACCCAAACAGCTCTAAAAATTTCAGTACGACTTTCAGTATGACTTTTTCTGTTTCTATACATTTAAGATAAAAACATGCATGAATTCAGAAATGGCATAGGCATCAATATAGCAAAGAAGGATGATTATTATTGAATCTTTGCAGCAATAGAAAAATACACATAAGCAATTAATTTATAGGCTAGAAAATCTCAGGATAGGTATATTTCATGACAAATTAGTTGAATAATCCCTTAAAAAAGAGCCAAATTTTTATTTTCCAAATAAAGAAGTATGTTTACCTAAAGTACAATTTTGTTTATTCCTAATCTTTCTATTTAATGTGGTATTTTATATGTAACATATTCCAATATATTCCCACATAATTATCTAGTGAATATGGGATATTTGTACACTACAGTGAGGTAATTAAACAATCTTTTGGATTATGAATTCCATTAAGGTATATAGTGTGTGTGTGTTTTCTTCTACTATGTATTTACTAATTAGTCTAGTCCCTGCTAGAGAAATAAATTTTTGTTGAATGAACAAATAAAAAATTACAATTCTTTAATAGGAACAATGATATATATATATATAATTTATATATATATTTACATATATAATTAAGCATCTTTTCTATAAGCCCTACCTCCACATTTCTTGTAAACTTTAAAAAAAAGTTTAAAAAAACTTTAAAAAAAAAAATCAGAATCATGCAAAAATACTCTGATGCCATACCTTCTCTGTTATCCCATACTTACGTTAGATACTTATTTTAGGTGCTACTGTTACACCCAGAAAATCCCAATCATACTTATTATAGTACAATTATGTAATTTTCTGTTTCTGAACCCTATTTCCCTTTCCCTACACCTTCTAGAAAGGAAGCGTTTTGTAGGCCAAAGTCAAAAAGACTAATCTTTTTTGTACACTGATGAATTCCCATCAGAGTTTCTGACTCATAGAAAGTGCTCAATAATTATTTGTTGCATAAAGAAACTAATAAAAAATTTCTATTATAAAAAATGATCACAATATTTTGTGACTTTATACATGAAAATATATTTTGATAATTCTGAGTAATCTTTTAACAGCTTTTATATATGACAGTACAAAACTACTGATGCATTAAATTTAAGCAATTATACCAAAAACACAAAATAAAACACTAGAGTCAATGAAAGCATTTTAAAGAACAAAATAGGATCCCAAGATCAAAATGCTGATATAAATGTTTCCATGTAAAAATTAGAAGAAGTCCTTGAAAAAAATATGAAAAGACAAATTAAAAGCAAAATCCATTCCCTGGCTCTTAGGTAATGTCACCCAAAACAAGAACTTGGGCTCCTTGACAGCAAAATATATGTCTACTGACCTTGTTAGTCCAAGGATTTAAATATAATACCTGGTTCACTGTGAGGGCTCAATTCATATTTTAAATGCATTATGAATGAATGAATCAATTACCTGATGCAGAATGTCTAAGAATTGAAAAACAGTGTAAAAAATATCAGGAAAACAAAATAAAGACTGGAAAAATATAAAAATGTGTTATACAGTAATTTAACTAATTAATATGGCACAGACTACATGTGTTGTATTATAAAATGATGGTATTATTTTAAACTACAAGTGATATTAGAACTCCAGAAAAATAAAATATATCTGAATAGATAGGTTTAAAAAAATTCCATGATGAGCCATTACCCTTTTCCATCTTGAGTTCAGTGTCATTAACAGAGTCGAAGATAATATTTGAGAGCATCTTTTCCCCATGTCTGTAGGCAGAACTGGTGGGGAGGAGAGAGCATTTTGCTTTCCTGTCCTTGGGTTATTTGCTGAAATCAATAGTGGAAGAGGATGCACAGGTGTGGATCTGAAAGCAAGAGGCACTATAATTCTAAGAATGTGTGTTCCTGCATAGACCTTACAGCAGCTGTTCAGCTCTGACTGATCTTGGCTATGTCCAGCTGTCTGATTATCAATTTGTGTAAAATCTTGCAATAAAGAGTTACAGTTTTATCTTCTGCATAACCGTGACGTCATTAATAAAGGAAATGTTTAAATACTTATAGCTGTCAGGTGGTCAAATCTTAGGCTATGGGGACCTTTCTCTTCACTATGACACATACTCACCATACGAGTCTCCATCTATTTTTATTCCCATGAGCCACAGACACCCTCACTCCCATCCAGTTGCTTTTTGCTTCGCTGCCTTGCTCCTGCCTGCCCTAACACTCCACTGGCTTTCCTTGGGGCTAGTTCAGGTCAATCCTGCCTTTCACGGGTACATTTTGTTCTTCCTCCAGGTAATTTTTTGTTAACTCTCAGATCAGTTTTTATGAGGCAATATTAAGATCAGTTTGACATTCTAAGTGTAAATTATGTAAAATTGCCAATCACATATGCCTATGATCCATTTTCTTACCAGGAAATGTTGTTTTCTAGATTTTTTTTAAAGAGCACCATTTAATTTTAGGTAAAAGAAGCATCAGAAAATAGTGTTTGGGGGTATAAATTAGAACTCTAACGATTTAAAACAGGGATGATTTGCACATACTACAAGCGCTAAAACACTGCTCCATGCATAGCATATATCATCACTCAGTCAAAATTCTATCCCTCAAAGCAACAAAATGGACTCTGACTTTTTTTTTAAATATGTTCTTGGTCAGTTATTTCATGCAAAATAAACTTGGTATCCCTGTGTTAAAAATGTATCTTTTAGCATATGCTATTATGAAATTAAAAATAGCTTACCTCCCCCATTATTTGAATACATTGTTTGAATACACAGAAACGTGTACATGGTTATTTTCATTTAGTAATATCTGTTGAATTTAGGGTTAATTTTAAAATAATCATTTAGAAATGGTAGAAAATAAATTTAAAAAAGGAGTCATCTGTGGTAAGCAGGATAATTATCCCCTAAACATATTCATGTTCTAATTCCCAAAACCTGTGAATATCTTATGTTACATAGTGTAGGGGAATTCAATTGCTAATGAGGTGAATTTGAGATGGTGGAGATTATCCTGGATTATTCAGGTGTAATCATAAGGGTTCTCATAAGCAAGAAAATGAGGCAGGAGAGTAAGAATCTGAATGATATGATCTGACAAAGACTCTGCTGGCCATTGCCACTGCTCGTTTTGAAGATGGAGGAGATATCTGTAATGCAGGAAGCCTTTAGAAGGTAGAAAAGACAAGGAAATGGATTTTCTCCTAGAGCTCCCAGAAAGAAATGCAGCCATGCTATAAACATTTGTGTACAAGTTTTTGTGGACTTACGTTTTCATTTCTCGTGAGTATAGGCCTAGTAGTGCAAGTGTAAGATCATATGGTAACTCTATGTTTATCATTTAGAGAAACTTTCCAACTGTTTTCCAAAGTGGATGGCACCATTTATATTCATTTACATGATATATACGTTTACGATATATACATTTATATGTCAGCAATGTTTGGGGATTCCAATTTCTCTACAACTTCAGGAATACTGCTATTATCTGACTTTTTACTTATAATTCTCTTAGTGGATCTGTAATGATACCTCATTGTGGTTTTGACTTGCATTTCTCTAATAACTAATAAAGTGAGCATCTTTTTGTGTGCTTATTGGCCATTTACAATCTTTTTTGGAAATTGTCTATTCAAATCCTTCATCCATTTCTAGTATCTCATTAATATAGTTAATAAATAACAACTAATTTGTCCTTGAGAGGATATTATTTATTTTTATTTTTAAAATAGACATTACTTTTTAGAGAAGTTTTAGGTTCACGATAAAATTTAGTGGAAGGTACACATATTTCCCATATACCCCCTACCACAACAGTTGCATAACTCCCCCCATTAACAACACCACTGACCAGAGCTGATCAGAGTGGTACGTACGTCCGTTACAACTAATGAAACTACACTGACACATCATTATCACTCAAAGTCTATAGTTTACATTAGGAATCACTCATGGTATAGTACAGCCAATGAGTTTGGAGAAATGTATAATGATATATATCCATCATTATAATATCATACAGGGTACTTTCATTGCCCTAAATATCCTCTGTGCTCTATCCATTCCTCATTCCCTGCAGTCCCTGGCAACCACTGATCTTTTTATTGTCTACATAGTTTTGTCCTTTCCAGAATGTCATATAGTTGGAATCCTATAGTATGTAGTCTTCTCAGATTGGCTTCTCTCACTTAGTAAAATGCATTTAATGGTCCTTCATGTCTTTTCATGAATTGATACATCATTTCTTTTTGGCACTCAATACTATCCCATTGCCTGGATATACCACAGTTTTTTTATCCATTCACCAACTGAAGAACATCTCGGTTGCTTCCAAGTTTTGGCAATTGTGAATAAAGCCTCTATAAACATCCTGTGTACAGATTTTTTGTGGACACAAGCTTTCAGCTCCTTTTAGTAAATACCAAGGAGTATGATTGCTGGATTCTAGCATTGTAAAAGTATATTTAGTTTTGTAAGAAACTGCTGAATTGTTTTCCAAAATATCTGTACCATTTTGTATTCCCACCAAGAATGAATGAGAATTCCTGTTGTTCCACATCTTCGTTAGCATTTGGTGTTATCAGTATTCTAGATTTTGGCCACTCTAATAGGTGTGTAGTGGTATCTAATTATTTTTTTTTTAATTTACATTTCCCTGATGACATACGTAGAGCAATGTTTTATTTTTTTTAACATCTTTCTTGGAGTATAATTGCTTTACAATGGTGTGTTAGTTTCTGCTTTATAACAAAGTGAATCAGCTATACATTTACATACATCCCCATATCTCCTCCCTCTTGCGTCTCTCTCTCTCACCTTCCCTATCCCACCCCTCTAGGTGGACACAAAGCACCGAGCTGATCTCCCTGTGCTATGCAGCGGCTTCCCACTAGCTATCTATTTTACATTTGGTAGTGTATATATGTCCACACCACTCTCTCACTTTGTCCCAGCTTACCCTTTCCCCTCCCTGTGTCCTCAAGTCCATTCTCTATGTCTGTGTCTTTATTCCTGTCCTGCCCCTAGGTTCTTCAGGACAGGAATAAAGACGCAGACATAGAGAAAGAACCTAAGAGCAATGTTTTATATACTTATTTGCCATCTGTATATTTTTGAAGGTATCTGTTAAGGTCGTTGGCCAATTTTTAATAAGGTTGTTTTCTTATTGTCAAGTTTTAAGAATTTAAGAGTTCTTCATATATTTTGGATAACAGTCTGCAATAGACTGAATTATTTGTGTCCCTCCAAAACTCATATGCTGAAATCCTAACCTCTAATGTGATAGTAGTAGGAGGTGGAGCCTTTGGAAGGTAATTAGGTCATGAGAACTTATAAATGGTATTAATGCCTTATAAAAACTATTCCAGAGAGTTTTCTTGCCCTCTTTCTGCTATGTGAGGGTACAACAAGAAGTTGGCAGTCTGCAGTCTGGAAGAGAGCACTCATCATACATCAAGTCTGTTCGTGCCTTGAGCTTAGACTTCCCAATCTCTAGAAATGTGAGAAATAAATGTTTATTATTTAAGCCACCTAGTCTGTGTTATTCTGTTATAGCAGTCTGAACTAAGACACAATCCTTTATCAGATGTGTCTTTTGCAACTATTTTCTTTGAATGTGTCTGCCACAGAGCAAAACTTTTCAATTTTAATAAAGTCCACCCTGTCAATTTTTTTCATGGAGGGGATACTATTTAATATGGTGGTTTCAGTTATAGAGAACAAATCAGTATACCTTTAATGTGATGAGAACTTGGAGAGAAAATAAAAGATACAGTATGGGACTTGGATGTCACCAGAAATTTACACTGATAAGACTGGGAAATTTTCAGGATCATGTTGCTACAAAGCAACTCAGCATCACCCCTGTATCTTTCAAGTAATAAAAACAGAAATATTAATGATGCTCGTTAAGGCAGGTGGATGGGTAGAACTAGCCTGCAGGGTGGTATAAGTTCACAGGCTATAGAATAATATAGATTAGACAATAGTTCTTGGATTAATAAATAGACCAATTACATTAGGTACACTTTTCCCCCCCTCTCTGTATTTTATCATAGGGATGATGCACCTTGTTAAGCCCTGTCAACTTGTGTTTCAGCAATTAATTAGCAAGCAATTTCTTTTTATGGTCAAACATAGTCAAATGGACTAAGAAATAACATTCAGAATATAAAAAATTAATAAACAGAAACCTCAATTAGAGTTGGGAAACCAGAATGGGGAGCTGTCACACCCTCTGATGACAGTGGAGCCTAACACGAAGAAAGACCCTTCTTCTTTCCTAGCAGGGTCTCAGCCAATGAGAAGCCAGGAACTCTTTGTTTACTAGAGCCCTCCGATTTCCTTTTCCTCTTTATAAAAGTGTTCTCCTTCCCTTGCTGTCGTGGGACTTGCACATGGCTCCCCATGGTTGCAGACCCCAAATTGCGATTCTCTGTGATCCTGAATATACCCATTTTTTGCTGGAAAACATATGACAGCCTATTTGTTTGAGGTCAACAAGAACCAAGCCAGTTTATCTTGGAAGCAGGCATTCTAAACAATTCTGTAATCTAAAATATTGCCTTTATTTTGCATGCCTTAATTTTATATGGTATTTATTTTACATGATAATCTCTGAAGTGGCTCATATGACCATGATTAAAATCAATGAATCATGCTTTTCCCTGGCTCTCTGCAGTGCCTATCAGATGGTCAACAATAACCAATCTGTTTCTTTCAGTGCCCAATTACACTCTGATGGAGATTAAGAGTCACACACAAACCCTCTCTAAAGAAGGGGGAATGGATTTGTTCAAATAGAACCTCTTATTCACCCTTAAGAAAGGATATTGTGTTGATGCCATAGAGTGATTCCAGAGTGCTAAATAGGCACGTTGGATTCAATCATAGCTGGAACCCTTAGCCCTTAACTGTGCAGAAGCTTGGATCAAAAGCCATCATTTATCTAAGAAATAATACTGGGCAATAAGGGGTTAACATCTTCCAGAAGTTTGAATTCTAATTTTTTTGACAAGTAGAGGATTCCTAAAATTTCATTTTATATTTGCACAAGAAAAAAAGCCTCATATTTCCCCTTTGTTTTTTTTCTTTTTTTAAATTTCTTAAGCTTTTTGAGGAATAAAAATTCAGGGACCTAGGAAAATTCAAAGAGGCATACAAAACAATCAACATGTTCATTTCCCAAATGGTACTTTGATAGTGAAAGTAGATGGATCAAAAATGCAGACCTGCCTAGATGGGTCAGCCACTCTCTTTAGGAAAACATAGCTTAAGAGAGAGATTGGGTTTTGAGTCAATATTAGGTAAGCATGTTAATTTTGCAGGTATTGATAGGCGAAACCGATTTCATTAAGCCTCATTTTAGGAACAGAATGTGGTGGAAAGAGGACTGAATAAGGTGGCTTCTTATTAAATCAAACTGTGGGCTCTGCTTATAGTTCCAATGCAACCCATTTTTATTTTATTAAACTTTGGCAGGTGGTCCATTTTCACCTCATTTTTGAAACTAATTGAGGTGTGTTCACTGAATTGGTAAGAAAACATTGTATTAAAATCCAAACATACAAAAATTACTTTATCCTGTTTAAGTATCAATAGATTGTTATAATTATACAAACACTCCTGCTGATCTGAGTTTTTGTTTCATAGCTGGAAGTACTTAACCCAATATTAGTGCATCGCTTCAATTGGGCAGATTCTTATACTTAATAGTTTGTTTTGACCATTCTCATTCCGATTCTTCTTCCATCCTCTCTACCACATTTCATTTGATTCGGGCTTAATTAACATGCTTTATTGCTATTCATGTAGAAATTTTATGTCACCTCTGTAGACAGACCACTTGAGGTCCTGCATATAAAACAGACAATTGTCTTACATGTAAGATTAAAGTAATGAAATATGGATCACAAGTAGTAATAGCTGTATATGTGTGAGTATGTGGATTTATAATTCCAAGAGCATGTGTAATTGAATGTATTGCTTGTTCAAGCATTCTGAGGTGTTGGATATAAACCTTTCCAACAGTCTATTAGTATTTGATTGCATAATAATGATACTGTCCTATTTCTATTACTCTATTCACTATACTATTTATATTCAATATGTTATTGAAGTGACTTAAGTACAGAGCTTACAAAATAGGATATAACCTATTTTATGCAGGTTTTTATCCAGAGAAATCTATATTAACTCTCATTTTTCTGCTTCTCTTATATAACACCCATTATACTAGTCCTTAAATACTGCAATATCTTTAGGTAACTTTTGTATCATGAAAAGAAAGATGACCATATTGAACAGAGTCAATAGCTGGGTAAAATCCTCTCAAAGTTCTTAAGCCACAAAGAATGTGTATGTGAAGCGAGGTAATTTTCCTTTAACAAGACCCTTAAAATTACCAGAAGACCTACTTTTCATGCTATTTATCAGGTAGTTTGCCAAAAATAATAATAATAATAATGATCTTGAAATAATCATTTCCAATATGCTCAGCTATATTACACTTATATATTTGAAACTCTCCCTTTAAAAAGTCATTTAAAAAACTTTCCCTTATAATCAGGTTTGGGGGTGCAGTTGTTGTCATGTTAATGTTGTTGAGGTATTCCTAAAGTTTGCACCAGAAACAGTTTCTGCAGAAAAAAACTTGCAGTAATGACCCAGTGACACTGATGGAACCACTAACAGCAAAACCTAATGCTTTTCCCTCCCAGGCATGAGACCATCCCAGAGTTTGTTTACTCCACTTCCTAACAGTACTTTTCGGTCATCAATATTAATTGGACAAACACTTTGTTTGCATCATTATAATAAGCACTATTTAACTCCACTATCTTCTGTTTTCAACAATACAACAACCTCTCACCACTCCCTTCAACCTCAGTACTGGAGAAGAGAGGGTTTTGCGAGCATGGGGCTTAAGTGCACACTTTTAGAGGAATCATTCTGAAGTCATTAACATAAAGCCTCTTAAGACGGGAGAGTCAGAATAACCTTATGCTCTTTTAAAAAAATCAAGATTTTTCTTTACCTCTCACAAAATGAGAACATGCTCTTTAAAATCACAGTTTATGGGTTTCCCTGGTGGCGCAGTGGTTGAGAATCCACCTGCCAATGCAGGGGACGTGAGTTCGAGCCCTGGTTTGGGAAGATCCCACATGCCGCAGAGCAACTGGGCCCGTGCGCCACAACTACTGAGCCTGCGCGCCTGGAGCCTGTGCTCCGCAACAAGAGAGGCCGTGATAGTGAGAGGCCCGTGCACCGCGATGAAGAGTGGCCCCCGCTCACCGCAACTAGAGAAAGCCCTCGCACAGAAACGAAGACCCAACACAGCCATAAATAAATAAATAAATAAATAAATAAATAAATAAATAAATTTATTAAAAAAAAAATCACAGTTTATGACAACCTTATGCCAAAATATTTTTCATCAAATATTCATTTCATTTATATCAGGTCCATGTCCAAAAAAGGAAATTTTAATCATTTGTTAGAAAATATAATTTGATAATTTTATTCTATATTACATTAGAAAGTTAGCTCAAAACAGAACCCAAGACTATGAAAATTAAATAAACTACTAGAAATCCTTCAAGCTTTTCTCAGGGATGAACTGAATAATTTTTTTTTGCCTATTGTTAAATATCTGAAACATAAGAAAGACATAAAGAATAATAGAGTGAACTTCCATGTCCTTACGATCCAGCTTAAAAATTGAACTTTATCAATAAAATTAAAACCTTCTGAACTGTGTTTCCAAACTACTGTACATCGTCCCCTCACCCCCTCAGGTTACTAGCCATCTATTTAGTAGTTATATTTCCAGTGCTCTTCCTATATATATAAATATCTCTAAACAATAACAGTACAGTTTACCTGCTTTAATAATATACATGAATAGTATCATCCTTTAAGAATACTTCCGCAATTGCTCAGCTTTAAGTTTATGGAAGTCATCTAATGATGTATATTTATATATATATATATATATATCAATATGTATATAAATTTTGATAGACAATTAAGTTGATAGACATTTAGAACGTCTCCAGTTTTTGACTTTTAAAATGCTAATGTAGACGTATGTGTATTTGTGGATGATATACATGAAAGTCAACCTAGTTTACAGGAGAATTTCCCAGATTCCACAAATACTGTCTTTTGCCCTCTTTATAACCTTTACAATTCAAGTCTCTGGGTTTCTGGTATTGATAAATGTGCACAGAATAGCCACATCTAATTCTTACTTCCTCTTAGGATTGTGTCAAAGATTTTCCTTAAATTCTCTGACTCCTAGCCATGAGTGTACAAGAATATTTCTTGTATTTCATTCAGAAGTTGTTTTGTATACAATTAGTACTGGGAAGGTGGTTTGAAATACCTCGTGTGTCACATTGCTGTAAGGGATCATATGAAGACTGTGGATTATGAGACAACAGCTAGTATGATATCATGTCCTCTTTTATTTTGTTAGGTCCATCTTCATGTCAGTTTTTTACCATAGGGTGAAAAGTACATCAAACAATTCTGGTAGAGAGGAGGGAGGACATGAGAGGAATGTGTGCTGTGTGTCCTTTGTGTGTGTACTGCATGTCATAATTGTGGATGACCTTAACATGTATTCCATTGTTAATTGACAGGGGCATGGTATGGTCAATTTAAAAATATGTTTTCACTAACCAGATGCACATTTTCTCATGGAAGGCTTATAAATATCTTATTTCTCTTAGTTAAATAATCCGAAAACAGGCATCTTAGAATTATATATTATTATACATTTATATTGTGGTAAATTTTCTTTGGGTAAAATAGCTAAGTTCTTTGACAAAATAAAAATCTGCAAAATTTCCATTTCTACTTTGGCATTTTCTAACCATCTGATTTGAGTTACTGAAGAACTTATGAATGAGAAATCTGTATCTTGGTATTTTCCATCTTGTTTCATAAATTTTAGGTCCTTCTGATATTAGCAAACAAAATCCAAAATCTTTCTGGGTCAAATAAATTTGGGGAATATTCAAAGTACTCTGACTTCTCAGGTTCAATAATATGCTTATGTAAACTGCTATATTTTGTAAACATATTTTACAGAGGAATGTTTGGTTAACAATAGAAAGCTTACAGGACAGGTATTCTATAGATGACTCTTGGGAAATGCTTATGTATGTGTGTACTTTAAACACAGAAAGTATAGAAATTATGAAAAACTCTGTATGATATGCCTATTTTAACTAATATACGGATGTGATATATTAAAATATAGGTTAATATTGCCAGTAGAAAGTTACTGATCATGCTTACTAAGCTAAAATCTAAAGTGGTATTAGAGAATACATTGAGATGTGCACTGGGAATGATATGGACACTTTCAGGAAAAATATGAATAACTATTAACTGGATATATTCACATCTTTAATGATTAATTCATTTAATTTATCTTTTTGATTTTCGGTGGGAGGGACCTTTAAAGAAAAAACTACTTTCTTCCTTTTCAGATTTTTAAAAAATTTACTTGTTCGTTCGAACCAAGCTCAGATCTGCTTGGCCAGAGGCTAGTGCAGCTTCCTAAAAGCCTATTAATGCACTTGAGAAATAGCAGCAGCAGGAAGTAAAGTGGCAGAGACACTGCCTCTAGGAGATTATTTGTCTCCTAGGAATTGTCTGTTTTATGCCAGCCATGCCAAACATCAACCAGATAACTTAACCACAAAGGGGCCCAGAAGATTCCCTCCACAAAAATTTCTTTCACATGGGCTTATCCCTGATACTTGAAATGGTATTTCAAAGTGTTGGTGACTAATACTTGAGTTAATCTTAGCGGTTCTGTAGAGATTTAAGCTTTTAAGAAATTCACACGTATTTCATTTATTTAATCATTGCAGTAAAACTATAAAGGTACTTACTATTCTTAAGTACACTTAAGATGTGACAAAGTGAGAGAGTGGCATGGACATATATACACTACCAAACGTAAAATAGATAGCTAGTGGGAAGCAACCACATAGCACAGGGAGATCAGCTCTGTGCTTTGTGACCACCTAGAGGGGTGGGATAGGGAGGGTGGGAGGGAGGGAGATGCAAGAGGGAAGAGATATGGGAACATATGTATATGTATAACTGATTCACTTTGTTATAAAGCAGAAACTAACACACCAGTAAAAAGTATAATATATATATATATATATATATATATATATTCCCGTTATATAGATGAGGAAATGAGGCTCAGAAAAAAAATGTGTAACTATTCTAACACATTCTAGCAAAGATTAGTATATGACTTATTACCCTATTTTTCCCTGAATTCTGGATGGTTTCTATAAGATGTTTATTTCCAAATTTTATAGCTCATATACTCATAAAAATGTTTTAAAAGTACACAGGCACCACCAAAACATATATTACTTATTTATAAATCATAAAATATACTACTATACTATAATAGGGTTTACATATTAAAAAAGAAAACACTGCCAAAATTAAGAAAGGAAGAGCTAAAAAGTATAATAGAAACAGAAAATTAATATTTTTCTCCAAACTCCAGTGGATCATCTTACGTATTCCTGCACTGTACTCCAGTCACTTTTGAGAACACTGCTTTAAAAAGACATGTGTACTACTACCAAACATAAAATAGATAGCTAGTGGGAAGCAACCGCATAGCACAGGGAGATCAGCTCGGTGCTTTGTGACCACCTGGAGGAGTGGGATGGGGAGGGTGGAAGGGAGGGAGATGCAAGAGGGAAGAGATATGGGGACATATGTATATGTATAACTGATTCACTTTGTTATAAAGCGGAAACTAACACACCATTGTAAAGCAATTATACTCCAATAAAGATGTTAAAAAAATAAAAAAATAATTAAAAAAAATAAAGGCAGTGAGGATTATGCTAAATCTTATTTTGTTTAAAAAGAAAAAAAAGACGTGTACTTGATTTTTTCCGTGTTTGATTTGATTTAACCATCATAAAACTAAACTTTTGAGAATTCTCTACTAGAAGTAAGTGTTTTCAGGAGGATTCATCCCTTAGTGAAAATTGGCATTATTGTATAGAATGAATTCTAGTGTCCAGTGGCCTGATTTCAAAATCTTACTCTGACTTGTCATATGGCCCTGAGAAAATTATTTATCCTCTTTGCTCAGTGCCTATAAATTGGGATAAAATTAATACCTACATCATGGAGTTACTAGTTATTGTGAGGATTAAATTAGCTAATATATTATGCAAAGTGCTTAAAGCAAGCTTGGCACATAGTAAGTGCTGCAAACGCATGGGTTAATATTATCACAGCATTATTACATCACTTTGTGACAGTAGGAAAAATGAGATTGTTTACAAATAATTAAAAGATACCTATTACACACAAAGCACAACACAGGAACTAAGTGTATACAAAGAGAAAAAGAAAGTTCCTTGACATTAAAATAATTTGTAATTTAGTAGAGGGCCATGAGATCACTGGGGATGTTTCCATTAATTAGAGGTTAGTTTTTAATGCTTAATTATAATAAAGAAAGATAATTGTGTGGAGAGAGTTTATAAAAATATTTCTAGGAAAAACTACTGACACAGCAATATTGACCATATTGATACAGTAACAATAATGATACATTTCCAGATGCTCTATAGTCAAAAGCCCCAACTACAGTGCTAAGGACTTAGATGGATTAGAAAAACCCTATTAGAAGGCCAATGTATAACATTCAAGAACAAATTATAGGGAATAGGACAAAAGAGGTTGCTGAGATAATGATATTCCACATAATAAATTAACAAAGGTTTGCCTTCATCAAAAGATCATATTCTTGTCCAGAAATTCTTCAAACAGAAAAATCTGCTACCTTAATCATGCAAAGTAGAATAAATAAAATTCATGGTAAACCTAATTGGGAATAAAGACAGCAAATAAATAATGTGCTAGTTTTATTATTTATTTATTTATTTATTTATTTAACATCTTTACTGGAGTATAATTGCTTTAAAATGGTGTGTTAGTTTCCGCTTTATAACAGAGTGAATCAACTATACATATACATATATCCCCATATCTCCTCCCACTTGCGTCTCCCTCCCACCCTCCCTATCCCACCCCTCTAGGTGGTCACAAAGCACCAAGCTGATCTCCCTGTGCGATGCAGCTGCTTCCCACTAGCTATCTATTTTACATTTGATAGTGTATATATGTCCATGCCACTCTCTCACTTTGTCCCAGCTTACCCTTCCCCTTCCCTGTGTCCTCAAGCCCATTCTCTACGTCTTTATTCCTGTCCTGCTCCTAGGTTTTTCAGAACCATTTTTGTTCTTTTTTAGATTCCATATATATGTGTTAGCGTACGGTATTTGTTTTTCTCTTTCTGACTTACTTCACTCTGTATGACACAGTCTAGGTCCATCCACCTCACTAAAAATAACTCAATTTCATTTGTTTTTATGGCTGAGTAATATTCCATTGTATATATATGTGCCACATCTTTATCCATTCATCTGTCAATGGACACTTAGGTTGCTTCCATGTCCTGGCTATTGTAAATAGAGCTGCAATGAACATTGTGGTACGTGACTATTTTTGAATTATGGTTTTCTCAGGGTATATGCCCAGTGATGGGATTGCTGGGTCATATGGTAGTTCTAGTTTTAGTTTTTTAAGGAACCTCCATACTGTTCTCCATAGTGGCTGTATCAATTTACATTCCCACCAACAGTGCAAGAGTGTTCCCTTTTCTCCACACCCTCCCCAGCATTTATTGTTTCTAGATTTTTTGATGATGGCCATTCTGACTGGTGTGAGGTGATACCTCATTGTAGTGTTGATTTGCATTTCTCTAATGATTAGAGATGTTGAGCATCCTTTCATGTGTTTGTTGGCAATCTGTATATCTTCTTTGGAGAAATGTCTATTTAGGTTTTCTGCCCATTTTTGAATTGGGTTGCTTGTTTTTTTGATATTGAGCTGCATGAGCTGCTTGTATATTTTGGAGACTAATCCTTTGTCAGTTGCATCATTTGTAAATATTTTCTCCCATACTGAGAGTTGTCTTTTCGCCTTGTTTATGGTTTCCTTTGCTGTGCAAAAGCTTTTAAGTTTCATTAGGTCCTATTTGTTTATTTTTGCTTTTATTTCCATTTCTCTAGGAGGTGGGTCAAAAAGGATCTTGTTTTTATTTCCATTTCTCTAGGAGGTTGGTCAAAACGGATATTGTTTTTATTTCCATTTCTCTAGGAGGTAGATCAAAAAGGATCTTGCTGTGATTTATGTCAAAGAGTGTTCTTCCTATGTTTTCCTCTAAGAGTTTTATAGTGTCTGGCCTTACATTTAGGTCTTTAATCCATTTTGAGTGTATTTTTGTGTACGGTGTTAGGGTGTGTTCTAATTTCATTCTTTTACATGTAGCTATCCAGTTTTCCCAGCACCACTTGTTGAAGAGGCTGTCTTTTCTCCACTGTATATTCATGCCTCCTTTATCAAAGATAAGGTGACCATGTGTGTGTGGGTTTATCTCTGGACTTTCTATCCTGTTCCATTGATCTATATTTCTGTTTTTGTGCCAGTACCATACTGGTTTGGTTAATGGAGCTTTGTAGTATAGTCTGAAGTCAGGGAGCCTGATTCCTCCAGCTCCGTTTTCTTTCTCGAGATTGCTTTGGCTATTCGGGGTCTTTTGTGTTTCCATAGCAATTGTGAAATTTTTTGTTCTAGTTCTGTGAAAAATGCCATTGGTAGTTTGATAAGGATTGCACTGAATCTGTAGATTGCTTTGGGTAGTACAGTCATTTTCACAATGTTGATTCATCCAATCCAAGAACATGGTATATCTCTCCATTTGTTTGTATCATCTTTAATTTCTTTCATGAGTGTCTTATACTTTTCTGCATACAGGTCTCTTGTCTCCTTAGGTAGGTTTATTCCTAGGTATTTTATTCTTTTTCTTGCAATGGTAAATGGGAGTGTTTCCTTAATTTCTCTTTCTCATCATTAGTGTATAGGAATGCAAGAGATTTCTGTGCATTAATTTTGTATCCTGCTACTTTATCAAATTCATTGATTAGCTCTACTAGTTTTCTGGTAGCTTCTTTAGGATTCTCTATGTATAGTATCATGTCATCTGCAAAGAGTGACAGATTTACTTCTTCTTTTCCGATTTGGATTCCTTCTATTTCTTTTTCTTCTCTGATTGCTAGGCTAAAACTTCCAAAACTATGTTGAAAGATAGTACTGAGAGTGGACAACCTTGTCTTGTTCCTGATCTTAGATGAAATGGTTTCAGTTTTTCACCATTGAGAATGATGTTGGCTGTGAGTTTGTCATATATGGCCCTTATTATGTTGAGGCAAGTTCTCTCTATGCCTACACTCTGGAGGGTTTTTATCATAAGTGGGTGTTGAACTGTGTCGAAAGCTTTTTCTGCATCTATTGAGATGATCATATGGTTTTTCTCCTTCAGTTTGTCAATATGGTGTATCATATTGATTGATTTGCATACACTGAAGAATCCTTGCATTCCTGGGTTAAACCTCACTTGATCATGGTGTATGATCCTTTTAATGTGTTGTTGGATTCTGTTTGCTAGTATTTTGTTGAGGATTTTTGCATCTATGTTCATGAGTGATATTGGCCTATAGTTTTCTTTCTTTGTGACATCTTTGTCTGGTTTTGGTATCGGGGTGATGGTGGCCTTGTAGAATGAGTTTGGGTGTGTTCCTCCTTCTGCTATATTTTGGAAGATTTTGAGAAGGATAGGTGTTACCTCTTCTCTAAATGTTTGATAGAATTCGCCAGTGAAGCCATCTGGTCCTGGGCTTTTGTTTGTTGGAAGATTTTTAATCACAGTATCAATTTCAGTGCTTGTAATTGGTCTGTTTATATTTTCTATTTCTTCCTGGTTTAGTCTCGGAAGGTTGTGCTTTTCTAAGAATTTGTGCATTTCTTCCAGGTTGTCCATTTTATTGGCATATAGTTGCTTGTAGTAATCTCTCACGATCCTTTGTATTTCTGCAGTGTCAGTTGTTACTTCTCCTTTTTCATTTCGAATTCTATTGATTTGAGTCTTCTTCCTTTTTCTCTTGATGAGTCTGGCTAATGGTTCATGAATTTTGTTTATCTTCTCAAAGAACCAGCTTTTAGTTTTATTGATCTTTGCTATCGTTTCCCTCATTTCTTTTTCATCTATTTCTGATCCGATCTTTATGATTTCTTTCCTTTTGCTAACATTGGGGGTTTTTTGTTCTTCTTTCTCTAATTGCTTTAGGTGTAACGTTAGGCTATTTATTTGAGATGTTTCTTGTTTCTTGAGGTAGGATTGTATTGATATAAACTTCCCTCTTAGAACTGCTTTTGCTGCTTCCCATAAATTTTGGGTCATTGTGTTTTCATTGTCATTTGTTTCTAGGTATTTTTTGATTTCCTCTTGGATTTCTTCAGTGATCTCTTGGTTATTTAGTAGTGTATTGTTTAGCCTACATATGTTTGTATTTTTTACAGATTTTTTTCCTGTAATTGAAATCTAGTCTCATAGCATTGTTGTCGGAAAAGATACTTGATATGATTTCAATTTTCTTAAATTTAACAAGGCTTGGTTTGTGACCCAAGATATGATCTATTTGGGAGAATGCTCCATGAGCACTTGAGAAGAATATGTATTCTGTTGTTTTTGGTTGGAATGTCCTATAAATATCAATTAAGTCCATCTTGTTTAATGTATCATTTAAAGCTTGGGTTTCCTTATTTATTTTCATTTTGGATGACCTGTCCATTGGTGAAAGTGGGGTGTTAAAGTCACCTACTATTATTCTGTTACTGTCCATTTCCCTTTTTATGGCTGTTAGCATTTGCTTTATGTCTTGAGGTGCTCCTATGTTGGGTGCATAAATATTTATAATTGTTATATCTTCTTGGATTGATCCCTTGATCATTATGTAGTGTCTGTTTTTGTCTCTTGTAATAGTCTTTATTTTAAAGTCGATTTTGTCTGATATGAGAATTGCTACTCCAGCTTTCTTTTGATTTCCATTTGCATGGAATATCTTTTTCCATCCTCTCACTTTCAGTTGGTATGTGTCCCTAGGTCTGAAGTGGGTCTCTTGTAGACAGCATATATCCAGATCTTGTTACTGTATCCATTCAGCCAGTCCATGTCTTTTGGTTGGAGCATTTAATCCATTTACATTTAAGGTAGTTATCGGTATGTATGTTCCTATTACCATTTTCTTAATTGTTTTGGATTTGTTATTGTAGGTCTTTTCCTTCTCTTGTGTTTCCTGCCTAGAGAAGTTCTTTTAGCATTTGTTGTAAAGCTGGTTTGGTGGTGCTGAATTCTCTTAGCTTTTGCTTGTCTGTAAAGGTTTTAATTTCTCCGTTGACTCTGAATGAGATCCTTCCTGGGTAGAGTGATCTTGGTTGTAGGTTTTTCCCTTTCATCACTTTAAATATGTCCTGCCACTCCCTTCTGGCTTGCAGAGTTTCTGCTGAAAGATCAGCTGTTAACCTTGTGGGGATTCCCTTGTATGTTATTTGTTGTTTTTCCCTTGCTGTTTTTAATAATATTTTCTGTGTATTTAATTTTTGATAGTTTTATTAATATGTGTCTTGGCATGTTTTTCCTTGGATTTATCCTGTATGGTACTCTCTGTGCTTCCTGGACTTGATTGACTATTTCCTTTCCCATATTAGGGAAATTTTCAACTATAATCTCTTCAAATATATTCTCAGTCCCTTCGTTTTTCTCTTCTTCTTCTGGGACCCCTATAATTCGAATGTTTCTGTGTTTAATGTTGTCCCAGAGGTCTCTGAGACTGTCCTCAATTATTTTCATTCTTTTTTTCTTTATTCTGCTCTGTGGTAGTTATTTCCACTATTTTATCTTCCAGGTCACTTATCCGTTCTTCTGCCTCGGTTTTTCTGCTATTGATTCCTTCTAGTGAATTTTTAATTTCGTTTATTGTGTTGTTCATCATTGTTTCTTTGCTCTTTAGTTCTTCTAGGTCCTTGTTAAATGTTTCTTGTATTTTCTCCATTTTATTTCCAAGATTTTGGATCATCCTTACTATGATTACTCTGAATTCTTTTTCAGTTAGACTGCCTATTTCCTCTTCATTTGTTTGGTCTGGTGGGCTTTTACCTTGCTCCTTCATTTGTTGTGTGTTTCTCTGTCTTCTCATTTTGCTTAACTTACTGTGTTTGGGATCTCCTTTTTGCAGGTTGCACGTTCATAGTTCCCATTGTTTTTGGTGTCTGTCCCCAGTGGCTAAGGTTGGTTCAATGGGTTGTGTAGGCTTCCTGGTGGAGGGGACTGGTGCCTGTGTTTTGTTGGGTGGGGCTGGATCTTGTCTTTCTGGTGGGCAGGACCGTGTCTGGTGGTGTGCTTTGGGGTGTCTGTGACCTTATTATGATTTTAGGCAGCCTCTCTGCTAATGGGTGGGGTTGTGTTCCCGTCTTGCTAGTCGTTTGCCATGGGGTGTCCAGCTCTGTAGCTTGCTGGTCGTTGAGTGGAGCTGGGTCTTAGCGTCGAGATGGAGATCTCTGGGAGAGCTTTTGCCATTTGATATTACATGGAGCTGGAGGTCTCTGGTGCGCCAATGCCCTGAATGTGGCTCTCCCACCTCAGAGCCATAGGCCTGACACCCGGCTGGAGCACCAAGACCCTGTCAGCCATACGGTTGCTAGTGTTGGAGGGTCTCCTGTGGAGGTGGGGGGTGGCTGTGGCTCAGTGTGGAGACAAGGTCACTCTATTTTTTTATAATCTCTTTGTTGGATATTATAATTTCATTGATCACTGAAGCAATCTTTAAATATTTTAATATCCAATTAAAGATAGTAGAGTGCACATTTACTTTAGTTTGGCACTCTTTTATGTATAAAATTCCTTAGTTTATGGCTGCAATGTCTGTGTGTTAATTTTGAACGATATGTATTAGCATCATGTCCAGTATAGCAACCTCTCTGAAAATTTTTAGACTTTATAACATAGAAGTTATAAAAATACCCTGTATTTAATTTATTATATTCCACCATTAGTACAATATATACTGTTGTAGGAAAAGTACACCCACTACATAAACATTCTTTAATATAAAATTCTATTTGTTAACTTAAGTGCATTCTATTTCAATATAGTAATAAAATTTCATTAAATAAAGTAGTCCACTAACATTTTATATTTTGAGCTTCACTAAATAATGCATTTTTCTATCATGTAGTATATTATTTTCTGTGTAAGTATTGTATTAAAAGTTATAATTTCTAGGATTGGGGGTTCTTATACAGTAGGCAGATGCATAGAAATACACACTTTGCCATAGAAAATCACATCATTGCCTAATTATTATTGAAATACGTAAGTCAATAATAAAATGTGATTTTGTTGCCCAGATGTGTACATATATTATAAATCTAGTACTTAATACCATGATGTGGAAAAATAATACCAATGGAAAGGGTATTTTTTCTTAAAATTTGGAAATTCTTAGGTTTCTTTATATCATTAGATCTGTCTTTAACATTTGAACATCCATTGGTCAGCCATCCATTCTATATAAATCAAAATAACAGAAATATGTAGTACCAGAAAGTGATGGGTAAATATTATTTTCTAGTATTGTGTATGTACGAGTGCATTGTCTTACATTTAATTTTTTAATCAAAGTAATACATATTTGATTAACAATCAAGTAATAAAGAAAAGCTTATAATAAAAACAAAAGTTGCTGCCTTCAACTTTATCCCCCCAGTTTTGCTCCCCAGAGGCACATATTATTATGTCTCTAAGCTGTTCTTCCATTAGTTTCCTTACCATCTCTTGGTAATGAGTATTTATTTTAAATAACACCCAGAAAGCATTTGGTAGCTTTTAAGTCTTGGAGAATGCTAACATTAAAATATACATAAGCTTTTCAGTAACAAGATTCTGGCACAAATTATTAATGTTTTCTTTATTTCTGGAAGCAATGAAGAAAAGCAATATTAACTAGTATAATGGGTTGAACATAAATCTCTAAAATATCTGTTTTTATAATTAAAAATAATGGTATGTGATGCTGTGAACTAAGTTCTGCAGTGTAATTAAACATATTTAACATATAACTCTATAAGTAATTTGCATAAATTATTCTGCTTAACAATTTTAGTGTACACCAGAGGATACTGTGATTTTTATCAATGCACTCTATTAACTGAATGGATAGTGATATGGTTTTAAAAGTTGAGACATAATTATAAGCCCCTTAGAATCTCCAAATGAAGAGTATTATAAGCTATTGGAATAACTTGCCAAAATTACAGGCAAAATTGCATATGCTGTTTTGAAAGGTGAAATTGAACCTCTATACCTAATCATTTGACAAATACTAACCATTCATTCATATTTTCTCAATGTTCTTTCCAGATCTATTAGTTCATATGCTAGGCTTTTATTCAGAGATATATATAGTATTATACATATAGTTCTATATAATTATAGTCAAAATTTATCCTAACTGAAAACATGGATAAATATTCAATTTTGTGAGATGCATGATGGTACAATAAACTAAAGGCCAAAACTTGAGTTCTGATTCTTGATTTGGTTCCTAAGAGGCCAGTGACTCAGAGCAAGTCCTATCATCAAAAATGGCTTCAGTTTCCTCACCTATAAAATGCAATAGACTTGTACTCATAAAAATCCAAAGAAGTCTCTTCAAGTACTTCACATAATCAGTCACAAGTACTCTCAGTTTTGTTATTCTAATATTTATTTTACTAAATAAGAAAATAACATCATATCATTGTATACCATACTATAAGCATTTGATTATCTAGAAAGGAGACTTTTATCCACATAGCACCTCACATTTTCTTTGGCTTCCTCTATCACTCTATTTCCCTTCCCCCTGCAAAGACAAAGCATGATTTGGGTAGGATATAAAATTGTCCGAGTATAACTATGGGGCAAGCACTACCTTCTCCCTTGTCTCAACCATGCCAAGAAAAGAGTGTAGACGAGAAGTTTTCAAGCATTTTGGTTTTAGAACCCCTTTCCACTCTTCAAAATTACTGAAAGTCCCCCAAAGCTTTTATTTACATAGTGTTTATCTAGTGATTTTACTGTACCATAAATTAAAACGAAGATCATTGGAAATATTTATTTTTATTAACTCATTAAAATAATCTCATAAATGCTAATATATAAACATATTTTTCATTGAAAAATTATTTTCTAAGACAAAAAAAGGGAGAAGAGAGGCATGATTTTGCATTTTTATAAATCTCTATAATGTCTGCCTTAATGGTAGATAGGTGGATTCTCCTCTCTGCTTTCAATCTATTGTGAAATCACATGTCATATAGCCTCTTGAAAACTTCACTGTACACTCATAAAAGAATGAGGGTGAAAAAGACAAATAATTCCCTAACGTTACAAAAAATAGTTTCACCTCTCAGCTCCCCTGAAAGAGTTTCATGCCCAAGCCACACTTTTGAGAAATACTGGTGTAGGGAAAGCCATGGGGGTGAGAAGCAAAATGCTGGGCTTTGAGTAGCAGAGTGTCCAGGTGGGAGAGGGGAGGAGAGGTGGAGGCTCTTTGGCTAAGACCTGTCCATAATGAATTTGTATACAGTTGTGTATACAACACACCTGGTTTATATTATTCTTCAAGTTCTTGTTTTTAAGCAAAGGCTACTTCAGTAATAAACATTCCAAATGTGTGAAGAATTAGCAAGAAATGTGAATTAATTGATAGAAATACTATTTCCACTTATACAAAAAGAAAAAACAATCCTATGACTAGAATCACTATGTGATTGATTAGGTGGCTGTACCAGTTTTGTGAGGCTTTAAATATTATTATACTATTTAATAGGAACAAGTCAGTGCTTGGAGAGATTTCACTAAAATACATGAAAAGATTAGAAAAGAAACCAAGGTAAGCAAGAATTAACTTCCTGCTCATTTACCAACAAACTTTACTAAGAGAGGAGCTGAGATTAAAGACTAAAAGCTTGGAGACATGAGCATGACTCAAAGCAAATTAGATGGGCACGCACACTTTCTCTGCAGAGCACAAAAAAACCAATTATCTGTGCTTGTGCAAAAAGCTTGTGTTTGTGCTTATTTGCAGGAAGCAAATAAAGATTTAAAAATCATTATCTTCTTGCCTAGGTTTTCAGTGCAGGAGAGAATCTGTAGAAGTCAGTCTTCCCTATCAACATCTAGTCAGCATATACCACATCTTAACTAATGGAGATATTTCAAAATCCACTGATGATTTTTTTTTAATTGAGGTATAATTGACATGTAACATTATATTAGTTTCAGGTGTACAACATAATGATTTGACATTTGTATGTACTGTGAAATAATCATCACAATAAATCTAGTTACCATCTGTCACTGTACATAAAGTAGTTATAATTTTCTTAAACTTTTTCTTATGATGCGGACTTTTAAGATTCACTCTCTCAGCAACTTTCAAACATGCAATACAGTATTGTTAACTGTAGTCACCACGCTGTACATTACGTCCCCATGACTTATTTTATTGCTGGAAGTTTGTACCTTTTAACCCCCTTCACCCATTTTGCCCACTCTTCACTCCCTCACTGGTGGCTGGTTTTACCACAGACTTTTTAACATATCCCAAAACTTGAACTAGTTCCTTAAAACTCATTCAGAAAAGAGAAAGGTGCCACTAATAATTTTTCACTAACAACAACAGCAGTAAGGGTCTCTCATACTTACATAGTGCATACCAAATGCCAGGCACGGTCCTGAGTACTTTGTCTATATTAATCCCATTGATCCTCATAACAATATCCTGATGCAGACACTATGATTTCTCCTATTTTTCAAATAAGAAAACCAAGGAATAGAGGAACAGAAAGGCGGAGTGTTTTGTCTTAAGTTGGGGAGCCAGGATTTGAACCTAGGCAGTCTGGCCGCAGAATCTGAATAAGAACTAAGCAGTGACTGAATCTGAGCAATGCTATACAACAACTGAATGTGTAAAAGGTTATCAGGGAAAATTCCACATGTTGAGAGAAACCTACTTGTTTAAATTCTTGCCTTTAAGAATTTCCTCTAGCTTTCTTGGAACACATTCAAATATTAACACCTTGAGTATAAAGAATTTTGCCTATTTTTTTCATCACTGTAACTTTAGAATCCAGAACAGCGACTAGCACAGAATAAATTCTTAATAAATATTTGTGAAATAAAAAGTGTAAAATGTATGCTTAAAAGTAGGTTTATTTCAGAAATTCAATGAAGTGGAGCTGGAGGGAGGGTTGTTTGTTTTGTTTTTACTCTCAAATAACCCTATCTATTGTCAATCTATTACTGATTTCCAGGTGTCCTCACTCAATTACTCTTGAATTTTAGTATTTTAAAATCACTTGGGAATCTTGTTAAAATGCAGACTGTGATTCAGAAGGTCTAGATGAAGCCTGAGATTCTGAATTTCTAACAGGCTCCCAGGTGAGGTCACAGCTATTGGTCTAAGAACTGCTCTTTGAGTATCAAGGTCCTTATAAGCATCTGATAAGTGTGACTTTCAAATTTTAGAAATTAAAGTGACTTAAAAGTCATAACAAGTAACAGAGATTTTAAACATTATGTGCACCATGATTCTATTTTTTCACATACTCCTTTTCTCATTTACACTGTTGCCATTATTTTAGGACAGAATGAAAAGTGACATTTCTCACTGCTACTGGAATGATTGTCACATGGGATGTTAAATTCTTCAGGTTTTACTGGGGACATACTGCTATGATTTGTTTGGATATCTCCAACTGCCAGTGTTTTTGCTATGACCTTTCCTATGGATTAAACATAAATAAACACATATACTTAACAATTTGAAAAGGCAAGCTATCATATAGTTAAGATTAGAATGGAAAAATACAGAAACATCCACATCATTTTTTGGATTCATTCATCATTCCAGAATTAAATAGATAACAATTGTCCAAAAAGCCAAAAAAAGTAATGCTGTATAGTTTTGCGAAGAAAAGGTCAGGTGTGGTTCCCTTCCTTTCATACATGTAAACAGAGGCCACAGAAAACTATTATAGTAATTAGTATTTATTTAGCAAACACTCTTATTGCATGTAATTTGTCACAGAGAATGTTCTGTGTTACATAAATATCAACTTGTTTAATATGCATAACATCCCAACAAGTAAGTACTATTATTATCTCCGTGTTTTATAGGTGATAAAACCAAGGTAAAGGGAATGAGGTCCAGTGGTTAAGATGCCACGCTTTCACTGCCAAGGGCGTGGGTTCAATCCCTGGATGGGGAACTAAGATCCCGCAAACCGTGCAGCCAAAAATACATACATACATACATACATACATACATAAAACCACCATAAAGTGAAGTTAAAGACATCACCCAAGGTCTCATATCTATTTGCTATGATTCAACCCCAGGCAGTATCGTCTCAGAATCTGTGCTCTTAACCACTGTGCCATGGTGCCTCCCTCTATGAATTTCTAAGGAAAAAATATATGTGAGAGTTCCAAAGACTTTTCAATATTATATCCAACTATATCTTCGATTAACCTCAAGAATCAGATGCCTTCCAGCAACTTAGAGTGTCACAAACAAAACAGTAGCAAAAAAATACTCAAGATATAAAATGATTGGCTTCAGGAGTGCCAAGGGAAGTGGGGCAAGGTGGGAGCTAAAGGAGGGCTGGCTTCTCTAACGTAGTGTCTGTGGTTCACATTACTTTGCACTGAGCACACTCTGCTACGATGAACCAATCTACTAACTCTATTGCCTGATACTATCTTTATTTTTTTGTAGCTCCCTGGAATTTCAGAAATATATTTCCAGTTGTCCATTAGACATCTCCCCCCACCTTTGTACAATGGTAATGGAAAGCAAACGTCAAAATCTTGCACAAAATTGTTCCTTCCCCTGAAGTTTTGTGTTGGATAATGATATTACCATCTGCTCATTAATATAATTAGGAACCTCAAAGACATTCTCAACAATCCTCTCCTCTTTTCCACATTATATTTAACTGTACAGTGACTAATATTTTTTCTCTTTTTTCCTCTTTTTTGTAAATTGAAGTATAGTTAATTTACAATGTTGTGTTAGTTTAAAATGTACAGCAAAGAGATGCAGATATATTATATATATATTTTTTTCCTTCTCAGATTCTTTTCCATTATATGTTATTACAAGATACTGAGTATAGTTTCCCTGTACTATACAGTAGATCCTTGTTGTTTACTCATTTTATATATAGTAGTGTGTATATGTTAATCCCAAACTCCTAATTTATGCCCCCGCCCCACTATCCCCTTTGGTAACCATCAGCTTGCTTTCTATGTCTATGAGTCTATTTCTGCTTTGCAAATAAGTTCACTTGTATCATTTTTTAGATTCCACATATAAGTGATATCATATGATATTTGTCTTTCTCTGTCTAACTTGCTTCACTTACTATAATAATCTCTAGGTCCAGCCATGTTGCTGCAAATGGCATTATTTCATTCTTCTTTACGGCTGAGTAATACTACATTGTATATATGTACCACATCTTTATTCATTCATCTGTTGATGGACATTTGTGTTGCTTCCATGTCCTGACTACTGTGAATAGCAATGAACATTGGGGTGCATGTCTCCTTTTGAATTATGGTTTTCTTTGGATATATGCCCAGGAGTGGGATTGCTGGATCATATGGTAACTATATTTTTAGTTTTTTAAGGAACCTCCACACTGTTCTCCATAGTGCCTGCACGAATTTACATTCCCACCAACAGTGTAGGAGGGTTCCCTTTTCTCCACACCCTCTCCAGCATTTATTACTTGTAGACATTTTAATGATGGCCATTCTGACTGGTGTGAGGTGATACCTCATTGTAGTTTTGATTTGCATTTCTCTAATAATTAGCGGTATTGAGCATCTTTTCATGTGCCTGTTGACCATCTGTATGTCTTCTTTGGAGAAATGTCAGTTTAGGTCTTCTGCCCTTTTTTTCTTTTTTAATATTAAGCTGTATGAGCTGTTTGTATATGTTGGAAATTAATCCCTTGATGGTAGCATCGATTGCAAATATTTTCTCCCAGTCTGTAGGTTGTCTGTTCGTTTTGTTTGTGGTTTCCTTTACACTGACTAATATTAATGGCACCTCAGTGTACAACATCAGCTGAAGTCTACATCATCTCTCCTTTGGACTACTGCAGCACCTTCCCAGCTTCTCATGGCTTTAACTTCTCCAATTATTCTTTGAAACACTCATCAGACCTGCTTTTCTAAAGCACATATAGACAGTCTCACGACTTGTTAGCTTAAAGACCTCTGTTGTCCATTCTCTGCTTATAGATTTAAGTCCAAACTGCTAAGTGAGGTATATAAAGGCATTTCTCATTTAACCTCAGACTATGTTTCAAGCCACAGCCTCAACTATTTCTTTTCCAAGCAGCTATATAAGCTTCTTACTTCAGCAAACAATGTCTTTAAAATCTTCTTAATATATACCTTTTTGTTCTGTCCAGAATGTCCTTGTCTACATTTTAGCTTGACAATTTTTATTCATCTTTCAAGATGATAGCTTATACCTGAAGTATTTTCCTACCTTCCCTAGAAAAATGAACTTTATCGCTCTGATTTCCTGTTGTACTTTGAATGTACTTTTTATGAGTCACTCTGCATTATAGCCTTCTAGCAGGTAAGAAAATCTCTCACAGTTTTTGGTATACAGGTGAAGCTCAATAAAATTAACTGAATAAAAAAAGTGAAAACAAATAATTTGGCTTAACCAATGATTTTACATTAATAATGTATTTCATAATTTTGGTCATAACTGAATAATAATAAATTAACTATATATAATATTAATTATATAATAATAATAGTATGAAATTTTGTCTCACACATGCTTATGTCAATGATTTCTCCCTTTTGCATGAAAAAGAATGCTATTTGTAGTCAGCAAAACAATGGGAGTAAAAATACATTGATAGTATCATAAATCCCAAGAATATCCTCTATTCTATTCCCATAGTCATGGCTAGCCAGAGAGAAAAACAGTCAAATGCAGGTTGGTATAGGCTGTTGACTGCCAAGAGAAAAGAAAAGCTATTTGTGTTGAGTTCAATATGAATTTCATTATCAGGAATGTGCTAAAAAAACACTGACACTGTTGTGGTCCTTCTGTAGGTGGTCTGTCTCACATGTGGGAGGTTCATGTTTGGTAGAAACATGCTGTAGTGTTGCTGATATATGACTCTATGATTTATACTTCCCCGTGCCATCCATAAATACAGGTGGTTCCTGCTTTGTATTATGATCTGGAAGCTCAACTGAAGAGAAAACAATCGCAAACAGATCATTTTCTTCACAGTCACATAAACAGCTATGTATATTCAAATTTGAAAGCTTATGTATGAGAGGCTCATTCAAGTTAGGACTTTGCAGTTATCATCTCGACCTCTAGATGGCGACGCAGCACCAGTTTGACATTTGCATTACTTCAATTCACATCACTGGAGTTCCACTACAGTGTTCTCCGGGACATCCAGAAACTATGGGAAGAGCATCCTATCCCAAAGTGGAAGAAGATCTATTAGGTATTTTGAGGAGAGCAAAGTAGAGAGCTGTAGAGCAGAGTAGTGAATGGTGTACTTAACACTGTAGAGTGTTATTACTGATGTATACTAAGATAATCAATAAAATTTCTATATTTTATATTCTTGATATTTTCATAATTACAATCATGGGAAGTTCCAATCATTTTCAAAAGTAGAGTGAATGATGTAATGGCCGTCCATACACTCATAGCTCAGCTTGAGAAATTATCAACACATGACCTATCTTTACTCCTATACACATGTAACATGTTTTTTTTTTTAAAGAACTCAACTTCAATTTACTTTTTTTTTAAATTTTATTTATTCATTTATTTATTTTTGGCTGTGTTGGGTCTTCGTTTCTGTGCGAGGGCTTTCTCCAGTTGCGACAAGTGGGGGCCACTCTTCATCGCGGTGCGCGGGCCTCTCACTGTCGCGGCCTCTCTTCTTGCGGAGCACAAGCTCCAGACGCACAGGCTCAGTAGTTGTGGCTCACGGGCCTAGTTGCTCCGCGGCATGTGGGATCTTCCCAGACCAGGGCTCGAACCCGTGTCCCCTGCATTGGCAGGCAGATGCTCAACCACTGCGCCACCAGGGAAGCACCATGTAACATGTTTTGATGCCACATACATGAATTCATTAAAAACCTCATGATCCCCTTCAACAAAATGACTTTGTGAAAATATTTCTACCTGATATTAACCTTTGAAGGAAACATTGGAGATGTAGTAATTACTAAGAGAGCAAGAGGGGATCTTCTTGGACCCATTTCTTGACCTGGGTGGTGAATACATAGGTGGGTTTACTTTGCTGTAATTCCCCTAGTTACAGACTTCGTGTACTTTTATGCACATTTTACTTTTAAGAAAGGGAAAGAAAAAAAAACAGACAATCAGGAAAGGGACAGAAGCCTTATAAACCCTGGCCTCTAGACGGAAATGGGCATAGAGTATGGAGTTGCTTATCCTTATTGACAATGGGAAACCGCAAAGTTTTAGAGAGAAATTAAGGAGAAAATTAAATTGTACCAAAGCCCTCCACAGAGATCTTTAACATTTACTTCATGAAAAGCTCTTAAAGGCTCAGAAAGTCATCTTGATCTTTCTTTAAGGGGGAGCAGTGGAAGAATGAGCATGCCCTCTCACTTGCCTACACTTTTACCTACTGTGGTCTCCCTTGAGACAGTCACTGCCATTGACGTGGTATGCAGCTTTATGGGAGAATCACCACAAACACTTTACTGAAGTGAAATAATGATGGAAGTTTTACCTCTTGAAAACCCACCAGGAGGGCTTCCCTGGTGGCGCAGTGGTTGAGCATCTGCCTGCCAATGCAGGGGACACGGGTTCGAGCCCTGGTCTGGGAAGATCCCACATGCCGCGGAGCAACTAGGCCCGTGAGCCACAACTACTGAGCCTGTGTGTCTGGAGCTTGTGCTCTGCAAGAAGAGAGGCCGCGATAGTGAGAGGCCCGCGCACCGCGATGAAGAGTGGCCCCCGCTCGCCGCAACTAGAGAAAGCCCTCGCACAGAAATGAAGACCCAACACAGCCAAAAATAAAGAAAGAAAGAAAGAAGCTTTAAAAAAAAAAAAGTCATCTCCACTTTAAAAAACAAAAAACAAAAAACCCACCAGGAGAATAAGTAATAAGCCAGAGGGCAAAATAAACGTGCAATCAATGAAAAAGTAGGAAGAGATAATGGAAATAATAAAAAGAAAAGAGAAAAATAAGAAGGTGGTGAGAACAGAGTACAGAAGAAGCTGTTCTCACTTACCCCAGAAGCCTTCCTTTACTACTCCACCGATTTCCCTCTCCTTGAAACTTCTAGAGTGTTCAAAGTGCTATTTTATGTAAGAGAGGTATAATGGGGTGCAGAGAATACCTGCTTATATTCAGATAGGTCTTGATTGAAACCTTGAGGAAAATACTTAACCTCCTTGTTTTAGCTTATCTGCAAAATGGGGTTAAAATATTTTCCTTTCAGTGATATTTTGATTATTAGACATAAAATATGTAACATAATACCAGTGCACTGCTGGTAATCAATTAGTAACAACTATGATGATAATTAGATTTGTTAGTATTGTCTTTGTACCTAGGAATAAGCCAATGTTATAACAGGTGTTAATGAATATTTTTTCAGCTTGAGAGACAACTGTGGTTTGAGTACAAGTAAAAATAGCCTTAGGGACTGCGTATGCTGCCTTTGACCCATATTGATAAGTCTTTTCTAAAATATGTGGATGAAAAGTATGATTCTTTTATATATGGTGTTTCTATTATGTATGTGACTAATAATGATTCAGTTTACACTTTACTAAGAATGAGGGAAGCTAAGTATAATACAAAAGGAAGTCATCTGGCTCACAGGTAGCAGATGCTACATATCTTCTACAAATATCTAATGGGAGACTTAGAGATGGCTTGCCTCCTCTGGAAATAATGATGAAATATATAGCTCAGTTTCCCCTCTATTGCTGTTTTAAATTAGCAACTGAAAGGAAGTAACACTATTGACAGCAAACATAATTTCTCACATTTCTCTAAATAAATTCAATCCAATAGATTTTGTTTAAATTGCTCAATTACAGGTGCTTCAATGAAAGCAATATGGTTAAAGTTGTAGAGTTTTAATGCAGGATAGATATACTAGAAAGAGTAGAGAGTGTTGTAACTGAGTAGTATTAGAGAATATTTTTCCCTCTTAAAGTTAGATTGTGATCACTAGATATTAGTTTCACTTATGGGAAGGATCTGAAAAGACCATTATAGTCAAGTGTAAACTAATCCTTATAAAGACATATGATCACATTAATATTATAGAACAAAGCTTGAGCATAATTTAGACCCATTTTGGAATGGTGGTGAAAGGACATATGACACATCATGATACAGAAGTTTACTGATTCCAAGAAGGAACTTTCAGAAACATTGTTACCTAATTAAATTAGTGATTTTCTTGAGCATAAAAAAAAAAAAGTAGCCAGAGACTATGATTAAACAGAAAAACACAAGACAGGGTTATCTCACTCATTTTAGTGGCTTCAGTAGTATTTGTTGTGAAAAACGTGTTTTTATTATACTGGATAAAATTAAATAAAACAATTGAGGCCATAGCATCACATGTCTCAACTTAGGTATGCAACATGGTAAAAGATTGTGCTAAACTTGGATTCAAAAAATCCACAGACAGATGGACCTACAGAACATTATGCTTAGTGAAGTAAATCAGACAGAGAAAAACATATACTGTATGATATCACTTATATGTGGAACCTTAAAAATAATACAAATGAATCTATACGCAAAACAGAAACAGACTCACAGATATAGAAAACTAACATGTGGTTACCAAAGGGGAGAGGGAATGGGGGAGGGACAAATCAGGGGTTTGGGATTAACAGATACAAAATACTATGTATAAAATAGATAAGACACAAGGATGTACTATATAGCATAGAGGATTATAGCCATTATCTTGTAATAACTTGTAATGGAGTATAATCTGTAAAAATACTGAATTACTATGCTGTACACCCGAAACTAATGTAATACTGTAAGTCAATGATACTTCAATAAAAAAACAAAAGATTCACAGACTATTTCCTGTTTTGTCATTTACTAACTATTTAAACTTGTGCAAACTATTTTGCCTCTTGGAAACCACTTCCTTAATCACAAATAAGATGTTGGGCCTCAACAAATACTTTCTAAAATTCTTAGCAGTTTTAATGTTTTAGGATTCCGTTATCCTTTGTACTGTATTCAACTAGCATATTGCATCTATTTTTCTAGAAGATTAAACATGAAATGACAGGTATGCTTCAATTCTAGTAGCCAGGAATCTAGTGTCCTTGTCCTGGTGGTGTGGTGGCAGTAAGGGTGGCTAAGTGCAGAGAGAGAAAGAGAACAAAGAAAGCAGGTGAGATCTGGGTGCATTTCTATGAAACGCTGCAATTGTAAGAAGCATCTAACATCACCCTTGAAAGCCAAGCATTTGCTCTATGTGTAAGAATGAGACTAGTGGAAATGACTCCCAATGATCTTTTAAAGAAACACACCTCATAGGAAAACCTCTCTTCTGAATAGCATCCCCTTTAAATTACTTCTTATAAGTAGTAACAACTGACTTCTCTTCACCTGCCCCCATTCTCCCTCTCTATAAACAGAATATTTCACAGGAATAAAGCGTTCTGGATCAGACACCAAAAATGAAAAATTAATCAATGTCCTCCAAAAGGATAGCAATAAATGAGCTACACAGTACTTCAGAATTTTTTTCAAATGAACAACAAAAGATAACTTCTCAAGTAAGATTTAAGAAAGTGCATGTAGCATGTCATATCAAAAGGAAACATGGGATTAAGAAAAGAGCAATAACGATAGCTACTAGGGAGCTAGTGCTTTAACTATGGGCCCGACATTGTCCTAATACTTTACACGTATTTTTTCATTAACTATTCATAGCCACACCATAAGGGAGACACTAACATTATCCCTGTTTTCCACATGCTGAAACTGAGGCAAAGAAAGATCAAGTGGATTGACTGAGGTCCCACAGCTCAGAATGGCAGATAGGACTTGAACAAGGGACTCCAATCATTACACCATGCTGCTTCTCAGCAGACTGTTGTCAAGTCACATATTTCAGAAGATTCTTTATTTTCATTGTTCCTCATATGTTCTGTAGCCTCTGACTTTTCTTCTCATTAAAAAAAAAATTAATGAATCAGTGAAAGGAAGAATCACAACATATGTTCACTAGCAAGCCACATAACCAACTGAGAGTAAATGTATTAATTTACTTTTAAACGGAAGCTTCTAAGACCATGCAATATTTTACTTTCTTGGGGCAATGCTATTTTTAGTGTAAGTATTCACTGACACAGTACAATGTTTATTGTTTCATGTCAACATAAAAATCAAATAGTTCTCTACTATACTTCTTCATGTTTGGCCTTGGGAAACATTTATGCAGAATTTTAAAATACGTTGAATTGGACTAATCAAATCAATAATTAAATGACGCAATTTTGCATTGAGGTCTGCGTATAAAATTTCTGTAGACAGAATAGGGTTTACTTATCTAACTGTATTGGGAAATTCTCAAAAATATACTATGTTTAAATAATAGTTGATATATTAAGAAGCCAGCACATTTTCTTAAATATTAAACATAAGTAAATGGATTCTAAGAGGCAAAATAGTTTGCACGTTTGAATAGCTAGTAAATGGCATAATAAGAAATTATGTGTGTGTTTACGACAAAAATCCATCTATTCAGCTTTTTTTTTCCATTTTGAAATGCATTAATGCATCTGCTTTAATTAAAATGTCTCCCCTACTCACTTATTTTTGGTTTCTTTAGTTGAATTGATTTCTTTTGTTGAACTTTGCTTATTTTTATTCTTTCTTGGTTGGTATTGAAAAATGTTTAAGCTATGATTATTCTTGTGTTCAACCTTGATTGTATCCTAGAGGCTTTGATGTAGAATGGTATCAGTAATTTTCTTTTTTCTAGATAGCTTGTGAATGAAAGAACGAATGAATGAATATATGTATATATGACTAATGTATATATGACTAAATAATGGCTTAGGAAAGAGTTTTAAATTTTCCAAAAAAAACCCTTAGTAGTTGATATTTAGTTTTGTTACCCATTTAATTAATTATTTTTATTGAAGTATTGTTGATTTACAAGTTATGTTAGTTTCAGGTATACAGTAAAGTGATTCATTTATACATCCATTTTTTTTTCAGATTCTTTTCCCTTATAGGTTATTACAAAATATTGAGTACAGTTCCCCATACTATACAGTAGGTCCTTATTGTTTATCTATTTTATATATAGTAGTGTGTATCTGTTAATCCCAAACTCCTAATTTATCCCTCTCCCACCCTTTCCCCTTTGGTAACCATAAATGTGTTTCCTAAGTCTGTGTTACCTATTTTAAATGGTATCATTTTTCTGTCTTTTGGAAAGTTTATGGAGATTTTTTGTGCCCTAATGTATGACAATTTTTAAAAATGTAATGAAGGCATTTTTCTTTCCTGCTCATAGGCTAGATATCTATCAGTAATAGTAATATGTAATAACGTTAAACTATTCAGGTCACTGTTCTCAGTCGTTTTTATGTTTACATATTTTAAACAGATATTGATAAGAGTATATACAGTGTCACATGTCCTCATGTTTCTGTTTTTCCTTTTGTTTCCAGAAATTTTGCTTAGATAATTTTAATGTAATTCAGCATTTCAAATAGTTAATGACAGCTATCTGAATTTTAGTTCACACCCCTTATTAGTAAAAGGGGATTGTCTTATTCCTTTTTTGTACTTTTTACCTTGCATTCAACTTTATTTACCATTAACACTTTTCATCCCCATGCCATTCTCCTTTGCCTTTTGCATTGCTGCCTATCCTTTTATTCTAAACCTTTACATGTCCCATTACATCCTCAGCACCTAGCACGGTGCTGGCTCATGGTGGGCACACAGCATGTTACAAAATGGAAGAGTGTAAGTTTCAGTCATCTCATGACTTTTCAATAAACTAACATTTCAATCAATGTTTAAATGCATAAAACCTCATTACAAAAACTGACTAGAATATGGACCTAAAGGTAGGACTAAATGTATATATAATGCTTATCTTCATAATTTAAAATTGATAAATTTTATAAAAATTCAATACAAAGTAGTAGGCATCTACTGAGTTAAAAATGAGGTTGACATACTAAGATTGTGAATAAAGTCAGTTAAAACACTCAACTTCACAGAGTCAAATATGAGATTGCATTTGATAAACTCATTTGAATTTAGTCTCTACCCAAACCTATTTATGTTTTCAAATAATTTCCTTTGCTTTCTGTACTTGTACAACTCTGGGCATCTAATTTGCAGATTACAATGTATTTAAATACAACTAAACTTTTAGTATATGAACTTTATCAGCCTTGCCCATATATTTATCCATCATTAATTAGATCATCACTTTACTCTGTGAACCAGTATGTAAGTGCACGAAATAAGTAACATAGACTGGACACTGGATCATTAGTTAAGACAATGCCTTTCAACCACTGTGTGGAGCCAAGGAAAGAATAGAGACTCGCTTCCCTTGTTGCTGGAAGTTAGGGCCTTCCTCCATATCCATAATGCATCTCGATGATCTTTATTTCAGTTTCTCTTTTCTTGCTCCTTCTTTTACCAATATTTGTTCCACTTACCCTTTTTCAAATACATCACTTTTTATAGCCTTGCCATATTTCAGTTTACTTAAAAATTAGAAGATGTGGCGATATCAAGCCCACATTTGCACATGTCAACAACCTGCTGGAACTAAGCAGCAGCTGCCCTCTGGGGCCAGAAGTATACTTTCATTTTGCCACATTTGATTCCTGATCCACTTCATTTACTTCCATTATCAAGATGCTCTTTTAGGCTGTTAAGGTCACATCCATCACAGAATATCTAGCCTGGTGTTTGGTCTGCTCACCTTCACAAACTTCTTTGTTTTTATCAACACTCATCTGCCTTTATTTAGTGCAAATATTTTCTATGCTTCTTTAGCTGTGAGATATTTGAAAATGGTTATGTATAAATGAGAATTCTTAGGAAAACTCCTCTTGAAGGGCTTATGTTCTCTAAGCAAACACTTCCTTATAAGAGTTTATCTGTCTGGTCACCAGAAGGACACTTAAGTTAGTTGATGCTACAGGCTCTAAGTCACAAACAAGGTGATGCCATTGTGTTAGAATATAGAAGTTTGAATTTGTGGGCAAGAATGATTAATCATTATGATTGTTGTTAGTTTTAGTGGTACTGCTTTACCTAGAGGTTCATTGCGCATATAAATATGTGACACTTCCTGATAAATGCCATGACAGGCAAGTTAGTTACACAAAGCCTCCCCCCGCCACCTCCCCACCCCCATGCTCTTTCAGGGAGAGGCCGGTGCAACAGGAAAGCACTTTGGTTCATGCTCTTGCCCCACCTGATGGAACCTGCCCAAAGAAAGATTGTCACTCCCTTGACCAGATGAGCCAGACCCTGGATTCCTCAGGGCTCTACAAACTGCTAGATCAACACTTGGATTAGAAAGCCCAAAACCCTTAATCCTTCCAGGGCTCAGAACCTTCTTCCTTCTCCCTGTTCATCTGAAGATAGGTGGAAGGTGGTAAAAAAAAAAGTGTGATTTTGTTTTCCACACATCTGCTATTTCCACATTCCCTGTGTTCAGGCCCACTTATTACAAAAAATTAACTTCTCCTTAGTTCAGAACTAGGACATCTGTCTTGTACAATCAGTTAATTTCAGTTTTTTCTGATATATACATATATGACTATTTGAAAACAATACTGAAGTAATTTGTGAGTTCTTACTAATCATAAACAGTTACAAAATTTTGAAATCTGAAAATTTACTCTATATCCCCAAGTTTGAAGGTGCTGTGAAATATTGGTTTCAAGCAACATGGGCAGTTTAATAATTATTAAATTATATAAAAATGTATTATATTATATTAAACTGAAGAAATATTAAACAACCAGACAAATTATCTTTTGAATTATGAATTATTGAAGCTACACATTTACAGCTCTGGGTTGCTTACATGAGAATAGTTTTCTTATGTAAATTGTCTGAATCAATAATGGACATTCAAAAACTTTGAAAAAATAAAATAGAATACTAACTTTTTTCTGTTCAACAGGATAGATATTTCCAGATCAAAGCTAACTGGGGGGACTTCCCTGGTGGCGCAGTGGTTAAGAATCCACCTGCCAATGCAGGGGACATGGGTTCAAGCCCTGGTCTGGGAAGATTCCACATGCCGCAGAGCAACTAAGCCCATGCGCCATAACTACTGACCCTGCGCTCTAGAGCCCGCGAGCCACGACTAGTGAAGCCCGCGTGCCTAGAGCCTGTGCTCCGCAACAAGAGAAGCCACTGCAATGAGAAGCCTGTGCACCACAACGAAGAGTTGCCCCCACTCACCGCAACTAGAGAAAGCCCACGCACAGCAACAAAGACCCAACGCAGCCAAAAATAAATAAATTAAATAAATAAATAAATTTAAATAAATAAATAAATAAAAGTTCCGATTACATCATTAAAAAAAAAAAGCTAACTGGGGCATTCAGTGAGCAAGTGACTAAGTACCCATTCTAAGTAGAGCCATGGACTTGCATTATCATGTTGCTGGACCAAAGTGAGGCTGTGTGCTACAAATTATTTGAAGAATGCTTTTGGGGGTAATTCTGTACATACAGAATTAGATTTATTTAAAACTCTAACTCTTATCTTTTTATTTCTTTTTACTGTCTACATTATTATGTGCATTGCTGCCACAGTTTCACAAGTTACAATGTTCCTTCATGTCCTCTGAATTTTATAACCCTGAGACTACTTAATTGTCATTTCAACCTGTTTACAGCAAATGAGGAGAGGATATCTGAGATGTATTTTTAAATACTCTCTAATCAGACATGTGATGAATCCCAAAGCAAAACCATGATAGTGTGTTCTATACTTGCTAATAAGATTCCCTTGGAAATAACAAACAGAATAGTTCAGTAATTTAAAAACTGGCACATTATTGCTTTAATAGGAACTGTGAATATTTTATCACCATAATCCCCAATGAATAATTCTGCTTTGTTACTTTCCCTTCAAGGAGAAGAGTACTTGAAGTTATGATATGCAATGATAGAATCTCTTGAAAACCTTTGAGATCCTTTACCAAGTGACTCTGAAAATCTTTGATATTCTCCTCAGAATATTAAGGGATAGTGTTCAAAACGTGAAGCAATTATTTGTCAAAATTCTCTAAACATTGAGATTAGCTTATTGTGCCCTATATTTAATTTGCATTTTATCTTCTCATTTATTTCAAATCGGTTGCATATTAAGTAGCCTTCTTTTAAGTCTCTAGGATTTCTTCATTAACATTGTCCCCTGCCTTTTGTTATAATGTCATACACCCTTATTCGCACAACATTTCCATCAAAGACACTTTATTGAGTAACTACAATGGCAGAGAAAGTAATGCTCATCAAATATTGCATGTGCTTACCTACATTTCTTGGACTACGCTGCAGTTTGTTAGAGATTATAAGACTAGTTATGGCCAATGTATGATGAGCCAAAATTTTGTCATTTTTATCAGATATTCTTAATTGCAGACATGCTACCTGTATGTTCTCTTTTTCTGGCTTTATTGTGACATAATTGACATGCAACATTGTCTAAGTTTAAGATGTGCAACGTGTTGATTTGATACACTTATACATTGTGAAATTATCAAAGTAGGGTTAGTTAACACTTCTATCACCACACATACTTACTATTTCTTTTTAGTGGTGAGAACAATTACCATCTACTGTCTTAGCAGTTTCAAGTATATAATACAGCATTGTCAGTGATAATCACCATGCTGCACATTAGACAACCAGAGGTTATTTATCTTATAACTGAAAGTTTACACCCTTTGACAAACATCTCCCCATTTCCCCCATGTGTCAGTCCTTGGTAATCACCATTCTACTCTATGTTTCTATGAGTTTGGTTTCTTTAGATTCCACATGTAAGTGATATCATACAGTATATGTCTTTATCTGTCTAACCTCACCTAGCATAATGTCCTCATGATCCACCCATGTTGATATAAATGGCAGAATTTCCTTCTTTCTCATGGCTAAATAATATTCCATTGTATGTGTGTGTATATATATGTCACATCTTTTATCATTGATCCATTAATCTATTGACAGGCACTTAGGTTGTTTCCATATCTTGGTATTGTGAATAATGCTGCAATGAACTTGGGAGTACACATATCTCTTCGAGATCCTGATTTCATTTCCTTTGGATATATACTCATAAATAAAATTGCTGGATCATATGGTAGTTCTATTTTTAATTTCTTGAGAAATTTCCATACTGTTTTCCATAGTGTCTGTACCAATTTACACTCCCACCAACAGCGCACAAGGGTTCCCTTTTCTCCACATCCTCACCAACAAGTGTTCTCTTCCTTTTTTGATGGTAGCTATTCTAATAGATATAAGGTGATATGTCATTGTGGTTTTGATTTGGATTTCCTGATGATTAGTGATGTTGAGTACATTTTTATGCACCTATTGGCAACCTGTAGGTCTTCTTTGAAAAAAGAAATGTCTATGCAGATCCTCTGCCCATTTTTTAATCAGGTATTTTGTTTTTGTTTTTTGTCTGTTTGTTATTGAGTTGTATGAGTTCTTTATATATTTTGGATATTAACCCCTTATCTAATAAATGGTTTACAATTTTTTTTTCCATTCTGTAAATTGCCTTTACATTTGTTGATTGTTTCTTTTGCTGTGCAGAAGCTTTTTAGTTTGATGTAGTCCAATTTGTTTAATTTTACTTTTATTGCTTTTGCTTTTGGTGTTATATTCAAAAAGTCATTGCCAAGACTAATGTCAAAGAATTTTCCCCTATATTTTCTTATAGGAGTTTTAATATTTTGGGTTTATGTTTAATTCTTTTATCTATTTCAAGTTAATTTTTGTGAGTAGTGTAAGGGGTTTAATTTCATTCTTCTGTATGTGGTTATCCAGTTTTTCCAGCATCATTTATTGAAGAAACTATCTTTTCCTCACTAAAATATTATTGGTTCCCTTTTCAAATATTAGTTGACTATATATGTGAGGGTTTATTTCTGGGCTCTTGATTCTGTTCCATTGCTGTTTGATTACTATAGCTTTGAAATCAGGAAGTCTGATGCCTCCAGCTTTGTTCTTTCTCAGGATTGCTTTATCTATTTTGGGGTCTCTCATGGTTCTATTAAAAATTTTAGGACTTTTTTTTTTTTTCTGTGAAAACTGCAACTGGAATCCTGATAGAGATTGCATTGAATCTATAGATGGCTTCAGGTAGTATAGACATTTTAACAACATTGATTTTTCTGATCCATGAACATGGGATAGCTTCCATTTATTTGTGCTTTATTCAGTCTCTTTCATCAAAGTCTTATATTTCTCAGTGTATGATCTTTTATATCCTTAGGTAAATTTACTCCTAAATATTTTATTGTTTTTGATGTTATTATGAACGGGATTGTTTTTTTTTCTTTTTCAGATCTTTTGTTGTTATTCTACAGAGACATTACTGATTTCTATATGTTGATTTTGTACTTGCAAATTTACTTAATTCATTGAGTAGTTCCAACAGTATTTTGGTGAAGGTTTTAGGATTTTCTATATATAAGATAACATAATCTGCAATTAAAGACATTTTTCATTTTTTCTAATTTAGGTGCCTTTTATTTCTTCGTTTTGCTTGATTGCTCCAGCTAGGATTTCCAGTACTATGTTGAAGAGAAGTGGTGAGAGTGGGCATTCTTGCATTGTTTCCAATCTTAGAGGAAAAACTTTTCATCTTTTTAAACTTTTAATCTTTCACCTTAAGTATGATGTTGCTGTTGTGTGTGTTTTTTTTTTTTTTTTTTTTTCCTCTAACAGTATGCTGGAACTTCTCCACTGGAAACCTAAACTTCCACAAAGGCTCTCTTGTCTCTTGTCTGTGGGTGATTGTCTAAGATGGAGCATCCAAGGGAGTCTTGGACTGAAGCCAACAGGGGCTATACAGGTCTCATGGACCACTGCAGGATACACAAGTCAGCCAATACTGAGCTCTGTATCCCCATTAATTGATGAGCAGGGGGGTGAGACTCTTTCCCAGTCCCTTGTGTATGGTGCTGGATCCCACAGAGTTCCCACAAAGGCACTTTTGCCTGTGGATAAATTTCCAAATTCCAAATTTATCCACAGGCAAAAGTGCCTTTGTGGAAGGGGTCCCTTTGAGGGAGGGGAGTGATGAGGGATGTCTACTTAGCCATGTTGCTGATGTCACTCACCGTATGTTCTTTCTTTTCCTGATGCATCAACTTTGGAAGCCTTGGATCTGGACTGTTCAGCTACTAAGGACTATCCCAATTAATACAGGCACTAATCAACACAGCATAAGTAAATGAGAACAAAGGGAAAATTATAGAATACATAAGGAATTTAAGGAGCAATATATATTCTAGCCTCCTTTGTCATAGGTTAGGTGACCATAGGTGCATGGGTTTATCTCTGGACTTTCTGTCCTGTTCCATTGATCTGTATTTCTGTTTTTGTGCCAGTACCATACTGTTTTGATTACTGTAGCTCTGTAGTATAGTCTGAAGACAGGGAGCCTGATTCCTCCAGCTCCATTTTCCTTTCTCAAGATTGCTTTGCCTATTTGGGGTCTTTTGTGTTTCCACACAAATTGTAAAACTTTTTGTTCTAAGTCTGTGAAAAATGTTATTGGCGATTTGATTGCATTGAATCTGTAGATTACTCTGGGTATTATCGTAATTTTGAAAAGATGCTTAACATCATTAATTATCAGAGAAATGCAAATCAACCTACAGTGAGGTATCACCTCACACTGGTCAGAATGGCCATCATCAAAAAATCTACAAACAATAAATGCTGGAGAGGGTGTGGAGAAAAGGGAACTCTCCTACACTGTTGGTGGGAATGTAAATTGGTGTAGCCTCTATGCAGAACAGTATAGAGGTTCCTTAAAAAATGAAAAATAGAGCTACTATATGATCCAGCAATCCCACTCCTGGGCATATATCCAAAGATAACCATAATTTGAAAATATACATATACCCCAATGTTCACTGCAGCACTGTTTACCAGAGCCAGAACATGGAAGCAACCTAAATGTCCATCAACAGGGGAATGGATAATGAAGATGCAATACATATATAAAATGGAATATTACTCAGCTATAAAAAAGTACAAAATAATGCCATTTGCAGCAACATGAATGGACCTAGAGCTTGTCATACTGAGTGAAGTAAGTCAGACAGAGAAAGATAAATATCATATGATATCGCTTATATGTGGAATCTAAAAAACTGGTACAAATGAACCTATTTACAAAGCAGAAATAGAGTCACAGATGTAGAAAACAAACTTATGGTTACTAAGGGGGAAAGGGGGGGATAAATTGGTAGATTGAGACTGACATATACACACTACTATATATAAAATAGATAACTAATAAGAACCTACTGCATAGCACAGGGAACTCTACTCAGTACTTTGTAATGACTTATATGGGAACAGAATCTAAAAAGGAGTGGATATCTGTAAATGCACAACTGACTGACTTTGCTGTACAGCAGAAACTAACACAACATTGTAAATGAACTATACTCCAATAAAATTAATTGAAAAAATAAATAAAATAGATAACCAACAAGGACCTACTGTATAGCACAAGGAACGATGCTCAATATTCTGTAATAACCTAAATGGGTAAATAATTTGAAAAAAGAATAGATACATGTACATGTATAAGTGAATCACTTTGCTGTACACCTATAATAACACATTATTGTTAATCACCTATACTCCAATATGAAATAAAAATTTAAAAAAATAAAATAAAATAGATAACCACATAAAAAGCTATATTAATACATTAAATGTATGTCTTGATAGTCTACTGACTAGAGGTAGGCCTCAAAATTAATTGTGAATTTGTAAGTAGTCAGTGTAAAAGGGAAATACAATTGGTTACTATTGTGTCCATAAGATAAAAATAAACCAGTTGACTGGGGAAAAATACCTATTATTTGTATTAAGACAGACAGAAAATTCCCCCTTTATTTTCAGACAGGGCAACATGACCTAATGACTCTGTTTATTCTTTGATGCCATTTAAACGCAGGACCATGTACTTTTACAGTCAGAGGAGATGTTTCTCAAATTTACTTTGATTATGTAAATCCTCAAAACAGATTATCTCGAGAAAAACAGATTATTCTCAAGGTTCAGTTAGGTCAGGCTTCATTTTTGCTTATTCAATATGAACTTGTCAATATCATGCATAAACTTTTAAATACATGCGTAAAATTCTACTGGAAGTGTTTACAGAAATAAGGATATTTTTTGTGTCTAATCAATTTGTGTTGTGCTTAAAGTATAACTGAGTTCAAATTAGGGTATTTGCCTAAAAAACATAAATTAATTTTCCTGCATTACTTGAAGAATTGTTCATTCACACTTTTCCATCTTTCTAGCTTGTTTACTATCAGGAATGTTAGAAGACTGTACTGTAGTTTGAGCTATGTGGCAAATTTCTCATCAATTCATTTAGAAATTCCCAAATATCTGTGTGTTGTTATGGAGAACATATTTTATGTCTGATTCATTTTTCATCAGAGTACTTCTATTTATTTATATGTGCCAAATCTTGGTGGAAAATCTGAGTCTATTCTTTCTTTCTTTATTTTTTCCCCACTTTTTTTTTTTTGGTAAAGCTATTTTGACATTTTGATTTCTAATTAATTTTTAAAGAGAACCAGAAAGAAACACATAGAGATGTTGCATTTTTTTAAAGCATGATTATCAATAAAGAAAACATTATCTTTCTTAGAAAACTTTGCTATGAGAACTTGAGATTTTATGGACACTCTGTGTAAATCAATGATCCATGAGAGCAAAACATGCACACTGGTTTCTCGGTCAATATAAATACCAAAAAACGAAAATGAGAGCAAGATGCTTTTGAACATGGTTTCAAATGTGTTGCATTCACATGAATTTTATGGATGATATTTTTAGCTCCCTTGCATAAGAAGGATTTAGCTGGCCCCTGAAAACTAAGCACCCTGAGAAAGATACCCTTTACCGGTCACTGCAATGTGCCTCTACCATCAACTGACTGAAAGAAAAAATGTCATCATTTTATGTCTCATGGCCTTTATTAAAAAAGGAAGTAGTGTTTAGTCCAATTTAACTTAGGATTTTTTATGATATTGAGAAATTACTGGAATGTTCTCAAGTTATGTGGAACAAAATACACTAGTAATTCCTCATAAAAACCAGTTTGAAGACTGATATATGAACATAAACATTGTAAAATTATTTCTAGGCCTCTTATCATCCCAGCTTAAATATTCCAATAACCTTCCATTTTTTTCCTAGCTTGATTTCCAGATATTCTGTGCCAAGTATATTTGAATTCAACTGTGGCTAGTCCATTATGCCATGATCAGAATAGTTTTATCATCTTTATCAGTTTGAAAGATGCACTTCACACATTGGAAATAGTTTTTCACAGGTAGATTTCACACCTAGTTACTCCAAAGAGAATTGACATATGGTAGAGATTTTTTTTTTTAATTCACAAGCTGCTTAAAATAGAGATTAGTAGAAAGTTCAACTTGATAATTATAAAATGCAGAATATTAAATCAACTAAATAAAAAGAATTAAAATACAAAGATAAAGCACAGTCACCCTTACCCTGCAATACTTCTTTTAATACTCTCAATTGCACATCATGAACAATTACCCACTCAGTAAAATCTTTTTTTTTTCCATTTTGATATGGCCACATATCACCATTAACAAAAAGAATGAAAAATAAAAAAACATTTTTCCCTTTAGTTGTAAAGCATTTTCTACTTAAACTGCCTCCATTTCTTAAGTATTTTAGTTGCCTAGGAAACATACAAAAATTTTTCTGCAATAGCAGGGATCCATTTAAACACCAAATTCCCTCTGTAAGCCTGGTTCATCATTTCTATATTGCAGAAGTCTTCAACAGAGCACTTGACTGCAGCCAACTGGCTTGCTACCATATCACACTTTCATTCTAATAAAACGGGCCAAACAGATTTTCAGAGAGTTAAAGCACAGAGTCGTGGCCCTAACAGTATGATCCAGAGTATCATTTCCTTGGGATTCTAGAGTTTGAGAAGGATTATCTATTTTCAGATGTTAATCTAATCTATTATCCGCTACAAAAGATCAGCACACATTAACACTGGAGAGACCACTATTTTCTTGTCTTAATTTTTTTAAGTGCATTAACTCTTTTAGGAAACTAGGATACCATTTATAACATACAAAGTGGTCTTCTACACATTTGTTAGCTCCGTTTGACTTTTATATATTTTATCAGTATAGCATTGGGGTAGAGGAAAAACTACATATTTCAGGTCATACAGAGGGATTTATTACAGCAGCTAGATTGCCAGTGGAGTTGTGGGGGGAATAACAATTAATCTTTGTTGCTTCCAGGTTCCCCCATCTAGATAATGATAAAAATAAGATCTAAATCCAAAGGTCACCGTGACAGATCTAATTTATATAAAATTATCCCTTCTATGTTTCTTATCTCAGGGAATAATGCCACCATCTTTCTCATTCACAAGTAAGAAACCTAAAAATTTCTTGTCCTCTCCCTCTCTCTGTCCTTCACATCCAGTAAGTCACTTAATCTCTCTACACCACAGCCACTGTCACTGTCATTTCCAAAATCGATATTTATTTGGTCTCCAAGTCTCAGTTTGGGCTGCTTTAGTTCTCAACAATGATGCCAGACTGATCTTTCTAATACCTTTCTGACCCTGTCATTTAATTTCACCGACTCCACATAAATCTTCACATTTCTAATAAGACATTCAAACCCCTTATCTCCAAAGCTCTTGGTGTGTTCTTGCTTGTAAACTAAGAAATACAAACACATCGATCTAGCCACACCGAGTTATTTCTAGTTACCTTAATATTCTATGCTTTACTTTTTATTCTATTGTCTCTGCACTGGAATGTCTACCTGGAACTTCTAGATTCCAGAAAGACTAACTAGCCATTACCCATTTTTGTTTCCACAACTGAAATATCACTTGATCTATGAAGAATTCTTGAACCACAATCTGAACTGGGTATTGCTGCTTTCATGAAGTAAGACAGGTTAAGACAGAGGTTATTATTTGTTCACTGTCATATGCCCATGGCTAGTTTCCATGAGACAGACATTAAGCACTTAATTTGCTTAAGATAAATTTCTTTACCATCCTACCAGTATATATAATAGAAGGGGGGTCTCCTATTAAAACAAAATGGAAACAAACCTGTCTAGGAAAGTTGGTAGGGCAGGCAACCCTAAGATACCTATTTCTATCCATCGATTAGCTTAAAAAAACAGAATGGCATTTGTCAAGGATGATGGTCCCTGCACAAAATGCCAAGCACTTATAATGAGGCTTTTTTTTTTTTTTTTTTTTTTTTTTTTTTTAAGAAGCATCTGAAAGGATCTGTCCTGGGCCCCTGGTATGCAGGTGTGGTATGGAGTGGAGACAGGAATCTTCTCTCCACTTCTCCCAGGGATGTTGAGAGTTTGAATATGTTGGAGAAGGCAGATGACAGTAATATTTGAATTACTACTAGTATACGATCACATTTGAATTCACAGGCTGGTGATGTCTCAAGTCATTATATATACTTTTAAATAACATTTATACAAAGAGGGTGTATGTAAACATACTGTGAACATGTTCACTAAGCTTGGATTTATATTCAGTTACTTTACAAATGACAAAAACTGTGAACTTTCTGGTATTGGCTACCAGGCCTTATCAATCTAAATATCCTCTCTTTGTTCAGTTATTTTTGAAGATATTCCTATGAAGTTAAAAGTCTCTTAGTGTCATTTTTAGAACATTAGTCAAAATAAAGGAACACATATTCCTGATAACTAAGCAATTTTAGGTGAAAGAGAACATTTTTCATTAAATTTACTTTTATTAGGTAATATGCATATGCTCATGCCCTAATTTTCTTGTCTCATTTATAAAGCATCTCAGGGGATATGACTACATCTCATGCCTCCTTTCCTCCTTTCCTCCATAGTTCCTTGACACAAATAAATGCCATGTAAATGATATGACTGAGAAGGCTTACACTTCACTAGGGGGACTAGGTTTCTGGAACACAATTCAGTCTACATGTTCAGCTTTTATCATTTTAACTCACTTTTCTTTTGCTAGTCACGTTGAAAATGGATGACATCAGATGATCAAAGTACAGTATTAACAAAGTTGCAGTATTGAATATGTTTCACCTGCACTATTTTTGAATCACAATTCACTGCAAATGACAAGACAAAAATCTTTATTAGTAAGATTCGGGGACACAGTCTTCCTATAGACTTTGAAAGATACATAGGTATTCACCTGTCTTGCTCTAACTGGAAGTTAGTATAATAGAAAGGATTGTACAGGAAGAGTTCACATCAGCTGTTATCATTTTGGAAATGAGAAAATCAATAAATAATAATTATAGTATAAACAAAAGGGAGACTTTATTTTTCTTGAGAATATTAAGCACGGGTTTAACCTACCAAGAAGGTTTTAAAATATCATTTCAAAACCTTTATTACAGAGGGCTGAAATCATTCTTATTATTCTGAACCAGATGATTTCCTAGGATTCCTTACAGCTTTTTCATTCTATGTGCTAAAAAAGACACAAACAAAATGCTAATGGAATCAAGAATACATATTTTGAGTGAAATCAAGTCTTTCGAAATTTATGCGGAAGTACAATTTTAAAGAAAATATCAAGAACTTTACATCCCTATAAATTTAAAAGGTGGAAAAGATTGCCCTAATCCTGGTCAACAGAATAAAGAACCTCACAGTTTGCTGAAAAAGAATGAGAATTAAGAACAAAAGTTAGAGAAATTAGCAAAAGAATAGTGTAAATAAATAAGAGAGTTTATCAAAGTAAGATTTAAAAGCAAAACCCATGTAAGCATTCATGATACAAATTTATAAGCTTTGAAAAAAATGGCCAAATGGTCTCTAAATTTGTCAGAAAATGGACTACTTCTCCTTAAAGGGTAAACTACAACTTTTAAAAATTTCCAAAGGATAAAATTCTTTTATCGAAGTGTTTAATTGCTCTTTGTATTTCTTAAACCATAATTTACACTTTTATTCTAAATCCTAAATATGGACTCTCCCTGGATTTTTAATATCAATCTTGACCAAAGATCCACTTTTTTGGCTTTTCTACTCCCTGTTTATAATGTAGACAGTTCCCAATGCCATTTTTTCTTCCTCCACCATGATAGCTCACCAGTTCTAATCTTATGGGCTGATTTTCAACCTTGCACAGTCCCTTCTCACATATCTACACATTGGAATATCAAGTGTTCTTCAAAATTAACCACAAATACTATTTTCTCCAAAATGGTCGTCACTCCAGCCACAAGTGGGTTAATTCTCTCTCTCTTTTTAAAACATTCTCTGTGCTTCTCACTATCAAAATATAATACTTCTCTTATGTTCTTGTAATATATGTGTTTGTTTCTGAGTGTATGTATATATATCTTATCTTTTCCACTAAACTTTAAACTCCTCAAGAAGAATTAGAGTCTAGTTAATAGTTATGTCCTCCTGTAGCCTTTAGCATGTGTTCTTCACAGAGGGATGCTCAGATCTATCTGTGAATGATGGAAACATAATTATCTCATTCATTTATTCAGTAAATGTTTATCTATATGGTGAAGGAGCAAGAAAAAAGAGTAAACATTTCAGGGACTGTTAACATAAGTAAGTTAGAAGAATACAAGCTTGTGTTCAATCTATCTTTTTTTCCCTAAAATAAAGGGATATCATTATTGCAGAATATGGAGGGCATTTTTTTGTCAGAGAAAGCTGGCTTCCACTCAAATGCTATGTGGTGTTGAGCAAATTAATCTCTCTGAGCTTCAGTTCGTTCACTTATAAAATAGAGATAATACTTATAGTTCATTATAAAGGGCAAATGGCAAATCTATGAGAAGTGTTCAGCTTAGTGCTTGATACACAGATGTCTATAAAAGGATCAACATGAGAGTCTCTTGTGGGAGATTGAGAGATGGACAATAATGTTTGTTTTCCTTAAAGTAAAGCTTAGAACACTACATCTTATGATTACAAGAGAAAATTAAGTTTTTACACATGAAAAAAAAAATGGCAGGGAGACCACATATTCCATCTTCTTAAAATAGTATTTTTTAATATAATTATCTATCTATCAAGTCAGCATAACTTTTTACCTTTGGAGACCTTTTAATTTTTTCTTTGAAAGAGATAAAAGTTAAGTGACCTAATTTTTGAAATATATATTTTAATTTAAAAACCTAAAGTATGACGTTCAATCATTTAGCAAGAAGTTTTCATTATGCAGAATTTTAAATATATTGTATATGATTAATCAATGGAGACAAGCTAAGAGCCTATATTTCTGACTTACCTTGGGTGTGGGGCCCACAAACACAGACATGTAAAGAGACATTATTTACCCCAAATAGAAATATTTTCCTGTAGAAACAGGGTTTTCCCCCCTCACATTGCTATAGAGTGGACATATTGGTCTTCTGGTTTCTTTATTTTTTAGCCTAACTGGTATCTTGGGGAAAATCCCTTGTCCTATGTCTTGCCGCTCCCCTCATCAGAAACCTACATCATAGAGGGGTGAAGGTGTGACTAAGGTCTGGGGACAAAAAGCATTTCATTTTGTTGCCCACAGGTACTGTGCACATGAAGCAACTCAGAAAATCATAGGCAGGAACCAAGGTCACACTACTGGAAGGAATAGAATTTTTCTTTCCCTGACTGAACCTGAACCTAGCAGGCTGTAGCCTAGTAGCTGATGGTAGCCACCTTGCTGCCTTTTAGCACTTAACAGTAAAGACTTAATACAGGAAAAGAGAGTCAAAAGAAGAAGAGAGGAGACAGACACCTAGGAGACAGATACCTCTGTTGTAGGCAGAAAAATGGATCCCCAAAGATATCCATATTGAAATCCCTGGAACCTGTGGATATTTTATGTTACCTGTAGAAGGGATTAAGGTGGAATCAAGGTTGACCTTAAGATATAGAGATTATCCTTGTGGACTCAATACAATCAGAAGGGTCCTTAAAAGTTAGAAGAGGGATGCAGGAGAGTTTGTGCCAGAGTTATACAAGGTCAGAAAAGACTCCACCAGCCATTGCTGGTTTTGAAGATGGAAGGGAGCCACAAGCTAAGGAATGTGAATGGCCTCCAGAAACTGGAAAAGGCAAAAAGAAAAAACAAGATTCTTCCCAAGAGCCTCCAGAAAGGAAGGCAGCCCTGCCCAGTGAGACCCATTTCACACTTCTGACTCCAGAAATGTAAGATAATAAAGCTGTCTTGTTTTAAGCCACTAAGTGTGTGGTCATTTATTACAGCAGCAAGAGGAAACACAGTACTCCAAATCTTTGTATAAAGTTTCCAATAATGCCTACGGTCTTTTCAGTGGCATGAGCCGTAAATTTATTATTTCTTTTACCTTTGTATGGTTGCTATCTTGTAGTTTACCCAGTTAGGCACTATGGCTAAATGTGGGTTAAGGAGCAGGTTTTATTGGGGAAACATACATCCCAGGATTCAGTCAGACCAGAAGGCGTAGGTTCCCTTATTCTCATTAACCTCCCAATGTGAGGCTTACTGGGGCCGGCTGGGCACATAGTAAGAATAGGTGTTCCAGGGAGGAACCTGGCCTCATCTCATCCCCCTGGGAATTGATACTGAAGATCAGAGTAACCAGGCCTTCTCCTCTTGCTGATCCCTCAATAGTAAACTTCTCCAGTAAAGCCTATTACTTTGACCATACTTTGCGTTATTGTACAATTCACCCTGAGTCTTCGCAAACAACAGGTGGAAACCTCAAAAGGACTGACTCACCTTGCCTGACATCTTCACATTTGAGACCATTTCTGTCATTTCCAGCTGAGCCATTTGATGAATATCTGATACCTGATGAATACAGTAATAAAAGGATTTTGTCTTCTTCCTAGAATTCTCTTAAGCATTGATCCTAAATTCTCTGGAGATTTCATTCATTCATTCACTCTTCCAGGCAACACAATTCACTAAGTACATGATTATAATCTAGATGCTGAAAACATAAATATAAAGAAGATACCATATCTCTCCCCAAGGAGTTCATGGATTAATAGGGCAAATGGGAAAATAAGCAGAAATTACAATGCAATATGATATATTCTCTATGATAAGTATTTGTAAGGTAAGAGAATAGGAAGATAACAGAGAGAAGCACGATTAAAAGACTCATAGATGTTAGCTGTATTTAGAATCTGGACTCAGCTATAATCATCCTTTTCCCAAATGGGAAGGAAGAACATCCTGAGATAAAATGATTAGTAAAAAACAAGCTTCCTGACTACAGAATACATGTCTGCATTTCTTGGCAGGAGGAACGACTAAATATGTCAACTCAAGTGCAAAGGCTTGACTATAGTAGGTGCTTAAAGAATACTTGTGGAATGAATGTCTAAATGGATAATTAGCAAAAAAATAGCTGATGGTGCCTAAATTATGTTACTAATTGTCACCACCAATAAAGTGAAGTAATTTATAATTATAGTTAGAAAAAATTCTCGTATTGAATTTAGTTTTGACAAATAGCAGCTTAAATAGTGACAAAAAGAAACTGGAGGCTTTACGGTTAAGAAAATCAGCTTTAGATACCAGCCAGCCTGGGTTAGAGTCTTGACTGTTCTCCTTATTGGCCACTGTGACCTTGGCCAGGCTACTTAACCATCCTAAATTTGTTTCCTCCTAACAGGCTAAATAACTTTGGAGCCTATTATTTAGAAAATCTGATGATTAAAGGAAGTAATATATTTGAAATGCTTAGCAGAGAGCCTAGAATTTAGTACGCACTCAATAAGTGTTTGCTCTAATAATAACTAATAATAAATATCCATATGAAAATAACTTTTAAACATCAAGTGAGACTGTTACAGATGTTGAAAGATTTAATCTGGAAAATATTAACTATAACATAACTATTTTTATAAGAGATCCCATTGGTGTAATCATTTATTGTGATTTTGGCCCATATGTCTATGTCAGAGGAATGGAATATGGCCAAGGATTTTTAAGTAATTGTGTAAAATTGCTCCTGTTATGTAAAATTAATTGAGGGCTTGCTCCAGCAGCTGTTATGTGTACACAGAGGCTGCAAACCCTATTAAATAGAGTGATAACCATATAATCATGTTTTTCACATATCATTTTGTGCTAGCATTCACAATTAAAGGTTTACAAATAACAGTGACTTGTTTAAATATTATTGACACAATTAGATTCTCCCAGTGTGTGAATTACACCCTAGAAATAGATCCGGCATTTTGGAAATTAGATGATCTCTATTTTAATACTATTTTAATATAACATTACCAACTATTTTTCAAAATATCCAGTTCAACTGAAATCTATCCAAGTTAAACATCTGCACTGGCCAAATCTACAAAGAGCATTTTGGCATCACCCTTAGCTGTTTCCTTTATCACAGTCAAGAACTCTTCTACAAACACTTACATCATGTTGTATAATGGACAAAATATTTCATATATGCTATGTAATATGTTCTGACTGGATTTGCTTATCTCTGTAGTACAGATAAAAGTTGTTAACATTGAGATGGTTAAAGACTTACACCTAACGTCATAGCGTATACCCTCAGAATCTCTTTTGACTTTGCAACCTTGACTTTCTCCACATCATACATCGTCTCCACTTCCACATCACTAGAATCAATACACCACAAAATACCTTGCAGAATCATATGTTCACATTAGTTTTTCAGTTTCCCCATCTAACTTTAAATTGTGGCAGTCGTCTGTTTCAGATCCTTTTTTGTCTAATCTCATTTGGCTTTGAGAACACCTTCTTTGGAAGAAGAAAACAGGTGGAGCTTACCATTGTTGACAAGGGCTACTTTGATCTAACGATTGTGATATTAATTTAGAGGATCCATAGATTTTGCAGTCAATGCACAGCCAATATTTAATGAGCTTGAGTTAATTATCTTTTTTCCCTTTAGATAATTTTTATGTGGCTCACAATTACAATTAAATTTCAGATAAATTAACCTTCAGGACCAAACCTGGAAAATATAATAAATATAGTTCTACCTGTAAGGGACACTTCTATATAGTATAGCTTAAGTACAGAATAATTTCATATATATTATTTCATATGTCTGCCCCTTCATTTGATTATCTCTGCATTACAGATAAGGAAATCAACATTTATAATAGTTACAAGACTTATACCCCAAATCATAGAATGTGGTCTTAGACTCTGTCAAACCCTTGAGTTTCACCACATTGCCTCCACTTCATTATAATCAATATATCACATCCTGACATATTTGAAATCAGGTTACAGCCCGCTGATGAGAGTAGCCTCATCTCTTATTCCCTGGATTAACCTGTGAAAACTTTGGTTACCTGGGTGGGTAAAGCAGTTAAAGAACACCCTTCATAGAAAACTGTTAAAAGGAGGCTTATCTCTGCCTAAGTATTTGCCAAAACAGTAGGCATCTTCTAGAGACTGCAAACGCTGTGTATGAAACCCAAGGTAATCTCAGCAGAGTGATGAGTGTTTGACCATGAAGCTTAAGGGAATTCATTGAAGGAATAATAATTAAATAGTATTTATTTTTGACCATGATCTCTGAGATGAGAAAATAATTTTCTATTCAGGGTAGGTAAATAAGTGCTAGAGAGGGGCTCCTGGGACTAAACGTTTACTTGCAAGAATACAGCAAATTTCTTGGAGTAGACTTGTTCCTCAGGCTTCCTTTTATCTGATTTATTCACATGATACATGTCTGCAGGCTCTAGACATAAATCTGAAATTAAATCTTTTGCTAATATTTAGCATGGATCTTGCTATAGGTTTTCAGGCTTAAAAATAGGCAACCAAATTTCTCAAGGCATTATAAAATTATTGATGTACTATCAATATCTGTCAATGCCTGCAGCCAAAGGCCACCAGGAATACTACAGCTGAACAAAGTTTGGTTTATTGCCTCTGCAATGGAGGAGAATGCTCTCCATGGGGAACTGTGGGGTTTTTCATAAGAGGCTGTTAGAAAAGACTTATGGTATCGGGGTTTGTGTTAAATTATTTGGAGAAGGGTTAAAGAAAGTAACCTTTTCTCTAGATTGAATGTAGCCAGAAAGCAGGGGTAATTCTACTATTAGGTAGCTTAATAAAATTCTTATCTGAAGACAGAAGGTAAAAAGCAAGACTGAAACTGTGGTATAGTGACAACAGAGCAGGATTGGGGAACATTTGGTAATTTTTGTGATTTAGACAATATTCATGTATTTATCTGCATTTGTATCTGATTACAGAATGCTCTTGCATTTGTCTTGATGCATCATAATCATAGAATGACCTAATGTAGTGTGTGTCTTCTGTTACATTGTTTACATTCAACATGAGGACATCATTATCTAGCCTTGAATGTCAGGAAACTCCAAGTAAGGTATAGCTGTTAGTACCAGGGCCATTCCCATCTCTCATGGGCTGCTTCTTTTTCTTCCCAGCTAGGACAGCTATGAACGCCTGTACATTCAATAGCAAATCCCTGTGAGCAAGTACTTTAAAATATATCCTGAATCTAACCATTTCTCAAGCCTTTCATTCTACAACCCTCATCCAAGTCAACATTATTAACTACCTGGATCCTGCTTCTACAGGATTTTTCTGTCCCCTAAAGTTTTGTCACTACTTAGCAGCCAGTGATGATCTCTTCCAATGTAAATCAGACCATGTAACTCTCCTATGCACAGACTCCAATGGCTTCCCATCACCCTCTCAGGCCAGTATCCAAAGCCTTCACCATGGTCTCACTTGGCTATTTCTCAGATATTTTTCACTGCCACACATGTTATCTTGGTTTTTTGTACTTGCTGTATCCTTTATCAAGAACGCTTTTTTCTCCAGGTCACCAGAAGGCTCACACTCATATTTCATTCAGGTCTCTATTCAGATCATCACCTGTTGGAGAAGCCTTCCTTAAACACTATTCTCTTTGCTTTTTATTTTCTCTACAATTTTTTTTCTTTTTCTTCTTCTTCTCCATAGCATTTTTTCACTACTGGATATATATTATTTATTTGGATATCTATTTATTTTCTGTCTCCTCTTCTAAAATCCAAATTCCATGAGGCTTAGAACTACAATTATTTGACCACTGTCAAAATAAGCTCTGTATCCTCAGAGCTTAGAACATTTCCTAACACATAGTGTAGGCTTAATCATGGATAAAGTCTATATCCAGAGTAGCATTTAGTCACTCGCCACAAAAGGAGCAGGTTAATTCTATGATTAGGTGGTATTATATTGAACCATAAAAAATAGCTGTTTCTGAAAGTCAAGATGGTTAAATAATGGCCATTTCATATCACCTCAATAGATAAGAACTCCCCCCATTACTGTGATGTAGGGCAGTCAGCCCTACACTGAAACAGGCCAACTTGAGCAATAAAATCTCTACTGCATGAAATGTACACCAGTCATGCTTTTATTCATTACTTCATTTAATGAACATTTATTTAGAATTTATCACCTCTGCCCTTTATAAGATGCAGTGAATATAGGGATAAACAAGGCAAAATTCTTCCTTCAAATAATACACTGAGGGAAGATAGATACAAAAGATAAAACAGAATGAGAATGGCCTCATGGAGTTACAGAAAGTATTATATGGTAGTCCAGTGAAGGGCATTCTGAATTCGTCCAGGACATGATACCTAATTTGAGGCTTTATGAATGAGTTAGGAGTTCACCTACGACTCAGGGATTGGAAGAGAGCCATTCAGGCCGAAGGGCAAATCCTGGCTATTTGAGAGAGCATATTTTGGTTGGGAAGCATGGACATTTCCTGGAATAGAAAGAATGGAGCCGTTTCCTGAGGCCTTTAGCAGAGGAATAGGCAGGACCTGGTGTATAATACAGGGATCCTTCACAGTGAGGTCTGCTGGATTCTGAGTCCTCGAAGTAGCAGAGCAAGCAGTTTGGGGGCTTTAGGAGTCTGGGTGTTCCACTGTAAGTCACATACCAGCTGTATCAATGTTCTCACCTCTTAGCCTTCCCAACAGGGTTTGTAGTTTACCATATGACATACATTGTCCTTGGAAATCTACTGTTCTATCTTTATGCCTAATATACTAATTACAGAACATTTAAGTTTGAAGATCTTTGATATAAAATCCCCATGATGAAACATTACAGAGAATGGATATGATCACTAGTAAAATAAGAAATAATTTTTTTTTTTTTTTTTAGCCAGAACCACAGAGAACAGAAGCTGTGTATGTGCATATATTTCTTATGATTTATGTCATAATGAGGTTAAAAAATTAGGTCCATTTTCTTCCGGTCCTGATTTGTATTCATTACACTGGTTTCCCTTTGATGTCAAAGCAACTGCAAAAGGGAAAGAGAAACGGTTAAGCCAGTTTCATAAGTTCCTTATGTTTATTTCTGTGTTTTTTAAAAAGCACCAGCACAGGTTGAGATTTATAAAGAGAGCTTAATCAATATTGTTGCTTTCAGCAGCCCTTCCTACTAATGCTTTATCTTACTAAGCAGTTCATGAACTGATGATTTTACAGAATTCTCTGGGATTAAGAATGTAGGCAGGGCTTCCCTGGTGGCGCAGTGGTTGAGAGTCTGCCTGCTAATGCAGGGGACACGGGTTCGAGCCCTGGTCTGGGAGGATCCCACATGCCGCGGAGCGGCTGGGCCCGTGAGCCACAGCTGCTGAGCCTGCGCGTCTGGAGCCTGTGCCCCGCAACGGGAGGGGCCGCGATAGTGAAAGGCCCGCGCACCGCGATGAAGAGCGGTCCCCGCACCGCAATGAGGAGTGGCCCCCGCTTGCCGCAACTGGAGAAAGCCCTCGCACGAACCGAAGACCCAACACAGTCAAAAATAAATAAATAAATAAATAAAGTAGGGGAAAAAAAAAAAAAAAATTAAAAAAGAATGTAGGCAGATGTTAAACCGTACTTATTTAGACATATTATTTTTATTATTTACATCATCAGTTTCTTTCCTGATTAGTAGTATGTTTTCATGTTCATTTTTTTTTTCATAGCTACAATACAAAACTAAAATGTGTTGAAGATATAAAACATGTAGTTAAAGAGATGCAGGTTTTTCATATACATTTGTTTTGGCAAAGGAGGTAGGCCTTGATTGTGACATAGCTAAAGGTTGAATAAGCTGTTTCCAGGGATTTGATTAATTGAGCTACAAACTCTGACCTATTTAATAAACCATAAAAAATAGGAAAAATTTTTATTGGCCATATTTCCTAGTTAATTCATTCTTTACCACAGTCCCTTTTTTCATTAATATTCCAATTTATTTTCTTCACTGTTTCCAGAGCATTTATTATGAGTAAAAATCTGATAATTCTATCTGGCTAGAGTATACCCTTGAATAGATGTTCGCCTGCTAATTTGTCTTATGTACAATTCTCATTTCTTTCAACATAGCATCTACTGAAAATTTGAAAGCCAGGTTTAGTTAATTAGTTACAATTTAAGTTTTCAATAACTGACTCAACCTTCTACCCTGAATAATTGGACAACAAACGAATAATTTTTTTCTCCTTAGTTAAGAGTATACAAAAGACTAATACTATTACCTAGTAACTAAAATCTTGTCAAAGTCATCTAACACCTCTGAGCCTAACTTCCCTCATCAGTAGAACAAATTGCCACACGAATCAAATGAGACTGCATACAACAGAATGAGCACCATGAACCATCATGACACAAATTTCCAAACCCAGAGAGCCTGTCCAGCAGTTCCCTGAATAAATAAAACACAACCTAAAAATATCACAGTATCAAGTGATAAATAACCTTTATCAAAATAGCCTTTTGTGACACCTAAGGAACAACTTTATTTAGCTTTTTAAAAAATGAATATATAATTATTTAACATAAATAAAAAGTTTGATTGACTTAATGTTAGCTAAACAGAAAAAGATTGACAATACAGATTGTTCAAAAAATGAAATTAAAAACATGAGTGACATAGAACATTTTAGGTATTAAGACGATTATTCCAAACAGATACTTTTTTTTTGTGGTGCTGATAGAACATGGTATTAGTGAATACTACTATGCATTTATTGAATCCACTTATGCGCCACTGATCAGCTGTCAGTGACACTGGTTGACTGGGTGCTGCTGTCTGCACTTCATCAATACACATACGTTCTACTGCCTGGGAAATGCTGAGAAATGTCTGTTTGGGAACCTCTAACTTTGCATGGCTTCTAAGGGCAATGATCACGTTCTCCATTTTTCCAAAATACTATCATCATTTAAGAACACTCAATTGAAGTGTCACTCCCTCAGAAGAAGGCACTGTGTCAGGTTTCAAGTGAAACAATGAAAAATTAGATGTGATTACTGACCTCAAAGATATTCCTGCTTTGAGTGGTAAATGTATACACAACTGATCACTAATTGTTGCTCTGTCATCCCATATACTACAGTCAGCCTCTCAATGCCAAATCTGTGATTGGCATATACATGAGCTGACCCAAGGTGGCTTAACAAACTATCATTCCCAGGGACTTACATTTGGGTAGAGAGATCCTAGTTCTTTCTAGAATTGATTTAAGTGAAATAATCGAAAATGCAGATGAAAACGGCAAACAAAACAGTAAAAACTGTGCAATACTCAGGAGAAATCAAGGAACTAGCTGTGTATTGAGTAGCAGGCCCTAGAAACATCATGGTCCAGAAGAGGCAAAGGGAGATGAAGATGAAGAGAGGCAGAGAAAGAGAGAGGAATAAATAATTTCCTTGACCCTCCAGAACTTTCTAACTTCTGATTCCAATCCCTCCTGAGCCTGACGGTACCCTGTCAATGAAAAACCTTCCAATCATTATATACTGTCCTATTTTACTCTAAGTAACGTAAGGTAAATTATTTACTTACAAACCATAGTTTTAAGTAAAATGAATGTGATCTAATGAGGAAAGCAGGAGGCTCTGAACTTTATCTCAGAAATAGCAATGTTATTTTAATTTCTCTGAAACCTTATGATCACAGGGAAGGTGGAGGGATGAGCTGTGCTTTGAGCGGGGAGGATGCTGAGGAAGGTTGAGAAAGCTGACTGGGCAATAGACCATGCAACTCTTTAAGATCTCTTGGAATCAAACTGTTAGGGAGGGTTGTAAAACATGTTGATTATTTAGAATCTAATTTTCTAAATTATTAATCATCCTCTGTTTTTTTCCCCCTAGTTCTATTCTGCTGCCAATTCTTTCAAAAAGAACTTTAATCCTATTAATTCCCCTGCCAGATTCCAGGAAAAGTATTACAAAAACAGTGAAACTAAAATCAATGTATCTGGTTATCTCTTAGCCACCTAGTAAAAGATTCGGTGGAAATAAGGGTAAAGTGATGTCTTAATGAGATTTGGGAAATATCTGCGGATTTCATTTATGTCTGCTCAACCTAATGGGGAACTATACATAACAATTGTCTGTAATTCAATACCGAGTAGAACTTGCTGATTTTCCCCAGAGACACTGTAACTGTTCATTACTTTACACTGCAGTATAAATTGGCCCAGTGGGGAGGCAGGCATAGACTGAAGGCAGCTGAGAACAAAATTACATAAGCTAACACTGCAGGCACCTCCCCCATACTTGAGGCCCTGGAATCCTGCTCTTGATACATTCAGCCAAACAATCTGACCCTTGCAGGTCACACATCTAGCTTTGTACCTGGAGAAACCACAGGCCAGTCTGGAGTTACCTTGAAAGTATCTTAAAAATGTATACCATTATAAATAAATTAAAAAAAAAAAAATGTATACCACTTGCCCCAACACCAATGTTAGGTAACCGTAGTCCAGAACATGCCCCTGCCTTACAGAAATAATAGTTTGCTACCTTCCTATACCAAGGGCATAAAAGCAAATGGAAAAAAATATAATACTGACAAGAACTGCCATGCATTTGCACCCCAGCTGTACCAGTTATATACGTGACTTGAGTCAAAGTGATTATTACTCTCTTTGTAGATTTCTTATCTATATAATGGGCATGGTAGCAGTACATCTGTCTCAAGCTTGTTGTGCCAGTCTAATAATACAAAAATGTCATAGCAAATAAGTAGGTCATGGAAGCTCTGTACTTGTTACTGTTTTTATTGTTGTTTTTGCTGTTGTCAACCCATTATAATTCTGACCTCAGTCTTTTTGTTACTGGGGAGGGAACAAAGGGAAAAAAAAAAAGAAAACAGTAGTGGGTGGATTAATCATAACTGGCACAATTTTGAAACTATGTGTACTCATTAGCAGCAAGTAAAAATGTAAATAGTCATTGAACTAGAACACATTTTACATTGTACTACCATCTCTCAAGTCAAAATAGTTATTTCCTGGCCTCCCTCTGCTTGCCTAGCAACATATAGAATATATTAACCAAGATACATTTGTGCATATTACAGTAGCTGAAAATAAGTATTGGGGGTTCATGAAAGAAATGAGCATCTATTCAGCGAGAAAATTAAGGATTATAGTTCCTAACTTCTCTCTGATGCTGTTTTGAGGGAAACTCGGTCAATAGGTAAAAACAGAGGTTCCTAAAAGCCAACTTTCCTGAAATGTTGGCTATAGCTTTCAGGAATAGCTTACAGATCGTTCTTTGCGTTCAGTTGGGAAAATTAGGGTAGAGTTAATCACAATTCATAATTCCAGTTCTGTCTGCTCACTTTTCTTCTTCTCTCCTGAGAAGATAAGGAAGAGTGGGCCCCAGGCATGATTTGTGTTCTTTATTTCTTATATTTAGATGTACCAGCCAAATGTTTATTACTAAAAACAAACACATGGTATCTCATTATGGTTCTAATATATATTTTCCCTGAATATTAAAAAAAAAAAATCACATGCCAGGGGTGGCAAAAAAACTACTGATTTGTGATAACATTTTCTATCTCAGTTCTTTACTACAAAAGTCCTTTATTTCTTACAACATTGTAAGTACAACTTACAAATAGGAATTCTTAGATTCACTACTCTGCTCTATCTCCTGTTATAATCTCTCTTAAAATCAAGATACGTCTTAAGTCAGTGTTAAGCCTTGGGAAGATCTGATTATCTCTGTTTCTGTTTCTGTTACATGGATGCAAAGTCTACTCCATTAACTCAAAATTATCTTTTAACACTATGTAGTAAAGTAGTAATCTCATCCCAAAGAAAGATCTGGTCTTTGTCCTCAGCTCCTGGGAGGTAATCTCTAAGCCTTCAAGCGCTGTGCATGAAGAATGCCTTTATTTATTTGGTGGCTTTGGACAACATTGGATGGTCTATGCTAACAAAGTGACTCATGGTGGGGACTTTGGGCCATACAACAGCAGTTCAACTTCTGGAGGGGCTGGAAACTCCACGCAATCAACCACATCTATGTGACCGGGCCCCAGTAGAAACCTTGAACACCAAAGTCTCGGGTGAGCTTCCCTGGTTGGCAATACTCCATGCATCCAGTTGCACATCATTGCCAGGAGGAGTTATTTAGCACTGTCCACAACTCCACTGGGAGAAAACAACTGGAAGCTGCACATTTGGAACTCCCCTGGACTCTGCCCCTTGTGCTTCTTCTCTTGGCTGATTTTAACCCATGACTTTCTGCTGTAATAAACCATAACCACAAGCTTAACAGCTTTCAGTGAGTTCTGCCAATTCTTCTACTGACTTATTGAGCATGAAGATGATCTTGGGCACCCTAAACTTGCAGTTGGTATCAGAAGTGAGGATGGTTTTTACAAGCACCTACTATGTGCCTGATATTGAGCCTGAAACTATGGATGGAAACCAATGAAAAACATTTTCATCCTGACACAGCTAATAGTCCAATGTAAAAGCCTACTTCCAGCCAACTTCCATTGAATCAGAAAAAGTAATATTTATTAGCAATAACTATGATGATGATGATGATGATAACAATGGCAGCCACTAATGCATATTGTGTCTTTATTATGCAAGACCTTGTCAAAGAGCTATCATATAATTCCCACAACAATTCTGTGAGGAGGATACCATTATCATCCTCGTTTTTAGAGATGAGAAAACTGAGGCATAGGGGAATATGTAACTTGACTAAGATCACACTGCTAGGAAATAATGAAACTGGAACTTAGGCTATCTAAGCCCAAAGTTGTTCTCTTACACACAGCGCTATATGAGCTCCCACATGGAAATCCCCTAACATTGTGTGTGGCACAAGGAGAGTGCTCAATAAATGTCAGAGGACTTCTTTTCTGCAGGGCTTCCCTCAGGACATGTTCTCTAGTGAAGGACCCCTAGTGGTTCCCTCCTGCAGAAATGATGCCTTTATTTAAAACAAAGAATGGTTGTTAAGGAATGTGACATCACCAAATCAAATATACTCATCAAGACCGGTGCAGTAAGAAATTGAAAGGTTCTGCTATTTGTAAATTAGAGAAGGACATGTAAATATGAGACAATTGATAAAACTGGATTTAACGTGGGAAACGTTTAGATACTTTTTTTCCCATTTAAAAATTTCCACTATTGAACACTTTTATATCAAATGCTTTGAAAACTTACATGCTGTTATTCAGAGAAAACATAATAGTGATCTTAAGCAAAACTAAGACAGTAAAATTGCAGGGTATTTTTTTAAAAGAATCATAAACATTTTCAAAATCATTAATCAATGCAAAAACATTATTAACTTCCTACAATGTGCTCAAGCAGTACTGTAGATGCTGAGGATACAAAGAAAGAATTACATGAAACCATCTTTAAAATGATTCATGAAGATACACAGGGTACCAATATCCAGTGGTGGTATAATTCATTAGAAAGTGATACATGGGGAATAAGAAGAAAAGATTAACTATGCCTGGGCAGGACTAGTTCAGGTAAGATTTTAGAGGAGACACATCTGAACTAGTTTTGAAGACTGATTAAGACTATTTAGACAGACAGTACGTGGGAGAAAGATATTCCAGGCAGTGAGAATATAAGAAAGAGCATGGAATGTTCAAGGAACTGAAAATAGTTCAGTGTTTCTACGGTGAAACCTACAAATGATGGGAGGAGAGGGAATATTTGAGCAGGAAGATGCGTGGTTAAAAAAAATAGGTAGGATTAGGACACAATGGCTTGTATGCCATTTTAAGGAGTTTAGAATCATCCTGTTAACAGTGGGTGTCCCTAAATCATTACAAGTAGGAAAGTGACATCAGATTTGTATTTTAAAACTATCATTCCCTCAAAAATTATATTCTAGAGGAAAAACTCAGTTATTTCCTATTTTATAAAGCAGAACTCTGATACAGTGATTAAGTATATGTTCACAGAAGCCAGAAGGAATGGGCTCAATTCTTGTCTCCTCCACTTATGTCCTAGCTGTGTTCTTGGGCAGGTCAATTAATCTCTGACATTTAGTCTTCTCATCTAAAGGAAGGATAAGAATACTTCCCATTCATAGGACAGTTGTAAGAATTAAGTGAAATAATACATATTAAATACTTAGAGAAAGTTTTTAATAAATGCTAATTTTTAACATGGTTATTATTATATTGTTTTCTCTAGTCAATACATTGGATATTTTAAATTCGAAAAGAAACAATTCCTCATGTATTCAATTGGCTTATTTTCCTTTTTACTACTGTAACTCCTTGTTTTTGCAGATTAATAACAGGTAAGCCAATGCTAATACCATAAGTAACAAAGTTACTTCAAAATGCATTCATGAGGGATCAAAGCAAAAATGAAATAAATCTGTAAAAATCAGCCTTTGAATTTGTATCACTCCAGGCAGACTAAGAAACATCAAATGGAATAGTGATGAAAATTTAGCAAGTTAGAAAGGATTAGTCAAAATTTCTGTGAATGAAAATTTCAATTGAATTTCTAAGTCAACTTAACTTTAAACATATGCTTATTAAAATAATTTTAAAATGCAAATGTGTTTTTTTCCTATTTCCTTCTTAGTTTTTACTAATATTATATTTAAGAATTTTATATATCTGGCCCCTCATAAGCAATGATATGATAATTTAATTAGGGGCTAAAAGCTATTTCTATGATGATTTATTTCTTTGGATTCTCTTTTCTCCAACTCCTGTCTCTACTCCACATGCACACTCATGCATATCCAAAGTCTATTCACTACAGCTATAATTATTTTCCCCAAAAGTAATTTCCAATCTGGTCAATACCAAACAAAACTTAGTATTGCCCATTTTTGCAGGACTAGATATTTAATTTAGATATTAAGTATAAAACACTTTACTTAATATTTAAGATTAACCATCGATTGACTGCAGGGGGATTGGAGAAGATGGCGGAAGAGTAAGACGCGGAGATCACCTTCCTTCCCACAGATACAGTGGAAATACATCTACACGTGGAACTGCTCCTACAGAACACCCACTGAACGCTGGCAGAAAACGTCCAACCTCCAAAAAGGCAAGAAACTCCCCCCGTACTTGGGTAGGGCAAAAGAAAAAAGAAATAACAGAGACAAAAGAATAGGGACGGCACCTGCACCAGTGGGAGGGAGCTGTGAAGGAGGAAAGGTTTCCACGCACTAGGAGCCCCTTCGCGGGCGGAGACTGCGGGTGGCAGAGGGGGGAAGCTTCGGAGCCACGGAGGAGAGCGCAGCCACAGGGGTGCGGAGGGCAAAGCGGAGAGACTCCCGCACGGAGGAGCAGTGCCGACCAGCACTCACCAGCCCGAGAGGCTTGTCTGCTCCCCCGCCGGTGCGGGTGGGGCCTGGGAGCTGAGGCTCGGGCTTCGGTTGGATCGCAGGGAGAGGACTGGGACTGGCGGCGCGAACACAGCCTGAAGGGGTTAGCGCACCACAGCGAGCCGGGAGGGAGTCCGGGGAAAAAGTCTGCAGCTGCCGAAGAGGCAAGAGACTTTTTCTTCCCTCTGTGTTTCCTGGTGCACAAGGAGAGGGGATTCAGAGCGCCGTCTAAACGAACTCCAGAGACTGGCGCGAACCGCAGCTATCAGTGCGGACCCCACAGCAACAGGGGCGCAGAGGGAAAAACGGAGAGACTCCCGCACAGAGGCTCGGCGCCGAGCAGTGCTCACCAGCCCGAGAGGCTTGTCTGCTCCCCCGCTGGGGCGGGCGGGGCTGGGAGCTGAGGCTCAGCTTCAATCGATCGCAGGGAGAGGACTGGGGTTGGCGGCGTGAACACAGCCTGAAGGGGTTAGCGCACCACAGCTAGCCCGGAGGGAGTCCGGGAAAAAGTCTGCAGCTGCCGAAGAGGCAAGAGACTTTTTCTTGCCTCTTTGTTTCGCGGCGGGCAAGGAGAGGGGATTCAGAGCGCCGCCTAAACGAACTCCAGAGAAGGGCGCGAGCCGCGGCTATCAGCGCGGATCCCACAGCAACAGGGGCGCAGAGGGAAAAACGGAGAGACTCCCGCACAGAGGCTCGGCGCCGAGCAGCACTCACCAGCCCGAGAGGCTTGTCTGCTCACCCGCCGGGGCGGGCGGGGCTGGGAGCTGAGGCTCGGCTTCGGTTGGATCGCAGGGAGAGGACTGGGGCTGGCGGCGTGAACACAGCCTGAAGGGGTTGGCGCACCACAGCTAGCCAGGAGGGAGACCGGGAAAAGGTCTGCAGCTGCCGAAGAGGCAAGAGACTTTTTCTTGCCTCTTTGTTTCGCTGCGCGCAAGGAGAGGGGATTCAGAGCGCCGCCTAAACGAACTCCAGAGAAGGGCGCGAGCCGCGGCGATCAGCGCGGACCCCAGAGACGGGCGTGAGACGCTGGGGCTGCTGCTGCCGCCTCCAAAAAGCCTGTGTGTGAGCACAGGTCACTCTCCACACCGTCCCTCCCGGGAGCCTGTGCAGCCCGCCACTGCCAGGGTCCCGGGATCCGGGGACAACATCCCCGGGAGAACGCACTGCGCGCCTCAGGCTGGTGCAACGTCACGCCGGCCTCGGCCGCCGCAGGCTCGCCCCGCCTCCTCTGTACCCCTCCCTCCCCGCGGCCTGGGTGAGCCAGAGCCCCCGAAGCAGCTGCTCCTTTAACCCCGTCCTGTCTGGGCGGGGAACAGACGCCCTCAGGCGACCTACACGCAGAGGCGGGTCCAAATCCAAAGCTGAACCCCAGGAGCTGTGCGAACAGGGAAGAGAAGGGGAAATCTCTCCCAGCAGCCTCAGAAGCAGCGGATTAAAGCTCCACAAACAACTTGATGTGCCTGCATCTGCTGAATACCTGAATAGACAGCGAATCATCCCAAATTCAGGAGGTGGACTTTGGGAGCAGGATATATTAATTTTTCCCCTTTTGCTTTTTTTTGTGAGTGTATATGTATATGCTTCTGGGTGAGATTTTGTCTGTATAGCTTTGCTTTACAATAGCTTTATTTTACTTCACTATATTATAGCCTCTTTCTTTCTTTCTTTCTATTTTTTCTCCCTTTTACTCTGAGCCGTGTGGACGAAAGGCTCTTGGTGCTCCAGCCAGGCATCAGGGCCGTGCCTCTGAGGTGGGAGAGCCAACTTCAGAACACTGGTCCACAAGAGACCTCCCAGCTCCACGTAATACCAAACGGCAAAAATCTCCCAGAGATCTCCATCTCAACATCAAGACCCAGCTTCACTCAATGACCAGCAAGCTACAGTGCTGGACAACCTATGCCAAACAACTAGCTAGACAGGAACACAACCCCATCCATTGGCAGAGAGGCTGCCTAAAATCATAATAAGGCCACAGACACCACAAAATACACCACCAGACGTGGACGTGCCCACCAGAAAGACAAGATCTAGCCTCATCCACCAGAACTCAGGCACTAGTTCCCTCCACCAGGAAGCCTACACAACCCACTGAACCATCCTTAGCCACTGGGGACAGATACCAAAAACAAAGGGAACTACGAACCTGCAGCCTGTGAAAAGGAGACCCCAAACACAGTAAGATAGGCAAAATGAGACGACAGAAAAACACACAGCAGATGAAGGAGCAGGCTCAAAACACACTGGACTTAACAAATGAAGAGGAAATAGGTAGTCTACCTGAAAAAGAATTCAGAATAATGATAGTAAGGATGATCCAAAATCTTGGAAATAGAATAGACAAAATGCAAGAAACATTTAACAAGGATGTAGAAGAACTAAAGAGGAACCAAGCAATGATGAAAAACACAATAAATGAAATTAAAAATACTCTAGATGGGATCAATAGTAGAATAACTGAGGCAGAAGAAAGGATAAGTGACCTGGAAGATAAAATGGTGGAAATAACTACTACAGAGCAGGATAAAGAAAAAAGAATGAAAAGAACTGAGGACAGTCTCAGGGACCTCTGGGACAACATTAAACGTACCAACATTCGAATTACAGGGGTACCAGAAGAAGAAGAGAAAAAGAAAGGGACTGAGAAAATTTTTGAAGAGATTATAGTTGAAAACTTCCCTAATATGGGAAAGGAAATAGTTAATCAAGTCCTGGAAGCACAGAGAGTCCCATACAGGATAAACCCAAGGAGGAACACGCCAAGACACATATTAATCAAACTGTCAAAAATTAAATATAAGGAAAACATATTAAAGGCAGCAAGGGAAAAAAAACAAATAACACACAAGGGAATCCCCATAAGGTTAACAGCTGATCTCTCAGCAGAAACTCTGCAAGCCAGAAGGGAGTGGCAGGATATACTTAAAGTGATGAAGGAGAAAAACCTACAACCAAGATTACTCTACCCAGCAAGGATCTCATTCAGATTCGATGGAGAAATTAAAACCTTTACAGACAAGCAAAAGCTGAGAGAGTTCAGCACCACCAAACCAGCTTTACAACAAATGCTAAAGGAAATTCTCTAGGCAAGAAACACAAGAGAAGGAAAACACCTACAATAACAAACCCAATACATTTAAGAAAATGGGAATAGGAACATACATATCGATAATTACCTTGAATGTAAATGGATTAAATGCTCCCACCAAAAGACACAGGCTGGCTGAATGGATACAAAAACAAGACCCATACATATGCTGTCTACAAGAGACCCACTTCAGACCTAGGGACACATACAGACTGAAAGTGAGGGGATGGAAAAAGATATTCCATGCAAATGGAAATCAAAAGAAAGCTGGAGTAGCAATTCTCATATCAGACAAAATAGACTTTAAAATAAAGACTATTACAAGAGACAAAGAAGGACACTATATAATGATCAAGGGATCGATCCAAGAGGAAGGTATAACAATTGTAAATATTTATGCACCCAACATAGGAGCACCTCAATACATAAGGCAAATACTAACAGCCATAAAAGGGGAAATTGACAGCAACACAATCATAGTAGGGGACTTTAACACCCCACTTTCACCAATGGACAGATCATCCAAAATGAAAATAAATAAGGAAACACAAGCTTTAAATGATACATTAAACAAGATGGACTTAATTGATATTTATAGGACATTCCACCCAAAAACAACAGAATACACATTTTTCTCAAGTGCTCATGGAACATTCTCCAGGATAGATCATATCTTGGGTCACAAATCAAGCCTTGGTAAATTTAAGAAAATTGAAATCGTATCAAGTATCTTTTCCGACCACAACGCTATGAGACTAGATATCAATTACAAGAAAAGATCTGTAAAAAATACAAACACATGGAGGCTACACAATACATTACTTAATAACGAAGTGATTACTGAAGAAATCAAAGGGGAAATCAAAAAATACCTAGAAACAAATGACAATGGAGACACGACGACCCAAAACCTATGGGACGCAGCAAAAGCAGTGCTAAGAGGGAAGTTTATAGCAATACAAGCCTACCTCAAGAAACAGGAAACATCTCGAATAAACAACCTAACCTTGCACCTAAAGCAATTAGAGAAAGAAGAACAAAAAAACCCCAAAGCCAGCAGAAGGAAAGAAATTATAAAGATCAGGTCAGAAATAAATGAAAAAGGAATGAAGGAAACAATAGCAAAAATCAATGAAACTAAAAGCTGGTTCTTTTTGAAGATAAACAAAATTGATAAACCATTAGCCAGACTCATCAAGAGAAAAAGGGAGAAGACTCAGATCAATAGAATTAGAAATGAAAAAGGAGAAGTAACCACTGACACTGCAGAAATACAAAAGATCATGAGAGATTACTACAAGCAACTCTATGCCAATAAAATGGACAACCTGGAAGAAATGGACAGATTCTTAGAAATGCACAAACTGCCGAGACTGAACCAGGAAGAAAGAGAAAATATGAACAGACCAATCACAAGCACTGAAATTGAAACTGTGATTAAAAATCTTCCAACAAACAAAAGCCCAGGACCAGATGGCTTCACAGGCTAATTCTATCAAACATTTAGAGAAGAGCTAACACCTATCCTTCTCAAACTCTTCCAAAATATTGCAGAGGGAGGAACACTCCCAAACTCATTCTACGAGGCCACCATCACCCTGATACCAAAACCAGACAAAGATGTCACAAAGAAAGAAAACTACAGGCCAGTATCACTGATGAACATAGATGCAAAAATCCTCAACAAAATACTAGCAAACAGAATCCAACAGCACATTAAAAGGATCATACACCATGATCAAGTGGGGTTTATCCCAGGAATGCAAGGATTCTTCAATATACGCAAATCAATCAATGTGATACACCATATTAACAAATTGAAGGAGAAAAACCATATGATCATCTCAATAGATGCAGAGAATGCTTTCGACAAAATTCAACACCCATTTATGATAAAAGCCCTGCAGAAAGTAGGCATAGAGGGAACTTTCCTCAACATAATAAAGGCCATATATGACAAACCCACAGCCAACATTGTCCTCAATGGTGAAAAACTGAAACCATTTCCACTAAGATCAGGAACAAGACAAGGTTGCCCACTCTCACCACTATTATTCAACATAGTTTTGGAAGTGTTAGCCACAGCAATCAGAGAAGACAAAGAAATAAAAGGAATCCAAATTGGAAAAGAAGAAGTAAAGCTGTCACTATTTGCAGATGACATGATACTATACATAGAGAATCCTAAAGATGCTACCAGAAAACTCCTAGAGCTAATCAATGAATTTGGTAAAGTAGCAGGATACAAAATTAATGCACAGAAATCTCTTGCATTTCTATACACTAATGATGAAAAATCTGAAAGTGAAATTAAGAAAACACTCCCATTTACCATTGCAACAAAAAGAATAAAATATCTAGGAATAAACCTACCTAAGGAGACAAAAGACCTGTATGCAGAAAATTATAAGACACTGATGAAAGAAATTAAAGATGATACAAATAGATGGAGAGATATACCATGTTCCTGGATTGGAAGAATCAACATTGTGAAAATGACTCTACTACCCAAAGCAATCTACAGATTCAATGCAATCCCTATCAAACTACCACTGGCATTTTTCACAGAACTAGAACAAAAAATTTCACAATTTGTATGGAAACACAAAAGACCCCGAATAGCCAAAGCAATCTTGAGAACGAAAAATGGAGCTGGGGGAATCAGGCTCCCTGACTTCAGACTATATTACAAAGCTTCAGTAATCAAGACAGTTTGGTACTGGCACAAAAAAACAGAAATATAGATCAATGGAACAGGATAGAAAGCCCAGAGATAAACCCACACACATATGGTCACCTTATCTTTGATAAAGGAGGCAAGCATATACAGTGGAGAAAAGACAGCCTCTTCAATAAGTGGTGCTGGGAAAATTGGACAGGAACATGTAAAAGTATGAAATTAGAACACTCCCTGACACCATGCACAAAAATAAACTCAAAATGGATTAAAGACCTAAATGTAAGGCCAGACACTATCAAACTCTTAGAGGAAAACATAGGCAGAACACTCTATGACATACATCACAGCAAGATTCTTTTTGACCCAGCTCCCAGAGAAATGGAAATAAGAACACAAATAAACAAATGGGACCTAATGAAACTTAAAAGCTTTTGCACAGCAAAGGAAACCATAAACAAGACCAAAAGACAACCCTCAGAATGGGAGAAAATATTTGCAAATGAAGCAACTGACAAAGGATTAATCTCCAAGATTTACAAGCAGCTCATGCAGCTCAATAACAAAAAAACGAACAACCCAATCCAAAAATGGGCAGAAGATGTAAATAGACATTTCTCCAAAGGAGATATACAGATGGCCTACAGACACATGAAAGAATGCTCAACATCATTAATCATTAGAGAAATGCAAATCTAAACTACAATGAGATATCATCTCACACCGGTCAGAATGGCCATCATCAAAAAATCTAGAAACAATAAATGCTGGAGAGGGTGTGGAGGAAAGGGAACACTCTTGCACTGCTGGTGGGAATGTAAATTGATACAGCCACTATGGAGAACAGTATGGAGGTTCCTTAAAAAACTACAAATAGAACTACCATACGACCCAGCAATCCCACTACTGGGCATATACCCTGAGAAAACCATAGGTCAAAAAGAGTCATGTACCAAAATGTTCATTGCAGCTCTATTTACAATAGCCAGGACATGGAAGCAACCTAAATGTCCATCGACAGATGAATGGATAAAGAAGATGTGGCACATATATACAATGGAATATTACTCAGCCATAAAAAGAAATGAAATGGAGGCATTTGTAATGAGGTGGATGGAGTTAGAGTCTGTCATACAGAGTGAAGTAAGTGAGAAAGAGAAAAACAAATACAGTATGCTAACACATATATACGGAATCTAAGGGGAAAAAAAAAAAAAAAGGCCATGAAGAACCTAGTGGCAAGACGGGAATAAAGACACAGACCTACTAGAGAATGGACTTGAGGATATGGGGAGGGGGTGGGGTGAGATGTGACAGGGTAAGAGAGTGTCATGGACATATATACACTACCAAATGTAAAATAGATAACTAGTGGGAAGCAGCCGCATAGCACAGGGAGATCAACTGGGTGCTTTGTGACCACCTAGAGGGGTGGGATGGGGAGGGTGGGAGGGAGGGAGATGCAAGAGGGAAGAGAAATGGGAACATATTGTATATGTATAACTGATTCACTTTGTTATAAAGCAGAAGCTAACACACTATTGTAAGGCAATTATACTTCAATAAAGATGTTTAAAAAAAAAAAAAAGAACTGCAAAAAAAAAAAAAAAGATTAACCATCAATCAGGTATCTTACCTACATTCTAATTTCTCTTCCCATAGCTCTTATACTCCTGCCAATGTGCTTCATGGTATATATTACTTAATTATTACCATATTGTATTTGCCACTCCTCCATAGTCTGAGGGCTCCTATTACCAAAATTTTTGAGCTATCACATGTTTTGAAATCCAATTCCACATTTTAAGATTTCAGGAAGCTTTAACTTTCTATCTAAAAGTAACCTCATTTGTTCTCCATTTATTCAGTTTTGTCTAAACCATCTTACTTTGTACTTGCAGCTATGCTACTTTATTTAACGTAGCAGTATCATGTCTGGAAATAATAAATTTCTCAAGGACTGGGGTTAGGTTCTATTTTGCCTGCAGTAATTTATCTGAGGTGATCTCTAAATGGGTAAATCTATCAAGCAGACATTAATTGGAAAAAGAAATCTCTTGAGAGATAGTTAAGGACATGCATTCCCAATGGGGAGAATATCATCCTCAAAGGGATTAAATTGGTTCTTGAGGGCAAAAAAAAAAAAAAAAAAAAAAAAATCTTAGGTATGAAGATGGTCTGTGGCCTTCCAAAGGATTACACTATATAAACAGACACTTACTATAAAGCTGTGCTATAACAGTATACCTGTGGTATTAAAATTTCATGGGTATTGGAAAGATTAAAAAAAAAGATCCCTTAGGTGAGTGATAATGAAAAAAAGATCGAGAAACATTAGTCTTGTATAATTTTTTATGTTGATATTTTTGTACACCCACAGAAGGATAATCAGATTAATTTACAGATAAAAATTTCATATGTTTTAACTTGATAAGGGCATATGCAAGTATGAGTCATATTATGCCAATTATTTTAGAACCCTGAGTTTGGACCAAACTCTCACTTGAATATACTTATATCTAATAATCATATTTTCTGATTTATCTATTTGCCCTAAATATAAAGTTTAAATATAGAACTTGAGAATATTTCAGAGAGATGGCATTGGAATGAACTACCCTGGGACGAAGTGAGAGAGTAGCATTGACATATATACACTACCAAATGTAAAATAGATAGCTAGTGGGAAGCAGCTGCAGAGCACAGGGAGATCAGCTCAGTGCTTTGTGACCACCTAGAGGGGTGGGATAGGGAGGGTGGGAGGGAGACGCAAGAGGGAGGGGATATGGGGATATATATATACATATAGCTGATTCACTTTGTTATACAGCAGAAACTAACACAACATTGTAAAGCAATTATACTCCCATAAAGATGTTAAAATAAAATTAAAAAAAAAAAGAAATCCAGCTAAAGTGAGATTTTAAAAATATTCACTAAGTCTAAAATCAGAAATATAAAATGACTGTAATTTGGAAGAGAAAATAAATTTTCAAAAGGTGTAAAATTTAAAAGGTGTATCTCTGTCCTTAAGGAGTAGATCATTGGTCAGCTATTGTTTTGTAAAACAATAAATACTTAAATACCACATAGGTATCTTCAGATTGACTGATAGACAAATCCAGGAAATAAATAATTGTATGGAGATATATAAAAATATCTCGAAGTTGCAGAATTGATTAAAATTACTTATAACTGTTATATTTCTCCAATGAGTTTCCTGGGATTCTTAAGGGAATCCTATCACAACTCCTAGGGAACATTTTATATGGCAAAGTTACTCTGTGATCATGACATGAACATACTTGAAGATATGTTTTCATATCTACTGGGCATCAGATTAAAATTTTAACTTTTAAGATGAGGAAAGAGCAGATCCATAAAGCAATGTAAAGTATTTTCTCCAGTAACTGAAGATTTTTGGAAAGCACCTTGTGGTAAAAGTCACACTAAAATATCTTTTTATCAACTACAGGGTACAGGAACATAAAAGTTATAAATAATGTTACCCCTGACAAGAACATAGTTGTTCCCTTCCCTGAATTTATATAGAGTAAAGAAACTAAACCAAATAAATGAAATGCCTTATTTGTTAGAGCGAATAAATCATTTTTTCCAACCTTATTTAGTCTACCTCTGACAGTTTCCAGTCTACCTTAAACTCATCTCATTTTATTGAAACTGAATTTTCTAAGGCCTCCAGTGAACTAATGTGGGGAGAATACCAAGGCCTCTCTTTTGTTCAAAAGTGTAAATGTCTTTATTGCCTTAGAGCCTGAGGAGCAGGCTTCTAGACATTTATTATGCCTCTATGTAGCCATTAGATCTATTTGAATTGGTGTGCTTCTTGACTATATTAATGGCCTACTTCCTCACAGCAGATCAATTATTCAATCCTTAGAAACTACTAAGAAAACCTGTCTAAAACTAAATTCGCAGCCTAAGTCCACATCAACCTAAAAACTTTCAATCCAGCAGCACCAATATGCATGATCATAGACATAAAGATACATTTCAAAATTTTAATAACAGAAAAACAAAAGTAAACACAAAAATGAAGCCAAAATAATTCTACCTACTTACCTATCTATAAATACATTTACTCATGTAGATATAGATATACACATACATATACATATATCATTATCATCATCAGAAAAATATACTGAAAGCCAATTTAAGAAAGACAACCTTGACATTTTAAATAGAGTTAAAAGGATCAAATGAAAATTTAAGCACACAGAAAGGAATAGTTAAATCATAATTTATTTAAAAAGTTTACTCATTTGAGTATGTTTTTTAATTTTAAATTTTAAATAATTTTAACAAGTGGAGCTGGGGGTTCTCAACCAGGTATTCTGAGGGGAGGCTAGTTAAAGATTTCTAAAGAGTCAATTTTGAGGTTCAAAGCACCAGCATATTCCGTAAGAAATTGTGTAATATAGGTACCTGTGCAGCTTTTAACTTTTTGAGAGAAAGCTCAAACTTTCATGCTTTTTTCCAAATAGTAAAAAACTACTGGCAGAGAGTTAATCAAGAGTTATTGGATGAATTCTTAGTTTGATTATTTTTATTTTCAGTCTATATCTATTTTCTCAAAAGGATATACTTTTTGCTAAGCTAGTTATATTAATTCAACAGTCAAGACAATCATGATATTCAAAAGATATTTATAAATGCAGCTTTACTTTAAACTTGAGGGGGTCTCTATAATATGTCAAAAATCAACCAATGAACATAAATAACAAGAGTAATTACTGAGTATAAAATTCGAGAAATTATTTCATGTTCTAGCTCCTCATTTGGAATATCAAGCTATATTAATACAAAAGGATCACCGTAAAGTATCAAATTTTAATAAGATATTTTCATACCTGAAAGTAGGAAAGGCTCAAAGTTTGCAAGCTTAGCTCAGATGCTCAGCCCTGGCAAACACATCTGCCAGTCTAAGTGTCTAGGGAAGTCTACCGTGTCCTTTGCCATAGTGAGCTAGGATACGACTCTCTTCCTCAGCCCTCTGAGGTTGAGGAGAGTTGGGTGACCTAACTGAGAGAACAGTAATTGTGAGACCACACTTCAGTCTCATCCTCCATGCTCATGCATGAAATCCACCAAACCCTGTGGCAATGGCATGAGACAGTCTGGGACTGATATAACTTCATGCCCTCTCCTTACTTGTGAACAATCAGAAGAGCAGTTGTATCACATGCTTGGATTAACCAGTGATTAACTGGCCAGGGATATATGTCTGGAAGACAAGTGTTGAAGAAACTGTAAACCCAACCTTCCAGAAAAGAAATTAGGGTCAGTGCTTAGGAGTATCCATGTAAAGATCTCAGATCACTATCTTAACTGTGAAACCTTGGCAGGCTTCTAAGGTCTTCAAAAGCTGTGATGGATCTTCATTTGATGATAGCATTATAACAGGTAACTTTTTAGTAAAAATAATCCTCTTGTTTAAGTGACAGGTACTTGGGATCTTTACTCCACTTTTTACAAATCTATTAATATGAAAAGTAAACAGTCATGACCAGGAGGGGAGAAAATAAAACAGATAATTATATTGCAACCAGAATAACAGGGCAAGAGTTAGAGAAAAATACAGTTGCTACAGCACAAAAAATGAAAAGTATAATTAAATCACTAAACAAGAAAATTAATAAAAGCAACTGATATTGATATTTTTTCTTCTTTCCTAATTGTCTGGTTCAGAACCTTCTGAATCACTTATAGTAGTTTATACAACTACGTTTAAAGAATAAGGAGGTGTATACAAGACAAAATTTATAAAGATCTAATAGCAGGTTTATACCTACAAGTAAATGCAATAAAATGGAAATTCAATCGTTTTATCTGGCCCAATAGAATAACTTAAACTAGTAAACATAAATAAACTTCACGGTAAAATGGTCTGGGAGAGCTTAATTACAGCAATTCAGGAGAAGTTGATAGGTATCAAGACTTTATTCAAATTAATTTTAATTTTAAAACAACTGCTTGATGATAGGAATAGATAATGTAAAAAATAGAACAATTGAAGATTGCTGTTGCTGTTACACTGTATCAACTTATCTTAATATGTGAATATCATAAGAATAAATCATGGAATGTGTTTGAAAACTATCCATTATATGATATATTAGCTCAGATCAATGTGTCTTGCTAACAGATGAAATGTTCTAAAACATATTCTTCAGAAACTACTGAAGTTTTACTATTTCCTCTAGCAGATAAATCTTAAACAAAAGTTGAAATAAGAATGGTAGTTGGCACTTATATATGGTAAAGAGAGTGCTGATTTCAGCAACTGTCATAACAATCTTAAAAAAAGGAAAATTCATTACATATTTCTTGGTCTGATAAGTGGCCCTTCAAGCTATCACATAACCTGACTTAATTATAAAATTACATGCTTTCACATCTGCATAAAATGTTTAATATTATAGTGGAGTAAAAAGGGAAAATTATAGAAATAGTGAAAATGTTTATGTCATATCTACATATGTTTCATAGTCTTCATTTGAGTAAATAAAATAAAGGTGGATTGCATATATCCTGTATAAAATCCTGACAATATTCTGATTTTGGAAGCTAGAAAAATCCATCCATATCCTATTGGGAAATTCTCTTCCCACCAACACCTGTTCTACTAGAAAAAAAAAAACCATGAAATGCAAAACAAAATATCTGAAATTGATATAAAACACACTGCTGGTGTGTAGAGGTCTGTACATACACAGAATCTTTAGCTGTAAATATCTATGAAGGAGAATTTTCATTCTTAGCATGTATGTTTCAATTCTCTCTAAGGGTAGTTTCAGTTTAATCAGCACAAAATCATAGGTGAGAGCCAGCTTTCACACATCAGCACGGGTGATCAAAAAAAAAAAAGGAATGAAGAAAAGATTTTGAAAATTATTAGACTAAAGATGTTCATAGAGTTCATTCTGATCTCATGGTCTCAAGGGTTCGCTGTGGTGATTGGGAATGGGGCAAGAGACAGATGGCATCACCCACCTACTGATTTCCTAGAAAAACAGTTGGTCATCTTCAACTGTCTCAGTAGTTAAATTAAATGGACAGCACCCAATTATCTTTTCACCAAAATCATCAGACCAGCATCATTATTATCTACCAAATATTTCAAGGCCCACCCCCTCCTCACCAAAATAAGATTGTTACATGTCAGACTTATCAAGATAAGGTGTAGCTTCACTATAGGAAGTAGTTTGGAGTTTTAATTTATAATCATAACATTAAAATTAAAATACTGCTCTACATGATCATGTTATTATACTCAACAAGGTCTTAGATTGTAGATTTAAAATGCATATGACCTAATAATTGCGTGAATGCTAAATGCACATATAAGAAATGTCATTAACAAACAAAGACCTTTCCTTTGTAAATTTGTTAAATTGCTTCCATTTTCTTCAGAATTCAGTTGCTCTTTGATTTTGGCTGTGTAGCACGGCTTGTGGGATCTTTTAGTTCCCAGACCAGGGATCAAACCTGGCCCCGGCAGTGAGAGTGCTGAGTCCTAACCACTGGACCCAGAATTCAGAGGCTCTTGAATTTCATTTTATCAAAAATAAACTTCCCTGTATTCACACACTGAGACCAAAACAAACCAAAAAAATGGATTAAAATATACAGCTTATCTATTAAACTATCTAGTTGACTGGTTTGTACCATTTCTAATAGATGGCAGCTGCAAACAGCTCTAATACCCCTTAACCCAAGAGTTTTCCTTGGATAGAAGAACTTTCAGCTCTAAGTTGATTAGTTTTACATCTTGTTAGAAAGTTGCCAGAAATGTGGCCAACAGTAATCTCTCCAGTGAATTTAGTTTATTGGTGACGGGGTTTCTAACCAGTATGTATAAATTCATGGCCTATTTTGATAATAATGACATGTGCATGCACATAAACTTTTCATATAAAATGGTAATATTCTGCTAGATAAAGGAGTAGGAAATCATGTTTTGTACTAGAAAACTATACCTTGAAAATGATTCAATTCTTTAAGTATTAGTGAAGTGTGAATAGATATCAGTGATCAACTCATGGTAATCCTTTTTGATGGGGGAATTTATGAAAAACACTGAAGAGCTCTCAAAAGATTGCTTTACATAATATCCTGTATGATAGACCTGATATCATGTATGCATATACATGGAATAAACACACAAGGAAAGAGAGGAGTAAAAACATTACTCTTTACTCGGATGATAAACCCCAAGTTAAGTGGAATTGCTTTTCTAAAACTATCCCTGGTTTTAGGAAGTTATTTAAATATTTTGATAAAAATGGCTTTCTGATAGTTTTTAGCTGAAATGGAGAAATACTGGTTATATGAGTATCTTCAGCTCTGTTCTCTTCTCATGTTCCACTACCACATTCCTTGCCGCAAAATGACTTACAATTTTACAAATAGGCACTATACTTCTCTGCCTTGATGTCTTCTTCTGTCTCTCTTGTGACTCCCATTTCTCTAAGAACAAGTGACACCCAACCAAAGGGGCTGGTTTTGGACAAATGAATTAATTTTGGGTAATGATTTTTGGACCAGGATTGAAGCCTTCTCAAGCTAGGCACTTTCTATTCTCTCTCAAGAATGTGGTGTGGGCTGAATTTGCTTGTCTCAGTCTCTGTTATTTCCTTAGAAGAACGTCACATGAACTTTGGAGCTAAACCACCACATAAGACCATTATCTTTGACTAAGTCCATGAAGAATCCAAGAGCTGATGACTTGTATCAAGAGCATCTTAAATAAGAGAGTACATATCAAAGATGACATAATGAAATCTCAGAAGAGAGTTTTAATGACTCCACAAGTTTATCCAGCTGGGAATTGGGGCTAGGTGAGAACCCTGGATTTTAGGCTGACTACATTTCACCTGCCCTGCTATATATAATGTGGACCTCTATAACTGCATTTCTAGCCTTTTTCCTGATTAAAGTAGTTCTGTTGATATTTGTTTCCTCTTACAGAGTATAGGTCCCAGGAAAACCAGTGGCAGATCTTACTCTTCTTTGTATGCTACTGGTACAGTGTTCACTGCCTAAAGACCCAGGTTTAATTCCTCATTCCCCTACCTGGGCAAGTTACTTGATCTTTCTAAGACTCAGCTTACTCTGCTTACTCTTCTGAATTCCTACGTCCTAGACCATTGTGGGAATTACAGAAATCATGTCAAATGCCTTGCAAGGCGCCTAGTACACTTCAGTGTTCAATATATGTTAAATATTGTTATATCATGCTCATTAGCATTTAGAAAGTACTCTGACTATAAAGCTGCTCAATAAATATACACAGGATATTAACACAAAACAAAATTCAAACTAAGACTATAAATCAGAGGATGGCAAACTGTGGACCATGGTCCAAAACTGGACTTCTGTCTGTTTTTGTACTGCCAGCAAGCTAGGTATGATTTTCACACCATTAAGGGATTATAAAAAACAAAACAAAAGCAAAGAATACATGACAGAGACTATATGTAGGCCACAACACCTAAAATATTTACTATCTAGCCCGTTACAGAAAAAGTTTGCTAACCCTTGCTATAAATAATCTATAGAATATGACTGCAGTTAAAAATACAGAAATATATTTTGAGAAAACAAATCTTAGGAAACTCTCTTGATTAGTGCATTTCTAAAATTTATAAAGTTTAGTAACCACTTGTATAGCTTTAATAAGCTTCTATTCTTTCCTGTAGTTTCCCCCCTCCAATTCATCCTTCATATCAAGGTCACACTAATCATTCCGCAGCACCATTTTTATCATAGCACTCCATTTCTCATAAATACATACATAAATACATACATAATCAAAATAAAGAATCATGTTCAAATCCTTTCACCAAATATTCAAGGTCAAACAGTTTTTCATTTCTGAAATGTTATCTCCCACTTCGTTAGTAAATATGTAATTCCAGCCATACCATACTCCCTCTAGTAATACTATGCGTATTTAGATACACTGTGGTTTTAAAATATGACAATCTTCATTTGAAAAAAATTTTGACACTCTTCTCTTTGAAGAGTGGAGCCTAGTTTCCCTCCATGTAGGCCAGGTTGGTAGGCTTGCTTCTAATGAATAAAAGTAGTAGAACTTAGGCTGCATTGCTTCCAAGGTGCAGGCATAAAAATTATAACTTCCTCCTAGTTCTCCTTCTTTTTGTCTAGCTCACACTGAAGGAAGCCAAGTATCATGCCTTGAATACACTCCGGAGATGCTACATAGAAAGAATCTGAGAGTTTGTACAATAGCCAGCCCCAGCATGGCAGCCATGTAAGTCATCTTGGAAGCACCCTTGCTGAGCCTTCAGATGAGTGTAACCTCAGCAACATCTTGGCTTCAGTCTCACAAGAAACCTTGAGTCTGAATTGTCCACCTAAGCAGCTCCCAAATTCCTGACTCACAGAAACTCTTGAGTTTAAATGTTTGTTGTAAGCAATAAACAAGAAAATGTATATCAAGCACTAGCCCAGAGCTTGGCACAAGGTAAAAGACTGACAAATGTTGCCTGTCACATTTTTTTCTTATTGTTTCAGTACTGTTCAGAATAAGATCAACAGTAAACAGACATGACAAAGATGAACTGAGTAATACAGATTTCTAAGTGCACTTTTACTTAGGATTGGAATGTATTTTTATTCTCAGTAGGTCTTTAAATCATCTAACGTATGAAAGTTGCTAAGAAAGTAAATCCTAAGAGTTCTCATCACAAGGAAAAATTACGTTTTTATTTTTCTTTCTTTCATATCTATATGACATTATAGCAGATGATGGATGTTCACTAAATTTATTGTGGTAATCATTTCACGATGCATGAAAGTCAAATCATTATGCTCTACACCTTAAACTTATAAAGTGCTGTTATGTCAATTATATCTCAATAAAAATGGAAGAGATCTGGGGAATTCCCTGGCGGTCCAGTGGCTAGGACTCCTACCTTTCACTGCCAAGGGCCTGGGTTTGATCCCTGGTTGGGGAACTAAGATCCCACAAGTTGTGTGGCATGGCCACAAAAAAAAAAAAAAAAAAAAAAAAAAAAAAAAAAGGAAGAGATCTAACTAAATAAATAAATTTAAAGCTTAAAAAAATCATCTAATGAAGAGTGATTCTACAAAAGACCTATTTTGAAAAGTACTGCTAGCTGACCATCAGAATTCTTTATTCCATATATTGACAGTAAAAGGAGTTGTAACTTGTATCTTTCTTCCCAGTTAAGAACAGAATTTTCCAGTCCCCCTCGAAAGCCTGTAATCATATATGGAAGTTCCTGTTAATGAAATGTAACTAAAAAATGTGTAATTTCTATCTCAGTTCCTTAAGAGGAACTCTTTTACTTTGAACTTCTGCTCTTTGATTTCCAGAGTAATGATGTCCAGAGTGACTTAGGAGACAGTGTTAAAGTTAGCAGAGCCACCATCGTCCTAAATTCCTAAACTGCCCCTTGCATTAGAACTGCCTGCTGATCTGCTATATTGTGCCTAAATTTTTAAACAGGTAAAAAATTAATTTGATCTTGCTTGAGCAATTGGAGTTTTGGTTCTCTTTGTTACAGTGATTAATGATTCCTTAATACACCCTATATTGATCCAATAAGATCAATGCTTAAGCATTAGTAATTCCAGTGGCCCCTAATGACAAAGCTGAGAGTTATTAGATATTTCATGATGATAATTAGAGAAAAGCATTGACATTAACTCTCCAATATCACACATAATCACATATTTATAAATTAAAAAATGAGGTAAAAGTATTTCAAATGTTCATGATACCAAACAAGCGTGCATATGATCTAAAAGTATTTAAATTGTTCTTAATTTTAAAAATATTTTGTGTATCAAGATTAGCATGCATTTAGATACGTGATTATAAAAACTGAGTTTTATAATTTGTTGAAGCTATGACAAGTGTCCATTCCCTAATAAATCTTATTTATGTAAAGCTATGCAGTATAGTGAAAAGAGCTTAAATAAAGACTTGAAACCAAATGAGAAGAATCTGAAGACTAAATGTTCAACTTAATATATAGCCTGGACAAATCAAATAACTTCCCTATACCTTAGCTATATCTTTTGTAAACTAGTGACTGAAAATGAATATACCTCTGTGTTGTTGTGAGGACTGAAGTGAACTCTAATGCACTGTATGTAAGCACAGTGTTCCTCAGGAGACAAGAATGTTTCATACATTTACACACGTAATCTTATTTCTGCCAAAATTTTTGGCAATGTTCTGTTTGTTATATGTTCCCAGGAAAAATAAATTTTTTAATTAGTCAACAAATGCTACTGACTCTTTTATATTTGCCATTGGAATGGTCATGTTAATATTTCCTAAAATTAACCTGGTATTAAGAATGCCAGCTAAGAGAGAAAGTCATTAAGGAAATGCTGTGCGAGAGCTTTTTTGTGGTTTTGTCTGACTATTTGTTGCTGTTTTAAAGGAACAATATTAAGAAAACACAACTAGATTTAGGCAATTAGAAAGGCATCAGTTTTCTTGGAAAGTGGTTTTGGTAGAGTGACATGATTTGAAACCAAATTGCAAAGTATTAAAAATTAATCATTGGTGAAGACATGGAACCAAAATATGCAGTTCTTTTATCCCCCAGTTCTTTGGTGTATAATGAAATAAGAGTGAGTGTTAGTAATTTCAACTAGAAAAAAAGGTCTGGGAAAAAGGACGGCTTAGAGAGGACATAGGCAGTTATTTTTAAAGAAAAAGAGGATATCATCAAGAAGGACATTATGAAAATTAACAAGACAGTGATGGAGATAATGCACAGAGTGAGAAGGAAGAAGTGAGGGAAAGAAAGAGAGAGGACATTTACAGGAGAATGTAGACAGCACAAGTCCAAGATTATTATTTTTTTCTTTTTGATAGGTAAGAAATGGATTTATTTAGAGAGAAACACATTCCACAGAGTGTGGGCCAGCTCAGAAGGCAAGAGGCCCCGAAATATGGCGTGGTTAGTTTTTATGAACTGGGTAATTTCACAGGCTAATGAGTGGGAGGATTATTCCAACTATTTCAGGGAAGGAGTGGGGATTTCCAGGTATTGGGCCACCACCCACTTTTTGACCTTTTATGGTTGGCCTCAGAACTGTCATGGAACTGGTGGGTGTGTCATTTAGTTAATGTATTACAATGAGCGTATAATGAGGCTCAAGGTCTACTGGGAGTCGAATCTACTGTCATCTTGGACCTAGTTGGTTCTAAGCAGCTTTTGTCATGTCCTATGGCTATATCATTCTTTTATAGGTTGTGCCCTGCCCCCTTCCCTCCTGTTTCATTCCCCCCTCAGAGATTTCACTCTCATATTCTTATGGAAAGCAGAGGGGCAACCCTCTGTCTTCTGTAACTGCTTCAAGGCTGAGTAGGGGGCGTCGACCTGCCTGTCAGTAAAAAATCTCTGGATGCCTGATCTAGGGGCCCCAGGGGCAGGACAACTCCTTGTTTTAAGTCGGTATGGGCTGGAATCCTCGTGTAGCCCTCATCTTGATGATGAAGCACTTTTTGTAACAGCATCAGAGTGCAAAAATTTCTATAAATAACAAAAGAATTAAAAGCCATGGTTAAACATCTGGTTACATTGTAATTGATAAAGAAACTTGGTTACTATAGCGAGAATTATGAATGATTACACTTAATATACCAAATGATCCTAGCTAAATATTCCTCTTTGAGATACCTCAGGGGCCCTCTAAAGTATCCCAAAGTTAGCTGGAAATCAAAAGAACTTTAATTAAAATTTGATATTTGGGAAGTCTGTCAAAAAGTTTTAAAACACTTGGTCAAATAAGATCACAGGTCACTGTAAGAAAGAGTTGTGCATGATCAGGATTTTCTAAGATTGGATTAAATCTACTTGGGTAAATGGATTTTGTTGGGAATGAGTTAGGACAATCAGATTTGGTTTCTCCCTCCAAAGTTTTCTTGAAATCCTGCTTTTAATAACAGATAGTATGAGTTTCTTTGCCTTTAAGTGATCTGTATCGGCTTTTGAAATCTCTTGTAACTTTGGTTAAGAAATAAGTATTGTCTCACAGTGACCAAGATTAATTTTTAAGGCTTTATTGAGGTATAATTCCAAGATTAATCTTGAAAGACAACAAAGACCTTTTTTTTTCCTCAAAGACAGGAAAAAGAGACTATATTAAAAATTCATAACACTTCTGAGATAGAAATGTTCAAGATGAGTGATACTAAGATCAAAGAATTTGAAAAAAAAATGGGGAAGGGATTGAGTGTTAAATAAATGTGCAGAGAATGTAAGCATATCACGCTTACTGGGAAGTTAAAGTGCATGCCCTGTTATGAAAAAGAAAGTGATAAGGCTAAGAAAGTAGATCTTAAAAGTTCTCATCACAAGAAAAAAATGTGTAACTCTGTGAGGTGAACAACCTTAACTAAACTTACTTTGATAATCATTTCTCTATAGATATATATCAAATCATTATGTTGTATAACTCAAGCATATACAAATCTTATATGTTAATTATATCTCAGTAAAACTGGGTAGGGGAGAAACTGATGAGAAAATGTTTAAGTTAAATCAAGATGCTAATGAGCAAACAAATAGTTTGAATTCATCCCTGTCAATTACAGGCTCCCAGAAAATACCACAAAATAACTGTGGATATGGCAAAAGTGAGTTTATTCTTACTTACTAAAGCAGATCACTACCTCGACAGAGACTTAGGAATTCCTGTCTTAGTAGGGAGGGCAATGTCAGGATATTTATGAGGTTTGGTGATCTGGCTCAAAGTGGGTCTTTCCATACAGGGGCTAAGTTCAGATGGGGCACAAATTCTGATATAATAGTTTAAAACTGATGGACAAAGCAAGGGGATGGTTTTGATGTGAGGGTTCAAAAAGTCTTAGAAAATAAACATTTGGTTGATGCTATCAGAAAGTTGCTCGGCCTGATGTCCACGTAAATGAATTTTATGGAAAGGCCCTGAAATAAACAAGTTTCTCACAACTTGTATCTTCCCTGGCAAGTGCTTCCCTGAAGAGTAAAGTCATGATGATGAAGTAGTGGAATTATAAGCTTGTGTTAGTGAAGACAGTAAACTGTGTGGGTATAGATGTTTCTATGCTCCATTCACTTCTTTTTTTATATAGAACTAGAAATGTTTCACACATATAGCAAGAATTCCTTTCCTAGGAACAGATGATATTGATAGAACATTAAAGATAGTTCAGCTCTAATCAATCAAGTAATAGTAAGAAAACTATTAGAAATCTTCAAAACACGATATATTCTAATAATCTATCAGTGTAGCCGTGTTCCTATAAAATTTATGAATATTTCTAAAGATTTTTAAGAATTCCTTGTTATTTGGATTTTGCTATTTTCCTCCTCTTTGAGATCTCCAAGTGATCCCTGAAGGATCCCTTGTCTTGACCGGGCATTCCTGTCTTCTTTCTTTACAATCTTAATACATGTAGTTTGTGGGTATAACTAATAAGTATAGCGAGTATAATATGCTTTTGGTAAGTTATTACAATGTGAACATTTTAGCTAAAAAGTAACTAAGTATTGTAGTTAATAATAAACAGAGTGATATTTATGTGCCTCCTTTATCAAGAATGAAACATGAAAGAATGAATTTACATTCTGAAGCATTCAATAATACATGCTATAAGTTAATATTAGAAACAAACCAGAGAATTCAACGTAAAATTGGAAAACAAAAGTGTCAAGGAAGACCCTTCCCCGTGAGGAAATAAGGATTACTGGGTCCTAAGACAAGCAGCTCTGAGTATACCCAACATGAAATTAATCACAACTAGAGAAGCATTCTAGTCTTCAATATTTGAAAATTCAAATCTTTCATTAGTTCGCCAGCAGCACTTCAGTTTTAACATATCTTTGGGATTTCATTAAATGACTCTAGATTTTTTTTTTCTTCAAGTTTTAAAACATTTACACTGTGATTATATCATCTTATTTATGGAGTTAAAGAGATCAGTTAATGACTTCTCTGAAAGCAGAGAAAAGGGAGAAGAAATGGGAAAGAAACCATGAAAGACAAATGATTAAGTAACGTAGATTATTTTCTATTAAAACTACAAGGCAGGATGAAATATATGGTGCTTGTTATTGTTTTAAAAGGCAGTGGAAATGAAGAAAGCATAATAATGGTATAATTATAAATCTCTGAAGTTCTTCAGCATCTAAAAGCATTAAATCTATTAATGCAGCAAGGCTATGCTCATATCCAGCTCAAGACAAATGTATTAGCATTATATGTTTCACAATGGTATAATTTAAAACACTATAAATGAAAAATGCTTTGCCCCTGGTTAATTTTGTGTGTCCCTTTGCCCTTGATTAATTAAACAGAAAGTAGGATTTAGTTGTGAGGGTTTTCCTCATACAGTGGGGCCTTCCCTGACCACACTGTTTAAAATACAGCCTCCCCTCTAACACACACACACACACACACACACACACACATACACACACACATTTCCTATCCTTCTATGCATTGTCTCCACAGCATTCACCACCATCTGGTATATCTGTTCATTTTAATTTTTTTTATTATTTAATTGGTTAAGGTTTGCTCCCTCCAACTTCCACCCTGGAATGTTCAGCTCCATAATCACAGAAACATTGTTTTGTTCTTGCTTTATTCCCAAGGCCCAGGACAGTGTCTAAAACATAGTAGTGTTAATGGTAGGAAAGAAGGGAGAAGGAAGAAACAGCTGGATGGAAAAAGAAAGGAAATTATTTCTAAGGATAAATCACTACTTGGACAACAAAGCTACATGGTAGAAGGGCACCGTTAGATTTCTAAGCACTCCTGTAAGTGCGTTCCTGTCTCCTTTATCCCACACACTGACAAGGAAAGAGGGACGAGGACTGGATTCCTTCTGGGAATAGTCTTTACTCTCACTTTTCCTTGGCATGCATTTCCCTGCACTCTGATTACACCAGGATGATTTATAGGATTTACAGGAGGATGGTTAATTTTATGTGCCAACTTGACTGGGTACAGGGTGTCCAGATATTTGGTTAAACATTATTCTAGGTGTGTCTGTGATATTGTTTCTGGATGAGATTAACATTTGAATCAGTAGGCTGAGTAAAAAGCAGATTGTCCTTCCCAGTGTGGGCAGACCTCATCCATTCCATCAAAGGCCTGCATAGAACAAAAAGGTGGAGTAAGAGTGAATCCATTCTGTCTGACTGTCTTCTAGCTGGGACACTGGTTTTCTGCATTTGAACTCAGACTGGAACTTATACCATCAGCTCTCCTGGGTTCTCCAGTTTACTGACTGCAGATCCTGGGACTTCTCAGCTAACATAACCTTGTGAGCCAATGCCGTATAATAAATATCTATCTATCGATCGATCGATCTATCTATCTAACCACCCATCTCACTTAATGGTTCTGTTTCTTTGGAGAATTGAGACTAATATTAAGACTTCGTTGATAAGTGGTCAGGGATACCACTAAGTCTGTCTTTAGTACTTAAGTTTTCTTTTCTTAGCTCTTTCTACACAAAAGATGCTCCAATGTAAGGTCTATGTTGGCTTGGAGACAAAAACGTCATAGGAATAAAGAAACTACTTGTATAAAAATCACCAACTTCCATGTTGCAAAATCTAGCAGATAATTTTCAGGCCTCAAACTATGTGCTATCTTATGAGCACTCAACAAAGATGACCTAACTTCCTTTTAAGCCCTCTGTTATTTTGACTTCCATGACACCATTCTCTGCTGCTCTGTTCCTAGTCCACTGGTTTCTCCTTTCCTCTGACCTTTACTGGTGTTTACTACTCCTACCAGACCTATGAATCATAGAAGACATACTTTTTTTTTTTAAATCTAAAAATCTATCCATTAAAAAATAATTGAGCAAACTTCCACAGTGGTTTTATAACCAATTATGGACATTATAAATACTATACAAAAATAAAATGAAAAAAATTGAGATAAAGATAAAATGACAATATTTTTAAATGCTGTCTAGTCGCAATGGCTTTATTATCAATCATTTGCAAATACTAGATAAGGGTAGGATATACATTTTGGGCAAGATATACTGTTGATGATAAAAAATGTATTTCAAATAGACTACTTGATAAATTAAAAAAAAAAAAAACAGAACAAAACAAACCAAAAAAACTTTAGACTGATCTCCTGTTTTCATCTCATGAAGTGCCAACAAAGAGGACCAATTAGGATTTATAATAGAAAGGTTCTACTGTCATTTTCTTGTTATTTCCTGTGCATGCATTATCATTATTATATGCAACCTAAAATTTCTTTGCATTAATATTTTAAAGCTGCCCATCCACTTAGTGAGGAATATTTTACTTAAAACTAGATAATTCAATATATAAACCTATTTTTAATATTTGCTATTATTTATTTGGTAAAGGTTTGCTCCTAACCACTCTCACTCCCACACTAGAATGTTTACTTCCATAATTGCTCAGTTTAACCAGTCATGGGTAATCCAATTTGTAATGCAATGTATTCACTGTGAACAAAAGATAAAGAGTGCCACTTTCAACACCTTTAGATTGTTTAATTTCCATTCTCCCCTTAAGATTAAAATGATCATGAAAGTAATGGTAATAATAATAATAATAATAATAATAATAATAATAATAATAATAATAAATGATTAAAAGGGGGAGGAAAAAGAGGGAATAAAAAGATCAGAAACTACTATTTTTTGGAGGAGCTTAATATGTACCAGGAATTGTTCTAAACAGTTTACATGTAACTCATTTAGTCTTTACATTGAGCCCATGAAGTAGGTGATATTATAATTCCCATTTCATGGATGAGAAAAAATGGGCACAAGGATCTGAAACAATTTGCCCATTGTAGAGCCAGGACTCAAATGTAGGAGGCCAGGCTCCAGAGCCCATGCCTTTAACCAACATACACAATATCTCTGATACTTCTTACACTGTGTATGATACAGGGATCTCTAACATGAGACTCAGTGAGGGTGCCAGTGATGATCTGTATAGTAATTACTATAAAAGTTTATATCCTTAGTTGTTACAGTAGAAGCAAATATAAATATGAATTCTAATATATTCTTCCTAAATTCCCGTGGATAGCATTGTATACCTCCTCAATTGTTGGCTCCTAAATTTAAAGATGATTTTTCTAATTATAACATTCCTCAAAGCTGATGTTTTCAATCTCTCTTCTGACTCAGGCTAAATTCAGTATTTCTCAGAATGTGGTTCAAGGGCCATGTGCATCCTAATAACCTGAAATGTTTATAAAAATAAAGATCCCTGGATTGTACCTCCAATTGCACTGAATTAGAATCTCTAGAGGAGCAAATGGGAATCTATATTTTAAACAAAAGTCTACTGCTTTTCCATGGGCACTAAATTAAAGAACCCTTGTTATATTGATCTGGTTGATTCTTAAGGCTTAACAAAGAGGAAAATTCAACATCATAATGCTGAAATTCAACATTACAAGAATCAACAATTTACAACAACACTACCATTTATGAACAATTAGCTATGTCATTATATAATATCCAAGCTCTGAACATAATGATAAAATGTAGTTCTGAATAATGGAAATAATGATATTAATAATTTGCATGACACTTTTAATCAACATATATTAGCTTCTAAGGATCACCAATAAATTTTCTAATTTTTACAGTCTAGTTCATAATTGATTTTACACTTTTTTTTTTTTTCCCAGGAATTAACACTGAGTTTACTCCCAGGCAGAATTCATGCTCTCTTATTCAGATGAGGAAGAGGTAATCTCTTGTCCTTTGACATCTGTAAAAATCTTTAGGATTTCTCAGGGAATATTGATAGTGGCTCAGGAATTCTGTAAATGCTTTCATTATTATGCATGGGATGCAATTAATCTAGACTTAGAGACTAGAACTAAATGAGGAAAGACTTAGAAATCTTTGGCTAAGGATGAAAGTGATTGTGAGTCAGAAACAAACTCTTGCTGAGCAATTTACTCTATTTTCACTCTTTATTTCTTGTTTTTGTCATTCAAGATATAAGTGATAGGTAGGCTGGCCCAGCTAAATGGCCAGGAGAAATGCATTGTATTCTTCTCCAAGAAATGGGTACATTACCTTATTTTCTTGCTCTGAAAAAATAATTGAACTCATATTCCTTAGCCCCAGTGGATTCAAATGTCTTTGTTATTACGTCTTAAATTTCATCAAACAGCACTTATAGTTTTGAGCTACATTTTCTTACCCATTCTCAATTATGTGTGCCCTATCCACTTAAATATGCTTTATAAAGTTCTGTGTGCTCTCTGCCCTGTCAGAGTTAAATGCATCCCTCATTTCATTTTTTATCACTTATGATAATGAATGGATATTATTTGATTTAGCCCTACCATTCTAAGATTTCCACATTTTCTTTACTATTACAGGAGTTGCTTCATCTTTTCTTCATCTAGATCAATTTTTATTTACCATCTACAATAAAATTTACTACTTCAGAAAGTAAGTTCTACATCTCAGATTAGTGGAGGAGTTCCTTCACCAGGTCTCCATGCCATTTAGACCTCAAACTGAATTACATTTTCCTTGTGCTTCCCGCCCTAATTTTCCTCATTTCATTGTGATGGCAACCATATCCAGATAGAAGAGTTTATTTTAAGTTATTATTTTTATTTTATTTTTATTTTTATTGAGGTATAGTTGATTTACAATATTGTTAGTTTCAGCTGTACAACATGGTGATTCAAAAATTTTATAGATTATAATCCATTTATAGTTACCATAAAATATCGGCCATATTCTCTGTGCCATACAATATAACCTTGTAGCTTATTTATTTTATGCATAGTAGATTGTACCTCTTAATTTCCTACCCCTTCTTGCCTGCCCCCACCCTTAGCTCTCTCCACTGATAGGCACTAGTTTGTTCTCTATATCTGTGACTCTTTTTTTTTTTTTCTGTTGTTGTTGTTGTTATATTCACTAGTTTGTTTTATATTTTAGATTTGACATACAAGTGATAACATACAGTATTTTCCTTTCTCTGCCTGACTTATTTCATTAAGCATAATACCCTCCAGGTCCATCCATGTTGCTGGAAATGGTAGAATTTCGTTCTTTTTTGTGCCTCAGTTATTGATATCTATATCTATATAGATATCTATATCTTACATCTTCTTTATCCATTCATCTGTTGAGGGACACTTAAGTTGCTTACATATCTTGGCTACTGTAAATAATGCTATGAACTTTGGGGTGCCTGTATCTTTTCAAATTAGTGTTTTCGATTTCTTCAGATATATACACAAGAGTGGAATTGCTGGATCTTATGGCAGTTCTATTTTTAGTTTTTTGAGGAACCTCCATATTGTTTTCCACAGCAGCTGCACCAATTTACATTCCCACCAACAGTGTGAAAGTGTTCTCTTTACATCCTCTCCAACATTTGTTATTTTTGATTTGTATTTCTCTGATGATTAGTAATGTTGAGCATCCTTCCATGTGCCTGTTGGCCATCTTTATGTCTTCTTTGGAAAAATGTCTATTCAGGCTTCTGCTCATTTTTTAAATTGGGTTGTTTGCTTTTTTGATGTTGAGTTGTATGAGCTGTTTATATATTTTGGGTGTTAACCCCTTATCAGTCATATCATTTGCAAATATTTTCTCCCATTCAGTAGTTGCCTTTTCATTTTGTTCATGGTTTCCTTAGCACAGTTTAATTAGGTCCCATTTGTTTATTTTTGGTTTTATTTTCATTACTATAGGAGGTGGATCCAAAAAGATACTGCTGTGCTTTATGTCAAAGAGTGGTCTGCCTATGTTTTGTTTTTGTTTCCTTTGCCTTAGGAGACAGAGGCAAAAAAAAGAAAAAAAATATATATATATACACACATATACACACATACACACATATATATACATATACATATATATATGTATATATATACATATATATATATAGCTAAAATTTATGTCAAAGAGTGATCTGTCTCTGCTTTCTTCTAGGAGTTTTATGGTTTCCAGTCTTACATTTAGGTCTTTAATCCATTGTGAGTTTATTTTTGCATACGGTGTGAGGAAATGTTCTCATTTCATCTTTTACATGTAGCTGTCCAGTTTTCCCAGCACCACATTGAAGCAACTGTCTTTTCTCCATTGTATATTTTGCCTCCTTTGTCATACGTTAACTGACCATAAGTGTGAGGGTTTATTTCTGGGTTCTCTATTCTTTCCCATTGATCTATTTGTCGGTTTTTGTGCCATTATCATACTCTTGATTACTATAGTTTTGCAGTACAGTCTGAAGATAGGGAACATGATACTTCCTATTCTGTTCTTTCTCAAGATTGTTTTGGCTATTCAGGATCTTTTGTTTTTCCATAAAAATTTTAAGATAATTTGTTCTAATTCTGTGAAAAACATCACTGGCATTTTAATAGGGATTGCACTGAATCTGTATATTGCCTTAGGTAATACGGTCATTTTAACAATATTAATTCTTCCAATCCATGAGAACATGTTATATCGTCCCATCTGTTTGTGTCCTCTTCAATTTCTTTCATCAGTGTCTTGTAGTTTTCAGAATACAGATCTTTCACCTCCTTAAATAGGTTTATTCCTAGATATTTTATTCTTTTCTATGGGATGGCAAATGCGATTGTTTCCTTAATTTCTCTTTCTGATAGTTTGTTGTTAGTGTATAGAAATGCAACAGATATCTGTATGTTAATTTTGTATCCTTCAACTTTACTGAATTCATTGATGAGTTCTATTAGTTTTTTTGTTGGCATCTTTAGGATTTTCTATGTATAGTATCATGTCATCTGCAAACAATGACAGTTTCACTTCTTCCTTTCCAGTTTGGATTCCTTTTATTTCTTTTCCTTGTCTGATTGCTGTGGCTAGGACTTCCAATACAATGTTCAATAAAAGTGGTGAGAGTGGGCCAGATAGAAGAGTTGTGAACTATATTTCTTTTTAAATTCTTCAGCCATTTCTGATTGACTATAATAACTAAAAAATATAAGAAAATATCACTTCTATTTGTAATGAATCATATTAAGGAGATGATGATAAATTATAACAATAGAGCTTACTGCCCAGTTTGTTTCATGATGTACACTTTAGTATCTATACACTAGTTCTACAAGGCATTTTATATCATACATGACTTCTGTATGACTCTACATTGTCAGTATTCACAGATTTAGTTTCTTAACCACCCTTCAGCAACCATCCCTTTTGAAGACTCTTGATATTTTCTTTCACTTAATTTCTGTTTTTCTTCCCATTTGGTGCTCCATTTCAGTTATAATCTTAGTGTTCTTCCATTTTAATTTTTCTTACATTAGCTAACTATCTCCATTTTGATGGTAACACAAGTCCTTTACGATTATTCCAAAAATCTCAGTGGAAACTCAGAAAGGTTGATCCAGACACAGTATAATAATTTAGTATGGAGACTTATTTAAGAATTTTTAAAAATGTATTCATCACATAAATATTCACTGAGTACCTACTATGCTCCAGGCACTGCGATTAAAAGATGTATATGACTCAGTCTATGTTCTAAAAAAGATCATGGTCACATTTTTTTACATAAAGACACATTAACATCACTCCTTCTTTTTTTTCACTTTATTAGTAAATTTATCAAAGATAGTCCCCAGTAGCATTCAAAGCATATTATAACCACAAGAGTTAAAAGCAGCAGTGTTTCATGTGGTGATAAGAAGCCATGCTTCAAAGATTCTTCTCTGAATATAGAGTCATGACAATTGTTTAAAGTGATTTATTATGGCAAAAATAAGGGGACTGGAGTTTAAATGTTCAAGTATCTGAAAGTAAATGTACTCATACTTAAAAATCACACTTAAAATCAGAGTTTTAAGTCCATGACAAATATAAATACATGGTGAGTTCCGGTGTATGTCTTTAGGTTTGGAATGCATCCTTTTGATCTCAGAAAGGAGTTGGAATCTACAATTCTTTCCACTATTTTTTTTTTCTTCTTCTTTCAAATATGATGAAAGATTGAATCCTCTAGAAGTCTGGACTTCTCACTAAGATTTTGCAGTAGAGGGTGTGTTCCTTTTTATAAGCTGATATACTAATTGCATAAAGCTACTTCAGAGACTGAAAAAAAGTCTTGTTTGTTTTAGAAGCACAAGAATAGATTATGTTTCAAAAATGTTGTTGAAGTTAAAGGCCTACATTGGAGAGTTCAAAATGAAGAATTGATGGCAACAACATGGTCCTATCTGGGGACTTTATGAAGAACAATACATTAACATTCGATGAATGTGGCATGTACTATATTTATTGTTATGAAGCCATAATATATTGTAATTAAATATTGAGGGTTGGCAAAATAGGGTATCTAAATGAAAATAGCCTTAAATAAAGCTTAATAGTATTGTTTTCCTTTTTGCCTCTCTCACAGGCATTACGAGATCTGTTATTATGTTTTCAGTTAACTGTTCAGAACTATTATTCCCACAACAACAATACTGTCCATAAATGGGTCTCTGTGGCAACGATCCATCATATAAGTCTTCATTCACTATTTAAACAGGAGGGGTTGAAAACTATATATTTGTCAAAAAAGTAACACATCAGCAGTCAGACAGGGGAGAGTCTCAATGCGGTTGCTCTCCTGGTGTTCTACTGATACTCTCTCTCTCTTACCTCTCTTACAAAGGACATGTAGATAATAAAGTGTGGAAAAATACTACAGAGTCCTATGTAGCATAACCAGAAAAAGCAAAGACATTTGGACACCTAGAGTCACTGAGTTTCTAATGTTCACAAGTGGTAAATGGCCACCATTCAAAGGATTTATGTGCTAACTATTCACTGCTATATTTCCCTTTAAAAACTAAATCAAACACCCTGTTGGAAATAAATAAAAGTGTAAGAGATATTAATATTTTTGCCATTATTACTGAGTAGCATGCTGGTTCTGCTTTCCTAATAATTACTTTTTAACATAAAGTGAATAATTAAATGAACAGTCTTACCCTATCAAAATAGTAGGGATTTATGCATTACAGAAATTTAGACTTGCATTCCAATTTAAAATTCAAAGACAAAGTGATTACTTTCTTTAGCTTAATAAAGGTGAAAATAGAGCTCCTATATATAGGGTTCATATTTTTATATGAAACTCCATATAATTCGAACCAATATAAAAATAAACAATTTGATAAGAGTCTTAGGACTCAAGCTATAAATAACCAGCTCCAGAGACCAATGATAATTTTATAGTAAACATAAAATGGCTGCTGAGCTTGCTGGCAGCTTACACTCAGCTCATTAGAGCTAACCAAATGTTTGCTTTATAAAGGACTTACTGAAATATTAAAGTGCTAAATAAAGGAAGCCAATCTTGTTTTATTCCCAGTCTTATACATACTTTATAACACATTAGATGAGTATTTTCTTCTTATATTACCTGTCAACTCACCAGAACATTCTTTGCTCATCTTTACAGTAATGATATTTGCCTAAATATACATCAAAACACATACACACACACACACACACACACACACACACACACACACACACGTAACTCACTACTTTGCTCTTCAAGCAACTGAGGTATGTCCCCTATAGAGTAAAATCCCTTATAGAGGTTTTCACCCATTTAATGGCCAGTTACATCATGCTCAAACTAAACTTGTCTTAAGCAAAATGCTAATCATCCCTGGTTTCTGATGTTTTTGCACAAGTGAAAACCCATTTTTTTAAATTCTGTCTAGATGTTCATCAGATATACATTTTCCTTCTCATTACAGAACTTTAAAATGAGCCACACTTCACAGCTCAAAGTGTGGAAGATGTCATTAAACTAGCTGTCTAATCAAGAAGGTGTAAAAGATTTAATTAAACTAATAGCAGGCTGACTCAATTATTCTAAAATATATTAAAACACATGCTGTACATGTGATTACAATCATAATTCATAGACAATTTTTATTTACTTTTTTGCTCATCTTTTTAAGTTGTGCTATTTCTTTGCAGATACTAGTACTTGCATATTCAATTATATATATGCACATAAACACACATGCACATATAAATGACACAGTTATCAATACCACATTTTAAATGTGCATTATTCCACTGTTTGCATTTTTATAACAGAACATAATGTAACTATAAAGCCAATACTTAAGAGTCATTGCATACACCTCGCCTTTCATGTGGACATCACTTTCCATATTTCACTTTGGCATTTCTGCTAAAATCAGCTACTCTTTTGGCTTTTTTAAATGGTAAAATCCATCTTTACTAAAAGGTGTTAAATAAAACTCCAAGTTTAAGGTAAATCATTCACATTTCATGGGTAACCTCATTGCTTAGAGTTATTTTATTTTTCCTTAATGAGGTCCTTACTCTTGTTTTCTCTATCAGTTGTCTTGTTTGTACTTAATCTCTTCAAAAGCCTAAGAGTCTTCAAAGGATTTGTGTGTATAATTATGCGTAGTTTTACTAAAAAAACCTGTGGTTTCTACCAAAAGCAGAAATATAAAGGTTTTCCTATGAAAACTGGTCAGTATTGCTTTGTTTTAAAGCCATCAGTATATATGCATCTCTTTTCCAGATGTCTTACAGAGAGATCCATTCTCAGTTAAGGAGGCTGGATGAGATAGCAGTGTGCTTGGTAATGACAAAGGGATGTCTCCCTTACAGCAGAAACAACTGGTGATGTGCATTAATCAAAGTAAGGACCAGCTTTTCACTTGCTATCTTTTCTTCTACCTAAGTAGATTTTAGTTTTCTCAGAGGCAGAGAAGAAAATCAAAAATTATTCTTGGTTTTGAGATGTAGGCCTGAACAATATTATGGTCGTAAACATCACCCAAACTTCTATTCTTCTGCTTACATGTATGTAGGATGCACATTGACAAAGGAGGACTGTCAGTGTTCCTAATAATTCCAAGGGTCAAAAATTTCAGAGCTAAGTATATTTCTCAAACATTTTTTAGATAACAAAGATGTCAAAGACACGCCAGTATGTCAATACTAAAAAAAATTATTCTACGAGAGAAGTCTACACAAAGGCTCTGTATTATTGCTGAAAAGAGGCACTTGGGATCTCATTTTTCCTTTAATTTATTACTTGTTTGTGAAGCATTTAAAAATAGTCAGTAAGTATTCATAAATCTGCACTTTTAATAACAGCCTGTCCTTTGACAGCAGTGATGGTACATAAAAACTAGTGGCCATGTTCTTGGCTAGCATTCATACTATCATTTTAGCTGTGAACATCTTTCCAGTAAAATGTCTAGATTTCTCCCAAATAAATAGAATGTAGAGCTTCACATCTCTATGAAACCCATGCCTTGCTAAATATGATTATAACATGTATTGTCAAGAAAAATAACCCTTCATTATGCCTCTAAGAGACTTAATTGTTAAGGTGGCATGCTGGTTTTGGTGTGAAGAGATCAAGACCTATGCCAGTGGCTGCTGGCTCTCGCCTATACTTCTGAGTAATCTTTAGACTACTTAGTAAGCATTATTCCAGATGGCTGATTGGCAGCTGACAGCAACTCTACCCATCGTAGCATATGGTCCACTGAGGGTTGACAACTGTCATTCAGGCAAAATTCACTACAGCTACATGCCAATCATAAAACATTCACTAAAAAAGGGGATCAAAGCCTGAGCTGACATGTACTGCCTGTCCTGATTAGATACAAAATAATTAGTCACTTTGAGGGGAAAGCTCCACTTGGATATAGCAAAACAAAACCCCACTGGAGTGGAAAAAGTTTGCTAAAATATTTTGGGGGACTGACTGATGACTACAAATACCACAAACCTCCATAAGCACTCTTCTATTCCTTTAAACGTTTTTCCAGGCTGTTTACCTGGCATCATTTTTTATGAAAAATGGAATACAGAAGCATGTTTTAATTTAGGCATATTCTTTCAATACCCTTACATCAGTATGCCACAATTACAAGCATGGTTGTAAAAGTATTTAAGAATACTTTAGTTAAGTAATACATTTAAATAAATACAAATTTAAGCTTCATTTAAGATTTTTTACTGAGGAATTTCTTTTTGATGCTTTAGTGAGATGGCTAGTTCATAACAGATAAATCTTTAAATGTCAACTTTTTTTAACTAATAAGCTACAACTTCAGGATAACATATTTTCTAAAAGTATCACATATTGCTAACAGCTATTTTTATTTTTTTTTTAATTTCAGTACTGTGATAGCTGCATTTACTTTTATGTTTTAGACAGTATTAGAGAGTAAGAAAACTTTGTGTGAAAGAAGCCTTGAAGACTCAACCTTCTTAAGATCCCAGTCTTCTCATGCCAAATATACACTCAGAGAGGATTTTACTTTTAAGAAACAAGTATTAAATGGTCAATTTAAAGGGTCAAAATAACTCAGGAGCAAAAATCTGGAGTCATATACACTGAACCTTGCCTTGTATTAGGTGTAGCCTTAGACAATCTCCTTAAAATTCCTAAGTCCTTAATTATAAAATAAGGATGATAATAGTAACTTACAGTGTTGAATAAGGTAATGTCTAGGGCACAATAAGTCTTTAATAATTGCTAGATACTCCCATCAAATTAATTATCATTACCATCTATTTCAGCTAAGGTTTAAATTTTTCTGGAAATATAACACTACTATTTAATTTTATACAATTTGTATCAATAAAAATAGTGCCTAACTTGATACAGCAGCTATAGTTTACAAATTTCTTTTTAATACATTTTATTAATTGACCTCAAAACTCTAGGAAGTAAGTAGGGCGCTGTTCCTCCTTCTCAAATGAGGAACTTCAGGCTCAGAATGGTGAAAGAATTTGCCTAAATTCACAAAACTCTTTGTTATCAAAAGTACAACTATTTATTTATTTATTTATTTTTGGCTGTGTCAGCTCTTTGTTGCTGTGCACAGGCTTTCTCTAGTTGCAGCAAGCAGGGGCTACTCTTTGTTGCAGTGCGTAGGCTTCTCATGGCGATGGCTTCTTTTGTTGCAGAGCACGGGCTCTAGGCGTGCGGGCTTCAGTAGTTGTGGCATGTGGGCTTAGTAGTTGTGGCTCACGGGCTCTAGCGCACAGGCTCAGTAGTTGTGGCACACAGGTTTAGTTGCTCCGCGGCATGTGGGATCTTCCCAGACCAGGGATCGAACCCATATCCCCTGCATTGGCAGGAGGATTCTTAACCACTGCGCCACCAGGGAAGTCCCCAAAGGTACAATTAAAATCAAGATCATCCTATTTTCTATACCACTCCTCTTACCAGCTCCCTGTGCCAACACCAGTTAATATATTTGCTACTCTTTATGGACCATCAGTTATATAATATTTTATGTCCTAATAAGAGTTATGTTGTATATAAATAACTTAGCCTGAATAAATGTATAGCAGCCTTCATGTATCTCCCTCTATAAAAGACATGCTAGATGGACAAAACATCTTAGGGTTCAGATCAAGAAATTCAAGAAATGTGTAATTCCTATAAAATATTTTTATAAGACAATTTGACATCAACACCTCTCGTTGCAGAAAAATATTGGTACTTTTATTTCAAAATTATTTTTAAAATTTAATTGTAAAAATAAAGGAAATTAAAACCCAGATGAACATAAACCTCAAATGATGTTTTGCAACATTTACAATGATTTAAATAATGGTCAATAATTTTATACGTGTGTGTGTGTGTGTGTGTGTGCACCTTTCTCTGTCTCTTGGTCTCTCTGCCTCTGTCTTTGTCTCTCTCTATATATAAAATAATCTCTGTCTATATTAAGTATACACATACATAAGTACACACAAAAATTTAACATGTGAAAATATTCAGTATATCAGAAAATAAATGAACAAAGTTTATTTGAAAACTAAGATTTAAATTCCTATAATTCAGAAAGTATTTTTAATTTTTAGAAGGTCTTTATATTTAAAATTAAGATATTTAATATAACACAATATCTGATTTAGTCTTTTGTATTTATAAAACATTTCAGTGAAACAAACCTGTATTAAAGAATGATTACATCAGTCACAAACAGAATAATGCTAATAAATTACGCGTGGGTGCTATAAAAATAAATAATTGAAATATATTTATAAAACTTTAGTATTAACATTAGTATTGGTAAAAAATGAAAATGGAAAACTTACAAATATAATTTTCATATTTTTAAATTATTTTCATAGTTAATAGTGGATGGGAGGGGGAAGTAGAACTGTTTTCAAAAAGCTACCATATCCCCTTTATCCCTGATATTAATTGGAAGTTGGTAATATTTAATGATGAAGAAAAGTTTTAAACAGTTTTGATTATGTGAGATTTTAAACTTCTGAAAAGTTAGAATAATATTGGCTACCAAAATTTACATAAATTTACAAAATTTACATAAATACATAAATAAGAACCTAACCCCTCAATGCCAACTGGGTGCTTATCACAGATCAAACTAACTATAAGTATATATAAAACTACAAGGGAAAATTTTTAAAATAATAGACAATGCAGGAGTTTCTCAACTCCATCAATTCTAGCCTCCCAAGAGAGCTCTAAAAGCCTCCTTTTACTGTTTTCTTTCCTTTTCCTTAGTATCCTAAATTTCATCCATTCACAATCACTGTTTGAAAGGTTTCTTTCCAACTTCAGTTTCTCAACTAATTTATCCCAATCTTCCTCCTTCCCTCCAAAACTAATCCTTCATCAAGTGCTATCATCTCTAGCTCCTTAACACCTGTTTTTCCCCTCCATTCGCATTTCTTCTTAGTTCAGAACTGAACTTGTAAAACCGTCACTGACCAGTCTTCAAATTTTTCCTATCCCTTCCCCATAATGCTACTCATATGACTCTTTAAATTTCAAAGCTGATTACCTTATTACACTGATAAAACACCAGTGCCCCTCCCCACCCACTGTTATCTAAGAATGATGTTAGAAAGTGTTATAATGGTAACAGCATAAGAGGCTCTTCTGATCTTTCATTTGCCTTCTAAATGCAGGACCGCCCTCCTAGACACTGATTCACTCAAGTGTCTCCTGTCTGTATGAATGCTGAAATTAAACAAATTACTCATATTTCCTGAGATGTCAGGCTGATTTCATACCTCTTTATTTTTGCTCATGGTGCCTGACGTTTCTTCTTTACTGAGAATGACCCCTCCCACTTTCATCTCCCATCAGATCAGCCTTCCATTGAGAACACTTGTTTGCCTTTCTTGTCAGGTCCATGCATAAGTCCATCTTAGCTCCTCCTATTTTTGTTTTATTTTCAATAATGGCATTGCATTAAGTATTCTTATATTTCAAAGTGTGCAGAGAAAACGACGTCTGTTTTCTTCCCTTTCTTCAGGGAAGATTTTGCCTGCTCTAAAGCAGCCATTATGCAATTCACTCATGTGAAAGCCCATATAGAAAGAGACCTGTTTATCTTTCCTACTCCGTTACCTAATTCTGTATATATATAAGTTTAGGTACACAGGTTCTCATGCCATTTGCTGTCTTCATTAATGTACAAATATCTTTTTAAGATGTATGCTGGCAGTTGCCATGCAGAATGCCTTTGGTGAATCTTGTTACGGACGTTTTCTGGTTCTGCTATCTAGGTATATAAAACAAACACCTATATAGGCACAGTTCAAGGATCTCATTCAATGTAAAGCCAGTCCTAACCTCATCCCTCAATTCTAGGTATGCCGGTTCTTCCCATTTCAACTATGAAGATTACAACACTATAACTGTGATTGTTTCACCTAGGAAAGCATATGCTCTCATGTCATCTATCTAATAATATCACATTTCTGTCTGTTGGATGTTACCACATACAAAATGCTTGTCACCTAATTGGGAGGGTTTGATCATCAGATCTAAAAGCTGTATGGAGCATATGAAATTAATGGAGAGGGAGGAGAATTCAGAAAGAAAGCACCTAAAAATAGAATCTGATTGCTTGGCTATTTGGAAATAGCTAAAAATGATGGGAGGAAATAAAACATTATTAAGAAAAGGGTAATAATTTTATAATTACTTAAGGTACAAAACTAAAAGTTAAGCCCCAGGATCCATGTTTAGGAGATGACAGGCCATATTAGTAATGATATTTACATCATAGAGGGCCTTTAAAATAGATATTTAAAACTCTTTTTAGAAAGTTTAAGAGAAACTATTGGCAGAATAGATAAAATAAAATATGGGTTATTTTAAGCTCACAATTGATCAGAATGTTGTATTTTAATCTACTACTTATTTGGAGTGCCAGTGGCAATATAATAAATCAGTTAAATACAAAAAAAAATTGTGTTCTCAATTACAAAGACACCTATAGTAGTTCATAGATGAAAATGAACTATTTTCATAGTTGAAAATAGTTGAACACAATTAATATGCAACTTTTAAGCTCAGGAATACATTTCAAATGTCAAGGTAGAGAAGAGACATCTTAAAGCCCTTAACTACATCACGTAGCCCACAAAAATATGTTTGCAGTGATGCACAAGCACAATTACTTATTTTATTTCAAATTTAATTGACTGTTTCTGTACTTAATTAAACATCTAATGTTGGATTGGGATGTAATATTAAGGAAAATTCTTTTGAAATCCCATTAAATAGATGACTCCTGGCATGTTCATTTCAAACTGTATAAATTTCATGAATAAAAATTACCATGTGCTCCAGTTATTGTGATTTTCAATTATTTACATAGTAAATTAATGAAACATTTTAGTAAGGATCTCTTAGTATCTAGTTTTCAGTATATATAAACATGTTTAAATAAATTCCTTATGAATCTCTCAGTCACCCATACAAAGGTAACAGAAACTTGTATTATTTCAAAATAAAAATGTACATCAGGGCACTTCATAAACTGGAAATCATGATGAAAATACATTAGATGACAGCATCTAGACTACAGAAATTCAGTACTACTCTTCAATTAATAACTAAAATAATCAATTTTAAAACAAATTAAATGATAAAAATTGGAGAATAATGGTCACTGGTTTTCTTAATTGTCTATTTTATACTTATTTACAGTTCTTAAAAAATATTTCTTCAGAGAAAAGGGAGCCTTGTTAGGCTGATGGGCGGGGTGTAAATTGCCAACGGCCACTCTGGAGAAGTGTATGGTGTTTCCTAAAACATCTAAAAAACACAGCTAGAGAGCACAGGGCACAAAAAAAAAAAAAAAAAAAAAAAAAAAAAATTTTCTTCAGCATATTGAGAACATTTTGAGTTTAAATATTTAACAATTTAAGAGAAAGGTGTAGGGCATTCTTTCTCTGAAAAAGAATGCCCCTTTTTATTTGAATATGCCGATTAGCATGATCTATTATAACATGTCCTTATTTAGAGTAAATGCTAGTAGAATCATAACAAAGCCTATGCTTAAATGACTGAAACTTCAAGAGGTAAGTAATTGTTAATTTCAAATAGAAATAACGCTTTCCCTTATGGTTACTACTGGTGGAGAAAATTTTTTTCTCTGCATGCAATTTATTTTGAAAGAATTTATTTTTTGCTCTGTACAACAAGAACTTCACTACCTGGTGTTATAGTCTCTTTTTATTTCCATTTTTTTTTAATCTTGTAAATCTGGCTACATTATGACTCCCACTAAGCATGGCATGGGTCCTTGCACGTCTTTAGTGCACCTCAACATTTGGACCCCATCTTTGAGTGATGCACAAACCCTATGCTTCCCTTCAAGTGCTGGACAGGTAGTAGGGGTTTGAGCAGGGAAAAATCCGAGAGCAAATACGAAACTGGAAAGTGTTTATTTTTCAATTTTATTGGAATCTAGAATGGGGATTTTTTAAGGGCAGTTTTGCTCATTATTTGTTGCAGAAGAGGCATTACTGTTTCAAGGACCCAGTGAAGCCAATGCAAGCTGGCAATATTTGAAGCTAAACTTCAAAAGTACAATCTATGGAAACTAAACAAGGAAAATGATTGTTCGCTCAATTGTAGCCAATGCTAACTGTACAAATGAACAGGATCCAGCAGGAAATACATATCTTCCATAAAGTGCTGTCTTTAAAACATTGTAATATGGCATCTTAAAGGCCCTTTACACCACTCATACATGTTAAGTTTCTCAAAGCACTTTCACACTCATTATCAAATTGCCTCCTATCTCTAATTTTATAGAAAGAAACTGAAGGGCAGACAGATGAAGTGACTTGCCTATAGTCTTATGACTAATTATGGACAGAGGCAAGTTTTCAATCCAAATTTGCTGCCTTTTTTTTTTGTTTTGTGATATCAAGTTGATCATTATTGCATTAGAACTCTATTATAAATCATTCATTTATAGCATTCTTATTTATTTATACTCTACTTTGTTCATTCCAAAAATATCTGAAGACGTTTAAAGAAATGCTTAAAGTATACTAGGAAAAACAAACGGACAACTACATGAACATAAACGGACTAATATTCATATCACATAATAAGTTTTATGAGCTTGTATACGTATTTAATGAAGGTTTTATATTTTGTCTCTTATGTAATAGTCAAAACAAAGAAATGAAAAGATGAGTTCTAAAATACACTCTAGTAAAACAAATCAAGAGTTCAGAAGCGACTTTTTTGTGGCTTAAGGCCCATACAGAGATAATGTATAATGTTGGCTTTCCTTTCCAATTGTTCCTTTAAAATTACCTATGTTTTGTTTCTAAAATGTATATACACACAAATGGAATATACAGAGAAAATGAAACATTTCTGGACTGCTTACCTTCTAAGATAATGAAAGGGGTATAGCACCAAATGAAAGTGGCTTGAAAAGTCATGTAGTATCACTATGATCATTTGCCAAGCTTCTGAGAAGAAAAACACTTTGTATAAACTGTTCTTTTAGGACACATCTGAAGATGATAATATGTCAAAAGAACGAATGTAATGTTTTTTGTGAAAAGACAGAGCTATGGTCAAAATGCAGAATTAATTCTTCTCTTTCTCTCTGTCTCTGTATCTCTGCCTCTCTGTCTTCATATTGCTCTTTCTCCGTATACATACATATATATACACATATATATGAAAATATATATGAATGTGTATATTCATGGGTATACAAACAAATATAAATCACATACATAAACTGTTCTCAGTGTTCTCACTTATATTAAAAATTAACAGAGAGAAAGTGTGCTCTCCTCTCACCCTTCACTGTCAAGGACCTTTCATTCAAAGTTCCTATCATACTTTGCACCACAAAGCATGAGACAGGAATTAATACAGGAATTAATATGCACCATTTTGGAAAGAGACCAAATCATTAGGAATTAATTTTCAACACATTTTGTCCTTTATATCTCAAGAATGAATCGACTCTTGCTATAATCTCCTCCATTGTCTGAAGTAAGTCTAATCAATTTAAGAAAACAAATTATTTAAAAATGCCACTCATCTTATCTCTAGTGTTTCCTCTTTTATTTGGCTGTATCTCTGTCAAAAATACTGACACAGATTTTCTGTCCATGAGCTTGTCAAGCATTCAAGAATGTCATGCACAATGGAGAATACTGCCTGACGCTTGGTTCAAGAGGGTCTTGAAAATTAAGTTTAAGAGCCAATATATTCAGGGAACTAAACATGTACTAAATGTGGGTGCAAGGTGTCCATTTACATGTGCCAACTTGTCAGTTAAGTTCCAATGCGTGGGCTGAACTTGACAGGTAGTCATTTTGGATGCATATTCTTAACTGCTAAGTTGTGCAATAACCACTACTTTCCCACAGCAACTCGACCTAATCTTATGATCTCCTGAGTTTCCCTGAGACTGATAAATTCCCAAGACCCACCATCCCTATCTACTTGCTTTCATCATCAGTGATCCTATAAGACTTTCTGATATTTGAAATATACTTTGAATCCACATTTCAATGTTAGGTAGCCAGACTCTTTTTAGAGGGAGCATTTTTCGAAGTAAGTTCATTAAAAAACAAAACAAAACAAAACAATATGAACTCAAATAATTTGAAAACTTATGGTCAAACAAAAACTTGAACTTGGATATTTATAGCACTTTTATTCATAATTGCCAAAACTTGAAAGCATCTAAGATGTCCTTCAGTAGGTGAATGGATAAATAAAACGTGCAGACAATGGAATATTATTTAGTGCTAAAAAAAAATGAAGTATTGGGGCTTCCCTGGTGGCGCAGTGGTTGAGAATCTGCCTGCTAAGGCAGGGGACACGGGTTTGAGCCCTGGTCTGGGAAGATCCCACATGCCGCGGAGCAACCAGGCCCGTGAGCCACAACTACTGAGCCTGCGCGTCTGGAGCCTGTGCTCTGCAACAAGAGAGGCCGCGATAGTGAGAGGCCCGTACACCGCGATGAAGAGTGGCCCCCACTTGCCGCAACTAGATAAAGCCCTCATACAGAAACGAAGACCCAACACAGCCAAAAATAAATAAATAAATAAAAATCTGGGATACAAAAAAAAAAAAAAGAAATGAAGTATCAAGTCATGAAAAAACATGGAGGAGCTGTAAATGCATGTTACTAATAATGATAGAAGACAATCTGAAAGGGTTAAATACTGTATAAGCCCAACAATATGACATTCCAGAAAAGGCAAAACTATAGAAACAGTAAAAAAAATCTGTGGCTGCCAGAGGTCAGAGTGAAGGGAAAGACGAATAAGCAGAGCAAAGAGGATTTTTAGGGCAGTGAAACTACTCTGTATGATACTATAATGGTGGACACGGAATTTTACATTTGTCCAAACCCATAGACTGTACAACACAAAAGAGTGAACTCTTAGGTAAACTATGGACTCTGGGTGGTAAGGCTGTGTCATTGTAGGTTCACCAGTTGTAACAAATGTCCTGCTCTGGTGAGGGATTTTGATAAAGAGGAAGGCTGTGCATGTGTTGTGGCAGGGAATATGTGGGATGGCTCCGCACCTTTTGTTCAATTTTGCTATGAACCTAAAGCCACTTTAAAAAAAGAAAGTCTATTTAAAAAAAAAAAGAAAAAAGAAAAGAAAAGGAAAATGTCACTCTGAAAACAAAACAAAAACAATGTGAGCGGGCTTCCCTGGTGGCGCAGTGGTTGAGAATCTGCCTGCTAATGCAGGGGACACGGGTTCGAGCCCTGGTCTGGGAAGATCCCACATGCCACGGAGCAGCTGGGCCCGTGAGCCACAATTGCTGAGCCTGCGCGTCTGGAGCCTGTGCCCCACGACGGGAGGGGCCGCGATAGAGAAAGGCCCGCGCACCGCGATGAAGGGCGGTCCCCGCACCGCGATGAAGAGTGGCCCCCGCTTGCCGCAACTGGAGAAAGCCCTCGCACGAACCGAAGACCCAACACAGCCAAAAATAAATAAATAAATAAATAAATAAATAAGAAAATCCTTTAAAAAAAAAAAAAAAACAATGTGAGCCAAAAAATCAGCTATGGATCAGATTCAGATTTTTCAAATAAATTAGACTGAACAAAAAAATATATTCAAAGTATTCCAAATCGATAGCTCTTCTGAATTTACAGATACTATTTAAGGTGTTGCCAATTAAATCTGATCAGCACGAATGTAGTATTTTCAGTCTGATTTTCAGATCATGCAGCACAAAATCAGCATGAAACTTCTAATGCAAAAATTAACACAGCTGGATAGCAGAAGTTACATCAAGGATACTAGATTATGTGTGAATAATGTTTGATTATTCTTCAGGGTTTGAGATTTTCCTTTTAGTTTTGAGGGTTATTTAAATGAATGTTGTAAATATTTGTATGTCTGTGTTTATATCTACTTTTTTCTACATATTAGTGAGCATATCTACAATGCAAGACTTTGTGCTGAGCAGTAGTTATATTTTTTTAAAAAGTGGCACAATTTCTATCCTAGAAAATTTTCCATCTATTAGGTTATTCAATTTTTATTTCACCACGCAAATAAATAAGTTCTATATGTGTGTGTGTGTGTGTGTGTATATATATATATATATAAATAATTTCCATCTATTAGATTATTCCATTTTTATTTTACCAGGCAAATAAATAAAGTTATATATAATAATATATATATTAAAGACAAAACCAAGGTTCGGAAAAATGTTATTTATTAAAAGTAGCATATTTATTAATTGTTAGGTCCAAGATTCAGCAAAGGTATGTCATTCTTTAAAACATACTTTTTCTTTTTAATTTTTTTATGGTTCTTTTGTAACTCATTATCAATTACCAAGTACATATAATGTGGCAGACATCACTCTAGGCATTGACGAAACTAAGGGGACTCAGAGTTAAACACCAATGTCAAGGAATTTATGAGTCTTTGGACCCTCAGTCAATGGCTTTTCTGGGTTTTCTAGCAACTGGTTGATTTTATATTCCAATAAGACAACAGTTCTTACTTATTTTTCTTTATTTACCAGTTATTATTTCTTTTTCTTTACTAATTTCTACTTCAGCAATATAGGTGAATCTCTTTGAAGATCTCTATACTCACAGGTTAGCAGAGCATTTGGCATATTAGGGGAGAAAAAATAAATACTTTGGAATCTTTATAATATAAAGCTTATTTATTCAGATTCTTCTTACAATAGAGAGCACAGATGTCATCATGTGTAGTAAAGGTTTTATTTACCCTCTGAGTGTCTGATGGACAGCTGTCAATTACTTCACGGCCACAATCTCCCTAAATGAGCTCAAAGAGATGGTGTGAGAGAGGCCACAGTAGCATGTGAGAACAGTGGAACCAATGAGACACATCTCTCTGTACCCATGACTTTTGTAGTCCCTTCCATCAAAAACTCTGGGTTTGACCACATAGACCAAATGACTGGGTTGCTAAATGGAACATTAACAAATATGACACAAGCACAGGTGTGAAAAGTGCTTGCCCATGGGAGCTCATCCTGTCTTGCTGCTGGGAGCTCCTTTGCCACCCAACTCTGTCAACTTACAGCAAGTCATTTCATTGATTTCTCAGCAGTGGACAACTGATACAGAGGATAGGATCCAGGCCCTGCATGTTTTGTGGCAATCATATGTTTGAGTGCTTCCCCTGGGAGGATTTTTTACAACCCAGCTAGGGAGAAAGAGCATGCCCCAGCATCATCACTACCCTTTAGGTCTAGGGCAACTGGTGTTTTGGTTATGGTGAGCTGTGAATAAACAAGCAAAAAAACCTACATCTAGATTACTTTCATTAAATTATAATTTATTCAAGGAAAAAGTCTGAAAAAGTCATAAATAGAGAATTGCTAGCATTGCAGTCAGACTGAAATATTTATGTATTTCAGTCTGACTGAAGGAGCAAGGAGCAGATGAAGGAGCAAGGTAAAAACCAACCAAACCAAACAAATGAAGAGGAAATAGGCAGTCTACCTGAAAAAGAATTCAGAGTAATGATAGTAAAGATGATACAAAATCGTGTAATTAGAATTGAGAAAATACAAGAAACGTTTAACAAGGACCTAGAAGAACTAAAGAGCAAACAACAATGATGAACAACACAATAAATGAAATTAAAAATCCTCTGGAAGGAATCAATAGCAGAATAACTGAGGCATAAGAACAGATAAGTGACCTGGAAGATGAAATAGTGGAAATAGTTATTAACTACAGCAGAACAGAATAAAGAGAAAAGAATGAAAAGAATTCAGGGCAGTCTCAGAGACTTCTGGGACAACATTAAACACACAAACATTCGAATTATAGGAGTCCCAGAAGAAGAAGAGAAAATGAAAGGGACTGAGAAAATATTCGAAGAGATTATAGTTGAAAACTTCCCTAATATGGGAAAGAAAATAGTCAATCAAGTCCAGGAAGCACAGAGAGTCCCATACAGGATAAATCCAAGGAGAAACATGCCAAGACACATATTAATCAAACTATTAAAAATTAAATACACAGAAAAAATATGAAAAGCAGCAGGGAGAAGCAACAAATGACATACAAGGGAATCCCCATAAGGTTAACAGCTGATCTTTCAGCAGAAATTCTGTAAACCAGAAGGGAGTGGCAGGACATACTTAAAGTGATGAAAGGGAAAAACCTACAACCAAGATTACTCTACCCAGCAAGGATCTCATTCAGATTTGACGGAGAAATTAAAACCTTTACAGACAAGCAAAAGCTAAGACAATTCAGCACCACCAAACCAGCTTCACACAAACGCTAAAGGAACTTCTCTCGGCAGGGAACACAAGAGAAGGAAAAGACCTACAATAACAAACCAAAAACAATTCAGAAAATGGTAATAGGAACACACATATCGATAATTACCTTAAATGTAAATGGATTAAAGGCTCCAACCAAACACACAGACTGGATGAATGGATACAAAAACAAGACCCATATATATGCTGTTGACAAGAGACCCACTTCAAACCTAGGGACACAAACAGAGTGAAAGTGAGGGGATGGAAAAAGATATTCCATGCAAATGGAAATCAAAAGAAAGCTGGAGTAGCAATTCTCATATCAGACAAAATTGATTTTAAAATAAAGACTATTAAAAGAGACAAAGAAGGACACTACATAACGATCAAGGGATCAATCCAAGAAGATATAACAATTATAAATATTTATGCGCCCAACATGGGAGTATTTCAATACATAAGGCAAAGGCTAACAGCCATAAAAGGGGAAACTGACACTAACACAATCATAGTAGGGGATGATAACACCCCACTTTCACCAATGGACAGATCATCCAAGATGAAAATAAATAAGGAAACACAAGCTTTGAATGATACATTAAACAAGATGGACTTAATTTATATTTATAGGACATTCCATCCGAAAACAACAGAATACACTTTCTTCTCAAGTGCTCATGGAACATTCTCCCAAATAGATCATATCTTGGTTCACAGATCAATCCTTGGTAAATTTAAGAAAACTGAAATCGTTTCAAGTATCTTTTCCTACCACAACGCTATGAGACTAGATATGAATTACAGGGAAAACATCTGTAAAAAAGACAAACACATGGAGGCTAAACAATACACTACTAAATAACCAAGAGATGACTAAAGAAATCAAAGAGGAAATCAACAAATACCTAGAACCAAATGACAATGAAAACACGAAGACCCAAAACCTATGGGATGCAGCAAAAGCAGTTCTAAGAACGATAGTTTATAGCAATACAATCCTACCTCAAGAAACAAGAAACATCTCAAATAAACATCTCAAATAAACCTAAAGCAATTAGAGAAAGAACAACAAAAAAAAAAAACCCAAAGTTAGCTGAAGGAAAGAAATCATAAAGACCAGATCAGAAATAAATGAAAAAGAAATGAAGGAAACGATACCAAAGATCAATAAAACTAAAAGGTGGTTCTTTGAGAAGATAAACAAAACTGATGAACCATTAGCCAGACTCATCAAGAGAAAAAGGGAGAAGACTCAAATCAGTAGAATTAGAAATGAAAAAGGAGAATTAACCGCTGACACTGCAGAAACACAAAGGATCATGAGAGATTACTACAAGCAACTATATGCCAATAAAATGGACAACCTGGAACAAACGCACAAATTCTTAGAAAAGCACAACCTTCCGAGACTGAACCAGGAAGAAAATATAGAAAATATAAACAGACCAATCACAAGCACTGAAATTGATACTGTGATTAAAAATCTTCCAACAAACAAAAGCCCAGGACCAGATGGCTTCACAGGCGAATTCTGTCAAACATTTAGAGAAGAGTTAACACCTATCTTTCTCAAACTCTTCCAAAATATAGCAGAGGGAGGAACACTCCCAAACTCATTCTATGAGGCCACCATCACCCTGATACCAAACCAAACAAAGATGTCACAAAGATTGAAAACTACAGACCAATATCACTGATGAACATAGACGCAAAAATTCTCAACAAAATATAAGCAAACAGAATCCAACAGCACATTAAAAGGATCATACACCATGATCAAGTGGGGTTTATCCCAGGAATGTAAGGATTCTTCAATATATACAAATCAATCAATGTGATAAACCATATTAACAAATTAAAGAAGAAAAATCATATGATCATTTCAATAGATGCAGAAAAAGCTTTCAACAAAATTCAACACCCATTTATTATAAAAACCCTCCAGAAAGTAGGCATAGAGGGAACTTACCTCAACATAATAAAGGCCATATATGACAAACCCACAGCCAACATCGTTCTCAATGGTGAAAACCTGAAACCATTTCCTGTAAGATCAGGAACAAGACAAGGTTGTCCACTCTCACCACTATTATTCAACATAGTTTTGGAAGTTTTAGTCACAGCAAACGGAGAAGAAAAAGAAATAGAAGGAATCCAAATTGGAAAAGAAGAAGTAAAGCTGTCACTCTTTGCAGATGACATGATACTATACATAGAGAATCCTCAAGATGCTACCAGAAAACTACGAGAGCTAATCAGTGAATTTGGTAAAGTAGTAGGATACAAAATTAATGCACAGAAATCTCTTGCATTTCTATACACTAGTGATGAAAAATCTGAAAGAGAAATTAAGGAAACACTCCCATTTACCATTGTAACAAAGAGAATAAAATACCTAGGAATAAACCTATCTAAAGGGACAGACGACCTGTATGCAGAAAACTATACGACATTGATGAAAGAAATTAAAGATGATACAAAAAGATGGAGAGATATACCAAGTTCTTCTATTGGAAGAATCAATATGGTGAAAATGGCTATACTGCACAAAGCAGTCTACAGATTCAATGCAATCTCTACCAAACTAGCAATGGCATTTTTCACAGAACTTGAAAAAAAATATTCACAATTTGTATGGAAATACAAAAGACCCTGAATACCCAAAGCAATCTTGATAAAGAAAAATGAAGCTGGAGGAATCAGGCTCCCAGACTTCAGACTATACTACAAACCTACAGTAATCAAGACAGTATGGTACTGCCAGAAAAAGAGGAATATAAATCAATGGAACAGGATAGAAAGCCCAGAGATAAACCCACACATACATGATTACCTTATCTTTGATAAAGGAGGCATGAATATACAATGGAGAAAAGACAGCCTCTTCAATAAGTGGTATTGGGAAAACTGGAGAGCTACATGTAAAAGAATGAAATTAGAACACACTCTAACACCATACACAAAAATACACTCAAAATGGATTAAAGACCTAAACGTAAGGCCAGACACTATAAAACTCTTAAAGGAAAACATAGACAGAACACTCTGTGACATAAATCACAGCAAGATCCTTTTTGACCCACCTTCTAGAGAAATGCAAATAAAAACAAAAATAAACAAATGGGACCTAATGAAACTTCAAAGCTTTTGCACAGCAAAGGAAACCATAAACAAGATGAAGACAACACTCAGTGTGGGAGAAAACATTTGCAAATGATGCAACTGACAAAGGATTAGTTTCCAAAATATACAAGCAGCTCATGCTGCTCAATATCAAAAAACAAACAACCCAATCCAAAAATGGGCAGAAGACCTAAATAGACATTTCTTCAAAGAAGATATATAGATTGCCAACAAACACATGAAAGAATGCTCAACATCATTAATCATTAGAGAAATGCAAATCAAAACTACAATGAGATATCATCTCACACCACTCAGAATGGCCATCATCAAAAAATCTAGAAACAATAAATGCTGGAGAGGGTGTGGAGAAAAGGGGACAAGCTTGCACTCTTGGCGGGAATGTAAATTGATACAGCCACTATGGAGAATAGTATGGAGGTTCCTTAAAAAAATTGAAAATAGGGGCTTCCCTGGTGGTGCAGTGGTTGAGAATTCGCCTGCCGATGCAGGGGACACGGGTTCGAGCCCTGGTCTGGGAGGATCCCACATGCCACGAAGCAACTAGGCCCATGAGCCACAACTACTGAGCCTGCACGTCTGGAGCCTGTGCTCTGCAACAAGAGAGGCCGCGATAGTGAGAGGCCCACGCACTGCGATGAAGAGTGGCCCCCGCTCGCCTCAACTAGAGAAAGCCCTCGCACAGAAACGAAGACCCAACACACCCAAAAATAATAAATAAATAAATTAATTAATTTTTTTAAAAAATTGAAAATAGAACTACCATACGACCCAGCAATCCCACTACTGGGCATATACACTGAGAAAACCATAATTCAAAAAGAGACATGTACCACAATTTTCATTGCAGCACTATTTACAGTAGCCAGGATATGGAAGCAACCTATGTGTCCATCGACAGATGAATGGATAAAGAACATGTAGCATATATATACAATGGAATATTACTCAGCCATAGAAAGAAACGAAATTGAGTTATTTGTAGTGAGGTGGATGGACCTAAAGTCTGTCATACAGAGTGAAGTAAGTCAGGAAGAGAAAAACAAATACCGTATGCTAACACATATATATGGACTCTAAAAATAAAAGAACTGGAGGAAAAAGTTGAAAAGTAGAAAAAGAGTCATTTTTTTAAATGTTGGGCTTCCCTGGTGGCGCAGTGGTTGAGAGTCTGCCTGCCAGTGCAGGGGACATGGGTTCGAGCCCTGGTCTGGGAAGATCCCGCATGCCACGGGGCAACTGAGCCCTGAGCCACGGCTGCTGAGCTTGCGCGTCTGGAGCCTGTGCTCCGCAACAAGAGAGGCCACGATAGTGAGAGGCCTGCGCACCGCGATGAAGAATGGCCCCCGCTTGCCGCAACTGGAGAAAGCCCTCACACAGAAACGAAGACCCAACACAGCCAAAAATAAATAAATAAATAAATAAATTTATTAAAAAAAAAAATGTTAATATAGGCTAGATATAAATGTTTGAGGCACCAACACAATCACCAACCATATTTGATTCTCTGATAGAATTCTAAAAAATCCAGTTCTTGATCTTAGTCAAATCCAGTTGAGGTTAATTAGTGTCAACTAAAATACCTTGAATGCAGTCGTTTATTGCTTATTGAGAAAATGTGACCAGAAATGTGTTCAATCTCGTTTTCTAACAAGATTTAATTATTCTTTGGCAAAGTCACCATTCTTTTGTTAAGAGACAAAACCTAAGATCAAGGAGAAAGAGTATTAAACACAGTCAAGGAAATTTGTCCTAGTTATATAGATGTTGAGCTGTGCTTGTTAATTTAATTAGTTCCAAAACTATAGGATGATATAAATCTGAAGGGTAAGGGAACATTAGTAATGATTTGACCTATAAGGATACATTGAGTCTGGTCTTGCTTTTCAAAAAGGTATAGGGAAGGAGTAATCTAATAGATTCTGAAAGATGAGTAAGATGATTCTAAAGATACAAGAAGGTTAGCAAGAGGTCTCAGATTTGCTTATGCTTGCCCCAGCAAAAGGGTAAAATAGCACAGCAAGGGTTAATAGAGAAGGGAAGTTGGTAGCAAACAAAGAAATAGGATCACTGGCATCGCTGGATTGGTGTAAAAAAGTATCAATTTACCAATTTTGTTTATCTTGTCAAAGAACCAGCTTTTAGTTTCATTGATCTTTTCTATTGTTTTCTTGGACTCTATGCTATTTATTTCTGCTCTGATCTTTATGATTTCTTTCCTTCTGCTAACTTTGGGTTTTGTTTGTGCTTCTTCCTCCAGTTGCTTTAGGTGTAAGGTTAGGTTGTTTATTTGTAATTTTCCTTGTTTCCTGAGGTAAGGTTGTATTGCTATAAACTTCCCTCTTAGAACTGCTTTTGCTGCATCCCATGGGTTTTGGATCGTTGTGCTTTCATTTTCATTTTTTCTAGGTATTTTTTGATCTCCTCTTTGATTTCTTCTCTGATCCAGGAACAAGACAAGGATGTCCACTCTCACCACTTTTATTCAACATAGTTCTGGAAGTCCTAGCCATGGCAATCAGAGAAGAAAAAGAAATAAGAGGAATCCAAATTGGAAAAGAATAAGTAAAACTTTCACTGTTTGCAGATGATATAATACTATACATAGAATCCTAAAGATGCTACCAGAAAATTACTAGAGCTAATCAATGAGTTTGGTAAATTTGCAGGATACAAAGTTAATACACAGAAATCTGTTGTACTTCTATACACTAACAATGAAAGATCAGAAAGAGAAATTAAAGAAAAATCCCATTTACCACTGCCTCAGAAAGAATAAAATACTTCTTAACCCTCTGACACTGTTGGTGGTAATGTAAGTTGGTACAGCCACTATGGAGAACAGTATGGAGATTCCCTAAAGAACTAAAAATAGAGCTACCATATGATCCTGCAATCCCACTCCTGGGCGTATATCGGAGAAAAACAGGGTCCAAAAGGATACATGCACCCCAATGTTCATTGCAGCGCTGTTTACAATAGCCAAGACATGGAAGCAACCTAAATGTCCATCAACAGAAGAGTGGATAAAGAATATGTGGTACATATATACAATGGAATATTACTCAGCCATTAAAAAAATGAAATAATGCCATTTGCAGCAACATGGATGGACCTAGAGATTGTCATACTGAGTGAATTAAGTCAGAGAAAGAGAAACATCGTATGATATCGCTTATATGTGTATAAGCGAATATAAAGAAATGATACAAATAAACTTATTTACAAAACAGAAACGGTCTCACAGATTTAGAGAATGAACTTATGTTTATCAGGGGGGAAGGGTTGGGGGGGAGGGGTAGTTAGGGAGTTTGGGATTGACATGTACACACTGCTATATTTAAAATAGATAACCAACAAGGATCTACTGTAATAAATAATAATAAAAAAATAATATATATATAAAAGTATAAATTCACTTTAAAATTTGAAGATGAAAAATAAAATAAAAAGGGAAAATACCAAGATGAATACAAATAAGCCTTTGTTTCTGCTTGTAACACAATTGTTAACTATTGTTTACAATAATAAGTAGTTAAAATTGGTAGTGTTATGGCATTAATTTTCCTTGCTGAGAAAAAAATGTGGTAATATTAGAATATAGTACAGAGAGCGACATCCAAATTATTTTATTATACTTTTTGTACAACTGATAAATTAGCTTCTCTTGATATGCCTTATGATATTGCTGTATGTGCTAGAGATGAATGTATACACACAGATCTGTCTTGACGTCCTTACAAGAATCATCAGGTTAAAAAAAAAAAAAAGAAGAAGAAGAAAATGGTAACTGTGTGAGGTAATGGATATGTTTTAAAAAGAATAAGAATGGTACTTTCATCATAGAGTTATTGTGAGGATTAAATAATTTAATATATGTAAAGTACTTAAAACAATGTTTGAGAGCAGTATGTGCTTAGTAAATGTTGATTTCTTATTGTCAAAAAAAAAAAAAAAAGAGAATTGTTTCACCTAGAAGCAGGAGACTGGAATTTATCACTTCAGGTATCAATTTAGCTCTGAAATTTTGTGATTATTAGTTCTACTCCATGGATGCTTTTATGTTTGCTAAAGAGTAAAGTTAAATTGAGAAATTTTTATGGGGAGAAATTGTATCTTAGCACCAATTAAATTTATCAGCATACAAATTTTTAAAAAAAGAAACATAAGGTAGAATTTTCTCCTTTGGCACACAATTCTTCATTTCAAGATAACTAGGAAAATGGACAGAGAAATATAAGTCTTTCTTCTAATGTAAGTAATTTAAAAAGGAAAAAAAACAAACAAAAAAAACACAACCTGTCCCAGATGACTTTTGTGTTTTTTATTAGAGATATAGTCCCTTGTTCATGTGGAGATGGAAATAAAGTCAGTCTATAATAAAATGCTCAGGTTGAGGCTACATATTCTTAGATCCAGTCACATATGCCAAAAAATTAATGAAACCTGTAGCATAATTTTTCTACCTTGTGGAACTATCTGATAAAGTAATGTCTGATGATAAATTGGATTTATGGTGAGATGCTAGATTGAATCTATGGTAGTAAATCTTCTAAACTAACTTCTCTTAGCCTGCAAGCCAGATTCAATGTAGTGTTCAATAACTGTCTCTTGAATCAAAGCCATTTTCACATACTAGTATCTCCCTGTAAAATTTTCTTTTATATGAGGTCACAAAGAGTTCACAATAATACTGAGAAAAGAAATATTCTGAGCAAGGTAATTGAAATTCCCTTTCAAACACATTTCCTTACTTCAATATATATCCATTTACACCTTTAAGTTACATTACTTGATGCTTGATTTTTTTTTCCTTGCTTGGAATGCAGATAGATATTCCCAAATCAAATAAGATTTATTACTAAAGAGCTCTTCAGTGAGGTGTACTTGTCTTTCCCTTAGGATTTTGCCTCAGTATCAGTGTCCATTAGGTGCTAAATACAATGCTATTTCATAAAGTCCCTGGCTTTGGAATATGCAAAAAAAAAGAAAAAAACTTAGAAGTTAGAACTACCTAGAGTTATTTGCCATAAACCCACTTAAATATTTCCACAACATCTTATGTGAAATTCTTAGTGTTTGCTTTTTATCAACTCACTTGGTATCTCATGTATGTTGCTTTACTACATTTATATTAATAGGCACACTGAGTCCTGAACGTGGCTATCTTTAAACCAGTCACTCAAAATTCACATTCCTGCCAAGTTCAGATTATATAAATTGGAGTCAAGGGCCAGTAATTATTCAGTGACCATTTAACCCAACATACTTATATTTGTGTCTTAGCTGCCAGAATATTTAGACACCAAATAAAAACCAGTGAAAGTCATCAGTTTATGTAGGTACCTGGTATTATCTGCTCTTACTCTTTAGATGATTAGCTCTGTTTTGTTTTAGTCTGATAGTGTATGTTATTTTCTGTGAGATTTAATGTATATGCAATTTGGATGTTTTCAAAATAGATAAGATATACATTTTAAATAATAAAGATATCTAATGACTCACAAAGGGGAATACAACCTATCTGAATAATACATAATCCTATAATGATAAGTAGATAGGTAAACCTATCTCTTAAACTCTACTCTTAAAGTAGAGTTCAATTGAGAAGATCAGTAACAGGTAAAAGGTATTCAGGATTTCCAAAATTATCAATAAGTTAAGTGCCTTGGTGAGAAGGTATTTCATGTGAAGAAAAGAAACAAAAGGGAAAGAGCAAAAAGGCATCAGAAAGCAAGAAATTCATATGGTTGGAGCAGGGATTAATTATAGGGAAGCAGTATTAGCTAAGCCCACAAAAATAAATTATAACCAGATCATAGAAGGCCTTGTCCATTGAGAAGGAGTTAGAATGTCTTTGAGTTGCAATCGTTTATTTTGAAGAACTTAAGTGGAAGATGAACATTATTGGAGTTACTCTTTAAGGCAGGAGGAGAGAGAAGCTAGAAACAAGGAAACTCATGAGGAAACGTCTGCATGAGGAGCAATGAAGTAAAGGAAGGCCTTAAACTGTGGCTGTGGACACAGATGGAAAGAAAGGAATGTATGTGAAAAATATATAGAAAATCTATCCATACTGGACTCAGTAATCAATAAGAAATGGAGGAGGAGAGAAAAGTTAAAGTATATTTTAGAATTGGTTTGCATGACTGGAAAAACAACAATACCATTAAGATAGAGAGAATGAGTCAGGGGTAAAGCTTGGCTTGAGAGCAGGGGTTGAACAGATGAGACACATTTGGGAAGTACTAACTAAACAGTCAAACAAAAACATTACCCCTAAAGGTAACTAAAGGTACCAGAAGCACAGGTGTAATGTGAAGACAAGATGAGAAGCGTGAGGAAGTGAAAACAAGAGAGGTGTACTTTCCAGAATTGTGGTGCTAAAGAAAAGAAGAACAAAAAGAGGAGACTTTGAACAGGTGGTAGGGTCTTAATGTGCTTGTTAGTTTGATGTTTGGATTTAAGAGCAGGTAACACAAAGTGCTTTTATTCAAAAGTGAAAAGAGCCAAATAGGGTGATACCAAGAATTCAATAAAGATTATTAACAACACAATGTCCACAGGGTGAGGTATCCAAAGTCAAGCCAAGATAAGTCTTTAGAAAAAGGAAAGTTGATTTTCCTGTTTTGAAATAAAGAAAGGATGTGAAGGTACAGGATAGTCTGGGATGGAAATGTCGGAAGCTAAGAGTCACGCTGGACAACTTTGACCTAATAATGTGGCAGAGTGTGTCATCTTTTAAATGTGTGGAGGGGAAAGAGGTGCAGAAGGAGATGGAGTTTTAAAGAAAGTGGAAAGGGTCTGAAATTGCAGCTCTGTGGAACGTTCAAGAAAGTCAGGAAGAGATGAATGTAAGAACTATTGAGCAGTAGTGCTAGTTTGGCTGAACTTTTTATGAAAACAATTCCTTTGCAGTGACAACCATTACAGAGCTAAAAAATGAAGTATTTTGAAATTGTCCACTTTTAGTGGGAACCAATATACTTCCCAAAGATTTCAAGAAAATCAAATAGTGTAGTAAAAATACTATACTCTAGATTAAAAAATCATAAAAGTGTTCTTTTCAAACTGAGGAGCAAGACATTATTAAATAAAATATGACCTAAGTGTATCTAAGTGAAGTTGTTAGACATTTTGTGTACATGCCGCGAAGCCATTTCACTTGATGTTTGATTTATTTGCAAGAAAACCTGCTGCCCTAATTACCCTTAAACCTCAGGAGACTTAGGCATATCAAAGAGACAAACTGTTTCAATATTATGTGTGTTTAAAAGGAAACTCTGTGAATCCATGAAGAGAGTGATTATTTTGAAAACAACCACAGAGACATTTTTAGAAATCATGGGGCCTAATGTTTACGCCATAACATACGGGCCATACTTACAAACTTCCAGTTACATAGAATATGGAGGGAAGTCTCTGCAGGTTCAAGCAAAGACACATTTACAAAACTTGCCCTGTAACTGCAAAGGGTGTTAAGTAAGATGATTTGTTCAACTGTTCTCTGGTAAATCTAAGTACTTCAGAACAGTATAATAATAATCTGCCTACATAGGTGTTGAGAATTAGTGGTTCAGAGAGAAAACTCTTAACAACTTTCATCCTATGTATCCTGGCAGGACAACTTGTGTACTGGAAGTAGCTTTTATGAAGTAGCTTTTCTAGATTCCCTGATGCCCAACAAGGTATTTGATCTTCACTGGCAGATAAAGGAGGTCCATTTGAGCTTTTGTGGCAAATACTTTAGTGCCCTGGTTATCTAATCTAGCTGCCTCTACATGAGCACATGATATGCAGAAAAATAGATACCATGGGAATTAATGAGAAGACTGTATGTTAGGCCAACCTCGTTCTCCCTCAGATCTCTGTCAGAACTTTCATCAACCTTGGTTGAAGGTATTTTTAGGCACTCATATGCTACTCTTAATCCTCTTGGTTTTTCCATATACATACACCTCTCTCTGAACATTGTGGCTTGTATGGAACTTGGAGGAAACATGTACCTCTGCCATTGGGTATGGTTCCTGCCAGTATTTCCTAAAATCCAATCCTTCATAACAAATTGCCTTTCATCATTCTCACGTTCATTTCCCAGTATAACACATTTCCTGTTGTGGAGCACTGAGAAGCATCAATATGACTAATCACACTACCTAGAAATATTTACTTGTTTTCAGCTCTTAATGACAGAGAGGGATACAGAAAAGTGCAGGCAGGAGTGCAGGTACTAGGAACCAGGAGAGCTCCATACGGTGAGGTATGTGACCAGAGCTTCTGACCTACTTTCCAGAATTTGCTTCCTCATTCAGATGCAATTTCAGAATTCAGAATTCAATTCTCAATTTGGAAACATTGAGAAGGTTGGACTTGATGTTCTCTAACTATCCTTTCCTGCTCTATTACTTCATGTAAAGTAGTATAAGTGACATGCTGGTTCACATAAAAGAAATTGAAAAGGCCAGCTGGGCTATATTCAGACTTCACATTAATAGCAAAACTTGAAATCTTGCACAAGTTGTGTTCTGAGAATGGTGAGAACACTCACACTGTTGACCAGTCTCAGAAACAGATTTACATAGTCCTCAGGATAAGTTAGGAGCAAACCATTGTATTAGACAAAATGTGTATATATAAATGTGTGTGTGTATATATCCTATTTTTTTCCATAAATGAGAAAACAGAGGCCAAAATATTTTAACTCAGCTGGGGGTTACTCATAGTGCCAGATCTGGGTCTACATATTTAAGTGTTTTTGACTCCTATGATAACATTAATTCTACTGCACTAGTCTACTTTACCAAAATGCTATCAAGAAATTCCTGACTGAAAGTCTTGAGTCCTTCGCACTATTGGGCCTCGCATGACAGATAATCCATAATTAGAGGGTTGGGCATAGTCTGGATCTTGGGACACTGGTCAGATAGAGGACAACACAGGGGTGTGTTTCGGACAACACAGGGGTGTGTTTCTGCGTATACAGACAGCCATAGCTTTCATTTTTCTCTGCAAGGACAAAAGTAAGGAGAAATTCCACAATGGTTCTAAGGACCCTTGTCCTGTCATGTTCTCTCTCGAGATCATGTAAGTCAAGTGAGCACTAAATACAATATTTGGTGAAGGATGACTCATCTGAAACATAGAAAATACAAATGATGGGAAGTGGATAAGCTGGGAACTATTAATGGACACCTTACACATACGTCACATTGTGGTACAAACTTTACATGTATGGTTTGATATCCTTTTTCACAACTATCTACTAAAATGAGAATTATTTTTATTCCTATTTCACATCTGAGAATATTAGAGCTAAGAAATGTTAATTTACTTGGTAAAGGAGACAGCCTAATAACTGGCAGAGTGGGGAGAAGAGTATACTCTGCCCCCTCCCACTCCTATGCTCTGTTCAGGGCATCAAATCATACCTAAAGGCATCTTGCATACCTAAGAGAGCTCATTCTCTCCAAGTAAAGGGAAAGGGGATCCTATAACCACATTATTATCTTCTCCTAATATTTTGTACTTTTCTAAATTTAGAATCTTTGCTAAATGTTTCATTAACTTAGTAATCTTTATACTTAATGAAAATCCTGCTCACTCATACCTTATCAAGCTTAAAAGAAAATCAACATGATTTAAAAATGCCTCATGTATATGCCACATGGAAAAATATATGCTTAACTTCCTTATCTAATTGTCATATTAGTTTGCTGCTGGGAACTAGGAGCAATCTGTATTCTTGAAGTCACGCTATTTATCAATAATTCAGAGAGATCTTAAGAATGTGCACCACAATTATTTATTGCTTTATCCAAATCCTTCCAGAATTTATAGTCCCTAATCTGTAGTATATATTTTATGAATCCTTAAGTATGCAAAAAGGAAGAGAGGAGTCCAGTTACAGTTCAAATTAAGCTATTGCCCTTGGAAAGAACTATATTATTAAAGTTTGATCATATATTTTGCTGTCATGTCATTTAGCTAATGTACTGTCCTTGAACCATGCACTGATCACTTTGTAGTAATTATTTAAAACCATTCTACTGGCATTTGTTGGTATGAAAATGCTTGATGCAGAACACTTAAGATTTCAATAAATGTGACTGCTGCTTTACCATTAAGTCTTACTCAATTGTTGGCTGCTATTGTTTTTGGAGCACTTAATATTCTTTGATAAACGAATAATGGTTATTTATTTAGGTTGCCATCTCTGAATTGCTCTTAACACGTTTAATTTACAAAAATCTATGAGTATTCTGAGAGGTCAAAACCTGTATTCTTGACATGCTTACATTTAATTCACTAAAGGGTATGGTAAGTGCCATTCAACAACACCTAATAAATTATTTTGACAGTTTATTCAAGAAGTCAGGGCTTTTTTTTTTTTTTTTTTTTGGCCGCGTCATATGGCATGTGGGATCTTAGTTCCCTGACCAGGGGTCGAACCCGTGTCCCCTGCAGTGGAAGCACAGTCTTAACCACTGGACCACCAGGGAAGTCCCTAGGGCTTTTTAAATGTTTTTAATTTACCATTTTTAAGAGGTTTTAAAAGTATTTAAGTATACTTATTTTGTTATTTCTTATCAATTTGACTCACTACACAGTTTAAAATATCTCAAACAGCAAAATATGCGTTAATTTAATAAATATCAGTTTCAGACCCTCATGATCAAAACACTGCTTTAAGGTGCTCTGGGGCCAAAGAGAAGAATAAATCATTGTTCTGCTTGATTAGTTCCATTTGTTTACTTCTTCAGTTCACTAGAGAATTAGTTTATGAAATGTCTGCGGTCTGCGATTACAGATACCACCATTCTATTCTACATGATAAAGTAAGCCCCACGGCATTTATGGCTTTTTCTTTTTTAACAGTAAAATGAAGTTGAATGTGGCAGTGAGAGCCTTAACCAGACCTCCTGAGTTAGAATCCTGGCTCTTCCACGTCCCACTTGTGTGACCGTGAATATGTCTCCACCACAGTTCATTATCTGGAAACTGGTGATTAAATAGTATTTACCTTATGTTGTCATTTAAAAGATTAAATGCATCTGGTATATTCTGCACATAGATCAGTGGGTGACACAAAGCAGGTTCTTAAAGTGTCCCTATTATTTTTGTATTAAAATCTGTAAAAGGTTTTCATTAGTAGAATGGCTTTCAAAGGATTTATGTGTATTTTCCAATAGAAATTCATTCCACTTTTGTTCCTTATTCTTAGTATCAATGCTTTCTTAGTCCTTATATTAAGGCTTAAGGATTGTCTTTCTAGACTGTTCTTGAATGGCAACTAGAACATTCATCTGATTAAAATTAAACAAAACTGAACTTGACCCCAGTTATGTGCTGAATACTACAGGAATTTCACAGTGCCAGTTTAACAAGGTGTTATTTCACAGCTAACACTTATTTTTTCTCTGGGAAGAAAGAGAAACAAAAATAAAGCATACCCAAGAGCAAAATAGGCCTTTCCTATAAGCTTCTGAATTCAAAATCTCTTATATCTCTTTTTATGTCCTTTCTAATTTACAATTTCTATTTCATCAATGAAATTAGTGTAAGAAGCTACTAGTTCAAGAGCATTTTCAAAGTCTTTTGAAGAGCCCTTATTAGCGGACTATTATATTCAAATAGGAGAATGAACACAAAAAAACTGTATTCCATAGAGCATGTAGGTTTATGTGTGAATTTTTCATTAATCAATAACTATTCATTAAATGTCCAAACTTTAAAACTTATAATATTTGGGGAACTTTCAGTTTAACTTACCAAGTGTATGCCTATAAAAATTCTATGCTACTCATTACTAATTACTTGAAGTTTTATGTATTAGAATTAGATAAGGGACAATATCTACTACAAAAAATTTATGGTATGAATTTTCATTTTTGCTTACAAAAATATTTACCACAACTAAGAGCTATTTAAGCAATAAAAGAGTAAAACAGCCTGAAAGGGTATAAGTTTAGTAAAAAGGCTTTATGCAATCACTACACTTGTAAAGAAGGAAGAGAATAGGTCCCTGAGAAGTAACAGCAGGCATATTCAAAGATAAAAAGAAGGCTTCTAGGATACAACTTTTTCAGAGCAGTGAAGGAGTAGGGTTTCAAAAAAGGAAAGCAAAATAGAAACAAAGCAGAAGAATATTAAGAATTCAATTAACCAAATGAGATTTAAAAAAAGGAAAAGATCATTAGTGAACTTCAAAAGAGCAGTTTCCTTGTAGCACTGGGAAAAAATCCAAATGGAAAAAAACATGTATGGGTGGGCAGTGAAGGAATAAAGTAAACATAACTTAATTTAGCAAGAATTCCCCAATAAAGTCTGTTTACACTTGCAATTTCCAAATTTTCAAACCCTCCCTTCTCTCCTGTTGTTCATATCTTTCTTGACTCAACCTGCATTCCTTCTTTTGGTTTGCTTCAGATCTCCAAAGAAATAAGTCTTCTGGAAGCCAAAAATCAAAGAGGTTCAAGAAACTTCAACAGACTCATGTACACAGTTATTTAACCAACTCCATGAGGTAAGGCTTTTCCTAAGAAGGCCCGTCCATAAAATAATGCTTGTTCAGTATACCCACTGCCCACAGATATTGCCCATTGGAACCTGACACAAGTTATTTCTTTGGTTTTAGAACTTTTGCTCTTAGATTTTTAAAACAGGCTATCCCAAAACAATAGACTAATATCCACAGTCCTTTAGTGACTAACCCACATATAATATTTTCTGAAAATAAGCATATGGCAAGATGTTGCCCACCAATCTTTAGTGCCCTATGATGGAGGAAATACCTTGTTATTTGAGGGTTTTTTTTTAATGAAAAATTAGTAAACTATACCTACCAAAAAATATCTGTCCCTCAATATCCAGAATCTAGTTACCTGGATTCCTGTTTTATTATTTCAATTATTTAGTCACAAAGGCCATGTTTTATTTCCCCACTTTCCTGAATATCTGCCACCTGTTCCCACTAATAGCTATATCTGCCCTTCCCTGTTCCTTACTCATATCCTTAAACTGCTGATGGTTTTGGAGAAAATAACATGGCTTTATAGTCTGATCATGAAAAGACATGTTCTCTAAGCTCGACAGGTCACAGAAACTCTTCAAGATGCTTTTTTAACATCTAATATTGATTTCCTATCCTTTATGATCACCACATATAGCTATATCAAGACAAACTATTCTCAATCATTTCCACCACCCCACCACTGTTACTCACAGTAGACCATGTTTCCTATTTGGTTGAAAAGGTACAAACCATTACATGGCAACCTCTCTTCCACCTTAAATGTATTCCGTATTTTCCAACTCTTCTCTCTCATGGCTCCTGACTTAGCAGATGCGTCCATCCTGAGGCTTTCTTCTTTATGCTCTGATTTCTAGCCTCATTCAGGATTTTGCATTAATACTCACCCTTTTGGATTCTTTTTCCATTTACTTGCCTCCATGTACCCAAAGAATGCATGCATTTGTTTTTAATTCTAAAAATCTTCATATTGATCTTATTTTCTTGTCATATATATGAAAGCATAGAGAGTTGATGTGAGGATTAAATAAGATACAACAAAACTCAGTAAGAGGTAAGAAATTAAAAGTTGAGAGGTACACAGAAATACTTTTAAAGTAGTTTTTCCAGGTTTTTTTTTTTTTTTTTTTAATTACGCTTTAAAAGCTCCTATCCCTTCCCATAGTCCAATTAACCCTTTATCACCTTGTCATTGGTTTTCTGTCTCCTTACCTTTCAGGAAAACTTCTCACTCAAAGCTAACCAGTGATCTTCTTCACATGAATTGAAGATCTAATATGTTCAGTTTTCCTTGGAACCTCTGTAGGATTGCTGACCACAGCTCTCTGAAAAAGCTTTCCTTCTTTAGCTTGGGTAAAGTAACTCTTGTGGTTCTCCTTCTATTTCTCAACTTCGGTTATACTAGTTCTTTCTCCTTTTTTTAACTCTTAAAAACTTTTCTGTCGGGCTTCCCTGGTGGCGCAGTGGTTGAGAATCTGCCTGCCAATGCAGGGGACACCGGTTTGAGCCCTGGTCTGGGAAGATCCCACACGCCGCGGAGCAGCTAGGCCCGTGAGCCACAACTACTGAGCCTGCGCGTCTGGAGCCTGTGCTCCGCAACGGGAGAGGCCGCGATAGTGAGAGGCCTGCGCACCGCGATGAAGAGTGGCCCCCGCTCGCCACAACTAGAGAAAGCCCTCGCATAGAGACGAAGACCCAACGCAGCCAAAAATAAATAAATTAATTAATAAAAAAAAAAAAAGGCAGTAGGTTTGAGTGTCAGCCTGTGGGTTCAAGTCCCAATCTGAGGTTTTAAAAAAATAAACAAAAACCTTTCTGTCATTATGTTCACTGTTTAGTTCTGTCTCTTCACTGTCCTCCACTTGGAAATCTCTTGAGCTCAACTCTCAACTTAGGCAGAAACATCTATCTGTACATTTCTTGTCCTGATCTCTTCTTTATATTCACACTTGCATGTCCAAAGATCTTTTGGACATCTTCATACAGATGCCCCAGCCATGCCTTACACTCAACATCAACAATTCAACCGTGTAATCACCTAGGATTTGACCTTACTGTAGTCTTTCATTCCTCCTGTGCATGCATGCCTCCCTCTTGCTGGGTTTTGAGCTCTCTCTCTCTCTCTTTCTCGCTTTCCTTTTCCCTCTGCTACCCTTCACTATACAACTTGGATAGATACTTCATGGGAAGCACTTATCTTTTGTTTTGGGCCAGTAAAGCTCTGCTCACTAATTTGTTCAACATTGACATGATATTCATTCTTCTTCAGCACTCATTTATAAGAAAAAAAACTATTACTCCTATACTCCTGGATAAGATTACCTGAAATAGATGTTAAGAAATATATGACCAATTTTCCTTCTTTTCTTGCTTGGAATGTTGGGAAATCACAGAATAAGATTTAATGCAGAGTTATAAAATATGTAGGAGAATTTTGTCTCTAATCTCCTGATCCCATTTTCTTTGAATACTCTTATGTGGCTTTGTTTGTTATAAGCGAACTAAAAACTGTTTATGCCTTAGGCTCACTAGAACCATGTGGAAGGAAATCTTATGGTCTTTGTCTACTACAAACAGATGAAATGCACAGATAGATTGGACTCATTAAATAAACTACTTGAGACTGTGTCTCCATTCATAAAACTTGATAAGGCTAAGCAATTTCAACAGCAGGAGAAATGAGAACCTATAAAAGTATAACAGAAAAATAGAACAAATTAAATGGGTATAGTTTTAAAGTGCTGTTTGAAACACCATTGCATAGCTACCGTTGTTTAAAAACCTGGTAATCATTTTTAAAGCTCCATTTACCAAGTGAATCAAATCCTCTGTGTAATGTTTGCTGCATCCACCATGCAATCACTGAGCATGATAGCTTTGGTTAGCACTATTAGATGTGGAAGCATTTCAACTCATTTGTACAAATTTTTTTAAAGATCAAGGGGAGAAATCTAATTCCAGAGACATTAAATTCAGAGATTCAGACTATATCCTAAAGAACTAATTTTAATTTTATTTTTCTTGTTTGTTTGCTTGTTTTCATTAACAACTATTCCGGTGGAACCAGTAGGCAACACTTTTTTTCTGGAAAAAAGAACATAAATACTGACAGAACAGTAAATGGGGTTTGATGTGGACTCAGACACACCAGATCTGTTCCAGATTCAGAGATGCATCTCTTTAATGTTGCCATCTTTTCTTACTACCCATCTCTTGCAAGTAATGCAATGAAAACAAATTTATAGTCTTTCTATTTTATCCTTCCTTAATTTTCTTCAAACAGCTTGCAGATGATATGGCCTGTAACTCATTTCTGTTTCTAGAACTCTCCTTGTTAGGAAGTTCATTGCATATATATAGGCTGATCCCAACTTATGAACTGGTAGTAGTCCAAAACCTCATGTTTAAATCAGTAGCTAGGAATACAAAGCACATTTTCTTTTCAGAATGACTTAATATGCAGTATATTGGTCTAAAACCAACATACAAAAGCCAAAATAGCTTCATTTTTTGAAGATCTACTAAATGTCAATATTATATATTACACATATCTCAGTGTTATTCTAATCACTTTTTTGTTTTTAATTGAGCCAGTGCATACTCAAAGTAAGCATATAAAGTGCACATCTTAAATTAACAGTTGGATACATTTTTACATAGATTACACCTATGAAATTGCCATCTGGATAAAGATATTGAATATTTCCATCACTCAGAAAGTTTCCTTTTGCCTCTTTTCAGTCAACACTCATCCCATTCCATGGAGGTAACCATTATTTGTACTTTTATTACCATAGATTCGCTTTGCTTGCTCATGAACTTCATATCAAGGAAATTATACATCATATAGGCTATTAAGTCTGGGTTCTTTCTGACAGATCCTTCAATATTCTCACATGTATCATTAGTATAGCATTCTATTTTAAAAGCACACCACTCTTTATCCTTTCTCTTACTGATTTTATTTATAGCTAAAACTGCTATGAACGCTTAATGCTCTAGGAGCACAACAACTGCTGAGTCATAGGGCAGGCATATATTTACTTTAGTGGAAACTCCCAAAGAGTTTTCCAAAATGGTTGTGGCAATCTTCATTTCCACCGTAAAAATATGAGTGTTTAATTTCTCTATATTCTTGCCAAAACTTCATATTGCCAATAAATAAGCATGCTATTGGGTGTGCTGTTGTCATATGTAATTGTAGTTTAAATTTTCATTTATTTGTTGAAGAACTGATGTTGAAAATGGTTTTATGTGAATACTGACCATTTTGATAACCTCCATTTTTTAAAAATATTTGTAGGTGCACTTTATATAGTCTGGAAATCAGTCTTATGTATCCCAGTGACTTCTGAGAAAGGTAATAGTAGCTTCACTTTAATAATGATTAAACTGAGATCCTGAGAGGTAAAATAATTTACCGAACATCACATATCTAGTAAGCGGCAGAAGAGGCAGGGGATTCATTCTGCCTCAATCAAAAGCCTGTGTTCTTCATAGCATCCTACACTATAGAGCACATAATATTGGGTTGGCCAAAAAGTTTGTTTGGGTTTTCCATAAAATGTTACGGAAAAATCCGAATGAACCTTTTGGCCAACCCAATATAAAACATAACCAGGATATATGGCAAACTGTCCGGGGGAAATGAGGCATCCAAAACATTTCTCCCTAGGATAAAAGTATAAGACTTCCTTATTTCCCCCTTCCAGAATAGTGGGAGTGAGCTATCATTAGTAGGTCACTGAGGTAGGGGCAAGTTATCTGGGAAAAAAAGAAGGTTAATGTGGGTAAAAAAATACTGCATTTCACAAACTGTGTCTTAAGGAACACTAGTTGCAGGACATATTTTTTGCTCTTCTGGAAAAAGTAGTGTAATATTCTAAAATAAATTATAGAAATTAAAAATGCACTTTAGTACATTAAAGCCTCTATAGCTTCCTCTTAAATTCATGTAATCCAGCATTTCTAAAATTATTTGACAGGAGAATTCTTTTCCAAGGAACACCTATTAAGAGTTTATGAAAACTAGCATGCAATGGAAAATACCTTCCCTAGTCCTTTTGATCATTCATTCTCCTTCTTCCTTGACCACAATGGAAACCTATGGGATATAAATCAATTCACACACACACACTGGAATTCACACAGAAACATGCAGCATATACTGAAATTAATAAAAATCTTTAGAACAAAACCCCCAATTCTTGTAAGCATTGATACAAACTACCATTCCAAGGGGAAGTGAGGCAATCATAGGAGCAGCAAATATGTGTGGAGGATAGTAGCTCAGGAAAAGTAATCATTTAGAATTTAGGCTGTGGAGGTAGTTACTGGGATGAACAACTATGTTATGATCTTAGAAACAAAATGGTAAAAGCACCCTGCAGCTTGCTCCCTCACTGCAGAAGACACTGGCATTAATCTGCCAATGTCCAAATATCTGAAGAGCAGAGGTTTGGAACTTTCACAGGCATAGGGAGGTGAGTTTTCATCTCCCTCGTGGTCAGTTGGCAAGGCAGGTTGGACTGGCCTTTTAGTTGTATGGCAATAGGCTTTCCCGTTATCCCTTGATTGTCATTCGACAGTCAATCAAGATAGTACACTGTTAGTATTCAAATGAAGTGAAGAGTATTAGAAAGAACTATTTTCTACTCCCATATCAATAAAGTATCAATAGTACTCTGCAGATATGAAAAAAGCCAGAAGGACAATACAAACCTTATCATTTCTAAATATGTTTCCTAAGAGAATATGCAGAAGGCCCTGCACAGATTTCTGTTTAGTAATGTCCTTTGCAGCATTATTCATTACACACCCACACCCACACACAGATATATATTTATACGTGAATACAGGAATAGATAAAAAAAGACACTAATACATAAAAGGGCTTCATATTGACAGAGCCATGCAAATAAACACAAAGTTTATAAAGACCACAGAAATGATTAAAATATTCAATATGTTGTATCAATAAAATTGACAGAATATAGGAACTCTATATAAATTGTATGTATATCCTCATTAGTGATACCCACTTGAATGACAGTCATTATCTTTGGCTATGGCTATCACATATGATACTTTCCTCTTGCTTTTCTAAAATGTCTCTATTTTTATTATGTTGTAAGTAATGTCTATAATATAATGCTGAGTCAAAAATGAATATGAAACTCTAAAACATTACATATATACATTATGACATCAGTATGTGCTTATATATTTCTGAATATGAACCAATCATAGTTTCTGAATGCTGGTTTTAGAGGGTTTTATTGTTGTGATTTAAAAATACATTTACCTGAAAAGTCATTCAGAGAATTATATATTAGAATTTATGTTGGATAAAAATGTATTCATAAAACAGAAGGTAAGCTGAAAATGCATTTAAGATTTTTATAGAGACAAAATTTAAAGAGAGACAAAAAGAATGCAAGAGGAGACGACAGATACTGAAATCATAGAATACTGAAGTAGAATTGACTTAATAATCAAGAATAAGTTGACGATTGCAATTCATTTTATCTACACCTCTTTACAAAAGAATTTGGAATGGAAATACAAAATTAAAGAAAACTTTCCAGAACTTCACAGAAGTGTTAAGATTGAATTCACAATGACCTCAATAAAATTACCAAAGTCTTAAATTTCAAGAGAAAGGGGACATTTTTTCTATGTCTCTAAAAGAACAAAAGCAAAAATCTTTCAAAGAAGGTAAAACATTATTATTTCCAGGCTCTCTGCTGTGACAGTCAACAGCAGAAGGTAATAGAGAAATAACTTCAGAGTCTTACCAAAAAGGTGTAATCCAAGAACTCTTACCCAAGAAAGTTTCTGTTCATATGTGAAGATAAGAGAAAGACAGCTTTACACCTTTGAACTTTCATAAAATTTACCACAAGGATACCCATTTTATTCTGCAGAGGCTGAGAAAATAACATAAGATAAAAAATAAATGAGAATTTCTGCACATGGAAGTTGATTACTATACACAAAGATCAGGAAATAACTTTATTAATTTTTAAAAAAAGAAGCATTTGTTAGCATAAAGTAGATGTGTATAAATATATTTAAAGTTTAGCATTAGAAATAGAAAAATGTTTCTGACCATTATGACTGCTGTGAGGGGAGAAAAGCATACAGAAAGACATTAACCCCCTATAGCAAGCTATGAAGAAAGGAGGAAAGAAAAAATATAATAAGGATGCATAATATTCCCTGTTAACTAATAGTTATGATTCTAAATTCAAAACCTAATGAAATCAAAAATTACCCTTATTAGTTGACAGAGTAAAAATGTAACAAAAAATCAACAAATTAATGGTGTCATTTAACCCAGAAATGGAAAGATACTTCAATGTAACAATGTTAATATATTAGTAGGCTAAAACATTTAAATTGTTCACTAAAAATTCAGTGAAAAGAGAAAATTTAACATCTCTCTCAATAAAATACTTAAAATAAAATAGAAGAATTCTTTTAGAAACAGCCATATAACCCCAAACCAACAATTTAATAATGGCAAAATGATGGTGATAACCCCGTTTAATTCAGTAACAAACAAGGATATCTACTGCTATCAATATTGTTTAATATTAGAGAGGCTCTTGATAATTCAAGAGCAAGAATGGATAGGGATATTTGTCATAAAAGTAAATACTGTTATTTCTAGATAACACTGCATGCATTGGAAGGAATCAGCTAAATTCCCACCAGCAGTGTTAAAAGAAGTCAATAATGAATCCTGGTAAATGATACACAATCCGACATTTTTGTGCTTTAGCAAAGACCATTAGGAAAGCACAAATGAAAGCACTATCACAAAAGTAAATTTACATGATGGCAAAATCTTAGCCACCCTTCCTACTAGCAGCAACAAAGTTCTTCTGAATGACTAAAAAATAAAGAGCTGGTGATAAAACTTTGAATTTTAGAAAAACATGTGAATAAATGAAAATATACGTAATGGATGTGGATCTCTCATTAACGCTGTGTGTGTGTGTATGTGTGTGTGTGTGTGTATATGATATAGGCTTAACACAATTCCAATTACTAACAACTATATACAGAATCTAAATAATATAAACTAATTGCTACACAATTCCAAATAGTAAATACTGTATATAATATATACTTAGGTTTAGCATAATTCCAATACAATAAAAATATATTAATAGTTTTTGGAAGTATAATTACTGATTAAAAAAATGTTGAAAAAATAAATGAGTGAAACTTTAAAAATAACAGTAATTACTATGCTGTTGCTGTTGTTACTACTACAAATACTATGAGGCTTCCTGCCTATGACTTGTTGAATGATGGAGTTTTTGTTTTAATCCTCCAAAAATCTGATGAGGAAGATACTATTATTATGATGGTCCTTTTTAAAATTATGTGAGGGCTTCCCTGGTGGCGCAGTGGTTGAGAGTCTGCCTGCCAATGCAGGGGACACGGGTTCGAGCCCTGGTCTGGGAAGATCCCACATGCCGCGGAGCAACTAGGCCCGTGAGCCACAACTACTGAGCCTGCGCGTCTGGAGCCTGTGCTCCGCAACAAGAGAAGCCGCGATAGTGAGAGGCCCGCGCACCGCGATGAAGAGTGGCCCCCGCTTGCCGCAACTGGAGAAAGCCCTCGCACAGAAACGATGACCCAACACAGCCATAAATAAATAAAATAATAAATAAATAAATTTTAAAATTATGTGAGAACAGTGGTCCTTAGGAAGCTTAACATCTTGCCTGTAATTACATAGGGAAAATGATGGACTCAAGATTTGAATGTAGGCAGACACCACTGTCCAGCTCAATTACTTGAAAGTGAAGAATAAATCCTCTCTGAAAACAATGCTTCTGACAATGTGGGCCTGGCACTAAAGCAGAAAATAGAAATAAAATAGAATGCAGATCGGGCATCTGAAAACCACACATAAAATTTTTAAAAAGGGTAAAGTGAGGTTTTCAAAACAAGGGGAGAATTATTAATAGTATTGTGACAATTGCATAGCAACTCAGGGAAAAGGAGAAATTAGAAGCACAGCTCACATACTGCTTTAAAATAACTTTCCTGTTGAACATCAAACTTACCACCTATTAGGTTTGAGTACACAATGTAGATGTTGAAATGTCCTACAGATGCACTTGTTCTAGCAAACTATGAGAACAAGTACTATGAAAGAGAGTACTACAGTCCCCAGATTCCCCAAGGATGGTGGTGCCAGTCTGCCATGGAGAGTTTTACCTTGTGCCCTATCCACTCTGGCCAGTGACCAGACATTACCCATCTGTCCTCACTCAGAACTCATGGCCAATTGCTCTGGTGTCTGCCATGCCTAAGCACTGTGAGGAGATCCAAGAAAAGGTTTCATTCTATTGTGCAATGCTAATACTAACAGTGCATAGCGGGGAAAAGGCACACAATTTCAGTAGCAAAGAGGTAGATTGAAAACTTGACTCTCCTTTCAGTAGTTGTGGGAAGTGTGATTCAGCAACTGCAAGAAGGCAATAGTATTGCCAAATTTACTGTTCTGTTTCAATAATTAGAAACAATTTGCTTATAAAACACCTGCATAATTCTTGGAACATCACTTAATAAGTTGTTTTTTAATGATTTTATTATTAACATGTTGATGATCCAACTCATTATTATTAGTATTATTATTATTATTTAGAGACATTGCCATTGAGTGTCAATATAAAAGAGAGATGATGAGCAAGACGTGGTAGAAGTAGAAAATTCTGCCAAAGGACCTTAAGCATATTTTCTCTTCTTTTCAGAGTATGCAAACATAATTGCTGCCCAGAAATACTCTCAGTCCCCTGCCCTTCAGTGACTCTGTTCCCTAAAATATTTACCTTCTGTTACCTTCCTGTTGGGAGCACCCAAGAGCAGAGGCTTTGTGTCAGTCTCCTTTCATAAGTCAACCTTATCTACCCTCAAGTATCTACTCTTCGTCTCAACAGTTTCCACACACACTCAGCATCCTCTCCATATTACCAGTACTCCAAATAAATCACAAATTTTAATAAAATCCACACTTTTTCATTTGAAACATAGGAAAAATATGTGCATACAAATGTATCCCCGATATGGAAAATGAAAAGAAAAATAGAAAAAATATGTCTGTGAATATAGATGTGGAGGTAAAAGAGGGATAGCTGTAATTAGAAATGATCATCAGTTACATCAATACGTAAATGTATGACACAAATATCAATCCTTTAAAAAATGGGTAATACTTATGAGCACACAGTAAACAAAGCGGAAAAACACATTGTAAGAGAGAAGGATGAAGAGGAGGAGGAGGAGGGTGGAAGAAAAGAAACAAAAAAGGGAAACTATTATACACAGGAAATGTTTATCCAAAGCAAAGAAATGCAAACTAAAAACAAATCTAATTTATCTTTGCAATCATTAGAGTAAAATAAATAAATAAATAAGGCTTAAGATAATATATTAAAATTGAATAACTATTCATGGATGGTGTGCCTATCTGCACAATATTTTAAAAGGCAAATAATTTAGGTAATACATAAGAAAAGCCACAAAAACGATCATTCCTTTGACACAGAAATTTCATTTTTAGGAGCGTATTTTAGGGAAATAAGATTAAACATAATAGAAAAGATAATATGTTTCAAGATGCTCTTTGCAGCATTTTTTGTAATGTCAAAATTTGGATGCAAGCTAAAATTTCAACATTAGAGAACGATGATATAAAATTACTATAAATTGATTCAACTGGGTTTTAATGTACATTTTAAAATATATTTATGAGAAAGAGAGAAAATTTTATATGACATAAAAATAGCACACTACAAAGTGCCATTTGCAGTCCAATGGCAGTTCTGATAAATTAGGGATAAATTAGGTATATATGTGGAAGAAAGTATCCAAAACATTATCATAAAGTAACCTATAACTGTGTTAGATTAATGGAATCTTGGCTGTCATAATTTATAAAACAATGTTTGGTATTATTCTATTTTCTTTTCAATAGCTACATTTAAAATATATATTATTACATATTGTTATTTGATTATACATGATCAAAAGAGTAATTCTGATTTGCTTTTCATAGAGTTCCTGTTGCAGAAAGTTGATGAACAAATCTAGAAGTTCTCTCACTACAAGCATATAGAAATGTTAAAGTTAATTAACAACTTTTAAACTTACATAGCTAAGGGCAAGATAGAAATCCCAAGTGCCAGGAACAAAGAAATTGAAAGCAAGAGCAATTAAGGGGTGAGCTGACATTCTGGGGTGGGTGACGAGGAAGTGGAAGCCATCAATGACTGGACCGGATCCTTGAAATTTAGTGTCCACACAAGGACAGGAGATAAGGTATTAGGCCTATACAAGGTTGGGAGTTGAAATAAGTCCCTACTTAAGATGGTACCCTCGGGCTTCCCTGATGGCGCAGTGGTTGAGAATCTGCCTGCTAATGCAGGAGACACGGGTTCGAGCCCTGGTCTGGGAGGATCCCACATGCCACGGAGCGGCTGGGCCCGTGAGCCACAACTACTGAGCCTGCGCGTCTGGAGCCTGTGCCCCGCAACGGGAGGGGCCGCGATAGTGAAAGGCCCGCGCACCGCGATGAAGAGCGGTCCCCGCACCGCGATGAAGAGTGGCCCCCACTTGCCGCAACTGGAGAAAGCCCTCGCACGAACCGAAGACCCAGCACAGCCAAAAATAAAAATAAATAAATAAATAAATAAATAAATAAATAAAGAGAAGAGGAACATACTTTAAAAAAAAAAAAAAAGATGGTACCCTCATTAAGCTGAACTAAAAAAATCTGCTCACTAGCTCAGTGGGACCATAAACAAACAAACTTTTCTACCTCGGCTCTGAATGGGGAAAAAAAAGCCTCAGGGTAGAAACTGGTCACTACTTGTCTTGAACACTACTTTTCTTATGTGAAAATCAATATGCCAAAAACTTAACATAAAACTTGATTTTGAGCTAGAAATTCTCCTAGGATACCTGGCAGAAGCAAATCTACACTAGAGGGGTTATTATACAACAGACCACATAGGGTTTATAAATAGAAACAAAAACAAGTTTCCCTGAAAGTAAAATCTTATTAAAAAATAAGGAAAACAGTCTGTCTTGAGTGTCAGCAGACACAAAAATAAAATCTTCAAGCCTAAATTAACGATACAATAAAATAAAAAGGGACTATAAAACACCAGTCTAATGATTAAAAGGTAAAAATGAAATAAATTCATATGGTAAGAACTTTTCCATATGAAGCATATAATAACCAAAATAAAATTTATTATTATATTTGAAAAGAGAATTTGTGGATTGACAGACCTAAGTCACCTAGAATATGAGTATAAGGATTAAGTGTCATCAAGTAGAGAGTCCAAGATTTATCTAATGCTAGCTATCATAAGAGAGACTAGAAAAAAACAAGGGAGAAGTAATATTTCAAAGAGATAATGGCTGAGAATTTGCAGAGTTGATGAATGACATGAATTCTCAAATGGAACATTTAGAGTCTAAGAAGGACAACACCTTGACACATCTTGGTGAAAATGCAGAATACCAAAGGCAGATTATTAAAATTATCCAGAGAGAAAGGCTTATTAAAACAAAACAAAGTAACACAAAATACTTAAAAGAATGGCTCTCTTCTTAAAGACAAACAAATTCAGAAGTGATTGTATGTGTATATACATGCTTACAGAAATAATGCTGTATGACCAAACAGGATTTATCCCAGGAATTCAAAAGTTGTTTAACCTTATCCTATGTATACAGTTAATTCCTCAAAGTAACAGATTAAAGAAAAAAAGCGATATGTTTTTGCCAGTAAATAGAGAAAACCCACTTGACAAAAGTCAGTATCCTTTTATGGAATGGATATAGAAGACAAGTCCCTGAACCTAGTAAAGATTACTGAAAACTTTAGTGATACCACACTTTTGGTAAAACTGAAAAAGATCTCCTTAAAGATGGGAAAGTAGGTACACTATCCATGCTCCTGTTCAACAGTGTTCTAGATCTCAAAGCAGGGAAAAGAGATATAAAGATCAAAAAGGAAGAAACGTCTCACAGATAATGTGGTTGTCCACATAGAAAATTTAAACTATTCTGAAGCATGTTCAGCAAATTGGAATATTCAGCAAGTTTGCCTTCATAACAAAATATCAGAAAAGCAACAAAATACCAGAAAAATCTTTAAAAAGGTAGCATTTACAAAAGGAACAAAACTGTAAGGTATATGGGAAAAATTTAACAAAATAATTGGTGAAATTTATAAAACATTATTAAGGACAAAAGAAAATGTGCATAAATGGAGAAAGTAATTTTCCTTGGAAGAAAGACCATTAAAGGCATCAAAGAATCCCAATGAAATTTTTATGAAACATGAAAAACTCCAGCTAAAGCTCAGGGAACAATAAAGAGAAATTTAGCAATATAAGAATAAGAAAGGGTGAACTCACCTGTGATGTATTAAAATACATTATAACTCTACAGTAAATAATCATAGCAAATGAATTGAGTTAAAAACCTTCCTGTTCTTTAAAAAAAAGTCACCGTGATTTATGTGAACTATAAATGCATAAAATTATGCTTACTGTTGTGGTGGTATTTTTATTTTTTATTTATTAATATTTTTAATTTTTATTTTTAGATTTCTGTCTTTCTCAACAAGGTAGAAACACGAGAACCAAATTTACCACTGCGTAGATACTCAAGGGAATATCCTGGTTGCATCATCTATAAACACCTGTATTAACAGTATGAAGACTTATAGAAAGATGACTTACACCAACTTCCTGACCCTCTGGAGAGAAAGAGAATGGGAAAGAAACGGCGTAGACCAGGGTCTTTGCTGTGAAGGCTGTCCTGTGCATTGTTGGATATTTAGCAGCACATCTTCCTCTACACATTAGATGACAGTAACACCACACCTACCAATCATGACAATCAAAGCTGTCACTAGAAATGGTCAAAAGTCCCCTGGGGGCAAAACCGCCTCCAGTTGAGAACCACTGTAAGAGACTAAATCTTTAGTATTAGTCCTCAAAATGAGAGGGAAGGGCAAGGAAGCACAAGAGAGAGATGAATTAAAATGTCAACATCTATTGAATATGAGGGGCATGAGTGTCAGTCACATTAGTTTTTGTACTTTTTATAAACGTTTGGACTTTTTGAAATTTTAAAGTGTCACCAGGTAGTGTAGCAGTACAGCTTAATTGTTAATAATGCTGGCTGTAGTTTAAGGACTGTTTTGGTTTGTAATCTGACTTAGTTTTTAATATTTATATGATTTTGTACCAGTTTCCTATTTTCTCCAAGCCTCAGTTTCCAAATCTGGTAGTTGTGAAAATTAAATGAAGTAGCCCATACAAAAGTCTTATTTAGCACGTTGCCTAGAACATAACAGACACTCAAAAACAAAGTTGTCCTATTTTAATTAATATTACTTTGTTTATAAAAGTGATTTATAGAAGCATTTATGATATGTGGAAAAATAAGTCATCATTAATCATAAGCATAACCATAAAATGATTTATTTTTTTAAATTGAAGAGATTCTGAAAATATTGTGTGGTCAATTTTAGCTTTAAAATGAAAATTAGAATGCAATTACTTGATTGGAAAAATATGATCAAAAATAGCACACAAAATATCAGCAGCAGTTAAATACTGAAGTCACAAGGCCAGACAGACTCAAAGAATGATCTTTATTGTAATTCTTTTAGTTTGTGCCCCATGTCAAAATAAACAAACAAGCAAACAAAAAATACCTGGTAGCAAAACTTTAGTTTATGAAATATAAAATGTGAAAATTCTTGCTGCATACTAGTAAATGCAAGATGTTCAGCATAAATTTTAAATTACAAGATTCCTTGCTTCAATTAGAATAGGGTAATTAACTGGTTTTCTCAAGTCCTTATTTAGAAGGTGTTAGAATAAGTTTAGAAAAAAGAAAGTGTGAAAATGATGTTTGGTTTTATGTAGCACTTCATACACAATGAACCTGTTTTCCAACACTTCTTAAGTCACTGATATTGCAACTTATTTATTTTATAAAATCCATAACATCTTAAAATTAAATGTTTGTGCTATTAAATTTTTAAGGTTCACATTACAAGGAGTGGGACTTCAGCTTTCAGTAATTTAAAACTCATGTCCCAAAACTGTGGTCCACAAACCTTGAATTTCTTTAACATAGGATGTCTGGTAAACCCATTTTTAAAGCAGGATGGAGTACTGGGGGCTGGTAGGGATGCGTGGTGATGTCAGCGAAGTATCAGCAACCATAAACTATAGGCTACTTTGGCTTTGACAAGCTGAGCAGGAGCTGATAGGCTAACTGTGCTGTGTGCAGTCACAACCTTCTTTTGAACATAACCCAATGCTGGGAAAAACACAAAATGTTCAGAACCAGATTTTTTCCCCTTTTTCCTCTGTGCCTATTTGTCTAGAGTTCTCTTAAACACAAAGAAAGCATTGATGACATTCTAGAAAACTCAAATTGAATGCATACCTCATATATCAAATTAAATTGTTTCCTATTAAGAAAGCACTCATAACTATAATAAAAAGCTATTTAAAACTATTTCAAAGAGACACTCGGAGAAAAATATTTAAATAAAATATGTGTAATAGCATTTTCAAATAACTAAATGTGAGTAAAGCAAGATATTATATTACAAATAATTTGAGTACTTACTTAATTTACTACATAAAGATTACTTCATTATGTATGACCATATAAAATGTATAGTGTCCTACAATACCCAAAATTCATTCAAGCACTTCATTATTGGCCTACATGAAAATTTGGCATCATTTGTAATCTGACACATGTGGCCACGTGAAATTGAGTCAGCTTCATGTAATTTCGGCTTTTAAGAAAAAGAAAAATTTGAAGAAAGCAGAATACCAATACTAGAGATATCCTGATGTTATTAATTCACAGCAGTATACCAGGAAGAAGAATAACCTAAAATATAATTTTCCTAATATAGAAATTGATAAGACAAAGCTTGTGTATATGTGCACGTATGCATATGTGTGTTTGTGTGTGATATTTGTAACATATGTAGCAAATTTATTCATTTTGGAAATAAAATGCCAAATGTTAATATTTGTTTATCTTGAGTAGTAGGATCATTTCTGATTGATATTTTCTTTTTTAATTCACTATTTTCCAAATCCCACCACTCTCTAAGTGGAAATAAGCAAATAAATAAAAAATAGAGAAGTTCTCAGTGATTCTAATGTTTGAAAGGTTTCAAGAGATATTAGTGGAGACTAAATATTCTTGAGAGTTGTGAAAAGGGATCATTATAAACTATTGTTCCTGTTATTTTTCCAAAAAAAGATTCAAATTAATAGCTTCTCTTAATATCAAGAAGTTAATTGTAAATTATTTTATTTAGTATTAGAACTCTCTTGGAGAGAAAATTTTAACAATTCAAGACTTCAATCAGAACACCACCTAAAAATTACAGTGTATTAAACTATGTAACATATACAAATTAGTCATCATTTGCCACTTAAAACCTAATAGACATCATCACAGTTAAAAGGAAAGTGAAAAAAAGTTTATCTTTTACTTGCAAATAACCCCATGTTGTGTAAACTAAGGGTCTAAATCTAATCTTGCTGCTTCTGTGACCTTGCACATACAATCTGAATGCCCTGAGCTATAACATTCATCTGATCAGTGTGGAAAATACTAATTTCTGTAGAGTACTTACCACTTTCCAAAGGCTGCTATCCAGAAAACCCCTTTATTTATATTTCTACCTCTAAAACATATGTTTCCATTGCACTGCGCCCATTGTAAAGATGAGATGGTTGAGGAACAGATAAATAAACTATGCAATTCATGTTATATTAGTGAACTACAGAAGTAATTGAGATTGCCTGATTTCTTTTCTAGGTGAGAGAGACAGTAAACTTTCTTTTCACCATTTCTGGTGTTCACCTTTAATTATATAACATATCAAAATTCACTCACCAAGTTTCCATAAAATCTTTCAAATTAAGCACTCATTCATCCAGGCTGAGGAAAATTTCAGAAATTACTGCCTATAGACCTGAGTGCTACATTTCCCTTACGATAACTGCAATGGAACAAGTAAGCGAAATATTGGCAGAAATTTTCCAGAGATCCTAAAATAAAATTCTGAAGCTAACATATAAATCATTTTTTATGTCTTTGAAAACATAATTTTTGATTTAAAAAAATAAAATACAGAACAAAGAGTTTTTAAAAGGCCCGTCAAAACAATAAAGACTTTTTAAACATTTCAAAACCAATAAAAAATCTTCACAAAAGACACAATGTAATTAAATCAGAAGCAAAGTTTTCTGGTAGTGATTTTACTTACAGAATGTTGAGTAGGCTAAAATAAATGGAATAAATAGAAAACTCCTTATCTTAGAGCTTTCGGAATGCTAAGAAACTATGGCACAGATTTTTCAGCCTCCAAATTAGCATCCAGTTACATGAAACACCAAACCTGTGTCCCAGGCAGGTACAAAGAGGGTAGAACAACAAACTCTAGGGCTACTTGTCTATCAGATGGACAACACTGGCTAACTTTCAGATTTCAAGCTTTTAAATAGAAACACATATCTTTTGGGAAAGATGGAGACAAAAGAGATACTTATAATAACCACTCTTTGAAAGCCACTGAAGAAAATAAAGAGAACCCAAAAGAGAAACCAAAACTTAATTTGCACTTTAACTGGGCATGACTTCAACCTTATACCACATATTTTGAAGAATAACAGGTGAATAAAGCGTACTTTGAAAAATGCCAAACAGGATACCAGGAGTCAACTCACAACTCCACTCATCAAGACTACGTTGGGGTGAGGAAAAAGGATAGAAAATGCATGGTCTAAAGTTTTTTGGGTTTCTGAGGAGCCAAGTTTTCCATTCCCTAGTAAGAAGGGACAAGTCTGAAATCAAGTAGTAGCAGGAAGATAGATATGAATGACTATTCTTACCCTGATGAAAGTGGACTCCAATAAACAAGTTCCCATGCTAATGGTTTTATGCCCTGTTTTCCTGGAAGGAGAGTTTAAAAACAGGAGGTGAAATCCAACCTCACCTTCCCTTGAAAATGTGCCACATCCAGATGAGCCACTCCAGGCCTAGTCTGATTTGTCCACAGTACAGAAGTTTCAAAGGATAAGCACAAACAACTTCCTCCAGTGTTGCTTCAGTGGTCCCAGGTTCTATGCACCCTCTATCAGGCAGCTGAGAAGGTTGAACAAAGAACAGAAACCATCAAATCCCCACCCTCCAGCTGGTATTAAGAGGAGAATGAAATAAGAAATCTCATATGCCTGACAGGGTGAGTGATGTTATAATGTAATGTTATAAACACTATTTTGGTGGCAAACTGTATAACATATTCAAAGATTAATAAATAGGAAAAAAGAGCAATAATTTTAATAAACGTCTGAGTCAGTAAAGGAGAAAGGAACATAGCATGCAGAAGACCATAAAGAGATGACTGGAAAAACAGTCCCTCCATGAAGAGAAGAAAATTAAATAAATACAATTTCAACATTACTGAAAAATGTTTCAAAAATATGGGCTCTGAGGAAATAAGGGTAAAATGAGTAAACAGAATGAAATAAAGAGCTAGCAGTCCTAAGAAAATAAATTAATAGAAAAATTAATGTAAGCATAGAACTTATCAGATTTAAAACATTAAATTACAGACTATGCATTGATGAACTGAGTCATGGAAGAGAAGCTTGAAGAAGTAAGAGTGAATTCATAGGGAAGAAAAAAGAACAAACTTATTAGTATACTGGAAAAATCTGAGGAATGTTGAAGTATGAAATTAAATTCGAATTATAGACAACAGTTGTGTCTGAAATAGCAGACTGTGTACATGAAAAAAAACCTCTATTCAAAGCTATAAGAATGAATGATATAATAATAGTAACAAAAACAACAACAAAAACCTTTCATGACACAGACAAAAGGTTTGAAGATTTATAGGCCCAGTCTACATTTCAGGAAGTTTTACTAAGAGATATTCAAAAGCTAAATATTGTAATAACATCACTGAATCACAAAATTTAAGAAAGTGTCTACACATATATAAGAAAATGAAGTGTCAGTTACAAAGTAGGGAGGGAAACTGTATTCAGTATTCTCCACAGCTGATTTCTATGTTAGAAAACAATATCTTACTGGAGTTTTCATGGGAACAATATATGACTCAAATTATAGCTAATCTGTTATTCATACAGAATGTAACAAAAACATTCATAGATATGACAGACTCAGGAAGTATATCATCTATTTATCCTCACTGAAAGACATAACTTGAGCAATGTGAAATGAATCACAACTCGGATATGCTTCAAGAAGATAAGGATTTGCCCACTTTATCCGTTATTAGCTTCTCTTAGCTCAGTGACATATGAGGAAGAAGTTAAAATTCATTTGTTGAGTATGAATGTGTGAATAAATGAATGAATGAATAAGCAAGTCATGACAGGCATGAAATGATAGTGAGTAGTCAGTCCATAGTTGTTAAATGTTAAAACTCTTCATAAGTATACTATACACTAAAAACATCTGTTAATTATATCAAAGTTGGATAAAAATCCCAGAGCAGAGACTAAACCCAGGAAAAGTAGCAGTGGAGCTGGAGTAAGGATTTGTAAGAACTGTTAACTACACACTTTTGCTTATCTGTTATTGGAAATATAGTACAGTCAGCAGATTCTGCTTGCTTCTGAAGTAAAGTAATTGAAAACCAAGTGTAAGCGTATAAACCTAATTTTTAAAAGGAAACCAAATGATATTTAAAAGAGAGACTTTATGTTTCCAGACTTCCAGAGGGGGGCAAAATGAAAGGTAAAATAAGTTAAAAACAAAAAAAATTAATAAAAGGTAAAATGAAAAAAGTAATATTTAAAAAAATCTGTTACAACAATAAATGTAAAAGGAATCAATTCACCAAAACAAATAAACAAACAAACAAGATGGCAATGTTATTACTTGAGTTGAAAAAAAAAAAAAAAAACGCTATATGTATATACAAGAGTCACAAGTATAGGAAAGTGAAGTGGAAAAACTTGAAATCTAAAGGGGAATGATTATGTACCACACAAGTAAACAAGAAAGAGATATTACTGTTAATGTACATAATACATTTTAAATTTTAAAACCTCAATGTGACAAAGATACTCGATAAAAAACTGAAGCTTTAACTGCCATGGACATTTATATGTCAAATAACAAAATAAACCATGTATTAAGAATGATGTAAATATACAGTAAGAACTGACATAAATACAGCAGCAACTACAGTCAACAAATTGGAGAGATCAAGTATAACATTTTGTATATGAATGATCTGAATAATCTTTTTTTTTTTTTTAAATTGAAGTATAGCTGATTTACAAAGTTGTGCTAGTCTGTGGTATACAGCAAAGTGATTCAAATATATATATGTATATACATATATACATATATATTCTTTTTCATATTCTTTTCCATTATGGTTTATTACAAGATACTGAATATAGTTCTCTCTGCTACACAATACGACCTTACTGTTTATTTCTTTTATATATAAGAGTTTGTATCTGCTGATCACAAACTCCTAATTTATGCCTGCCCCCTCTTCCCTTTTGGTAACCATACTTTGGTTTTCTATGTCTGTGAGTCTGTTTCTCTTTTGTAAATAAGTTCATTTGTATCATATTTTAGATTCCACATGTAAGTGATATCATATGATAGTTGTCCTTCTCTGTCTGACTTACTTCACCTAGTATGATCATCTCTAGGTCCATCCATGTTGCGGCAAATGATACTATTTCATTCTTTTTTCATCTTCTAAGCATGTATCTATATATCCTTCAAATAAAAAATGCACCTTCTTTTCAACCATATGTGATTATTCCTCAAAACCTATGCTAAATATATCATACTGCTAAGGGACCCTTAATAACTTTCCAGAACAAAACCAAAATGCATTTTCTTCATAACACAACAAACTAGAAATTAAAAGGAAATGCAAAAAAGAATTCCATCCTTAAAATGTATCTCTCATTCCTTAGACAAAAAATAATTTTATTCAGTTAAAAAGTATAAATGTAAAAACAAAGACATAACAATATTAAAAGAAAATATTTTATATTCTTTATCATTCTTTTGCATAGAATGATATGAAGACAAGATTTTTTTAAAAGATTAACAAATATTATTATATACAAATCTATAACCTTTTTAAGGCAGAAAATGGTATGATCAAAGTTAAAAGACAATTGCAATGAAGAAGAAAGCAAAAACAAGTGAAATATCAACATCAAAAAATATTGCAACATATCACTTTCTCTCTCATGCCACACTCACAGCTAAAATTGTATAGAAAGAAATCTGCAAATGTGCAGCCATTTCCCCCTTTCTGTCCATCCTTAACCTTTAACCACTCCAGGATTACCTCCCCTTCCTCCATTAATCCTTGGAATTTGTTCCTGCTGCCATCACTAATGATGCCCCTCATCCCCGTGTAAACAAAATCAGGGAAACATTTTTAGTCCTCTTTGTATTTCATTTCTCAACAGCATTTTACACAGTTCACTACTTTAAACTCTTTCTTATCTTTATATACATTTCATTTATATTATGTGCTAATTTCAACAATAAAAATTAAGTATTTATTGAGTACCTGCCATAAGCAGGCACACTTTTAGACAATAAGGATATAACATTGGCTAAGACTAAAAAAGTTCTTGCCTTCAGGAAACTTAAAGTCTACTCACAGGGACAAGCAAGAAATGAACAAATAAATATAACTATTTGAATTAGAAAGAAAACAAGACAGCATCACAAAAATGTTAAAGGAGGCTTAAAATAAATCTGTACATCCACTAAGAGATAACCAGAATTTATTACAGTAATGGTAAACCCACGACCTCTCAAATATTAAGAGGCATGTTGATTTTTGTCACAATTTTTCTAATAAAAGTACATGATGGCATGTTTTAAATTACCATATTTGATTTTTAAAGCACAGTTTCACAAAAATATTCTAAAGATTCTTCATGTTCCCAAGGGCTTATAAAAATTTGATATTCAAATTATTCCATTTCTAGCATAGTCCATTCCATCTTTTCTGTCATTTTTCTCTTTATCAAACGCCAACTTAACTCTGCTAGATCCTCAATTGTTAATGCCTTGAGTGTGAATGAAGCCATTCTCCTAAGTCTCTATGATTAACTTCATGAATATAACTTAACAGTTCCTACATAACCCTCATTAACTACTTCAAAATACACAATTTTACATGTTATATTGTTTCTTACACACTTCTACATATTTCAGATAATCTTATTTAACCAAATAAATGTGGATACTATCTATGTGACATGATGGATGTTAGTTTTAAGGAGGGATGCACATTTAAAGGGGACCTAACTGTTTAAGTAACTAATCCATTAGTAGATTATTTTTTCTTTTTTATATCAGTCTCCTTTGCTACAAAGAAAGTTAAATGGCGTATAGGAAAGGTGAACATTAGGAAACTATGGACACCCTTTAGATAAAATTGCAAAAGCAGTGTATGGCAACAGATTCTTATTTTATATAACGGATTATTTAAATATTTGACAACCAATATATATTAATCCAACAATGGTATAGAAAAAGCCTCACTTTATAAAAATAGTTTTCATAAAAACAATGATTGCCATCAACCCATTATAAGCTTTTATTATATTGTGCTTGGATTATTCATTAATATTTCAATGAGCTTCCCTGCTTATATAGACACCTCACTTGCCACCTCAAATCAGTCTGGCATAAAGTCACTGGATTAATCTGCCTAAGGCATTTTGACACTCCTTAGATTGTGTGTGTGTGTGTGTGGAGAGAGGAATGGAATTCAAATGAGTCTACAAAGTGGCCTCAATTTACTTGTTATATTTTTCTCTATGATTTCCTTGTATAAATATGGTTTCCCTCTTTTCTTTATGTCTGACACTCTGGTTTTTGTCCATGCAAAAAGCTCTACCTAGCCCTGTTAATTCTATTAACATTTCCCCATATATTTCAGACATTCATAAATTTGGTTTGATCTCCCAGAAAATATTTGTTTATGAATCATCTGCCATTTAGCAAATTCTGCTTTTTAATATCTTTTTTTTTCAGTTATTAAAATTTCACTACTTCTCCTAATGTGAAAATTTAGGAAGAGGTAGATGATAAGCAATGTGTCTTACTTAGTATCACTTTCACATTTCCCTATATTACTACTCTGCATAGAACTTACCATTAGCTTTGTATATAATATTTACTAACTTCAATTTCTTTTACTGACTTGATAACTCCACCAGATTGTAAGTTTCTGGAATGTAAGGAGTTTGTCATGTTCATTGTTATACACCCAGCATCTATATGCATACACAGCATATACTATGTTCAAAAAATAATTGATAAATGAGTAGATAGAAATGAGCCTTTAATTCTTAAAGGCTATATATTGATAAGATTTATGTTTGCAAGTGAGGTTACAGTGTATAATCACAATCAATTAGCTTTGATTTCATAAATTTATTAGAGCATACCTTCTTTCTTTCCCTTGAGGAATGCACATTTCTAATTATCTTGCATGTTTATATCAATTAAGACCTAAGAATTAGATCTCTGAAGACATGAACTTTGCTGTATTTTACAAAGTCACTTTTAATTTGTATAGCAATTGTGAAGAATTAGGATGTAAAAATTAACATGGAATCTTTGGGCACGGATGCTATGTCTTTTTTAATGCAAGTCTACATGACCAACTCAAGGAGCCACCGAAATGGCCAAAATTATGAAGCTTCAGGTGAATAATAACATATCTCCATAGATCATCTATAAACAGAGGAAAAAAGATTTTAGGTCCCATAAAAAGACATTGAGGCTTACTTTCAGAGGGAGAGTAATATTTCCGATGAAGACAGCACAGCATTTGCAGTGTTTCTTTTAAGAATATTTGATCCGTTGTTGAGAATTGTAATTTATCAAATATCACATGACCTGTATCTCCCTATCCTTACATTATTATTTCTTAAAGCTTTAGAATTTGGAGATATTTATACTCTAAAGTTAAAAATATGTTTTTTCTTTTTATCTCAGAGTAAAATGATTCACATGTAACAACTTTGTCCTTCTAGACTCTCAACTCTTTAAGTATATTTTTAAAGTATGCAACATACAGACAAATACACTTCTCTCACCTATAATACTATTAATTGTCCTTAATAACTGCAATCTGTTTCAGTCATGTACACTAATGCAATAATTATAGCTTAAATAATCCAGTGAGTAAAAGTATCTATTTGACATACTGTGTTCAACATTAATCTGTTTCTTAGCTTAGCATAAATCTGTATACCAGATGCCTTCTTGTAATTAACACGTTGGGATTTGGGAGCAGTAGATTCTGCTTGTAACAAACTTTCCATCAAGTCGACATCTGTGATTTATACCTCCAACTCACTTTCAATATATTTACATAATCAGTTCAATTTCAGCCTAGATTATACATTCTTCTTACATTTTTATAAGCAGTATCCCCTAAAGATGGTTAAAGAGTAAATCAAAGTGAAGTTTAATTCTTTCTCCTCTTTTTCTAATCAAACACATAAAATCAAATTCATTGATTACTTGAATTTATTTTATAAGAAAAAATATGTGCTTTTATTCTGATAAATGGTATATAAGGCCATAACAGGGATACTTTAATTACTATCAACATGATAAAATAACTTGTATGTACATAGACTTATATTTTAATATATTTTTAAGATTTAATAGAATTTTGCCTTACACCATTCTTTTGAAGCATGTTTAGATGTTAGTTTTCCCATTTAACCACTAATGAAACTGAGGTTCAAAGAGGCTAGATGACTTGATTAGGAGGGTTGAACTTCCAAGATCATCACTTTTTTGTTTTGTTTTCCAGTGTACTTAAGGGCAGGTTCAGGTCTTTTCTTCCCAATTCAAGGATTTTTCCAGTCTAACACACTGTCATTAAAGACAGGTAATTGTAAAACTTGGAAATATTTTCAAATTATAATACAAATATAAGATGTCACTTAAAATATTTTATAGATAAACCTGGTGTTGTCTAAGATTATTTTAATCACAGTATAATTAATGTCAGTTTTAGATAATGCACATTAGAATAATAAATTTTTTATATAATTTAGTTTCTAAAAGATTCTAGGTTAGGCAAATGATAGCATAAAATGTATCATTATAAAAATTCTAGAAGATATATTTGACATATTATTAGTATGCATATCTGGTTGTAATGTATCATTGTAAATAAAAGGTACATAATTACAAAAAGCCTGCCTTAAAAAGGGAATATTGCTAATGTTTCCATGTTTTATTTCAATGCAAAAAATTGACAAATTGTGAACTAAATTTTACATAAATGAGAAATATGTACATTAACATTGTTTTTGCCTTATTCTTGTCTGCCCTTTATTTTTATAGACTATAATTACCTCTTCATTAGCAAACTTTTTAATGTCTATGGTGAATTAACAATTAAAATCTTTTTAAAAAACTAGAATAAATTTTCAGAAGAATAAAATAATTTAAAAATCTTTTAGTAGGAAAGCAGTTTCTTTGATATCTATATCCCAGTTTCTTAATGTTGTACAATCACAAAGAAGGTTAAGAGACAAATGGAGAAGAAGAGTTACCAGGAACCAGCAAGAGCATCTTAGAATTAGAGGAGTGTATGGGGTACTTTACTGATGGAATATTTCTCTTCTGCAAAGCCAAGTCAGAAATCATCCAGAATTGAGAGATATGAATAAAGACTAGCGTTTAAATGGAAAACCTGCTTCATTTCAATACTTACTTCACAATTGTTCTATTGTTAAGGGAGGAATCTGGGCTTCTAGATGTCAGGGTTATGGTGATAAGACAATTTCTCACCTTTCATTATTCTCCTATAGGAGTTGGGTCTGCCTAGAATTATCCTCTCTGATACTAATGTCTGATAACTCTAACAGCTTTGACTATGAACCAGGCACTATTGTAAGTGCTTTGCATTTATTATCTTGTTTAAGTTTAGGCAGGTATAACTGAGGTAAAATTTTCAACACGGATAAAAAGACTCTATCATACTTAGAAATACATGTAATTCCTAAGTAGACAGATAAAGATTACAAGAAACTCTGTAAGCTATAAATATACAGTTAAATAATGAATGCTAAAAAATAACTGGACTTCTGGTATAGGGTATTTAAAATGGGAAACAGTTAAAATGGGAAACAGTTAAAATGTGAAAAATTACAACTTAATGGTATATAATGTCATGCAGAAGCTATGTCTATCTAAAATGAGTATATTCAGTCAGTTAAAATCCTTGATTAGGAAAAACAGTGAACTTGTGTTTTTGATACCATATAGAACAGCAGTCACCAACCTTTTTGGTACCAGGGACCGGTTTTATGGAAGACAATTTTTCCACGGACCGGGGTGGCGGGGGGGGGGGGGGTGCGGGGAGGGACGGTGATGGTTTCAGGATGATTCAAGCACATTACATTTATTGTGCACTTTATTTCTATTATTATTACATTGTAATATATAATGAAATAATTATACAACTCACCATAATGCAGAATCAGTGGGAGCCCTGAGCTTGTTTTCCTGCAACTAGATGGTCCCATCTGGGGGCGATGGGAGACAGTGACACCCAAAGTGTGTTGCTGAAGTCCAGTCTACTCCATAATCTCATTTTGGTTGCTGTCACTGCAGAAAACCCTGCTTCACAAAGACAGGATGTTGGAAATGGAAGCAGGCTTTTCAGCGCTTTTGTGGCAATCTCAGGTTATTCCGCCTTGACTCTAATCCAGAACGTATGGAGATTTGAAGTTGTCTCGAACATACTTTTAAGGCCACCGTCATTTGCGATCTCAAGCAGGTGATCCTCTTCTAGCACGGACAAAGTTGATTCACCTGGCTTATTCACAAATGGGTCGTGGAGCCATTCCTTCCCAGTTCGGGGGTCTTTTGTGGTTGGGAAGTAATGCTCAAACTCTTTTGAAAGCTGAGATAGGTGATCATGCACTAGCTGGGAGAAAAAAGGTCCTGGCTCAGTCTCTTTCAAAATCTCTCCTAATGTTTGAAACATGTCAAAAATCCCAATGTTCACTCGTCGTCCCCATAATTCCAGTTTGGCTTTGAATGCAGCCACTTTATCTGCCGACTTGAACACAGTTATCATTCTCCCCTGAAGTGACAGATTGTCGTTGGGCAGGTTGAATATGTCACACAAGTAAACAAGTTTTGCGACCCATTCTGTGTCAATGAAATGTGCTGCCAGGGGTGACTTTTTCTAAAAGAAATCTCTGGAACAGCTCTCGTAACCCAAAAACTCTGGCCAGTGATTTTCTTTTAGAAAGCCATCTCACTTCTGTGTATGAGAGAAGACGTGTGTGCTCTGCGTCCATCTCCTCACAGAGCTGCGCAAACAGACGTGAGTTAAGGGCATGTACTTTAATGTGGTTGATAATTTTCATCACATCCTGCAAAACGTTGTTAAGTTCAGGTGACATTTTTTGGCTAGCCAGCATTTCTCTATGGATGAGACAGTGCGTAGACTCACATTCAGAAGCGACCTCTTTGACGCGAGTAGTGAAACCTGACAGCCGTCCAGTTGTGGCAGCCGCTCCGTCCGTGCATATACCAACACAAAATGACCAGTTCAGTTTTCCTGATATGTAATCATTCAAAGACTTGAATAGGTCTGCAGCTGTAGTGTTGGTTGGCAACAAAAGTGCACATAACATGTCCTTATGCACATCCTCCTGAAAAATATATCGCACAAAAACAAGCATTGTTGCCTTGTTGTCAACATCGGTAGACTCGTCAACCTGGATTGTGTACCACAGTGACTCATTAATCCTCTCTAACCATTGTGCCTCAATATCCTCTGCTATTTCATCAGTTTGTCTAGTTATGGTGTTAGCCGAAAGAGGAACATGTGCCACCTTTTGAACTTCAGCCTTTCCTAAAAGTTCACAACAAATGTCCTTAGCAGCAGGCAGGATCAACTCTTCACCAATAGTAAAGGGCTTCTTAGCTTTAGCAATGCAGTTAGCCACTAAGGACCATGCTCTCGGTGCAGACACATTTGATGAAGTGGTGGCCTTCAATAATTCTTTCTTTTGAAAAACTCCAAAGGCTTGTCTTTTAATGCAGGGTGCTTGGTCTCCATGTGGCAAAGCAGTTTTGAAGGTTTCATGGCTTCGTTGTATAGCAGGTCACCACATGTTATATAAAGCGGGCTTGGAGAATGTGAATCACCTGTTGCAATGAACCCGTAATTTAAGTAGGACTCTTGGCATTTTCTTTTAAAAGCAGCTTTCTTTTTGTTGGCAGTCTTAGAGTCTTCTGCTGTCTCATCTTTGGGTCTCTACCCCTTTACAAAGAAGCTCTCCAGCAACATGTGTTTTTTACTCATTTTGGCTAGGGTTAGCCTGTGGGCTTACCAAAACTGTGACTGAGACAAGTGTGAAGTGCGGGAAAGAGGCGCGGACGGAAGTTTTAAATAAAATAACGGGCAGGCCACGTGCGGACTAAAATAAGTGTTGGATTCTGACGTAAAGCCTGCCACCAAATGCAGCTTAATTGTCAGTTGCCACTCACTAATAGGGTTTTGATGTGAATCTGCAAGCAACTGATTTATTATGGTCTCTGTGCAGTCAAACCTCTGTGCTAATGACAATCTGCATTTGCAGCCACTCCCCAGCGCCAGCATCACCGCCTCAGCTCCACCTCAGATCATCAGGCATTAGATTCTCATAAGGAGCGCGCAACCTAGATCCCTCGCATGCACAGTTCACAGTAGGGTTCACACTCCTATGAGAATCTAATGCCACTACTGGTCTGACAGGAGGTGGAGCTCAGGCAGTAATGGGAGCGGCTATAAATACAGATAAAGCTTCGATCACTCGCCCGCCGCTCACCTCCTGCTGTGCGGCCAGGTTCCTAACAGGCCACAGACCAATAGCGGTCCGTGGCCTGGGGGTTGGGGACCACTGATATAGAAAGAACACAGGTTGGCTAGCTGAGTTTTCACCTTATCAAATTTTTATTTTATAATTGTGAATGTTTGGTTACATCAATAATATCTACTTTCTAAAAAGTTTGATGGATTTATTAAAATACTTAAAATTATATTCTTAATCTAGAGTATACTGTAATATATACTAATACTTTAATATACACTAATTCTTTAATATTGAGAACAAATTCATAATTTTCACTGATTTTCTCAGAATCATAGTTTAATTTTACTGATAGTTACAAAAAAAGTTTATATAATGAAGATGAAGTGTAGGGCCCTCATCTTTGCTTTTTTTCAAGGAGCACTTTAAGCTTTTATCAGAAACTTCCAATTAAGGCAAAAACTTATTTAGAAATAAAATTTCCTATGGGGAGGGTGGGAGGGAGGGAGATGCAAGAGGGAAGAGAAATGGGAACATATTGTATATGAATAACTGATTCACTTTGTTATAAAGCAGAAGCTAACACACTATTGTAAGGCAATTATACTTCAATAAAGATGTTTAAAAAAAAAAAGAGATAAATGTTACTGTAGTGATTCAAGGAAAGTGTGAAATCAAGTATATTTTTAAAATAAAGCCTTTAATTTACAAAAAAAAGAAATAAAATTTCCTGAATATGTACTACACTATTCACAATCCATTGCATTTTTGAGACATCAGGCAAAGAGAGATGACCCTTGCTTTAGAGAATAAATCAGTGAAAAAATGTGTTAACATTATTTAGCAATTAATTTTTTCAATCTATTTGTTTTAGCATTAAGAATAGTTAGCATATAAAGCGTTAATATCTTAAATACCTATATTATTTTCTGTATATTTCACCACATGACATATACATGTATACTAGACTAAGATCCACAACCAACGGCCATACCTCTCTCGTAACCTTGTACTCTCAGCCTTTGATACACTGACATACAGTACGTGCTCAAGAAGTCTTAATGAATAAATGAGTTTAATCATCCATTTTTTGACAAATATATATATAGTTCAAGTATATTTTTACTTGGGCATTTTAAAACTGTATGACTAAAGTTGGTTTGCAGAATATTCATATTTTATGAATATTTTATAGTGGAAAAATCATTCCTCTTATTTTTATAATGAACATAGTGGTGGATACACTGAATTACTTTCAAAACTTTAAGCAAGTTCATTTTTGAGGATATAAAATTATGTTTAGGGAAAAAGAAAGTATGAATTTGTGTGTATACATATCAAATACATAATAGATACTTAGGGGAAAAAAGACAGAAAGACATGTGCCCAAAATTTAATTTTCCCTATTATGCTGTCTGTATTTTTCCATTTATCCTAAAATTAATATTTATGGCTTTATAAAAATATCCACGTTCTTATAACTAGCCATTAAAAAACTGGTATTAATAGTTGAAAATATTTTTTAAAAATGTAATGTGGCAATCATTAAGTACCATGCACTGGATTGTTTACCCAGCCTGTTAATTAATAACTAGACTTTTTATTATTAGCTTCACATTAAAAGATTAGCAAAAAGAAGGGTCATGACCTCAGTTAACAGGAATATTGCTAGTACGTTGCTTGTTTCATGAATAATTTATAATCCATTTGAACCAAATGAGCAGCAGAGCAAGATTACAACTAACATTCAGCTGTTCCATGGATTTGTTTTAACTCCCTTCAGGAATACTGTTTGTAATGAGTAGCAAGACATAATTTTCTTGGTTACCTAACATGGCACCCCAGATTCTAATGTTTAGCTTTTAGTAGAAAGGAAGCTCAATATATTAAAATAAAGTTATTACTTTCTCATAACGTCTTAGCAGGTGAACAAAATAAAGTGCAAGGCATATTAAAGTTTAACTAAAAAAAATACAAATATAATTGATAATAAGCAATATAAAACACAGTAATTGTACCTGCACACCAAAAAAAAATCAGCCATTAGCCTTACAGGTCCTAGCAATAACCCTATCTCTTGCTTCATGCGGATTGATTCTATACATTAAGAGAAGTCTTCCTTGTACCTGGGTAACAACAGGTCACATAACCTTTCTCTTTTATTTCAAATATTTGCTCAAATCTGTAACATAAAAGAAGAAACATTACTTTTTAAGCATATGTATTTTTGAATGAACCAAGATTTATAATTATTTGACTATTATATATATTTTATAGCTTGAGACACAAGGAAAAATGTGGAAAGAAAAATTACTATTATCTTAGAAACAGCAATTAAAATAAAATTTTCACAACAATAAACATATTAAAAAAAAAAAAAGTAAAATACCTGAATCTTTTCTGACCTCCATTCCCCCAACAAAAGGCATGTCAACTGCATATCTCAGTTAATATTACAAATCATTACGAAAGAAAATTCAGACAGACTCAAGGCATTTTAATGAAAGTGAACAGTCTGCCCAGCCATTATAATTTTACCCTTCATTATACAAATGAAGCTTGAGGTTTTACAATGAAAATTTCCTGATTAAACCCACTAACTTTTGATCACTAGGGATAACCAAAGATTATATACTCAGCTTATGTCTACCTTTCTTTGGATCTGCAGAAAATCTTTTAAAAATCTCAGTTACTATTAAATATAGTGGCCAAGTTAAAGAGACACACTTCATTTTTTTTTCTGAAAAATGTCTAGATTATTAATTTTTCTAGGACTGTTATCAAGAATGACTAATAAAAATGTTTGAAATTCATTTTTTAAATGCCTGCAATTGATCAAATCCTATATGATTGCTCTGTAATTACTAAATAGAAATAAATAAGTTCATTTATAAGCCACTGTCATTAAAGGAGCAATATACACTGAGTTGTAAATTCAATTTGAGGTCTGATTTTCAAACATGCTTGAAATTTTCTCCTCATCCTTTTACTTAAGATCACCACATTTTCTTCACTTCTCTTGCCTTTGCCTTTATTTTCCATTATTGAAGAAACTTTTGTAATATTTTCTCTCACATGGCGAATGGCAGACTTTTTTTCATAGTCATCTAACAGGTTGTAGATGTAACTTTTAAAATAAACTGTTACTTTTACATTCTGCCACCTATTTTTAGTGGTAGAGCTTCCTGCAAACAAATGAATAGTCTCATCATTAGCTTTAGGGTATTGCCCATGACAACCATCTTCTTCCTGTGTCCCCTAAGCAAATCTACTCTTTTAAGACACCTGCCTTTTTTTTTCCACCAAGACTAGACTTTTTTAAGTCACCAAATACATACATTTTAATAACTGATTTCTCTCATATGAAACCATGGTTTTCATGATATATTTCTGTATTATTTATAGTCCATACTTCCTTTCATACACATTTATCTCATTTTACCTTTGCAAGCCTTCTGTGAGTCAGAAAACTAACTTTCTACAACGAAAAGCATCTAAAAGCACTTCATCTTGAGATTGTTCACTCCTTTGAAGGTCACAGACTTCATTCTGAACCGAATAAAATGTATAGTTCTTTTCCTCAGAAAAAAAAAATGCACACAAATTTACAAATCCAGAGGATTCATGGACAATCTGAATTCTCATATTAAGAAGATGTGATCTAGCTAATCACTCATACCCAGCAGAATTAACTAACCTTCAAGTTCACATCACTCAATAATACTGAAGATTACATGAAAGCACAGAAGAAGAAAAAAAATCTTGGAGAAGTTAAAAGAAAAGGGAAATTATCTTTGAGAATAATGAGATGAGATATTGATGCTTTCCTAATACTCATTAGGAAACAGCATATGGCAGGATATACAAACAAACTGGGACTTGAAGTATTCTTTCTGATTGAAATGACAAAAGAAATACCCTCTAATTACTTTGTGGACAAATTCATCATGGATGATGAAGACTAATACTTATCAGTCTGGAAGCACATTAGAATCCACCCAGGGAGTTAAAAACAAAAAAGGACCCTTGTCTAGGGCCCCACCTCATGAGAGATCCTGATTTAATTGGTCCAATATAGGGTTTTGACATCACTATGTTTCTAAAGCTCCCCAGTAGATTCTAACGTGCAGAGTTGAGGACCACTGCTGTAGAACCAATAAGAATGGACTTGGAGCTTAATTTTAATGAATAATCAGTATGCTGCTGTGAAATTAATCACAACCTAGAAAAAAATCACCATTTCACATTGGAGTTCAAATTAGCACGGAGAGGTGCCTTAAACAAATATTGTCAAATTAGTCAAAACCAATTTAAAATCTGAAAAAGGAAAAAAAAAATCCAATAGCCTGAAAATTAAACAAAATTAAAACTATATTAAATATTGTATCTATACCATTAAAATATGATAGAAAATGATAAAGAGAAAGAATGTAAATTTGATAAATGCAGATTTAAACAGTATACACAAATTGCAAAGGTGAAACTTATACAAAACCCAAGCACTGCATTATTATATACTATAATTAATTTAGCTCTTTGCAAATTTAAGGTTTTATAGTACCTGGTCTTTAGTACCCAAGAAGGTAGCAAAAGTTAACACTATAAGGCAGAATTTTCACCCAACTATTTGATGGTGCCTGCCACCTCAAATATTTTTTGCAAAGAAGTCAGTGGAAAAATCTAGAAGAAACAGATTATCTCTCAAATTCAACTATCCCATTATGGTAAGCAGGCCAGAATGAAATAGTATGTGTGCACACACCCACACACACACATAACACAAGCAAGAATATTATAATCTAATATATGTAGGTACTTTTAAATTAGCACTGAAATACTCCTATACTCAAGAAATTCATTCATGAAATCATTTCAGACTTAATAGACTTACACTGCTGATTGTAGTTATCTTGCAAACAAAGTATTTGATTCATAAAAGATCCATTTGAGTGCATTTTAGAGAAGAACATGATAAAGCAATAAAATCACAGAATCTTAATTTTGAGGGGGATTTATAAGTAATACATTTAATCCTTTAAGACTTTCCTTCTGAAGCATACACAGCAAATATAAATATTCATAACAAATGATCAAGGAGTCAGTATATGTATTCTCACCATTGCAATGGGGAGTTCATTAGGTTTTGTTTGGTTGTTGTGTTTATTTTGCTTTGAAACAAATCATTGACAATCTTCGTTTTCCTTCAAAATATTAACTTCCTTTTTGAACTATGGGTACCATGACTGCGACCATTACCCCCATTTTGATCTGACCAATGTATAATGATGAACAGAATTAAGAGAATGGCTCCTCTGGAGACTGAAGAGTATAGAGTTCATTGGGACACAGGAGTAGTACAAAGAAATCTTTCTTTCTAGGAAGGTTTGGAGAGTTTAATGAATTAAGTTGATAAATCCAGGTCCCTTCATCATGAACATCAGTATTACTAAGCCATGCATAGCAAAAATGGATTTATAAGTTTGTAAATTAATGCAACACTCAAAGTGATCACACTTTCAAAGACAGTAAATACACTAATACTCTTTACCAAAAATACTAAATGAAACCAAAAGGATCAATTCAAATTTGGTTATTTTTAACATTAAGATTCCTAATAGCACCTAATGAGATTAGAAATGTTTAGTTAGGGGGAAAGTAGAGATAGAAAATGATATTTAATCTAGGTTTTTTCTTTAGTACTTTATCGCTTATTTAATGAATATTTTTGAGAGGCTACTATGTCAAGCACTATTGTAGGTGCTGAAAGTATAGCAGTAAAAATGGTAGACAAAACTATCTTACCTCCTGGCCTTTACATTTTAGTTGGCCAGATGGACATTAAAGAAGGTAAAAGAATATAACATATAGTAAGTGAGAGAATTATGGGTGCTTGGGAGGAAAACAATGCCAGGAAGGGAAAAGTAAGTGTCTGGGGTGAGGAAAAGTACAATAATTTTGGAAAAGATACACAAGGAAAGTCCCATTGAAATGGTGATTTTTAAGTGCAGAGCCAGAGGAGGAGACTATTGCTAAAACAAGGAAGATATATATGTTGAACTCTCTCCTTTCCACATGTAAGCAGTTTCAAAAGGAATGTCACTACAAGCCAGTGTTAAGCTTAATATTAAAATGGACTCTCCAGCCTTTTTATTTAAAAATTTTTGAAATCTAGGAAAAAATCCAGCTCAAAATGATGGAAAACTTGGGTTTCTTCTGCTCAGTAGGCTTCTGCATAAATTTAATTTCAGTAATAAATAAGGGCAATTTTATTTGATTGACACCTGGTATTATCACCTCAGAAATTTTGGACATTTAGGGACTTTTGGTAAAAACTGCCAAAGATGAGAACTTCGAAGTAGAAGCCAGAGCTAGGACAGCTCAGAGCAAGACAACAGCAACAGCAGCTTAAGTGTGTTTGGACTTTCCATTTTACACAGCAACTCTTCCAAATTCATTAACGCACAACCCTACGAGGTCAAGACAACAGTCCTTTTATTAGCATTTTACAAAGAAGGAAACTGAGACTGAGAACTTTAAAACGACTTCTCCACAGACATAAAGCTAAATACTGGAGAACTGAATAATAAAATCTGTGTTCTTATTTTTAATTCATGATTTTTTTTTTTCTATTTCATTTTACTGCCCTTGTCACATCCTTTTTCCACCCCAAAAGCAACTACTTACTGGCTACTGAGTCAGAAGGTGGACATGAGTCCTGTTCTTAGTGTTAAAAGGGGTGAGAGATGGGGGCTGCTGAGTACCTATAAAGCTGAATCACAACACTGGTGTATATGCTACAATGTTGGCTCTAAACACACATCAAGCAAGTCTGCATTGCTCAGATACCATGTCAATCTTAATGCAGGAGCTGTCATAGCTAGAGACGCTAGGATACTGTCAGAAATCGTGGGCTTGCCAAAGAAAAAAAGGCAAAACCTTAAAAGAAACAGACGTTCAAGTTTGAGTAGCAAGTAACATGTGTGTTGGAAGAATACAAATGTCCCTCACTCTGGTTTCTCAATGTGATTAAGTAGTCTAATTCAAATTCATTCGGCTTATGTAAGGTACTGCAGAAGTGCTGTTATAGTCAGCAGCAACAGTATTCCAAAGAGAGGCAATTAGACTTCACTAGATTTAAAGTTTAGGGCTCATTATATATGATATTTTTCAGCTGGCGCACAGATTGAAGTCTTCACGAAAGAGCTGCATAAAACAAGAGATCCTGTTTGAGCTCCACTGATCATTGAAGAATGCTGACTGCCAAGCTGCCAATTGTGTTCTCAAAGAATAGACGCATCAGCCACTAAATCAAACAGCTGTGAAGCTCCCACCTGCCACCAGTGGGTAATCAAGAAACATCTGAAAGATAGACCTTCAGAAAGCTAGAATAAGTTGATAGCAAGGACTGCGCTGCTATAAAACTTACATGTTTTGTAGGTCTCACCAGGCATGTCATGACTCAAAGCAAGCATACTCTAAAGCTGCATCGTTCTCTAACAGAATAGCAGAAAGCTGAAAAAATTATAGTTGCTGATTCTACCTATCAAATAGTTATCAAACAAATACTATTTGAATTGAGCTATATATCATGGGTCATTGATGCCCTGAGGAAGGGAAAGTGTTCATCCAGTATAAAATTATGAGAAGATTCATAATGAAAGTATGTTTTATAAAACACTTTAAAAGTTAGGTAACCCCATAATTAGAGGTATCGATGTATCAGCAGAAAAATCTCAACAAAAAAGAGGTTTGTAAAAAAAATATGAGGGAGTCAGTAACTCAGTGACTATAGCTTTGAGGTAAGTCACTTATAAGGATAATGTTACTCACATTACTCCCCAGGTAGTATAAATAAATGATGTCAAATCAAGGTACCATTAAAAGACATATACAGTACAAAAGTAGTTGATTGCTTTTAGCAACATTTGTTAATAGACATTTTATAGAAGAATGTGATGATTCCCTGTAAATTCAGGAGAGTGGAAGGGCAAGGGAGAGTGGGTACTATTAAAGATTTGAGATTTCTGTTTAATTTTGAGATGATTTTAGCTTTATAAGAGTTGCAAAAATAGTTCAGAGAAGTCTCATATATCCTTCATCCTGTTTTCCCATATACATCTTATACAACCATAGCACATATATCAAAACTAAGAAAATAACTTTAGTTATTTTACTGTTAGCTAAAGTAGAGAACTTACTTGGATTTCACCAGTTTTCCACTAATGTACTATGGGAGTTTTCTGTTGTTGGTCTAAGATCTGATTCAGGCCACTACGCTGTATTCAGTTGTCATGTCTCCAGAGTTCCCTCCAATCTGTGACATTTTCTCAATCTTTCCTTGTCTTTCATGACCATGATTCTTTTAAAGAGCACTGGTTAATACATATTTAGGATGTACATTAATTTGAGTATGTGCTATATTTCCTCATGATTAGATTGAACTTATGCATTCTTGGGAAGGATTCCACAGAGGCAATGTGCCCTTCTCAGTGTATTACTTTGGGGGTATATAATGTTAATACATGTGTCTGGTAAAATTAACTTTGATCCCATGGCTAAGGTGGTATCTGCTAGGATTTTCCACTGTAAACTTACTATTTTTTTCCTTTGTAAATATGAAATATTTAGGGGAAGGGAATGTAAGTCTATATAAACCACCTGTTTCCACATAAATTTTCACTCACTCATCTTAAGACCCATGAGAGAATTTTTCCTGCAACAATGTCTAATATGGTGTCATGATGAGGATTTTCTACTTCCTTCATTCATTCTATTGTTACTAATTGGAGTTCTACACAAAGAGTCGTCACTTCTTTCCCATATAATTGTTTATTCATGTTTACTTATATATATCATGTTGGATATAGATGTTTATTATATTCTTTTGATTATAATCCAATGATATGGATTATCCATGAGATTACCCATTTTACTGCTCAAGTTGTTCCAACTTTAGTCATTGAATGTTCTTCCATGTTGGCTCACATATCCTTCTGATATGAAATATATATATCTTCTTTACTTTCTAGTATCACAAAGGTCTCCAGGCTCATTATGCATTTTCTCTTATCCAGCTCATCTTGCATTTTCTCTGTTTAAGCTCTAGAATTAACCAGACTTCCAAGGAGCCCTGATTCTTCTTTTATGGAGGATTACATAGAATCCAAGATCTGGGTACCAGGCATGCTCCTTGTTACTGGAATGTCACTGTTTCTAGCATTTGTCATTGTATAGAGCTGATACATAAACATGTATACCAACTCATGCATACACACACATATTTATTTCTCTATTTATTGTACGTAAATTTCCATGCCAACGTGATCACAGTTTATGCCAATCCAGGATGACAGAGTTCATTCTAGTCTTTCCCATTTCCTTATTTGCATCTTCTTTCTGTAACAGAGAAACTGGGATCTCATTACCTACAATATATCTATTAATTTGTTCACCTCTAATATACATGTAAATTAGTTTCAGAATTTCTAACCCATACATGCCCCCTTTGAGAAAGAAATTTATCAACTACAGTACAGTGCTTATATACTGTTTTTTTTTTTTAATATTTAGCCTTAGAATATTTAGTCAAACATCATTTTTTCCAAAGTTACTTAGGTCAGCTCTTTTCTTCCCCATCCCATTCAGTGCGGTTATATGATTCATTTTAAATACAGAGTCATTTGTCACAGTCTGCATTTTATATTTCCCCCCACATTCTGATTTATTTTTTTTAAATCTCCATACACAAATCTCACTCTTCATGATGTACAGTCATATGGGTTTGACAAATGAATAGAGTTCACCACTACTGTTACATACAGAACAGTCCCATCTCTCCAAAACATCCACTGCATATACCTTTATAAGCAACCCTTACCCTCAACTGCTGACAACAACTAATCTGTTTTCCTCAGTACGGTACTGGAACAAAAGCAGATACATAGATCAATGGAACAGAACAGAGAGCCCAAAAATAAACCCATGCACCTAGGATCAATGAATCTATGACAAAGGAGGCAAGAATATACAGTGGATAAAAGATAGTCTCTTCAGTAAGTGGCAATGGGAAAACTGGACAGCTACATGTAAAAGAATAAATTAGAACATCTTATCGCATCATATACAAAAATAAACTCAAAATGAATACATTTTGAGTACTGAATATGAATACAAACACCTAAATGTAAGATCAGGAACCATAAAACTCTTAGAAGAAAACATAGGCAGAACACTCTTTGACACAAATCCTAGCAATACTTTTGGGGATATGTTGCCTAGGGCAAAGGAAACAAAAGCAATATTAAACAAATGGGACCTAATTAAACTTTAAAGCTTTTAGATAGAAAAGGAAAAAAAATGAAAAGACAACCTACTGAATGGGAGAAAATATTTGGAAATGATATGACCGATAGGGGTTAAGATCCAAAATACATAAACAGCTCATACAATTCAACATCAAAAAAACAAACAAACAAATTATAAAATGGGCAGAAGAACTGAATAGACATTTTTCCAAAGAAGACATACAGATGGCCAACAGGCACAGGCAAAGATGCTCAACATCACTAATGCTCTGAGAAATGCAAATCAAAACCACAATTAGATACCATCTCACACCTGTTGGAATGGCTATCATCAAAAGGAACACAAATAACAAATGTTCACAAGGATGGGGAGAAAAGGGAACCCTTGTACACTATTGCTGAGAAAGCAAACTGGTGCAGTCATGGAAAACAATATTGAGATTCCTCAAAAAACTAAAACTAGAACTACCATATGACACAGAAATTCCACTCCTGGGTGTATATCCAAAGAAAAAGAAAACATTAATTTTAAAATATATGTGCACCCAATGTTCATAGCAGCATTACTTACAATAGCCAAGATATGAAAGTAAGTTAAGTGTCCATCAACAGATGAATGAATAAAGATGTGGTGTGTATGTATGTATATGTATGTAATATATATATATATATATATATATATACACACACACATATTATACATGGAATACTACTCAACCATAAAAATGAACAAAATGTTGCCACTTGGAAAAACATGAATGGACTTAGGGGGTATTATGCTCAGTGACATTGTCAGACAGAGAAAGACAAATACTGTATGATATGTGGAAAATAAAAAATAAAACCAGTGATTATAACGAAAAAGAAACAGACTCACAGATATAGAGAACAAACTGTTGGTTACCAGTGGGGAGAGGGAAGGCGGGTATGGGCAAGACAGGAGTAGGTAATTAAGAGGTACAAACTACTATGTATATAAAAAAATAAGCTGCAAGGATACATTGTACAGCACAGGGAAAACAGTCAATATTTTAAAATGACTACAAAATCAGTATAACCTTTAAAAACTGTGAATCACTACACTGTACACCTGAAACTTATATAATACTGTAAATCAACTATCCCTCAATAAAAAAGGGAAAAAAAGTATTTAAAAAGAAAAAGCATTGTAAAACAAATGCATTCTCTATTATTCTATACAGATAAGGTAAGTTTACTTGTAGGCAAGATAGGTTGTCATCTTTGAGTTTAGATTTAATAGACACCAAGATAAATCTACTTGGTTCTTAAAGAATCTGAAATTTCTATTACTAGTGACATTTGTTTAGGTTCATCATTCAGAAGACACCCATAATTTAAAATGAAAATGCTTCTGGAAGCTAGAAATATTAATAAAAAGAAGGATTAAATGAATTCACAAGAAATTTTTGATGATTTATTAGATTAACTTTTTCTGAAGATGAGAGATTAGGGCATTGTTAGTACACAGACATTAATGTAGTAGAATCACTTGAAAATTACCAAACCAAGAGAGAATAGAGCTTTCCTACTTGAAGATTTATCTTAGCCCTTACCTTCTCAAATTCTATCTCTAATTTATAGGTCTTTCAAGATCAAAGTCATTGTCTTATACCACTTTTAACAAAGCACCAAGTTTACAACGTAAAGTAGAATCTCAACAGATGTTTACTGCTAATGTCTTCTTCTCAGACACCAATTCCCATGAACTTTGAGAGAAGAAAAACATGACTTCTTTATGCCCTGTGTCTGTTGAAAAATGCTAAATATTAAAGTTATGGGTATCTAATGATAAAGCTCCTGGGGTTCACAAACAAAATTGTGCAAATGTGGTCTGTTATTACCGTAAAAAGGTAAAATATTTGGTGATATTGACTTCTGCTAGCTAGAAGAACAGGAAAAAGTACAATGTAGGTGCTATGGTCTCATGAACAAAGTTTTTAAAATCTCTGTATTCCTTTAGCATGATTTATTTTAGGTCCATTATATTTTCTTTCATTTCTATTTTTATTCTTACTAATTTTCAAGCCAATAAAATAGAACAAAATACTTTGTGCAGTATAATTACGTATGTGTGTGTGTATATATATACATACATATATATATATATATATATATACACAAAACTGAATCAATATCAATAGTTACAGCTATAGCTATTCACTTACACATTTATATAATACCTCTCTTTATGTATGATGGTCTTACAGTTGTTGATGATGGTACAGTGTAGAGGGACAGAGGTGAGGGTGTTTGCTGCCCAAATTGGAAATGTTAACACCAGTAATCTCTTCCCTCATGTATTTCTCCATTTCTAAGTGTTGACACTTTGGATTTAGAATGTGTGTTTAGATATGTTATATAGTTCAATAAGAGAGAAGAGTTTTACTCTTCTATATGCTAAAAGAGGTCAACTTGTTCTAAGGCACAGAGTTTAAGAGATAGTCTGGAATTTATTGAGTTTTATACTACTAAAACATAGTGGTATAAATTCCATAACCACTTAATGAGGAGGTGATAAAGATTTCAGATCAATGATAGGACTCAATGACCTCAAACTAAAATCCATTGTTCTAGTCCAATAAACAGAACATAGTATCACTGTAACTGAATAACTATGTACTGCTTGTCCGACAAATAATTTACATTTGATAGTAATAATGAGAAATTCAAGGGCAAGAAATTCATGCTTTAAAAAGTTAACTTCTTTCAATTACCTGTCAGATATATAAATCATGAATAAATAATGTTTTACTAGAGAAACTGAGGAGCCTGACATATGTTCTTGTACATCTCACTTGCAGAGATTGGTGAATTCACTTATCATATCTTTTAATCAGGTACTAGGGACAAATTAAGCATCATGCATGAAATCAGTCATTGGAAATTGAGTTTGAATTAAAGATGTTTCATTCCATCAGTCAGAGTAAGAGATTACAAGGCAATTACATACAGCTTGGTCAAGGTTACAATTTATGTTTAGATCATTCACAGCGCTTTGTCTACTTACAAACTGGGGACTGTCATGACAATTTAAGATTTTTTAAAAAGACATTTCATAATAATTAACATAAATCCTTTTGTTCCTACAAGATAATGAGTTGGATAAGAAGCGACCTTGCTACTTTTCCTCTTCTGGGTAGACTTTTTTAATGGTCAGAAGAAATATGAACTTTTATCTCCTATTTTCAGCTAACTCTTAACTTTGCCTTCCAGTTTTTTGATACTACAAATCCAACAGCCTCTCCACATTGTCAGACAAGAAACTTGAAAGGGATTCCATATGGTGAAATCAGTTAGATAACTCTTGAGGACAAAATGGCAATGTAAGAATATCCTCTAGCAGTTTTGCCAGGATACAACAAATCTAGGTCATTCTATTCAGCAAGAAAAGTTATTAGAATAAGAACTCCTCTCATTTCCTCCACAAGAAAAGCAACCCCACAAAATCGAATGACCTGTGAATCCTCTTTTGGAGAAGGTAGCATGCCCTAGATATTCCATTAAGAATATGCACACTATTACTAAGATTACAAAAATCTGATGATTTGAAATATGTTACAAAATAACATAATAAAAAAAAGAGTTTCAAGCATCTAGCACTTAACTAATACATGCTAAACAAAGTGCTTGGTAAAACTTGTTAAAGGATAAAAATAACACCAGTTCCATTGTAAGTAGCCTCTTGGAGCTAGTGGATGGGTCTTAGCATATATTGTCTTTTTGATCCATAAATATTTCACATGTACTGGTAGAAAAAGGGTGTGTGTGTGCACGCGCGCATGCACGCACACTCGTAGACATTATATTTAAGGAATACTGAGAGATTAGGTGTGAAGGAAAGTTACAGCTAGCGCGTGACTTCAACCAGCTAAAGATCTGCTCTTCCAGACTTACTAAAATACGACCTCCTCCTGTTGCTTCTCCCTGAGCTGTGGACATGAGAGGAAGAGTGCCATTTTGGAACTCATATGCTAAAGAGTCCCTGAAGCAATTATTCTTTGTAAACCATTGCCAAGGCCAACGTCTGCAAAATCTCTGGGCAGTAAAATGTGGGGCTCCAAATACAAAGCCATCAGCTGTGTGGCTCACAAGAATCCTCCTCAGTTGAGCTTAGATATGATAATTTAAAATTTACACAAAACTTATGAGAGGACCTTTTACCTTAAAGGCTGAAAAAAGCTTTTTGCTTTTTTTTTTTTTTTTTTTTAAGACTTCTCACCACCTGGTGTAATTTGCAAAAACTTGAATTTTCTGAAGAAATAAAAATACCTGATTACTCACTTATGCCAGAATGTTTGAAATCTGTGCCACTTAAAAGTAATAGCAAGAAAGGTGACTTCAAATCCTACAGAAAGGATTGATTTTGTGAGAGAAGTTTATAACTGTGAAGGCACTGTGACCGATGGAGAAATGGAAACTCAACTTGAACAATCATATTACGTTTTAGTTCAGAATTACTGTCTAAATGATGGTATATGTTCAAGTGCATTTCAAATAATTTTCAGATTTTTTGGTCTCGGAACCTTGTTTAAATTCTTTTAAGCACAGGGAAATTGAACAAAATTTAGAAAAATTGAACACATTTTCTAAAAATATGTAAATAAAAATAGTTTTTATAGTGTAAAAATACTAGCCTTCATCTAAAAAGAGTATTTCCCAAAACAGAATCTAGGTGTTTAACCATAATTTTTATTAATGTTCTGTAAGGGAGCGCATAAATAAGGATAGAATATGAAATACTAGTTTAGGATCAATGTTTTTGATTAAATACCCCTCTTATAGCCAAACACCTGTTTCATGGTTGTTGCATGTATAATTAATGCAGTCTAATGAACATGCTTCATCAAAATCTCTCCGTGGTTTAAAAATAAAATCAGAGTGGTAGGTTTTACAAATTACAACATTTAAAAACTATACAGTAATATTTTAAAAGCATATCTTGTGGCATTTTAGTTCAAAAGACAGTATGCCTGGATTGACAAGGTCCTGTAAGGAATCATATAAAAATTGCTATGATTTGCCAGTGCATATTACTACACACAGAGACTCATTTCATCAACACTTGTGTTGCAGGTCTAGATTCTCCTGAAGGCATGCATATTTCCAGCTTGCTTTGATATATTAGGTATCAATAACAAATCATCTATCTCAAAAACACTTCTCCTCCTAGATCAGCAACTCTCCTACTATTCCCACTTCAGGCTTTCTTTTCACAGTCATGCTCTGCAGTCATAATCAAGGCATTCTTCCCCTTCAAACAAGTCAGATTTTTACCCTTTAATATAAACAAGTGGAGAGAATTGTAAGAAAAAAAAAATCCATAAACTCCCCAATATTTTTCAAGTATACTTATGTGTACAAAAATTAAAATAGCCCTTTAGCCAGACTCATCAAGAAAAAAAGGGAGAAGACAAATCAATAAAATTAGAAATGAAAAAGGAAAAGTAACAACAGACACGGCAGAAATACAAAGCATCAGAGGACACTACTACAAGCAACTCTATGCCAATAAAATGGACAACCTGGAAGAAATGCACAGATTCTTAGAGAGGTATAACCTTCCAAGACTGAACCAGGAAGAAACAGAAAATATGAACAGACCAATCATCACTAATGAAATCGAACCTATGATTAAAAATTTTCCAACAAACAAAAGTCCAGGACCAGATGGCTTCACAGGTGAATTCTATCAAACATTTAGAGAAGAGCTAACACCCATCCTTCTCAAACTTTTCCAAAAAATTGCAGAGGAAGGAACACTCCCAAACTCATTCCAAAAGACCACCATCACACTGATACCAAAACCAGACAAAAATACTTCAAAAAAAGAAAATTACAGATGAAAATCACTGATGAATATAGATACAAAAATCCTCAACAAAATACTAGCAAACAGAATCCAACAACACATGAAAAGGATCATACATCATGATGAAGTGGGATTTATACCAAGGATGCAACGATTCTTCAATATACGCAAATCAAACAATGTGATACACCACGTTAACAAATTGAAAGATAAAAACAATATGATAATCTCAATAGATGCAGACAAAGCTTTTGACAAAATTCAACACCGATTTATGATAAAAACTCTCCATAAAGGGGGCATAGAGGGAACCTACCTCAAGATAATGAAGGCCATATATGACAAACCCACAGCAAACATCATTCTCAATGCTGAAAAACTGAAAGCATTTCCTCTAAGATCAGGAACAAGACAAGGATGTCCACTCTCGTCACTATTATTCAGCAAAGTTTTGGAAGTCCTAGCCACAGCAGTCAGAGAAGAAAAAGAAATAAAAGGAATACAAATTGGAAAAGAAGAAGTAAAACTTTTTTGCAGTTTTTTGCAGATGACATGTTTGCAGACGACATGACACTATACATAGATAATCCTAAAGATGCCAACAGAAAACTACTAGAGCTAATCAATGAATTTGGTCAAGTTGCAGGATATAAAATTAATGCACAGAAATCTCTTGCATTCCTATACACTAACAATGAAAGATCAGAAAGAGAAATTAAGGAAACAATCCCATTCACCATTGCAACAAAAAGAATAAAATACCTAGGAAATAACCTACCTAAGGAAGTAAAAGACCTGTACTCAGAAAACTATAACACGCTGATGAAAGTAATCAAAGATGACACAAACAGATGGAGAGACATACCATGTTCTTGGATTGGAAGAATCAACATTGTGAAAATGACTATACTACCCAAAGCAATCTACAGATTCAATGCAATCCCTATCAAATTACCAATGGCATTTTTTACAAAACTAGAAAAAAAATCTTAAAATTTGTACAGAGATACAAAAGACCCCAAAGAGCCAAAGCAATCTTCAGGGAAAAAAACAGAGCTGGAGATATTCCATGCAAATGGAAATCACAAGAAAGCTGGAGTAGCAATTCTCATATCAGACAAAATAGACTTTAAAACAAAGACTATTACAAACATTCAAGAAGGACACTACATAATGATCAAGGGATTAATCCAAGAAGAAGATACAACAATTGTAAATATTTATGCACCCAACATAGGAGCACCTCAATACATAGGGCAAATACTAACACCCATAAAAGGGGAAATCGAAAGTAACACAATCATAGTAGGGGACTTTAACACCCCACTTTCACCAATGGACAGATCATCCAAAATGAAAATAAATAAGGAAACACAAGCTTTAAATGATACACTAAACAAGATGGAGATGGATTTAATTGATATTTATAGGACATTCCATCCAAAAACAACAGAATACACATTCTTCTCAAGTGCTCATGGAACATTCTCCAGGATACATCATATCTTGGGTCACAAATCAAGCCTTGGTAAATTTAAGAAAATTGAACTCGTATCAAGTACCTTTTCCGACCACAACGCTATGAGATTAGATATCAATTACAGGAAAAAAATCTGTAAAAAATACAAACACATGGAGGCTACACAATACACTACTTAATAGCCAAGAGATCACTGAAGAAATCAAAAATATCAAGAAAGAAATGACAATGAAAACACAACAACCCAAAACCTATGGGATGCAGCAAAAGCAGTTCTAAGAGGCAAGTGTATAGCAATACAATCCTACTTCAAGAAACAAGAAACATCTCAAATAAACAACCTAACCTTAAACGTAAAGCAATTAGAGAAAGAAGAACAAAAAAACCCCAAAGTCAGCAGAAGAAAAGAAAACATAAGGATCAGATCAGAAATAAATGAAAAAGAAATGAAGGAAATGATAGCAAAGATCAATGAAACTAAAAGCTGGTTCTTTGAGAAGATAAACAAAATTGACAAACCATTAGCCAGACACATCAAGAAAAAAAGGGAGAAGACTCAAATCAATAGAATTAGAAATGAAAAAGGAGAAGTAACAACTGACACTGCAGAAATACAAAGGATCATGAGAGATTACTACAAGCAACTCTATGCCAATAAAATGGACAACCTGGAAGAAATGGATAAATTCTTAGAAATGCACAAACTTCTGAGACTGAACCAGGAAGAAACAGAAAGTATGAACAGACCAATCACAAGCACTGAAATTGAAACTGTGATTAAAAATTTCCAACAAACAAAAGCCCAGGATCAGATGGCTCAACAGGTGAATTCCATCAAACATTTAGAGAAGAGTTAACACCTATCCTTCTCAAACTCTTCCAAAATATAGCAGAGGGAGGAACACTCCCAAACTCATTCTACGAGGCCACCATCACCCTGATACCAAAACCTGACAAAGATGTCACAAAGAAAGAAAACTACAGGCCAATATCACTGATGAACATAGATGCAAAACTCCTCAACAAAATACTAGCAAGCAGAATTCAACAGCACATTAAAAGAATCATACACCATGATCAAGTGGGGTTTATTCCAGGAATGCAAGGTTTCTTCAATATATGCAAATCAATCAATGTGATACACCATATTAACAAATCGAAGGAGAAAAACCATATGATCATCTCAATAGATGCAGAGAAAGCTTTCGATAAAATTCAACACCCATTTATGATAAACCCCCCCCAGAAAGTAGGCATAGAGGGAACCTACCTCAACATAAAAAAGGCCATATATGACAAACCCACAGCCAACATCGTTCTCAATGGTGAAAAACTGAAACCGTTTCTGCTAAGATCAGGAACAACACAAGGTTGCCCACTCTCACCATTATTATTCAACACATTTTTGGAAGTTTTAGCCACAGCAATCAGAGAAGAACAAGAAATACAAGGAATCCAAATTGGAAAAGAAGAAGTAAAGCTGTCACTGTTTTCAGATGACATGATACTATACATAGAGATTCCTAAAGATGCTACCAGAAAACTAGTAGAGCTAATCAATGAATTTGTAAAGTAGCAGGATACAAAATTGATGCACAGAAATCTCTTGCATTCCTATACACTAATGATGAAAAATCTGAAAGTGAAATTAAGAAATCACTCTCATTTACCACTGCAACAAAAAGAATAAAATATCTAGGAATAAACCTACCTAAACAGGCAAAAGACCTATATGTAGAAAATTATAAGACACTGATGAAAGAAATTGAAGATGATACAAATAGATGGAGAGATATACCATGTTCTTGAATTGGAAGAATCAACACTGTGAAAATGACTATACTACCCAAAGCAATCTACAGATTGAATGCAATCCCTATCAAACTACCAATGGCATTTTTCATAGAACTAGAACAAAAAATTTCACAATTTGTATGGAAACACAAAAGACCCCGAAGAGCCAAAGCAATCTTGAGAATGAAAAATGGAGCTGGAGGAATCAGGCTCCCTGACTTCGGACTATACTACAAGGCTACAGTAATCAAGACAGTATGGTACTGGCACAAAAACAGAAATATAGATCAATGGAACAGGATAGAAAGCCCACAGATAAACCCACGTACATATGGTCACCTTATCTTTGATAAAGGAGGCAAGAATATACAATGGAGAAAAGACAGCCTCTTCAGTAAGTGGTACTGGGAAAACTGGACAGCTATATGAAAAAGAAAGAAATTAGAACACTCCCTAACACCATACACAAAAATAAACTCAAAATGGATTAAAGACCTAAATGTAAGGCCAGACACTATGAAACTCTTAGAGGAAAACATAGGCAGAACACTCTATGACATAAATCACAGCAAGATCCTTTTTGACCCAGCTCCTAGAGAAATGGAAATAAAAACAAAAGTAAACATATGGGACCTAATGAAACTTAAAAGCTTTTGCACAGCAAAGGAAACCATAAACAAGACGAAAAGACAACCCTCAGAATGGGAGAAAGTATTTGCAAATGAAGCAACTGACAAAGGATTAATCTCCAAAATTTACAAGCAGCTCAAGCAGCTCAATATCAAAAAAACAAACAACCTAATCCAAAAATGGGCAGAAGACCTAAACAGACATTTCTCCAAAGAAGATATACAGATTGCCAACAAACACATGGAAGGATGCTCAACATCATTAATCATTAGAGAAATGCAAATCAAAACTACAATGAGATATCATCTCACACCTGTCAGAATGGCCATCATCAAAAAATCTACAAACAATAAATGCTGGAGAGGGTGTGGAGAAAAGGGAACCCTCTTGCACTGTTCGTGGGAATGTAAATTGATACAGCCACTATGGAGAACAGTATGGAGGTTCCTTAAAAAACTAAAAATAGAACTACCATACGACCCAGCAATCCCACTACTGGGCATATACCCTGAGAAAACCATAATTCAAAGAGTCATGTACCAAAATGTTCGTTGCAGCTCTATTTACAATAGCCAGGACATGGAAGCAACCTAAGTGTCCGTCAACAGATGAATGGATAAAGAAGATGTGGCACATATATACAACGGACTATTACTCAGCCATAAAAAGAAACGAAATTGAGTTATTTGTAGTGAGGTGGATGGACCTAGAGTCTGTCATACAGATTGAAGTAAGTCAGGAAGAGAAAAACAAATACCGTATGCTAACACATATATATGGAATCTAAAAAAAAAAAAAAAATGGTCATGAAGAACCTAGGACCTATGGGCAACACAGGAATAAAGACACAAACCTACTAGAGAATGGAATTGAGGATACGGGGAGGGGGAAGTGTAGGCTGGGATAAAGTGAGAGAGTGGCATGGACATATATACTACCAAATGTAAAATAGATAGCTAGTGGGAAGCAGCCGCATAGCACAGGGAGATCAGCTCGGTGCTTTGTGACCACCTAGAGGGGTGGGTTAGGGAGGGTGGGAGGGAGGGAGATGCAAGAGGGAAGAAATATGGGGACATATGTATATGTATAACTGATTCACTTTGTTATAAAGCAGAAACTAACACACCATTGTAAAGCAATTATACTCCAATAAAGATGTTAAAAAAAAAAAAAAAACAAAGCTGGAGGAATCAGATTCCCTGACTTCTGACTGTACTACAAAGCTACAGTAATCAAGACAATATGGTACTGGTACAGAAACAGCAATATAGATCAATGGAATAGGATAGAAAGCCCACAGATAAACCCATGCACCTATGGTCAACTAATCTATGACAAAGGAGGCAAGAATATACAATGGAGAAAAGAAAGCCTCTTCAATAAGTGGTGCTGGGAAAACTGAACAGCTACATGTAAAAGAATGAAATTAGAACACTTCTAACACCATACACCAAAATAAACTCAAAATTGATTAAAGACCTAAATGTAAGACCGGACACTATAACATTCTTAGAGGAAAACATAGGAAGAACACTCGTTGACATAAATCATAGCAAGATCTTTTTGACCCACCTCCTAGAGTAATGGAAATAAAAACAAAAATAAACAAATGGGACCTAATGAAACTTCAAAGCTTTTGCACAGCAAAGGAAACCATAAACAAGACAAAAAGACAACCTTCAGAATGGGAGAAAATATTTGCAAACGAATCAACATACAAGGGATTAATCTCCAAAATATATAAACAGCCCATGCAGTTCAATACTAAAAAAACAAACAACCCAATCAAAAAATGGGCAGAAGACCTAAATAGACATTTCTCCAAAGAAGACATACAGATGGCCAAGAGGCACATGAAAAGCTGCTCAACATCACTAATTATTAGAAAAATGCAAATCAAAACTACAATGAGGTATCACCTCACTCCGGTTAGAATGGGCATCATCAGAAAATCTACAAACAATAAATGCTGGAGGGATGTGAGAAAAGGGAACCCTTTTGTACTGTTGGTGGGAATGTAAATTGATACAGCCACTATGGAGAACAGTATGGAGGTTCCTTAAAAAACTAAAAATAGAATTACCATATGACTCAGCAATCCCACTACTGGGCATATACCCAGAGAAGAACATAATTCAAAAAGACACATTCACCCCAATGTTCATTGCAGCACTATTTACAATAGCCAGGTCATGGAAGCAACCTAAACGTCTGCCCTGCAACAGACAAATGGATAAAGAAGATGTGGTACATATATACAATGGAATATTACTCAGCCATAAAAAGGAACAAAATTGGGTCATTTTGTATAGACATGTGGGTGGACCTAGAAACTGTCATACAGAGTGAAGTAAGTCAGAAAGAGAAAGTCAAATATCATATATCAACGCATATATTTGGAATCTAGAAAAATGGTACAGATGAACCAGTTTGCAAGGCAGAAATAAAGACACAGATGTAGAAAACAAATCTATGGACACTAAGGGGGGAAAGCGGGTGTGGGGGGGGTGGTAGTGGTGGAATGTATTGAGAATCGGGATTGAGATACATACACTAATATGTATAAAATAGATAACTAATTAGAACCTGCTGTATAAAAAAAATAAAAATAAAGTAAAATAAAAATAGCAAGTGGCTACAAAATATTTGCTTACAAGTAAAATTTTATGTGGCCATTGATTCCCTTTATGATTACTCTTAAAAAAAATATCATGTGCCCATTGTTAAAAACAAAAAGTCAAACATCCTGCTGCAAATTTTGATTTCAGGTGAGGCTAACTACACTATAGATGCCTTTCTGTCATTTAACGAAAGGTAAAATGTCCTATCATTGTGCTTGTGCTACCTGTAACAAAATACCACAGGCTAGGTGGCTTTAACAATGGAAATTCCCAGTTCTGGAGCATGATTGGTTTCTGGTGAGGGCTCTCTTCCTGACTTGTAGACAGCCAGCTTCTTACTGTGTCCTCATATGGCCTTTCCTTAGTTCAGGCAGAGAAAGACAGAAAACTCACTCTTCCTCTTCTTATAAGGCCACTGATCCTATTGAATTAGGGTCTCACCCATATAACCTCATTTAAACTTAATTACGTCTTGAAGGTCCTATCTGCAAATGCAGTTACATTGGGTTTGTCAACATATGAATTTGGAGGGGGACAAAATTCAGTCCCTAGCATGTCTTGAAGCCCCTAGGAACTTGGGAACAGATATCACACCCATACGTACAAAATTTACATTTGTTTGGAGGCAGTGCAAAATATGGGGGATCTGGAATAATGCTTGCAGCATCTTGGAGAAACATCTTGTTTACAAGACACAAATACTAGTGCAAGAACATCCACTCTAAAATGGATTCTACATTAAACTTTTTCTGAGAATAAAAATTATGAAGTACAAATTCTAATTTCATTTGCTTTCAAGTAGACTTCTATTGGTTTCAAATTGCATTTTTAAATATATTATTTATATAATAAAATTGTTACACACATATTTGGCACACATAAGAAAAAACTTCTGAAAAATGTCTTCATATTTGAAAAGATAAAATTTTCATTTATTCAGAACTATTTACTGAATGCCTACTGTATGGCATACCCTGTTCTAGAAATCGTGTATATATTAATAAACAAAACAGGCAAGAATCATTACCTTTACTGAACTCACATACAAGTAAATGTATTTATTTATGCAAATATTGCAATGAATATTTTGATGCAACGCTGAATACCTTTTTCAACTAATGGGAGCTCTCAAGTTTCATACTATGAGTATTCTTTTTCTGCGCTTAATAACTAACCCCACTTCTGTGAAAGAAGTGGAAAATATTATTTAGAAAGATTAGTTACATTTACCACTAGATATATTTCTAATATTCTTATCAAATATATATATTTTTTTAAATCAAGTTCCTTATTGTTATCAATCCTATTTAATCTTACCCTCTCATTAACCCTTAACAGATTTTTTTTTTTTTAAAGAAATTCACGTTCTTTTATTTATTTATGACTGTGTTGAGTCTTCGTTTCTGTGCGAGGGCTTTCTCTAGTTGTGGCAAGTGGGGACCACTCTTCATCGCGGTGCGCGGGCTTCTCACTATCACGGCCTCTCTTGTTGCGGAGCACAGGCTCCAGACGCGCAGGCTCAGTAATTGTGGCTCACGGGCCCAGTTGCTCCGTGGCATGTGGGATCTTCCCAGACCAGGGCTCGAACCCATGTCCCCTGCATTGGCAGGCAGATTCTCAACCACTGCGCCACCAGGGAAGCCTCTCTTATCAAATATATTAAAAGCATCAAGTGAGTTTTAAGATATATTTGTGTGTAACTTGGTTCCTCAGTCCAGGGAGGTCTGCTTGATTTTAGAGCCTGAAGACTTGCGTCTGAGACCTGGTTATGCCTCTTACAGCTTCTGGGGACATACACAAGTGTTTTATCAATAAGTCTCTCTGATCTCACATATAAAATGACACCAGTAATAATATTTACCTTATTAGGATGTTGTAAACCTAAATGCATAAGGTCTGACACGTAGTTCAGTACACAATAAAATCTATTATTTAAATTGAGAGAACTCTATCTGAAGCATACACACACATACACACATATCAATCTATAACTTATTAAAATGGAAAAATTAAAATTTACTAATACCATAATACAGAAAATCAAAAAATTTTGAGGGAAACATCATTTATTAACAACCTACATCCTCCAGCAAGTTAATATCCGATTTTGTTCAAAATCTTTTGAAGAAATCAATTTTTTTGAAGAAATCAATTTTTTTGAAGAAAATATGTGTTATCTTTAAGGACTCATGTTCTTTTTAGCATTTGAGTTGAACATTTATTGAAGCAGTCAACTATTTTCTCATTAAGAAGCATTTTTCTATGTCCTAGTAACCTGTAATCTCACTTTGAGAAGTGAGACTCCAATTCATAGACAAGTACTAACAAGCAATTATCAATTAAATTCACAGTATAACATTGGCTACTTTCCATTCTTTTTTTGCATTAGAAAGTTTTCCTGTTACTATTTTTAATCTCATAACTATGGATGAATTAAAATATAGAGGTAAACTGGAAAGACAGACTAGAATATGATAGTAAAACAAGCAAAGTTAGTGTAATGTATTCTTGGTGGGCACATAATAAGCGATATTAGAATACTAGGACTTGTACCCTAAATCTTTTCTCTGCAGGCAAATGCTTCTATTTCCAGGGTAGCAGTCTCTACTTTCTCTCAAAGGATGCTATCAGGAAGAAGAGGTATTAGTTCTGACAGTTCTTTGATTCCAACAGAACAAAGGCAGTATATAAATAAATATTATTTACCTACCTAGCATTCTCGCTATCAGATTTGTTAAACTATATAAAATACTGAATTTCTAAATATCTACTAGTATTTCTCATCACAAATTTCAAAAGGCCTGTAATAATAGCACTGAAAATATCTGGATATGTTTCTATGATAGCTGTTGGTTTAACCTGATGTCACAATGCAAAAAAATGCCAAATAATTTTCTTCTGCTTAGTTTTGGAATCTTAGTCTTGCTCAGAACACTTTTTATACACAGAGCCATCAAAGTACTGTACTCTCAGTACAAAATACTGTCTATATGATATAAACCCACCAACAACGTGGTGGATTTCAGGTTATAACCTGCAAGTCTGCAATTGATTTATAGCTTTTTAATCACATAGTTCTAGTTTGATGTTATTTACTTCTTGCTTTAGGCAGGCTCTTTATTATCTTACTGCAGATTCTTGAGAAAACAAGCCCCATTCTATAAATTGTAAGACAAAATTATGGATAAAAATGCTCTTTCCACATGCACAAAGGTGGAAGCCATGTTTTTCAAAAGTCAGGAGTCCACAGAATCTTCCAAATGTATTTTTTTTCCTGAAAAAATGCTACACGAGAGAATTCATCAACCATGGAGTCATCACCTGGTTCTCTCTTCCTGTCTGTACTTTTACAATTGCTCTTCTCCCACTTTAGAAAGTGTTAAGCCCACTTTTCAGTCATCCTGCACTGAATGCATTGCCTTAAGATTATGCTGTCACTAATCTCATGGGGTTACTTAAATTTTAACTAACTAAAATTAAATAAGGTTAAGAATTCTGCTCCTCAGTCCCACTGCCTATATTTCATTAAAATGCTCACTATATGCCACAAATGTGGCTACTGTATTAGATGATTCAGATTTGAATATTCCCATTGTCACAGAACATTCTTTTGGAAAACACTGTTCTAAGATACAATGACTTGGGGGCAAAATAAAGGGACACTGGTCTGTAAGACAATAATGACTAAGAGTTTTAAGAATATTATATGAAATACAAGATACATACAAGATATTGTATGAAATATTACTCAGTCATAAAAAAGAATGAAATAATGTCATTTACAGCAACATGGATGGACCTAGAGATTACCATACTAAGTGAAGTAAGTCGAAAGAGAAAGGCGAATATCATGATATCACTTATATGTGGAATCTAAAATATGACACAAATGAACTTATCTCCGAAACAGAAACAGACTCACAGAGTTGTGGTTGCCAAGGTGCGGGGGGAGGGATGGATTGGGAGTTTGGGGTTAGCAGATGCAAACTATTACATATAGAATGGATAAACTACAAGGTCCTACTGTATAGCACAGGCAATTATATTCAATATTTTGTGATAAACTATAATGGAAAAGAATATAAAAATGAATATATATATACATATATGTGTATATATATATGAATCACTTTGCTGTACAGCAGAAATTAACACATTGTAAATCAACTATACTTCAATAAAATAAATTTTTAAAATAAAATTTAAAAAGAATATGATATTGTATTTCATTCAGATAAAATTCTGTTAGGAAATAAAAGTAAGTACATATGAAAAGAGAAAATGATGTACAATTTCTGACAATTATAGCTTGGGCACATATTTTGAAGATGGTTAACTGTATCATATTGATAACGGGTAAGTATATCATTGGATACACTTAAATACAGATGTAATAGTTTTTTAAAAAATATTTTAAACGCTGGAAATTATATTCATTGCCACTATTTCTCCTTTTGAAGAAAATGACAGATTTCAAACTAAATAAGTACAAGATGTACATAATTTTAAAATGTATTTTAGGGAATATTAAGGGAGAAATTTTGAAGGATCCAAAACTCTCTTCTTTGGTTTTCACACCAGAAGTTCCTTAAACCAATTTCTTCACTCCTAGTTATTCTAGGTTAGTTTCCACTAACTGCCCTCCTAACCCCAGGCCCCTGTTCTTTAACTCAATTATCTTTCATTACTCTCTCTATAAAAGAGTCTCCCAAATGTCAAGACAAATAATTTCTTCCTTGTTTATTTTCTGGCAGTGGGGATTGAGGTTCCTTACATTTACAGCATCCCAGTAAGAGAAGGAGGTGCTTTTACTGGTTGTAAACTCTCAATGATAGAATAGTCAACCAAACCTCAGAAAGAGTGGGATGGTTAAATCAAGTAGCTTATATATCTCTCGGAAAAAGTCTCACGGTCTATGTGTTCATCTTCATTGCAGGTCAGCAAAATATTGAGGATCTTGGGTCCAGAAATCATGCTTTACCTTCTATCTTTTATCCAGACCCTCAGTTACACTATTATTCTTGTTCATCTGAGCCTGCTTCCATGAAAGTCTTACTCAATATGAATGCATACAATATGAATGCACAATTGAAAAGCGACTTAATTTACTTAACATATCTCTCATGAACTTCAGAATAATAAATCAGACAAAAGATAAAGACAATTGAGAAAAGTATTATTTATCACCAAGCTATGGAATGGATAGGTAGAAATTAAGAATAAACAATTTAATTGATTCCAGGCTGTGCCATTTCTCCTCCTATTTTTAAGTCAGGTAAATATGCTCCAAAGCCTGCTCATGCCTCCCAATAAAGAGGCATGGGTATTTATGACACAATGTACTACTGATGTCAAAAAGAACAGAATCAAACAGCTCAGAGACAAGAGAACAGGTAACAGTAGACAGTGACACACCTAAGAATTCTAGTTTTAAAATACATGAACTGTTAATGCAGATGATGAATCCATTAATAAACAGAAATTAAGTATAGGAGTATAAGCTAATTCCATAGGCATTACATGAACTGGAAGAAGATGTAATTCCGAAGAAAAGCCATAAACAGCTTACACATTGTCATACAATTAAACAAGCATTAAGATTACTAAATTTAGATAAATTAAAAAGATAGGCCACACTGCATATGTAAGCCATTGTAAAATGGAACAGCAGGAGGTTAATTCAAGAATTTTCCCTAAAACTCAATCAAGTTTAAGGACTTACAAATATAATCAACATAAGATGATTCACACTGACAATTTTATTAACACCAACTAGAATAATTTGCTTTTTAAGTTCATGTAAAATGTAGATATATTATATCAGGGGATAGGATTTTATTTAACAATAATTACTTAGGCATATGAGTCATTCCACCTGGTTCAAAATAATAATTGGCTATTCAATATTTACAGCATTATGAGACAGAGAATTATGTGGTTACCATGTGAATTAACATTTGATTATAGTTATCTTGCTTTTATTATGCATTATATCTAAAGTTATCTATAATAATTAGGGGTAAGTTTAAAACAGAAAAATTAAAACTCATCATTACCCAAAATTTTCATTGATTCAATGCCCTTCCCCACAAAACCTTCAGTTCCTTCAGATCATATCCTACAACATACACATACTTGAGTGAAAGCTCTATGGGCACAGGCATCTGATGGAAATCTGTGCAGTGAATCCTGCTCTAAATCCCCCCAGCAGAAGTGTTCCTTTTTTTCCCCCTCGTTATGAGGCCATGGAGAGAAGCTGTTTAGAACATGGGTTCTGCAGCCAGACTTTCTGATTCCCAATTCCACCATTTACCTGCTGCACACCCATGCATGAATTTCTCAAATTCTCTGTGCCTTAGTTTTCGTATCAGTCAACCTACCTCCTAGAGTTGTAAAGTAAGGATCAACTGAGATCAGACATATAAGTGCTTCAAACAATACCTGACATAATCAATGCTATACTGCTAGCTATTACTTTTAATGTGGGGCTGTATCTATTATAGAACTTACTACATTGTACTGTAACATCTACTGTCACAAGAATGTCAGCATATTGCTATAAATAAATAAATAAATATAAATATTCTCCTAAAACATATGCAAAATATAAATTAAAAATATTAAATTTATATAATTTGTATCTGCGGAGTCTAGCCCAATGGCCAGTGCATAATGACAATCAATGTTGTACAAACAGCTGATTGAATCCATTATCTTGATCACCTAATTTGCATGTACGTAAAAATAAGTTGACATACAATGTATCCTGTAATTTAGGAGTTAAATACCATTGGTATATGTTCTGCACGTATAATTGTGACTTCTAAAGGCAACTGAGCCCTCACAGTAACTATCTTCAAATATTTTAAAACAATTACTTCTTCCTCTATAATATTTCAAGAACACCAAATGAAGTTTTTATAATTACACTTTCACATTTGTTGTTCAAATTTTAAAAACAGATTAAATGTAATTAAAGCAGATTTATACTCCTACATGTTTGTATGAATAGGGCTGGTTTTGTATGTGCATATGGGGAGGGGAAAGGGAGAATCAAATGATGAGAAACATTTTTTCTTTTAAATTAAGATCAGTGGATAATCCTGAAAATTTTGATTGTTTAGGTTTAGTGAAGCCTCTAGTTCAGTTTTTTTAATTTAATTGTCCATGCTTTAAAATGCATTTTTTTCATGAGAATGACAACAAAGGAGAACTTTTACCCTTTCAAATTTTTTGAGTGGTGTATTCAGATATCCCTTTTCTCTGCATGAACTCAACTATTCTAATAGTGATGAAAAGTCAATTTTGGCAGTTTTCACTAATATTCAAGAATATTTAGAAAACTATTTAGATAATACACCTAAAATAAAATCTATGGTGAAATTATGTTTTTCTTGTGACCTCAATCGACTGTGGCCTGACATTAGACCCCAAATCATTCTACACATCCATGGGTTACAAAATTGGTTTTATTCCAAGTCCATTATTTAAAGATGTCCAGGTGATGGAAATAGGAGAGAGTATACCCCAGTGTCCTTTTAAAAGGAAAAAAAAGTCCAAATGATTATTATTTATGGAAAACTAAGGCAAAGGTTAAATAAAGGCAAAAATTTTAAATCCCATCCACATGAAATGCATTTTTGTTACAAACTCACTTTTGTGTTTCAAAAAGTAAGAGTTTCAGAACAAGTGTCCATCAGAATGCTCTACAGCCATTCTTAGCAATGAGCACACGTAACACGTCTTGGTTTCTAAGTATCACTGTTAACTAAAAGCAACCAACAAAAAGGAAAGATTCTGATTCCAGAACTGATTCAGGAAAAGCATACGCAATATTCCTGGAATAGCTAGCTAAGTGAGAAAGTAAGAAAGAGCTCAGAAAATTATGGGAATATGGCAAAGAGACATAGATAGGAACAAGAAAAAAAAAGAGCTTCCAATAATCAAATTTGAAAAACACTCATTATTAAAATGAATAATGATATTAATGGACTATAGTGCATTGAATTTTAAAAATGATTCACAAGTTAAAACGTATATTAAAGAAAAGGGAAGAAGTGAAAGTTTATCCGTACAGCTAAATAGCAACTACTTAAATGTAGGATAGCTAGAAAATTGCCTATTACCAGGCAATAATCATCAATGGATGCTAAAACCATTGGGTGAAATCTTAATGGAAAATAAGATATTTACATACCCTTAAAGCATCTACAACAGATTACAACCAATTCTACTATAATGGGATACATGTTCCTAAACATCACCATGCTCTGCAAAATTGCACAATAAAAACCATAGGGCTTATGGAAAAGGATAAATTTATCAATAGTGACATATTTTAAAAAAGAAAGCTAATAAAAATGGTAGCATATTAAGTGGTTAAGAAATACATAATACAACAATAAACATGGCACTTTAACTTGAGAAAGACTTGAAATCTGCTTCTAGTTTATGGGTGTTGAATGAGTTGTAGCTCATGAGTTATCGTGAAGTGGTAAAAGAAAGGTTATCTGATTGGGTAGAAAGTTGTAATATCAAATATGGATGAGTTTGTCTCATAACACACATGGCCAACTGAGGTAGTGGGAAGATGGTTGAGGTGTGTGCATGTGTGAGTTTTGCATATTTCTACATGGCTTGGTCCAACTGGATGCAGTTGTCTGTGTTCACCTGGTGTTTCTCCAGGACAAAATCACACGTAAACAAACATGTCACTGTTATGCTCCATTAGTTCCCTGACGTATCAATCACATTAGAAAAAATTCACATTTTCAAAAGAAGTGTTATAGCAGAACTAACTGTACTCATTAACTGTAAAGTGGAAAATGGAATTTTACAGTGGAGAAATCTCACAGATGCTACCTTAACCAATTGATCAGAGGTCACATCGTTAATAATGGGACAAATTGCATTACATGCCATTTAATTTTCTGAAGAGTTGATTTTAAAAATACCCCCACCATGACCACACGAACAATGTCTGTACACCTTCTGTAAGACCTCTGTTGAAATCTAGTGGGGTGATGTAAAATCCCTTGTATAAAGACCACTACATATTTCTTTAATAATCTTGTACCAGAAAAACATCACTCTTAAATAACACATTTTATTCCTTCAGACAATGAGAACCATATAATACATTTTTTTTTTTTACTTTATGAGGATTCTCAGAACAAAATGTAGTGCTTCATAACTATAAATCTCACAGTCACTGGTTTTCATTTATTTACCTGCTCCTGCATATTTATGGTTCTTCATGTATATTTTCAGAAATCCACCCACCCATCCATACATCATTCATTTACTAAGGAACTCATTAGGTGCTGACATAAAAAAATATCTTCATATTGTAGCCTCTGTAATGAGAAAAGCCTTTTAGGGTAGAATTCATAGTCATGGAGAAGGTATATACACGGCTCTCTCACTGGGTCTCACTTTGTTGATTTAGTTGTATTTTATTCAAAGCAGTCTATTTTGACAGGTAAAGTATTCTGTTGTTGGGTTTTTTTCATCAGTAATGTAAATAAAGATTAAGGTATGCATGAAGTTCATATCACATAGTATAATATTGCATACATCAGAAAATAATGCACACTTACCCCTCCAGATGCCTTATCATGAATGCAATTATAGAAATATCAGGGGATTAAGAGCTTTTCCCTAGAATTAACAGGCGTGGGTTAATGTAATACTAAATAAAAATATTTTCAGTATTATACGTGTTTTCAAAGCCATACTTCATACATAATTTCATCTGAATACTAGTTTCTTCTCTTATCTTGAAAACACTTTTGTAAGCATTTCAGAATGCATGCAATGTAAATTCATGATTTTTCAATAGGAAATCTTTTTAAATTAAAACTGTTCAATTAGAAGTTGTTTGTACTTGGATATTTTTCAAAGAGAGCATTTTATTTTCATAATAAATATGAAATAATTTTGTCCTTACTTCAAAATAGTAAGTGAAATTTATTTTTATTCAAAACCAATTCCATTGAAAAGTTTAAAATCTCAGGAACTCTTCTACAACATATTTTATTAAAGCAAACCCTTTCTGTCATCATCAAATTGTTCAAGGCTTATGTCAGCTCTGTGCTGTGATGAGATTCAAAGAAGGCAATACTCTTTCCATATTGAGGTACATCCTTTAAACTTCAATATCAGAGTTCCAAAAAGATGTCAAAATCACACCATGGAACCACCCTCCAGAGTTCAAGACTTAAAATGCAGCAGATTGGGCTTCCCTGGTGGCGCAGTGGTTGAGAATCTGCCTGCTAATGCAGGGGACACGGGTTCGAGCCCTGGTCTGGGAAGATCCCACATGCCACGGAGCAGCTGGGCCCGTGAGCCACAACTACTGAGCCTGCGCGTCTGGAGCCTGTGCCCCGCAACGGGAGGGGCCGCGATAGTGAAAGGCCCGCGCACCGCGATGAAGAGCGGTCCCCGCACCGCGATGAAGAGTGGCCCCCACTTGCCGTAACCAGAGAAAGCCCTCGCACGAACCGAAGACCCAACACAGCCAAAAATAAAATAAAAAAAAAAAAAAAAAAAATACAGCAGATTTAGACTTTTATTAGAGAAATCCCTCCATCATTTCAAATTAACATGCAATGATTCTGTCTGGAAGAAAACAGATTACCTCTACTCATTATTAACTTTCATGATTTTCTTTTACTTGAATATGATTTTGTGTGACCAAATTTTATTTTTTGCTTAAAGTTATGATTTTGTTTTTGAACTTGCTGATTCACAGAACGCACTTGAAGACAAAAATAAGCTTTTAATATTAGCGTTCTGGCTAGGTGTTTACAGCCCATAAACGTAAATATGTGGTTAAAATTGTTCAGAGGCATTTAGATATGAATTTCACAAGTGGAAATGTAAAATCTTAGCACAACAGGACAAAAGTTCTGTTTAAGTGATCCCTGCTCAGTAGACACGCAAGATGTATATATGCCCTTCAAGGTCCCCAAGGCAAGTGCTACTATGTACCAAGAAGAAGGGGAAAAAATGGCAGATTATTTTTAATTTGTTATTAATCATCTGCATTTCCTATTCAATTTTGAGATGCAACATTTCATTTAATTAGTTCTCTCATTATAAATATTTTCCACGGTGATTCAGTTGACACAAGTTTTCTGACACTGACTGTGCAGATGGCAGAAAACCGGTGTCTGGTCTCAAAGGAACTATTTGACCACTGCAGTAAAAGAGCAATAAACAAAATAACAACACTGCAGCCCACTTCAGTTTATGTAGGCAGTCAGCCTTTTATCGCTGTAAGACCTTGAAATGGATGTATGAGCTTTGCTGCAATAAACAAAGAGCTGTTTACAGCTTGGGGATGGCAGGTACCAACACTGGACTGGAGCTTCCGCAGCCTGAATGTCGGGAACTGACTAATGTGAAGAAACATATTGTGGCTTGTTTTATGGAGAATATGTTTTATAAACCTCAAGGGACCATTTATCACAAATTCATCCACTCTGTAGCAGATTGCTGCTTTAATGTTGAATGCTGGATTTCAGTCAGGCCCTCAAGTAAAAAAATTGAGGAAACAAATTCGAATGGTATTTGTTTCTGTTTGCTTTATCTTGATGATTCTCAAATTTTCCCCTAGGAAATCCATTTTAATTACTTATTCTCTCCCTTAAACAAACTAAATATTTCATGACTTGGGGCTAATTCATTAGAAAATTTACATCTGTTTACTGTTGTGAGCGATTTCAATGCCATTTATTTGTGATCTTCTGAGCTTGCTGCATGCCAACATCTTCAAAAAAGACAAAGTATCTAACAAGGATATGCTTTGCTAATGGGTACAGAAAAATGTACCTTTTTTCTTATAAAATGGAACTATCAAATGACCACAGCAAGGATTTTTATAGCCTTGTGTTTTTTTTTTTAAAAAAACAGTAACTAAAGGCACAGGGATATTTTACACAGGGATATTTTACAGGGATGTTATGAGCGGTAACCATTAAATAAAAATAATATATTTGACTTTCTTCATTACATACAAAACATCAGTGTAAGAGAAAACAGCAGCTGTTCTCACCCTTAAGAAACTATGCAGTGCAAGTTGGAAATTGATATCTACCATGTTGTCAGCAACTCTCCATGTTGTAGGCGAATCCAAGCATTTGGTATAATCTATCCCGAGATACCCTTTGACCCTTTTATGGCCTGTATTGTCACATGGTGAGAAAGCTGACATAAGTTTCACACAGGTGTGTTTGTCTTAGTACTCAAAAAGTTGGTTTTTGGCTTCAAAAATCAAATACAAGGTGTTTTCTGTTTTTGTTTGTTTTTGTTTTGGGGGTTTATTGTTCTTTGTTTTGGTGGGGAGTGGGGGATAATAACAGTGTTGAGAATATAACCATTTTTCAAACAGTGATTAGGAATTCTCCTGCAAATGAATCACTTATGAGTGGGTAGGTTGTGGTGCTAGATTAAAGTCAATATTACTGGGCCAAACTGCAATTTATACAATCACAATTTTCCAGGGGTGGGTCCAGCGAATATGTCTGTTCAGCAAATCCCTCCTATTACTCTTATACACACATATAGGAGAACCACTGAAGCTATAAGAAAGGAAAGCGTGTAAATATAAGGGTAACATCATCTGTCGTACAGATATTGAACCTTTAAAAAGTTGGAGCATTCAAAGGAATTCTCCTGCAAGTCATAGAACTTAATTGGTTTCTTCTACTTCCTGCCTTTTCCCTTCCCTTTCTCTCCTTTCAATATTTCTTATGTCCTACAACTAATTTATTATTTTTTTATTTTCATGTGCATGTTTCGTAACAATAATTTTTAAAGAAACTTCCCTATCCTACTAGCATTTGGATCTGCCCACTCAAAGAGCAACCAACACAAGCAATACAAGTGGAACTAGAAAACTCAGTGTGCTTTTTGGACATGTTTTGTTGGAGCTGTTCAGTTCTGATGTAAAGAATGTACACTCCACACTGGGTAAACATAGTCTTTTCCTGCGTAAAGCAGAATGCAATGCCTGCATAAATATGGGCGCAGGATACACTGCAGAGAACAGAACACGTAAGCAAAAAGTCAGCTGTCTCATTAGATGTAGAGTTAATACCTCAGAACACAGGTAGTCTTGTGTGGAGCAACGTGGTCACCACCAGTGGCAGCCACACCAGCATACCTGGTCTGGAAATATTTTAAAAATACGGATTCTTAGGCTCCAAACCAGATCTACTGAATCAGAAATTATGATTTCTGATTCAACCAGAAAGCTGTGTTTTAACAAGCCTTTGAGACTAAAATTTGAGATACTCTGGTATAGTATATAAAAATGTTGTCTTTGAAGTCAGACAGATCTGATTTTGAATTCAACTTACTTGTATGATCTTCAACAAGTTGCTTAACTTCTGATTGGCCCAGCTTGAATCACAGTGCCCATCCTTAACCAAGCACTGTGGCCAGATAAATGGAGTGACCTGATTGGCCTAATATTGATAATGAGCCTACCATAATGGATAGGGAGGTGGGAAAGCCCCATGTTGATCACAAGGAATAGGAGAGTGGTGGTTTCCTTAAGGAGGGGAACCTGGGGGACAAACATTTTCTGTTCATCTCAAGTGATACTGTTCATATTTTTTCACTCTCCCTATTCTTCTAAACATCTGTGATCATTTACTTTCTTCCAGATTTTGATCAAAATCAATTACATTCAGGGAGTGTTCCTTGGTTAATCCTCCCCTCTCTGAACACAATTTTACCACATTTGAAAATAAAATATTTTATACAATTCCTTTGTGGTTATCCCATACAAGTTCCCTTATGTTACTGGTTTCTTGACTAGATTATACATTCTTCTAGACGGGAAATTATCCCCCTCAGTTCCTTCCTGTGTTTTGAGAAGTGTTCCATACATAGGATTTATATTTATATTTATATTTAATAAATATGCCTCTGTTATTAATCCTGTTATTGTTTAGATTCTAAGCTAAATCACTTAAAAGATCTGAGATCTGATTTTTTCTTTAAATGTTTAACATATTTTTAAATTCTGTCTTGAGGTTATGGATCTTATAACTGAATGTCCTGAATAATATTTTGAATCTTTATGTACATTCCAACAGACTATATTAAATGAGCTCCCTCTACTTCATTCTCTCAGAAGTTTAAGCTTGTTATTAACACAAAGCTTCTAATAAAGTAGTACTTAATATACTGAGTGATTTTTTTAATCTTAAAAATAAGACTATTATGTAAATTTAGAGAGATACAAATTTATACCTGACTCTACTAGTTGTAATAAACCGTTAAAGGCTTTAGAGTAAGATCCTGACACAATCAGACTGTGATTTAGAATAGAAAGGGCAAGTCACGCAAGCCCCAGTTGAGGCCATTCCTAAAAGAACCCCAATAGTTCCATATTTCTTGGTAACAAAGAAAAATCATTTTCCTTCTTTTCTGTCAGTACAATCATCATATAAACATAGAAGAAAACAGTAAATTTTCATAAAAGATGTATGATTTCAATATGAGCTACATAAAATAAGCAAAAATTGCATAACTTTTTTAAAAATTGTGAAACATTTTTAGATTTATGTTTTATTGAGGTAACACTGGTTTACAACATTATATACATTTCATGTGTACAACATTATATATATTTCTATTTCTGAATACCATACCATGTGCTCACTCCCAAAAATTTAGTTTCCATCTGTCACCATATACCAGATCCCTTTTACCATTTTTGTCCTTCCCCTGCCCCCCAGCACCTTCAGCACTGGTAACCACTACTCTGTTCTCTGTATCTGGTTTGGTTTGTTAATTTATTTTGTTTTTTTGCTTGTGGACTTAAAAAACCGCAAAACAAAAAATATAACTGTTTTTGAAGTACTAAGAGCTCAGAACCTGAATAAATCATAAAATGAGTCCAAATCTTGACTATTCCTTTCACTGGCTTGCTAATACTCTTTGGATCTTAATTTGCTCATCTTTAAAGGCACCCACACCATCAGGTTATTTTGGGGACAAGGTGAGCTATTATTCCTAGAATGCTTAGCACTGTACTCGGCACATGGTACGTGCTCCAAGTATAGAAGTCATTTATTACTCTTCATTCTCATCATTTACATTTCTCGCATCCTGTCCCAAGACATCCACGCAAGGCACCACACTGAGCTTTACAGTCATTCCCTAGGGCACCAGCCTGTGCCTCCAGGGCATTCTCCAGAGAGTCAGGTTTCGGTGTTGGCTGTTCCCCAGATCAGAAGTGCCACTCTCTTCCACATTAATGCAATTACTCCTGAGAACTGGAAACTTCCCTTCCTCACCATCCTGACCTTGTACCTTTTTCTAAAGGTGGGGTTAGGGACAATCTTTTCAAGGTAAAACACCCTTGGATTTACCATTATTGTTTAGCATTGTAATACAGTTAGCTCCACTTATCATATTTGACTTTGTGATAGCTTTCAAATCCTACCACTTCTTTCCCTTTTGCCTCACATATGTGCAAGTTGATAAGAAAAACTGGGTGCTTTCTCCTTTGGTGTCAGCTTGAAGTTAGAATTGTCAAATACCCAGGTCTGTATGCACACGGCCCCAGTTATCTTGGGCCTACCCACTAACCACCATAAAATTCCACAGCAGTGACCCATCCCTGCTCTCTCAAGCCATTTTCCAACCTGCTTTAGAACCTGCTCTGCTTTTCCAAGAAAGTCTCCTTATGTGGGACATAAAGGTTTTCATCACTTCTTGGTATGTGTGTGGTATCATCAGTCTTGATATTCAACCAAATTTTGGGTGAAGAGGTTAGCTCACCTCTGTGGGGTATCCACACCAATGGTCATCATCACTGTATGCCAATTAAACAACAATTTACTTTTCCCCCTCTCTGGAGCTCTTCTTCATGTTCAGACAAATTAATTCAGCAAAGTTTAGCAAACTATGTAAAAATATATATTGTTCTTTTAAATTGTATTCAGTGTGAAAGTCACTGTTTCTGGGTCATCACTCCCACAGTTTGAACGTGCCTGCAAAGAACACCTGCCATCCTTCTGAATCTTGTGTGAAGGAGGGGGAAAAATGTAAAGTTATCTTTTGTTATCAGTTTTCTACGGATACTTTAAGATTGAGTTTCAGAATTTTTACCAACATTCCTGCACATATCCATTTTTACTTGATTCTTTTCATCCACTATTAAATATTCATTTTATATTTTATCCTGATTAATAGTTTACAAAGGGCTTATATTAACATTTTTAAGCCTCAAAAATAGCTCTGTGAAATATTATCTTGGTCTATACCTTCTGTGGCTGGTCCTAAATTCTTTAACGACATCATTTTACCTTTAGAGGTATTTATGGATAAATTTGAGTGGCTTTGTCCTAGATATACATCCAATGCTTTTAACTAAATGAAAACTCACCTGATTTAATTTTCTCTCTTCTTTTGATGCAGAAGGAAAATATCAATGTTATTCAAGGAAAATAAAAGAGAATGAAAATGGGGAGATTGGTAATCATCTCCAGAGTAGATAGGGTTTTTGTCTGAGGACAGTCCTTTGTTTGGAGCCTCTGTGGGCTGGTGCAGGGCACAGAGGCAAAGGACTGACATCAAGTCTGAGCAGGTTCCCCACCAATCTCCTCCTACTGGGAACTTGCCATGAGGCAAGAAATGCAGACTTAATCCAGCTATATTATAGTAAAAACTAAAACATAAGTGACCCTGAAAGCTAAAACTTGTAGGATGTTCCAGAGACACTTGTTAAGCTATTATATTTCTCTGCTAAAAGGAAAATTTCTGTACTTTTTTTTTTTTTTTTAAAGTATACAATTCTCAAAACTGAGGTTGAGATTTGGCTTTGTTTAGAAGCAATATGAAGGGGTGTGTAGGACTCAAACTAGAACTTAACGGATGTTTTCACATCACAAAACCACTATGCAGTTTGGCACAATTTAAAATGACTGGCAGGCTCCACTTAGCAGAGGCCAAGGCATGAAATAGCAGGGGTGTTGCAGGTCAGTGCAATGGCAGAGGTGAATGGGGAAGCACGCCTGGCTCTAGCTCCCACAATCACTTGCTCACGTTCATGAGCAACAAAAATGAACCAAGTAAAAAAAGAAAACATTAAATATTAATGTGCAGTACACACTGACCAAGGATGGAAAAGAGGCTATTTTCCATATTCTTTCTTTACTTTTATGATTTATGTCATGAAATTGGACCTAATTATACTATCTTATTCCCAAAGATAACACCCTATTAAGAGTTGGGAAATGTACTTATCCTTTAAACGCTGATATGAGAAGAGAATTGTTATAGCATTCTAAGCTGTCTGCTGGTTAAAGATGTTAAGAAAGAATAGGCCAACCAAAAGCAAAGAAGTCAGTTCCTGCCATTTCTACCAAAAAAGCTTATCCAATTGATATAATGTATTTTTTAAATGGTAGCAATATTCATTACTGTATGGTCACAAGGTATTTTCATGTATATTATCTCAAATAATCTTCAAAGGATTACATGTGTCAAATTCTTAAATCAAATGAATTTTAAATGAATGTCTGTTGATTGTTAAAGTATTAAAAACATGTCTATGTGATTTTTTCCTGATTCTTATCTCTTTATATATTTTGATACAATATAAAAATGAAGCAATTGTTTAAAATACCATTACTACACTTTAAATTGATGTCTCAGTAATTCTTTAATTTATTTTTTGTCTTGATGGCTAAAATTCTGTATAAGTAAATATATCAGAACAAATTTAAAAAGGCAAAAATATGACTAACAGTTTTAGCAGGGGATTCTATAATCATTTAGCTTCTATATAATAAAGTATAAGGAGATATTTATAATATATAGCACATTACACATAACTGAAGACCCTTCCAAAACGGAGAAAACATAAGTAATCAACAAATAAAATAAGATGTATACCAATAACAATGTAAGACTGTTGACAAATTTGACTAATTGTTTTACATTTCCCCTGTGCAGATCAAACTGAAGTTCCATTAGTTGACTTGAGATAATTAATTGACATAATTATTATGTTATTTAGCTTTTTAAAATAATATGTTCCAACTTTTTTTCTAAACACACCAACTGAGAAATTAATGCACTTGGCCAATTACTTCTTAAATGAGAACTAAAGTCTTACACTGCAGCATTTTGTTATTCCTTCTCATCTTGAAAGATTAATAAAAAATACTTCTGATATAATAAATTTGATCAAAATCTATTTGCAGTTACAATGACAAATTTTACTTAATTAACACAACTGCTTTGTACTATGAATAGCCTTCTCCTGCCAATCCGGGGTAATTCTGCATCAGCTCATACTGTATTATAAAACAGCATGAAATTTTTATTAGTTCACTGAAAGGATTTGAAATATGGTTTTCTACTTACTATCCAGTTGGTGCTTGGCTTTAATTGCTATGTAAAGATTTAAAGAAAAGTAACATCATGAATCTAAAATATTTTAATGTCAGGGTACTCTGTATTAAAACTTTGTCACTCTCAACTAAGTCCTCTACTAATTTATATAGTTTGAGATGTATTTTGTTCAATTTTTGAAACACACTCATATTGAAAAATTGTATTACATAAATAACTGGAAATGTTTTCTTATTAGTAGAATCAATTAAGATGACTTCAGTGACAAGCATTCTTTACTCATCTTTCTGTCAGCTATAATAGATATTAATTGCTTGCCTTTATAATAACATGTATTTTTATAGTGAAATTTATAACTGATGATTATTTGCTATACATTTTCATTTTGACAGAATAAAGTAGAAAGCATAAGGCTAAAAGTTTGTCTTTGCATTTGGGCAAGGTGGCTAAAGTAATTTGATGTACTATTATGTATATAGTTTAGAACTGGACTTGGAAAGACCATGGAGACCATCTAGTCAAACTGCAAATTTTCTGGTTGAAAACTTTCGTATTGAGTACTTTCCAGAGTTGAAAAATTTGATCACAGATTTTGTATGTGAGAAAGACCAGAATCTTCGTTTCCTTAACTTTAGAAGTTTGAGGAGTTAAAAACGTATTTCCAGGACCACAAATATATTCCTCATCCATCAGCATTATTGGAAAACAAGTTCAGGTATTATATTATTTTAAGGAATTATGCCTAAGCACAAAACGGGCTAGTTTCTCAGAGGAAGGATATCAGAACTATGGTGAGTTTCAAGGTTTAGAAAATAACTTGCCAGGAGAGGAAGAAGGCTGGTTCTGGTGCCAAGAACCACTAATGCATTGCTGCCAAACAACCTTGCACTGTTGGCATAAATGATGGTTGTACACCACCACAATGTAACATCTCAACAGAAATAAACATCAGTCTTTGAACCATAGTCCAGAGGTATGTCTAGGCTCTAAGATATGGAAGAATCAACTTGTGGTAGGAAAGAGCCAAAATGGAGTCTGACTGAAGGGTGTCAATCACAAAGAAAAGTCCCATCTTGTGAATGCATGTCTCAAGATCATTTTTTAATCACACTATGATCATTATTTCAATCACATTTTCCAAACTCCTTCCTTGAAGGACATTTTATCTTAGTAACTTTAAAAAGCAATCAAATATGATGGCAAACGGATTGTTTCCTTGACTTCTCTTTCTGATCTTTCATCAGAAAGATAGTGTATAGGAATAAACTTATCTAAGGAGGGAAAAGACCTATACTCAGAAAACTATAAGATACTGATGAAAGAAATAAAAGATGATACAAACAGATGGAGAGATATACCATGTCCTCAGATTGGAAGAATCAATATTGTGAAAATGATTATAATATCCAAAGCAATCCACAGACTCAATGCAATTCCTATCAAATTATCAATGGCATTTTTCACAGAATGAGAACAAAAAATGTTACAATTTGTATGGAAACACAAACGACCATGAATAGCCAAAGCAATCTTGAGAAAGAAAAACAGAGCTGGAGGAATCAGGCTCCCTGACTTCAGACTATACTACAAAGCTACAGTCATCAAAACAGTATGGTACTGGGACAAAAACAGAAATATAGATCAATGGAACAGGATAGAAATTCCAGAGATAAACTCACACACCTATAGTAACCTAATCTATGACAAAAGAGGCAAGAGTATACAATGGAGAAAAGACAGTCTCTTCAATAAGTGGTGCTGGGAAAACGGGACAGCTACATGCAAAAGAATGAAATTAGAACACACCCTAACATCATACACAAAAATAAATTCAAAATGGATTAAAGACCTAGTGTAAGGCCATACAGTATAAAACTCTTACAGGAAAACATAGGCAGACACTCTCTGACATAAATCGCAGCAAGATTTTTTTTGATCCATCTGCTAGAGTAATGAAAATAAAAACAAAAAAAAACCAAATGTGACCAATTAAACTTAAAAGCTTTTGCACAGCAAAGGAAGCCATAAACAAAACGAAAAGACAACCCTCAGAATGGGAGAAAATATTTGCAAATGAAGCAAGTGACAAAGGATTAATCTCCAAAATATACAAAGAACTCATGCAGCTCAATATTAAAAAAAAAAAACAAAAAACCAAATGACCCAATCCAAAAATGGGCAGAAGACCTAAATAGACTTTTCTCCAAAGAAGATATACAGATAGATAGAAAGCACAAGAAAAGATGCTCAACAGCACTAATTATTAGAGAAATGCAAATCTAAACTACAATAAGGTGGGACTTTCCTGATGGCACAGTAGTTAAGAATCTGGCTGCCAATGCAGGGGACATGGGTTTGACCCCTGGTCTGGGAAGATCCCACATGCTGTGGAACAACTAAGCCCATGCACCACAACTACTGAGCCTGCGCTCTAGTGCCTGTGAGCCACAACTACTGAGCTCACGTGCCTAGAGCCCGTGCTCCACGACAAGAAAAGCCACCGCAGTGAGAAGCCTGTGCTCTGCAACAAATAGTAGCCTCTGTTCGCCGCAACTAGAAAGCCTGCACACAGCAACAATGACGCAATGCAGCCAAAAATAAATAAATAAGTTAATTAATTAAAAAAAAAAAGAAGTTTAAAAAAAAAAAAAACTACAATGAGGTATCACCTCACACCAGTCAGAATGGCTGTCATCAAAAAATCTACAAACAATAAATTCTGGAGAGGGTGTGGAGAAATGGGAAACCTCCTATACTGTTGGTGGGAATGTACATTGGTATAGCCACTATGAAGAACAGTATGGAGGTTCCTTAGAAAACTAAAAATAGAGCTACCACATGATCCAGCAATCCCACTCCTGGGCATATATCCAAAGAAAACCATAATTCTAAAATATACATGTACCCCAATGTTCATTGCAGCACTATTTACAATAGCCAGGACATGGAAGCAATCTAAATGTCCATCAACAGAGGAATGAATAAAGAAGATGTGATACATATATACAATGGAATATTACTCAGCCATAGAAAAGAATGAAATAATGTCATTTGCAGTAACATGGGTGGACCCAGAGATTGTCATACTGAGTGAAGTCAGTCAGACAGAGAAAGACAAATATCATATGATATCACTTATATGTGGAATCTAAAAAAAAGGTACAAATGAACTTATCTACAAAACAGAAATAGAGTTACAGATGTAGAAAATTAACTTATGGTTACCAGGAGGTAAGGGGGGAGGAAGGGATAAATTGGGAGATTAGGATTGACACATACACACTACTATATATAAAATAGATAACTAATAAGGACAGGGAAGAGCACAGGGAACTCTATTCAATACTCTGTAATGGTCTACATGGGAAAAGAATCTAAAAAAGAGTGGATAAAGGTATATGTATAACAGATTCACTTTACTATACACCTGAAACTAACACAACATTGTAAATCAACTACACCCCAATAAAAATTTTTAAGAAAAGAAAAAATAAACAAATAAATACAAAAAAAACAACAAAGATTAAGGAAAAGTATCCCCATTTGGTTCTTCCTAGACATAAATGTGTACCGGAAAATGTGAATAAACGCTTAGCTTTGCTAAAAAAAAAAAAAAAAGCAATCAATAAAACTATTGTTTATACGGAACAGTAACTGTCTTCACCTACTTTATAAATATGCTTTTTCTATATATTTATATACTTTTGTATAGAAAGTAAGACTGAAATAAATGTCTTTAGCATATCATAAACATACCTTGAAAATACTATTATCTATGGTTGGCCCTGGAAATAAAATTGCTGAAGATAAAATTGTGACAGGAATAGAGTTTCATAAAATGGCCTAAAATACGTTACTCTTTTAAAAGAAGTCTATATAAATGAGAAGACAAAAAATGCACCATCTAAAGAGAAGCAAAAATAATGTAAGAGAGTATCAGAATACTACTTAATAGAATGTTTTTTCATTTCTGCCTTTTTTCTTCAAAAGTCTCCTTAAAAACACATTTTAAATGATGATATGACTTAAATATCTCTAAGTAATAGGATAAAGCAATGTGTCTTTAGTGATTTGTACTACATCTGAAGCACAGAGAATTATCACCCATCATTTGCTTAACAGCAACCAGTATTTAAATGTTCTAGGACTACAACCACTTCCCACTTTTGAGTACTCATCAGATCAATCATTTTAAAAGATTCATCAACACTCAGATGTGTAGTCTGACAGCATCCTCTTTTTGAAAAGCATGTTTCCTTCCTAGTGACCAAAATGCACCTTGAATATAGAAGGTAACAGCCAACATCACGGGTTGGCTTTAGGGCTTAGAAGCAAAATTTCTGAAGTTCCTACATTCCAACCACAAAATAAATTTTATTTTGTTGTACATTAGTTTATAAAAGTTGAAAAATAGAAAAATATTCTTCAGATATATAATCATGTTTTAAAACTCAAACTCTGTCTTGTATCTTCCTAGGAAAAAACAAATCAAATAACCTAATTTTTTTTTCTAGTTCAGGGAATAGCTGCATCTCTCTTTTCTTTACGTTTTGTAAAGTTTAAGTTTTGGACGATTAAAAGGAGAAATGCTAAGAAACTGAACTGCATTAGAGGCATAGTTTACTGTCTCACTTTAACTATGAACAGACTTCTAGGATGATTAAGCAAAGGGAACTCCCACACCAGGGTGGTTCCCATAGATTCCCTCTTCATACACAGCCTGTATGTGGTGCCGGACCAGGAGCTGAATGTCAGGAGATGTTTCAAAGACTCTACTCTGAAGGGTCCTGATTGAGGAATGAAGGGTGGGGACCTCTTTCTTCCCCTGACTGCCTGTAGCCCACTATGAAGATGCACAGCAAAGAAATGACCTTAGAGGTCATTTCCTGTAGATATTTTTAACATGATTTTGAAAGGGCTATTTACACTGTACACATAGACCTTAATAAAACCCAGTTTACAGGCAATTAGTTCAGCTAGTTATAGCACAGAACTTGTAAAACTAAAGCTTACTGTAATTCCCAGTTTATTTATTTATTTTGATCCAGGTGCAATTGTTTTTCCATTCAGGGATATAGTTTTTAATTGGAGAATTATTCAAAAGTAAGTTATAAAATACATATTGACAAAGAGAGACTTGCACAAATTAGTGTAAATAGAGGACTGAATGTAGAAAAATAAATGAAAAATAACTCAGTTCAGTAGTCATGTCTTCTAAAAGGTCTCTCAGAACCTCAAGCTGAGCAAAGATCTTTTGTTATTTAACAAAAGGATTATTTGCATTTATCTCATTCTCTTTATAATATTTAATTTATGTTTGTATGTATATTTCTCTACATTAGTACCATTATTCCATGGGACACTAGTCACAGCTAAAACTCTTTGAAAATGGATTCCCTGATCAAATTAGTTTGCAATGTTCTACTAGAGACCACTCCTAAAGAATAGAAATGCATCTTAACATATTAGAATATCTATGAAGTTATGCAGTCAAAATAATTTTTAATTTTTTAGCTCAGCATATTTTCACTAACTCTTACTTAGCAAGGGGACACCACCAATTTGCTTTATCCTGATAATATCTACAAATATCTCTTGGAACCAACTATGGTGTGGAATAGTTTGGCTCACGGGTAAATTAAAATACAAACAGACATATAAGCAAACACATTTTTTTTTTTTCCATGTGATAAAAATTCTGGAAGGAAGTATTCTTAGTTTGGGATCAGTGGCTCATCAGTTTTCCATGCAAAAGAGAGAAGGAAATGACAAGGAAGAAACAAAACTTTCTTAGAAATCTCAGCAAATTGAAGTTTGTTGCTCATGGGCCACAGCTGAGCCACATGGACACTCTTACTGCAAATAATTTTGAGAAACAGATTTTTTTCACTGGGAACACTGACACACAGAACAAATTGGAATTTGTTAGTTAAAAATACAGAGAGAATGGATATTGTACAAGCAACTAATATTAGCTGGCACAATTCCCTGGATCAAAATTTAGAGAGAATTTAATGTCTTTCTGATTCATTTATATCAAACATTGCTTGCTTGCCGATATGAAACCCAGTGAATGAAGCACAATAGGTTGTCAATAAACATATTAAATTGAGCCATTAAAAGAGGATTCTAGCAATGTCTTTAAATATGGTCTGGAAGAGGAACATGTGGATAACAATGTTTAGTACACTACAAAACTTCAGTGGAAAAATAGATACATGGCAAAAGGAGAAAGAAAGTTCCCCATTACGACAGACTATCTAGTCATATTAAAGCTGTTAAGCACAGTTCTAGAAGCAAAATTCGGTCATGTGAATTCACCACTGTTCAAGTAAGGGTTTTCGAATCATCTGAGAGATAGGTCAAGCTGTCATTGGAGTCAGAATGCCTGCTGTAGATTTCATTGAGTCTCACCAAGAATTCACCATCATAGTCCTACAAGTCATATGAGACTTCCTCTAAATACAGCCTAACAAATCAACTTTCTTATTTCAAATCAGTTTATAACATACATCAGTATCAGTAGAAGAGCTGGGGCATGAGGTGATAGAGAATTATACTGCTTCTGTTTCTGGAAATAGTTTCTCATTCATAATTTCATAATCATATGATTGATTCATAGCATGTAATTATGATTAATGGTTTTTACCAATGATTTATTTTTTAATCATCTCTGGATATGGTGCTAAAGTCTCATTTTCAGAACTGTGAACTTTTAACACCAGACCCTAGGCTACACTAAAGACATAAAGATACTACCATGCTCCGGGGCCTCCTGAAGAAAAAACAACACTGACTCCTTTGGTACCCTCTCAGAAGCTACAGTATTGTAGAATACAACTTTTCTTCAGAGCAACTTTGACTAGTGAGTTAAAAAAAACAAAACAAAACTCATCCCCTCTTACCTGACACATTCATTGCAAATAAGAAATAAACATACTAATAATATATTTATAGTGCATGTCTCTTTCTTGTACAGTTGTCTCTGAGTATCTGCAGAGGCTGGTTCCAGAACCCAAAACCTACAGATGCTCAAGTCCCCTATATAAAATGGCATAGTACAGTTAGCCCTCCGTATCCATGGCTTTTGCATCTATGGATTCAACCAACTGTGGATGCAGAACCTGAGGATACAGAGAGTCAACCATACATTTTCTAACAAGTAGTAATTTGAAAATCAAGATATTTTTCAAATAATTGTAGACTTAACCAACATTTGTAGACTTATTAACACAGACTTAATGTAGACTTATTAATAAGTTTAAAAATACAGAAGACAAGGAGGAGGTAAAGCAATAGAGGAAAAACAATAACAGATCATTTTCTTTTTTACCAAGAGATGTATCCTGGCAATTTATTTTTTTATCCCTTGGTACTATACAAGGAACAATATGCTATTTGTTTGTGATAGTGTATTAATAGCAATGTAGTTGCATGTAAATTTCAGTAAAGCATTTCTCCAAGATTGTAATCAATCATGAGATAAAGATGTATTTACAGCCATAGTAATTCAGATTAATCTGAAGGGTTATTGAGGGTGAGGAAAGGCAGAGCTATAGCTGTGGATGGCAAAACATTTTATGAGCCTTCTCAGAGCTCTCAGAAAACAAACTTCAACATTGGCAAAGCTTGTAAAAAGAGGTAAACAATATTTAAATTAGACTATTTCATGCTCATTACAAGCCTGGGAGGCTGTAGAAACTCACACATTAGTTGACTGAAGCACAAATGTAAAATGAAACTGAAGCACATATGTAAAAGGAGGTCTCCTTTTAGATTTAAGGACTCATTTACTCTCTATACAGACCTTAGCTATCAATCACACACAGAAGTAGATACTCTCTGCCACACAGCTATTAAATGGAGAAATGTACATTTTCTACTTCTTCTATCAGGCCTACTAATGTATTTTCATCTATGGCATCAATCACTATAGGAGCTTAAGTACTTGAAAATGGGAACCCATGGGGCCCAGGCACCACCAATGAGGGCTCAGCTGTTCTATGAAAGCCTTGAAAAGTCAACCATCTGAAAGACCTAAAAACACAGCTTAGAGTCTCATCATAAACCACTGACCATGTGGTGTCCCTGGCACCAGGCATCACACAGAGGATTTGAATAACCTGTGCAAATTCTAAAGACAAAGGAAAAAGTGGTGGCACTGAGATTCTCACTAGTGATTTCCAGATTGTGAACAAAACCAGGCATCCTTTGCCACTATATTAACTTTGAGCAACATCTGTAGAATGCTGGGAGGTGTGTGCACTCCAGGAGAACTGCCAAAGTCACAGACAAAAGGTTTCAGCATAATTAGAGTCTGCACGGGGGGGGGGGGGGGGGGGGGGGGGGGGGGGGGGGAAGAAGCACAATATCTCAGTGGAGAAATGCAAATGATTTTTTTTTTTTTTTTAAAGAAACTCATAATCTAAGATGTTTTTGTTTTTTTTTTTTTAATTAATTAATTAATTAATTAATTTATGGCTGTGTTGGGTCTTCGTTTCTGTGCGAGGGCTTTCTCTAGCTGCGGCGAGCGGGGGCCACTCTTCATCGCGGTGTGCGCGCCTCTTACTATCGCGGCCTCTCTTGTTGCGGAGCACAGGCTCCAGACGCGCAGGCTCAGTAGTTGTGGCTCACAGGCCCAGTTGCCCCGCGGCATGTGGGATCTTCCCAGACCAGGGCTCGAACCCGTGTCCCCTGCATTGGCAGCCAGACTCTCAACCATTGCGCCACCAGGGAAGCCCTGCAAATGATCTTTAAGACACTGCTAATGTGCATCAAACTCTGGGTAGCAACTAACTGTGAACACATAACCAGTAAATCACAAAGGAAAATAGGAAAAAAAAATTTGCATGTGATAATCTGCTTCTGAACATTTTCTACAAGCATCTTCATGTATAACACAATTACAGCAAATTCAAATTCTATGGTCTTTGCTCAATTCAAAAAAAAATATTTTATTAATTATATGAAATTATAGCTAGTTGTTCTCACCTGGAGTTCCTAATTCTTAACTATGTATACTTAATTAATGTAAGAATTTTTTAAATAGCAGTTGAATACATGCAATGGTGTGTCAACTAACTCTGGTGGACCTCTACATGCAGAGCTAACATCCTCTAATCCCTGATTAGGCTTTAGTTTCAGGAGTTGATTCTCACAAAGGCTTAGATTTTAGCTGAAGGGAAAGGGGGAATGGGAAAGTTGGGGAAATGGAGATTTTAATTTGTGTTTAGTCCAAATTAATCGCCAGCTTCACCCTCTCCTCTTCTTCCCCGCCAAGAGAAAGGGGCCGTATTAAGAAGGTAGCAGAACTGATTCCAGCAGAGATTAGGTGCACTTTGGAGCATGAAGCCAGATAACAAAGTGACTCAGAATTACTGAGCATCAGCCAGAGATCATTAGGTAGGTTTAGTCCTCTGAGGACCATGCCCCTATTCATCAGTTTACGACCATTCTCTGGATTAAGGAAAGTGTAAATCTTTAGATCTAGATAAAGCCAACTTCACCTTTATGTTCTCTGTGTTCTTCACAGAAACTGTCTGATTACTCTTGGGAATTCTCCACTACACTTGGAGAGACCAAGAGACTAGTTTCTTTTTTTTTTTTGGTTTTTTTTTCCCTTAAGAAAAAAATAACTTATAAAATGTTAGGATAAAGGAGCAAAGAAGAGAGAATGACTCACTGAACTGTCTCCTGGTCCCTCCCAACTCCCTCCTGTTGTTCTTCAAAACTTTTCTATGCCTTATCAAGTTATCCACCATTATCTGCCCTTTAATTCTAGTGCCTTGAATGTTTCCAAGAATTGATGAGGATAGATAGGAGAGATTCCATAGGTAACAATCTCAGAGCAACGGAAATCTAAGTGCATCACACATGAAAGAAGAGAAAACTGACCCAAGGAATTGCCTAATTATAAATGCAAATACAAAGCTGCTCTTTGCTATAACCCACTGCTAATCAATTTCCCTAGAATGGTCACTACAGTTTTCTTTTCCAAAAATTCTTTGTTATCCACAAATTCCCATTGCTAAGCTGTTTGTTGAGAAAGGAAATAAAGTACTGTCTTAATTTGGATTTCTTAAAGCAGAGCCTGACATGATGATTGAGTGTAGAAAACTTAGGAGTTAATTTCAGGAAGCGAAAGTGAGGGATTGGAAAGTTGAAAGCCAATAAAATGTGCCTCATTGAGCTGGTTGCTGATCTGAGCAACTGGAAATCAATGTATTTGGAGATTTGTGGAGACTCTGAGGAATTCTGTAGAGGAATCATCTCAGAATGGTCACCTTGAAGGAAAGGGAGGCTGGTGAAATTATCTACAGATATTACTCCCCCATTAGTTGAAGATGGTCTTTGGGAGCATTAACTTCCACCCCCACCCATAAACACAGTTACATCTCTGGGCTGAGAGACTTTGTGACTTACAGAAAGCCTGAAGCAGAAAAGCAGAAATATTCCATGGAGTGTGCTTTAGGTGGGATGCTGGCAATGCACATAAAACTGTCCGTCACAGCTGCTGTGAAATCAGTTGTGCAAAGGGGGAGTGCCTCTGCCACAAGTGGCCAAATACGAGTTTCTTCTCCACCTCTACCTCTCCATCTAAAGGTTATTTATTCCCCCGCATCACTGCCCATTTTATACAGCTTTTTATGGCCTTATTCACTTTGACACTAACTTTTATTCTTCAACTGCTTTCCAAACATTTTTAAACTTGCCTTTCGTAAACCGAACTCTAGCTCTCTTCTGATAGCATGGAGGCTGTGATACAGTTCTATAACTAAAATTGCACATATGCCACTGATTCATTTCCCTTGTTTCTTGTTATTGCTTCCAAACTATTTCACCTTGGGCTTTGGCATAAGCTAAATTTTAAAAGGTAACAACTTAACCCCAGAAGAACTAGTCAAAAACAACTTTATGGACTTCGATTCAGAATCCTTAGGATGGGAACATGCTGCTTTTCAGGTCCACCAGCTTTGATTACTTCTCCAAGGACTCTTTTTCCACATATCCTTTCCACCTTAATTTTCTACTTTGCATGCCAGAGCCACCAGTTTCTCTATCAGATCCTTTGGAGTCCTTAAGGCAAATACCACCTCTGTATTTCGCTTCTTCAAAGGACTGATCTTTCATCTTGATTAAATTCATGACTGGCTCTTTTCCTGAGTACAGCCTCTTGCAGTAATTGCAAGAGGTTCACCCTCACATTCATCTTGCCAATGGTGTTTTGAGGTGGTGGTGTTCTTTGTGTAACTCCAAATTGGTGCATATAGACCATTCCATACTAATGTCTTCAGCTGGTATTAGGCCTAACCTAACACTTTTTGTTGTGTTTTCTATTGACTAATAGATCACTTCCTTACCTGGTTCAAGAAAATGAAACCAAGTCTTTTTCTCCTTATTATGAACTTGGGCAATTTCAACAATCAGCCGCAAAATTTCTGAATTCCCTAAACATCCATGACCTCTCACATCACTCTTTTGAACACCTACTTTGGTCTCTATACTCTCAACTTTACCATCAACAAAAACTGCTGTCATGTTGACACCTTCAACTCTACTATCTTACTGACCCAAACCTATTATTTTTGACACTGATAGCCTCATTCTTCCATTATCTTTCTTTCTACTTGATCGTGTTTGACTCCTCCGTCTGTCAAGTTTTACAGCTTTTCCTCCTGTCTCTATCTATCCAAGAATCCCATAATGTATTGTATTTAAATCTCCACCACCATCAACTCTAGATCAGTCAATTCATCTTTCCTCTCTCCCACTTCCACTCTTCTGACAAAAATAGCATGCCTGAGTGGAAGAGGGCCACTACAGATTTATGGCAGGAGATCTATTTTCTTTCAGTGCTCTAGTGACAAGAGAGAGAGAAGTGGCAATTCTCCTTCATGGAGGAAAAAGATCCTTACGTTAGAGAAGCAGCAGTATCCTCACAGAGCAAAGTGACCGTAACACAGGTCCAAGTTAGTCACAGGGTGAGGCATTCCTATCTTCTCTAGAAAGAAAAGGAAACCCACACTTGTCCTGGATTGGGTCTTGTGACTGTCCCAGTGGATGCAATCCAGTTTCTGGTACTTCAACTTATTTACTAGAGTCATCCTTGATGATAGAGCTTATGATAATTATTTCTCCTATAGTAGATTTAATTATGCTCAAGATGGGACACAAGATTTGAGCAGAGGTAGCATCTGTGCCTCCTGTTGACAGTGTCTTAACCCAGCACAGTGATCTCTAGCAATGTCTCTATGCAGAGAATCACCAGACCACACTCATGAGTTGTTATGTCCCTATCCATACTGCCCAGGGGGGCCAGAATGTAGCAGGCTGCAGGACAGCCCCTAGCAAGACAGAAGGCAGTACTTAGAGATGTAAGAGTTGTAGGTGGAACATCATTTATGAACGTGTCAGGAATTTTTAAAAAATTGACAGAGGTTAAAATTTCTGTGATTATGCTGAGATGGCTCAGGTCATAGATTGTGAGATTACTTTAACTATCTTTAATTTTTGTTATTAAAAAGGTAATGCATATGCACAAACAATTCAAACAGCAAAAATGGTTTGTAATAACAATTAACCTTTTCACCCCCGCACTGCAGCCCTAAAAGAAACAGCTGTATCTCATTTGTTATGTGCATGTCTAGAGATTTTCTCCAACTATCCAGGCATGTACATAGTCTCTCCTACAAGGATAGCCATTCACAGGCACACTTCCTTTTTAAAAAGCAAATAAGATCATATTGTATGCAGTGAGTTTCACCTGACTTTATTTACTTGTCAATAAATTTTAGGACTCTTCCAATCGTCGTGGGCATAAATTCTACACATTTTGTTTAAGGATTGTGCATCTATATAATAATTAACTACTTTTCCTATCAATGGAAATTAGTGTTTTTAATGTTGTAGTTACACAAATGGGTCAGCGAATGTTATTCATATAGGTTTTTACTCACTTATGCAGGTATACCTGTTGATTAGATTTATAGAAGTGGAACTGCTAGGACAAAGGATGAGTTTTACATTTTGGTAATTATTCTCAAATTTCTGGGAGATGGCTGTTATTTTTCCCCTACCAATATTGTTCCCTTAATATCCTCTTTATTACTACCTGGAAAGGGTAGTATGGGAAACACCTATTTTATATGGCTTGCCTATCTCACTTCCAAACAAGAACAGTCATAAGGGCTCAATTTCTTAATCTCCTAGTTCCATTAAAATACCCATCCCAAATATATTTGACTAAGCTTTAATGATTAAGCTTTTTAGTATATAGCTGAACCCTCATCATATGCCTCTGAACTCTACTATTCTTAATCCTTAAACTGGCTCTTTTCTCAGGATATTATTTTTTCTCCAATGGATCTTACTTCTCTGGAGAAATTATTTGATAATCTTATGGACCTTTAGTTTCTTCTCTGGGAAAAATAGGGGATGGAAACTATATATAATTTCCAGGATCATTTCCAGTTTTAAATTTCTTAGCTTCACACTCTATCAGCTCTGTGTGATTGTGAAATATATTTAGGAAGTTTTAGAGTAATATTTTACTCTCTTTCCTTATTGATTTCAATATTCCAGTTCAATATTCTGATCACTGAATATTATCCACAGTTTCTGCCTTCACCCTCTATATTCATAATAGCATTCAATATTTGAGGATTCCAATTTCCCATGACAGTATATTACTTAACAGTTGCTATTAACAGGTTTATACATTTCAAAAGACCATGGCATCTACCATCTATAAAACATTAAAGTAGTTATTAAATTGTCACCCGTTCCTATTGTCCTAAATTATGAAATTGATTTAACTTCTTTTGCTGGTTCATATATAGTCTCTATAAAAGGTCAGTCAAAAACCTTTAAACTGAAGCAAAAAACCTTTCTACTGCAAACTGAAATGACTAAAAACTCCTGATTCCAAGTCATAACATTTTACCCAATTTTACATAGGTAAAACCAAGTCTAACATGTCTGTCAAAATAAGCATGGTTTCATACTGTTTCCAGAAGGAAAAAAAAAAGACACTTGTCAGTGATAGGTATAGGAAATAGAATTAACAAAACATTTTATAATATAACTGAAGACTGGTTTATCCTACTTTGAATTGTATTAACAGGCAGGGAAATGTTACCTATTATACAACAGCATCTAGCCATAAGATGTGTTTGAAATTTGATTGGGGGTATTCCCTTGCAGTTCTGGGATGAAAGCCAAGCTATTAGGCGGAATTTGTTTTCTGCAGCTTTAGCATCCCTTCCACCACCTCCAAAAATATACCCAATCAAATGGCATTAGAGTAACTCAGTCTCCTACGAAAGGCAAGAATACCCATCATTATAATTACTGGCCTTGAAAAGTGTTCTTTTCTTAAAACAAAAAAAATCATTTTTATGAATTGATAACAAATGAGCTCTAACATTCGGAACAATCAGACAGTTTAAAACATTTGAAATGTAAATTTTATAGGCAAATACTAGAAAAAAATATAAACTCAAGTCATTAGGATAAACTTGGTTAAGATATAAGGAACTAGAGACCTATAAGGTCCCTCCACTAAAAAAGGCATTGTAAAGAAGACTGAACACTAAGAAAATATCAAATTAGTAAATAAAATAAAATAGACATAGGCAGAGAGGAAGAAAGAGAGAAAAGGGTGTGGAGAAAAGAAAGAAAACATATATTTTTTAATTTTTAATAATTTATTATAATTTATAATAATTTATGAAACTCTGGAATACATATTAGATATAAACCTTTGGAATCTTAACAACTTTCGGTAAGTAACAAAGTAGTCTTAAAAATATAAACAGCCTTTGCAACTGTTTTTTATACCTCTGAGACCCTCTCCTAAAAAATTATCTGAAACTTGAAACAATTCTTACAAACAAAGATGTTTACCAAAGACTATTTTTGGTAGCAAAAATTAGAACTGATCTAAATACCAAAAATTAGGGAAATTATTAATTATTTCATATCTATATAATGACCATCCAAAATGTTAGGTGAAAACTAAAAAGAATTCAAAATTCTATATGGAATGTGATCCTAATAGAATACAAAATGTTTAGGGAGGAAATAAGAAGCAGAAAAAAAAGAGGGAAGTATTCTGCTTCTGGTACCAGCTGGTACCTGGAATGGCTGTAATATTAGCTGAGCTGAGATTATTCAATCCAGACTCAGGTAGCCTGAGTAGAGTCATTTCCTTTTACAACAGTACCAGACCTGAAAGAGGTGATATTTTTTTGTTGTTGAATCCAGGACTGACTACAACAGCATCTCTAACAGCACAGAAACAAGTGCAGACTTGTGGAATCACTAATATTACTTTTTGTTCTCAGACCTGCCACTCCCATCTCCTTTTTCTATTCTAACTGTTCAAATTCTTTTGTGACCAATTCACTGTACTGCCCTCCTCCCTCTTTTGAAATATGTAGAGTGGTTTCTGTTTCAATGCCTAGGTCCTGACAGATACAAATGCAGCATTCTCTTTCATTTTATTTTTCTTTATAGTCATGAAAAAATATAAATATTATTTAATAAATAACCCACTGAACTTCATCTTCTGTCTGCCAGAAATAACCAGTTGACTATACAAGGAGGTGAAGTCCAATGAGAAGGCTTGACTGAAATTGACCCTTTCTAGGCCTCAATTTTCTCCTCTATTAGATAAAGGGCTTCCTGTAAAGAACGTCTAATATTTCTCATAGGCCATATATTGATCATCACTTGCTTATACAGAAATGTATACATAAATGCAGGCCCAACTTTCTCTCTAAAGATCTAGTTCATGCAAAGGCCTTGTCATTTACCTAAATGCCCAAACCAAAAATGTAAAATTTATTCTCATCTTAGACTACTGAAATAGAATTTTAACTTGTCTCCCTGATGCTTAAATTCACCCTTATAATATTCAATATATTCTTTGTACTGTGTTAAAATCCCTCATTGGTTCTTCACTGTCTACAAGATATATTTATATCACTGAACAAATATTTTTGTAGCAATGATTATGCACCAGGCATAATGTGTTGAGAATGGTGAATCAGAAATGATTCTGCCCCCATGAGGCTTAACAGTCTGCTAAAGGAGATAGGCATTCAAAAACAGCCCAACAAATAATTTAGGAAATTATGCTATAGTAAGTACTGCAAATTTTTTAAAGGTATTATGGAAATGTATAGTTTTTTTAAAACCTCTTTAGGATAATGTGTAAAAACTTCAGTAACCCGGCTTCCTCTCTTACCAACCCTTAACTTGCAACTTAGTGTCCTATAGCAACATTTTCAAAATTCCTCAGACTCCTTTATACATCTGAGCCTTTGAACATTCCATTTCTTAGCTCTGCTACACATTTACTTCATCATTTTTCCTTGTTAAACAAATGTACAGAAAAGTATATTTTTAAAAAGTTCCCATCAATTTTCACACGGCTAACTCCCACTTAACATTTAAGACTCAATTTAAGAGGTTTTATTTACTCTACAAAGAATTCTGTGAAATCCCCTCTCTCCTTCCTGATCAATCCCCATGTTACATGTCCCTCCCATGTGTTTTCATAGTATGCCTGCCTTCCTCTCTCTTGATATTTATTCAGCAGTATTGCAAGAGTCTGCGTGTCTTCTTTCTTCTGGTGGACGAGGAGTACCTTTAAGAACAAAGATTATATTTCATATTCCTAGAACCATTTTTAGAATGAATTATATAAGAATCCATTCTTTTCTAAAACTTAATTTACCTTGGTTGCAAAATCAAAATAAAATACCTTTTAATAGGTTTCAAAGAAAAATCTATTACATCTTAGTAATCATACAAAAGTTCACTTTTTGGTGTTATTTAGTCAAACAGTAATAGCTTGTTTAAAGATAATCAGAATATTGAAGTTCCATTTTCTTGTGATAAGATTTCTATTGTAATTCTGGGAAATACTATCCATAAGTGGTTTCCAAAGTACACTCCTGCAGTGTGACCTTCTTTCAGAAGACAGTCTGAAGCAGGTGTGGCTCTACTGGGGAGGTGGCTGAAGTCTTACCCTTTTGTCTACCCTTGATACCCATGATTTGGTCTCTAAAGCCATCTATTTGTAATCCAAGAGTTGAATGCAATACAGTGCAAAATACATACTAATATATAGTACAGGAAGTGCAGACTTTAAATACACATTGCTTTTTACAAATCCTTACTTCATTTACTAACCAAAAAAATCATAATCTAAATTTTAGGGTATGCATATTTGATATTTAACTTTCTAATTAAGTATGTATATAATTTAGAATTTCAGCTGTCACAATTTAAATCAAAGCAATAGTTCCCATCATTAAACAACTGGAACCAACTGGCATGTTCTTTGTATTGTGATAAGAGTAAGTCTTTGCTCTCATTTCCAGGAGGCTCAGAGCCAAAGTGGTACTAAACTTAACAACTATGCCAATATTCTTGGTTAACAGAGATACCTGGTCCTTCTCCCCTTCCATGTTCTAGTTTTCTGATTTTTTTAAAATATTGTTTTATTAACCTATTTGCATATGTGCTATGTGATCTAAGTTATTAAAAATTCATCCTGTATATTTGTTTTATGTATATCTGTATATATACACAGCTTTTACTTCCACCGAATAAATGCAATAGAAATATATTGCTAATTTATCTAGCATCTTGGTTGATAAATTACAATGATTGTTTTCATTGCTATGTAATTCATTATAACAATCTCTCCACAACCCACTTTTCCTTAATTTTCTAAATCTGTCAGGTTCAATCACAAACATATTTCTTTCTTCAAAGTGAGAACATTGTGAAATTGTGCTTTATTTGATCATGCAACAAACTCTTTTGTAGGTAAGTTATACTTTTGGAGTATTTTATCTTAAGTGAATTAAAATCATGTATATAAGTAATAAGCTCAGGCATATTTATGGATGGGAAGAAAAATGTGTTCAAAATAGTAGACAATCTAAAATGATGGAATAACATCAACATTATTTATTTGACATCCTTATTACCTGCTTTGAAGAGATGTTTTCTATGTTCTGTCCCTATCATGGCATTCAATGCACTGTACCAGAATTGTGTGTCCACTCAGCTGCATTTCCAACATCACCCCAACGCTATCTAGATTATAACATTTTGAAGGTAGAGATATCTTGTTCACCACTGTATCAGTAGTGCCTGGCATGTTATAGTCATTCCAAAAATATTACTGAATGAATAAAGAAAAAAAGAAGATTGCTGAAATAATTCTCTCCCTTTTAAAGACTTCTACAATCCTTTCTTTAGAGCTCCCCTATAACATTTATCACATTCAAACTTCCATGGTAGATATTTCTGTATATGGCTTATACCCCCTTTAGAGGTAATGGGAGGCACTAATTCTCACGTTTTCCTATAACCCTTGGCACTGTGTTCTATCCAGAGTAGGTACACAACATGTGTATTTTAAACAAAGAAAACATAAAATATTTTTAAGTATGTAAGGAATTTAAGTGTCTTCTCATAGTTACTCAACGAACTATTTGTTTTTAATGCCATATAAAACAACAGCTGTATGCAATAGATTAGGCCACATGTCATTTCACTAATTTAAAACAGCTTTTGAATATCTACTATATATGTCAGATTGTTCTACATGCTGGGAAAACAATAATGATGAAGACACAAGAGTCTCTGTTCTTATGGTGCTTATAGCCAGGAAGAAAGAAAAATAATGTATGTGTGATGATAAACTTGGGAAGGAAGAGCTATTGGGTTTCTCCAAGAGAGCTGGAGATTTGATAAGAAGTGACATTTCATCTGTGTGGATCATGTAGACAATGTATAGTAGTTCTAAAGGCAAAAAATTGGTGGAACACTGTTTAAAAGGCAGGAAAAAAATGCTGTGTTTAAAAAAATGGAAAATCTAAAAAATATAAAATGTCTGGGGGAAACAGAATATGCTGAATGGATTAAACTAAAACAACTTCTCTTTAGATCATAAAAATAGTCTTGGTGCAATATTAACATAATCAATACATCTATACAGTAAGCCAGCATTAATCTGATTGCCTACATACATTAAAGAGATCATTTTCATAGTACACTATAATATTTCCTAATGTTTAAGGTGCTAAGTCAAATTATTAACTCAGATTCTAGATTTTAAAACAGAATCTTAAGGAAATAGTCCATGGTTCTCTCTCTCATCCATCTATTCCCTTCATAAACCATTGGGCCATATGCCATCTGTTTTTGAATTGTTATCCATACCCTCATTTTGATAATCTATAAGATCCAGAAATATCCATCATATTTTACTATTCAAGAAAAAATGTTTATCAGTCTCAATTTATTAAGAACTCCACAGGATATTACACAGTGGCCACTGCAAGAAAGTGGCCTAAAGGTCACAGATGATCATGGTGAAATTAAATTGCTAAACTGAGATGTATTTCAGCAATACACTTTCTCCCTTTCTTCCAATCCTATGAGAAGGCAACATGATTTTTTCCATCTAAATTACTACAAAAAGATACTAAAAAGAAAGATAATAGAGACGGTGTTAAGAGGAGGAATAGAATATCTTTCATCTAAATTTGGAAACCTAAAGATGAATTCAGATCAAGTGCTAGAAAAATGCATGTGTGCGTACACATATGCATACACACAGGAGGGAGACTTATTTTACACCCTGGCCTGCTTTCTTCAGGACTTTCCTAGCTAGTACTAGCTGCCAATTCAGCTCTCTCCCTCACCTAAAAATTTGCAAATGTAATCAATCCAAATCCAGAACATACATATGGTTACACTGTACTAGAGGTAGCAGGACACTATGTCTTAAAGCCCGGAGCTCAGGTTTCCTGTGCAATACTTGCTTATCATTTCCTATGTGGTCAGCATTCCTGGGTATGCCTGGAAACTTACCCATTTGTTAATAAGACAATTTTTTTTGTCTATTTGGCTACCTTTTTTTCCCCATGTACAGCTCCCTTGGCTCATAGTACTGTAGGGAGAGGAATGAATGAAAAGATTCTGGAATCAGAACTCTACTTGAAACCCATAACAACATGCAGCTGAATGTATCAAAAGGTCACACTGCTGGTTTCGGTGGCATTTTCATTCATCCGCCTTGCTATTTTATGACTATTGCATGATAGTGTAGCATTTTGTAAATATTTATGGCATTGTAGAGAGCATGCTGCACATTTTGTTATTTTTGAGAACATATAATATAGTTAAAATATGTGACATTAATGATTCATTCCAACTTTTAATCTAATTTTTCTTTTATGAAGGCACCAACAGATCACATTGGGTTATCAGTAGATATAAAAATTTAACTTAGATTTACATCAGGGAGACTTTGCCACAGTTCACTAAAGTCTAATGCCACGGGGACTTCCCTGGTGGCGCAGTAGTTAAGAATTTGCCTGCCAATGCAGGGCACTCGGTCCAGGAAGATCCCACATGCCGCGGGGCAACTAAACCCATGCGCCACAACTACTGGGCCCGCGCTCTAGAGCCCGTGAGCGACAAGTATTGAGCCCATGTGCCACAACTACTGAAGTCCATGCGCCTAGAGCCCGTGCTCCGCAACAACGGAAGCCACCGCAATGATAAGCCCACGCACCGCAAGGAAGAGCAGCCCCTGCTCACCGTAAGTAGAGAAAGCCCACGTGCAGCAATGAAGACCCAATGCAGCCAAAAATATTAATTAATTTTAAAAAAAAAGAACTAATGCCACAGCCGTCTGACATTTACATTATGCCTAACTTCAGTACACTCATATTTTTGATACACTTGAGTATTTTCCTTATGATAATCTAAGAGAATGTTACTTTTATTTTATGTGTTGTCATCAGATATCATAAATGCTTCATTAATTTCTAAAGGCTTCTATGATATAGTAGAAAAACTAGCCTTTGGAATGTGACAGGTCTGGATTTAAATCCAGGTTCTGTAACTAATTGGATGAGTGGTCTTGGAATTGTATTGTTTTCTGTGAGCCTCAGTTTCCTCACCTGTTAAGTGGTCATAACAACTATCCTAGAGTCTTACCTTAAAACTGCATATGTAAAAAGCCAATCATATAAAAGTTTTCATTCACTGTGCGCTCTCCCTAATGCAGGACCCTACTTGAGAGGGTGACAGGAAACACAGGACTTTACATTTTCAGTGCCATCTTCACAATTTTTAGAAAGTGAAACAAACTATATTTTCTCATTATGGATATATCATCTAAGAACTCATGTAGCTGTACAGTAAAGTACAGTATTTTCTGAGAATCATTAACTCTCCCAGATTCAAGGGCCTTATGGGGAATTACAGTGAGTGTTTTAAAGCTGTGAAAAAGTTAAAATAGCCATTAGGCCAATATGTCTAAGTCACTGTACTACTGTACGTCCACAAGGGCTCACAGTTTATAGGTTCATCTCTAATAGTATTGTTCCTGGAGGACAAGGAGAGTTCTTTGAAACACAAAGTACAGTAGAGTGAAATAAGTCACTGACGGTCAATTGTTTTCTGGACAAGTCGTCTCAATACCACATTGTGAAGAAAGTTATTTAACCAACTCTTCAAACTTGTTCCTATGAGGTAAATTGGAAGGAAGGATGATGGTCCCAAGGTCCAAAACAATGATGTAAGAAGCTAATCACAAGGCATACCAACAAGTATCCAAAATATAAAGCTGTCAGCACTTGGATTGGACAGGAAGAGCTATTCTTACCAATTAAAAAAAATATATTAGTTGCTCATGGCTATGAGGTATCTATAACTCATAGCAAGCAATGAATTTGAAGGCTTATTCCCATAGAACATTGTTCTATGTATTTAACACTCCATTAAGTGTCAAGCAAATATATCGACTCCACATAGGAAGATGGTGAACAGCTTTTATTGATAAAAGTGTCATTTCTGGGGGAAAATCGGTGTCTCCATAGAACCAGAATGAATTACAATCAACCCTTGATATCCACAGGGGATTGGTTCCAGGACCAAAATCTGAGGATGCTCAAGTCCACTACATAAATGGCATATTTGCATATCATCCTGTATCCTTTATATCATTGCTAGATTTCTTATAATACTTAATACAATGTAAATGCTATGCAAATAATTGTAAATACAAAGTAAATGCTATATAAATAGTTACCAGTACATGGCAAATTAAAGTTTTGCTTTTGGTAACTTTCTGGAATTTTTTTCCAAATACTTTTGATCCATGGTCAGTTGAATCTGAGGATGCAGAACCAGTGGATATGAGGGTTGACTGTACTGTCCAGTGAAAGAGTTCACCTCCTCTTTTTCACATGCTAGATAAGTTGCTATGATGCCTTTGTTTTAGAAGACTTAAATTGAAAACAAGCAGGATGGGTCCATTCCAGAAAGGGTATTGTGTAGAACCACTGTTGTATTTTGGGTGGGAAATTCATCATTGAGTTGTCAACTGAAATGTGACAGAATCCGTGCAACCTCCAACAGAAGTAGTAGGTATATGACTTGTGAGTATATAAGTAGCCCCAATATACCATGATTATGAACCAAGAAATAGGAGAACAAGATTCCAAATCCTAGAAATGAAAATACATTTTATAATTACTAAAAGGAATGATCTTACTTTATATATTCAGATATTTATATATTTCAGTGGTTTTTACTCCATTAAACAGAGGGGTGGGATAGGGAGGGTAGGAGGGAGGGAGATGCAAAAGGGAAGGGATATGGGGACATATGTTTATGTATAACTGATTCACTTTGTTATAAAGCAGAAACTAACACACCATTGTAAAGCAATTATACTCCAATAAAGATGTTAAAAAAAAAAACTACATTCAGTTATTGAACGTTATTTAATCCCAATAAACATATTCAGCTCCAAATGTAAGTTCCCCTAAATCAAAATCCTTAATTCAACAAACTGGCTTCTGTATACTCATCCAGTAATTTTCCATGTTTGGGTTCAGATACACACATATTGCACATATTTCAAGTCATTTTTGTTCGGAATATGAAATATTATTTCTATCTCAAATATTTGTTGAGAGTAAGAAATAAGAAAGAATAATGAATAAATAAAAGAATGGCGGAATTCAAAGATTAGGAGAGATAAGTAAGGCATATATGGGGAGAAAAACTGTTTTGAGTAAAGCCATGAGAAGGGTTAAAAAGATGAGGAAGAATAAACTCAGGAGAGTGAAGCAGGATAGAGCTGGATAGGCACAGGTCATGCATGGGGTCTGCCACTTCCCCAATGTTGAAGTCTATAAATTGAGCTGTATAAATCAGATAGATATCTAGGTAATAAAATAAATTGTGGTGGGGGGAGCATCCTGTGTATAACATCTGTAACAAATACAATGATTTTATAAATAACTCACTTAAGTTGGTGGGAAGGCAGAGCCCAGTAAGATAGATCTGTAAGTAGGTAGATAGATAGATGGATGGATAGGTAGACAGATAGATGGAGCATCAATTTAAGTATGCGGGGTTATCTTCTCTATAATGATTGTGAAATGAATTTACGACATTTATAGTTAGTTTCCTGGTCTATTTCTGTCTCTAATCCTATTTTCTAATTAATACTTTCAAGCTTTTCATTACAGAGTTTTCTCCCCAGATTTTCAGATTATAGAAGAAAGACCACTGAACTTCAAAATGCTAACTCACTCTCAATAAATTAAGCAGAACAGCATATTGGAATGATTACTGTACCCTGAGGCACCAGGTCAGGGTTGAATTCTAAATCTGTGACTATGAAGAAACCACCTATCATCTCTGCCTTCACTTTCCTATCAGTAAAAAAGAAAGACAAATTATATCACTTCTAAGATTTGGCTAAGATATGGAAAGTTTATGATTGCAATACATTTGTGAGTTAAAGTTCATTAAGCTCCTTGGACAGCTTAAGCAATGCAATACAAAGGTTTCATAGAAAAGCTGAGAAAAGGAATGATTATATGATCTGTTCAAGAAAGTATACCTTCTATATTAATTTATATCAAATTCACATTACTTTGGATAAATTATACACAGTTCAAATGAATATCTTAGATTCTCCTCCACGTTTACATCATTCATTGCCTAAATAAACTACTTTTTCTCACTTGATTCTCAACAACAGGAGTTTAAAATGACTTTCCAGAAGTTTTTGAGAATAACTCTCACAGTAAGCAACTTTAGAAAAGTGCAGTGTGGGCTAAAAAAATCAAAAAAAGCAAAAATCATCAGGGTACAAAAATTATTTTTAAAATATGGAAAATATTTATAATATTGTGATGATATTAGGCAATGTAACCAACATCCTTTAGATTAGTGAAATCACTGCCTATCTTCCCTTGGAAGATAAAACTGTTTATTTCCCTATTATTTGACACTGTAGACATCAACAAAATTACCTATATACTTTCAAATTATTAATCCTTATCATTATTAAGAATTTATAGCTGATGGAGAACAATTTCAAATACTAACTATAACTAAATATACTCTTTTGAAGACTGTGAAAGTTGGGAAAATTATTAATATTTCCTACTAAATAACATCAAATTTCAAAAGGAATACTAAAAAGATTTTTCTGAAAATCAAATGGGAAAAAAACAATGTGCTCTACCTAGTCATTGCACTTTATGACAACAATAACCGAATTTTTTAGTCATGGTCTAAGGTAGAAAAGGAGTTGTAAAACACTAGTGTCTTTGTTTATGATCTAGAAATTAACCGTACACATTCCACTTGGTAATTAAGAAAAGAACATTGTCATTTAAACCACTCTTACAAAGCATGACTTTATTATACATGCAGGATCAGTAAAATGCATGAGTGTCAATCCAGGTCTGCTGTATCTGTCTGCCAACAAAAGAAAGTGGTCACTTATGGTGATTACCAACCACATCAAGTGTAGTCTATATGTCACATCTTCACAAGAGACAAGTGGCAGCTTGATGAATTTTCTTTTTTTAGCGCCAGTCTCTCCCTCTGTCTGGTCCTCTCCTCCCATCCTCTTTTTGTTTCTCTCCCTCCACCCTTTCTCTCCCTAGGGGTTCAAATGTCATTGCTACATTGCTCAGGAAATGAATCAATTTTCTTTCCGCTAACTCCCCTTCCTGGGAAGATTGAGGATCTCCTCATTGATTTTGACTAGGGAATTTTTTATTTTTTTAAGTAGAACAGACTTCTGACCTTTCAAATGATCAGATTAGGATGGTTATTTTCACATTATTAAGTAATCAAGGAACAAATGTATTAGAAAAGAGTTTGGTTCACAGGCGGGTCTGTCGGCTTCTAAAGAAATATTTTGCCCTGACAGCTAACCCAGATTCCATTTCTTCCTTTGCCTGTGAACCACATGGGAAGCTAAAATGCATTTTAACATTGCATTTTGCCTAAAGGCTATCAGTAAAATTTAATTTTCTTACTGCATTGATTTTTCCATTATAAGTTGTAACAGTCTAATGATATCTCATAAGAATTTTCAGTATTGAGGAAAAGGATGTGAAAGGTTTAACAATGATAACTGCTTGGGAACATAGTGTGATTTTAAAACAAATCTTCTATGTCTCTTTTTGACAACAGTTGTTTAAAACTATGGTACATTTCATACTCTTAGTGCTTAGATGATGCTTTTAATTCACCCATTATAAAGTTTAATATGTAACATTCCCCTTAAAAAAACAGAATCCCAATATTTGAAATCAAAATATTTTATCATAGGCATCAAATTCAGTATGTAGATACAGGGCTGGCTGGTTGTTAAAAATTAATGTGCCACACTGAAATAAGGTGACTAAAAGACACTAGAGTGTAAGGCTCTTGGCTCTTAGTCTAGACTGCATTTAGTAAAGGTCGACACCTTATCCTAATTACTTCAAATATGTCAAGTTGTCATATTTTTATTTCGAGTTTGGACAAAGCAAGTATCAAAGATATCACACAGCCATGTCCCTACCAAAAAACAAACAAACAGAAAAGCCTCTGATTCTTCTTTTCTTTTAAATGGTTGTCTCATTGCTGAACCTTCAGCAAAACTTAAAATAACCATGTTGAGAAAACATATAAAAAAATAGAACCAGTGTCACAGTGAAATCAACAGAGAATTCAATGTGCCATATGTTCAATAGCTCCAAGGGAATATTTTAATTATTATTTCACATTGTCATAAATACATGTGGTTATAAATATGAAATGGAGATTTGTGAACAAAAAGCTAACCAAGTTAAATACCTCATTGTTAACAAGGGTAGATGCCACCAAATGGAAAATGTCTTAATTGTTATCACGCACCCTTATCTTTAGTATGTTCATTGTAGGCATGTCTGATACTTATTTTCACGCAATTTGGTTTCCACTTTTTTTTTTTTTTTTTAACATTTAAAGGGCTTGAAATAGAAATGGAGAACATCTGTTTCGAAGAAATAAATTGTTATTTAAAATGTCATCAAAATAATTTAGAAAGCCAATCCTTTTCCTATTTTAAAACTCTAAATTTTAATGTTTAAACCACTGTGCATACTGGGATAACTTTATTGAAAGAATAAAGAAAATCATGCCTTCATTCTTTAATAAAGATATCCATTTCTGAGTAACTTAATAGACCCTTCCATATCAATAAACTTTCCAAATGTTTAGTTTTAGGAACTAATGTGTCCTGTGTTTAGTCAATATAAACAGACAAAATTTATAATTATCAACTAATTATTACCCCTTCATTATTCATTGTCACCACTTCTGAGATATTGGTCATCCATAGTAAGTGAAAAATAAAATTACAGATTAAAGGCAACATCTGAGCCAATGGTGTTAATGACCAGATTTGGCTTTTAAAATTTCCAACTTATCTTGACTGGGTCATGTTACATTGTTAACCTGTATTCATCTAGTTAACATATTTATTTATAAGTTGTAAAAACATGGGTCACGTGGTAATTTGGAGTAGAAAACATCTGAAGTTGATTTTTCATTTTTATGTTTTGCAATTAAGAACAAGAAGTGAATTTATTCTGAATAAATAAAAACATGCCAACAAAGAAAAATTCTTTTAATCAGCCACTCACACTCTGAAATTTCTTCCATCTATGCTTAGGTTTATAAAAGTACCTCAGAGTTGTAACACTTATAAATATGCTACCTATTGTACAAGGCTCTGCTGAAAGGTCACTTTACCCTAGAAGTCTTTTCCAACATTCCTAAATGGAATTAATAGCTAATCTTAATGAACAAGACATGCATTTACTGTTTCTTCTACTTCAGCTGGTTGATCTTTAGCCTGTCCCCTCCAAAATATGGTAATTTACTTCATAAAAAAAAAAAAAAGCCAAAATATCCAGAAAAAGATACATACGTGTTTTAGCATGCAGTAAGTCAAGAAAATAAATGTCCTAAATGAATCACCTTCATTTGGTGAAAGTACTTTTTATTGCAAGCAAGGAAACTCACTCAACTTACTTATGCAAAGGGAAAGAAACTGACTGCAGAATCTAGGAATAAGTCTGGCTGTGTGCTAATAAATATTCAACAAGTGGCCCTCCAGCCCACATTCATAGCATTTGACAATTTCCATGGTGTAAATACTCCCATCAGGGTCGAATTCAAGCTATGAACATAATGTCATTGAATACAGTATCAGGAAGATATACACACACTTGTCTCTCAAAAGCTGGTTGTCCAGAAAACTACTAGAGCTAATCAATGAATTCGGTAAAGTAGCCGGATACAAAATTAATGCACAGAAATCTCTTGCAATCTTATATACTAATGATGAAAAATCTGAAAGAGAAATTAAGGAAACACTCCCATTTACCACTGCAACGAAAAGAATAAAATACACAGGAATAAACCTACCTAAGGAGACAAAAGACCTGTATGCAGAAAACTATAAGACACTGATGAAAGAAATTAAAGATGATACAAACAGATGGAGAGATATACCATGTTCTTGGATTGGAAGAATCAATATTGTGAAAATGATTATACCACCCAAAGCAATCTACAGATTCAATGCAATCCCTATCAAACGACCAATGGCATTTTTCACAGAATGAGAACAAAAAATTTCACAATTTGTATGGAAACACAAAAGATGTCGAATAGCCAAAGCAATCTTGAGAAAGAAAAACTGAGCTGGAGGAATCAGGCTCCCTAACTTCAGACTATACTACAAATCTACAGTAATCAAGACAGTATGGTACAGGCACAAAAACAGAAATATAGATCAATGGAACAGGATAGAAAGCCCAGAGATAAACCCACACACATATGGTCACCTTATCTTTGATGAAGGAGGCAAGAATATACAGTGGAGAAAAGAAAGCCTCTTCAACAAGTGATGCTGGAAAAACTGGACAGCTACATGTAAAAGAATGAAATTAGAACACTCCCTAACACCATACACCAAAATAAACTCAAAATGGATTAAAGACCTAAATGTAAGGCCAGACACTATAAAACTCTTAGAGGAAAACATAGGAAAAACACTCTTTGACATAAATCACAGCAAGATCCTTTTTGACCCACCTCCTAGAGAAATGGAAAGAAAAACAAAAATAAACAAATGGAACCCAAGGAAACTTAAAGGCTTTTGCACAGCAGAGGAAACCATAAACAAGACAAAAAGACAACCCTCAGAATGGGAGAAAATATTTGCAAACGAAGCAACTGACAAAGGATTAATCTCCAAAATATACAGGCAGCTCATTCAGCTCAATATCAAAAAAACAAACAACCCAATCCAAAAATGGGCATAAGATCTAAACAGACATTTCTCCAAAGAAGATATACAGATTGCCAACAAACACATGAAAGGATGCTCAACATCACTAGTCATTAGAGAAATGCAAATCAAAACTACAATGAGGTATTACCTCACACCAGTCAGAATAGCCATCATCAAAAATTCTACAAACAATAAACTGGAGAGGGTGTGGAGAAAAGGGAACCCTCTTGCACTGTTGGTGGGAATGTAAATTGATACAGCCACTATGGAGAACAGTATGGAGGTTCCTTAAAAAACTAAAAATAGAACTACCATATGACCCAGCAATCCCACTACCGGGCATATACGCTGAGAAAACCATAATTCAAAAAGAGTCATGTACCACAATGTTCATCGCAGCTCTGTTTACAATAGCCAGGACATGGAAGCAACCTACGTGTCCATCAACTGATGAATGGATAAAGAAGATGTGGCACATATATACAGTGGAATATTACTCAGCCATAAAAAGAAACAAAATTGAGTTATTTGTAAGTGAGGTGGATGGACCTAGAGTCTGTCACACAGAGTGAAGTAAGTCAGAAAGAGAAAAACAAATACCATATGCTAACACATATATATGGAATTAAAAAAAAAAATGGTTCTGACGAACCTAGGGGCAGGACAGGAATAAAGATGCAGACGTTGAGAATGGACTTGAGGACACGACGTGGGGGAAGGGTAAGTTGCGACGAAGTGAGAGAGTAGCATTGACATGTATACATTACCAAATATAAAATAGATAGCTAGTGAGAAGCAGCTGCATCGCACAGAGAGATCAGCTCGGTGCTTTGTGATCACCTAGTGGGGTGGGTAGGGACGGTGGGAGGGAGATTCAGGAAGGAGGGGATATGAGGATATATGTATACGTATAGCTGATTCACTTTGTTATACAGCAGAAACTAACACAACATTGTAAAGCAATTATACTCCAATAAAGATGTTAAAAAAACAAATTAATTTAAAAAAATAACATTAAAAAAAATAGCTGGTTCTATCACACTATTGGCCTGCCATAAAACTTAAGGGCAATATGAATAGGCAGGCCTCACATGGAGTGAAACCATGAACTAGGAAACCATGAATAAATGAGGATACTCTTGTGTTTCTTAATGGCCAGGTGGGGTCCTTCCTCTACTCTTCTTTCTGCATGTGCTTCAACTTTTCTTCTGCAGGTAGAGAGGCACTCCGCGCTTTCTTCTTAGCCCATATTTCACCCAAAAGGCCTTTTCATCTGGTTTTCTTACTATATGTCTGTTCAAGTCATAGAAGATACAGATGAACATTCTTAACCTCGCGTATATAAATTTTCTGGAGGGACAATTTTGCTCAGCTTGAATGTAATAACCGTCTCTGTATTATGACAGTGATGGCGGTAATTTTCATTGTGTGTGTGTGTGTGTGTGTGTGTGTGTGTGTGTGTGTGTTGTATGTTCTTGAGAAATATTTGGACTACTGTAGAACATGGAAATAACAGAAATAGAGGAGTACATCACTGTGGATAGAGGCACAGTTTTCCAAGACAGGAAAAAGGGCCTGGCTTAGGCAGCTACCTATACCCCTTTCTGAAAATGTCTATTGTACTCATTGGGGTAAGCAGAATAATGCCCCTCCCCACCCCCAGAGATGTTCATGCCCTAATCCCTAGAATCTTTGAATATGTTACCTTACATAGTAAAAAGAACTTTGCAGATATAGTTAAACTAAAGAGCTTGAGATGGGGAGATTATCAGGAATTATCTCATGGGCCCAATGTAATCAAAAACTTCCTTTTAAATGAAAGAGCTAGGCAGGAGAATCAGAGCCAGAAAAAGTTGCTAATGGAAGCAGAGTTCAGAGTTCAGTACTAGCAATAACAGTAATCATATTAGTAGTATTGCTAGTAACTGCCATAAAATAAAAAGTGATTCATTATATATGAATAATATCTGAAAGTTATAAATTATAACACCCATCCTACAGAGTAAGAAACTAGGTGTCAGGGAGATAAAATTATTTCCACTGTATCACATGGGTAGTGTATCTGGACACATAACCAGGAGTATCTGATCCTTAAATCAATTTTCTTTCTAAAACATAATTTTATATGCTACATTTGAAGTATCATTAGACACATACAGATCTTAATATAGCATAGATATCCATGTCTAATGAGAAACAAATAGTTCACTGATTTTCCTCAAATATAGGAAATGTTTATCAGAAAAACATTGCTGTCTCAGTCAGTTTGGGCTGCTAAAACAGAATACCATAGAATGGGTGGCTTAAACAACAAACATTTATTTCTTATAGTTCTGGAGGAGAAGTCCAAGATCACAGTGCCAGCATGGTCAGGCTCTTGGTGAAGGCCCTCTTCTTGTTTTACAGACAACCAATTTATCATTGTATCCTCACATGGTGGAGACAGAGAAGGGGTTAGCTTTCTTCCTCTTTTAATAAAGTCACTAATTCCATCATGGGGGTTCCACCCTCATAACCTAATTACCACCCAAAGGCCCCATCTTCAAATACCCTCACATTATGGCTTCAACAAACGCATTTTGGGGGTTGCAAACATTCAGTCCATAGCAAGTGTTCCTACAATAAGAGGCAGCAAAACACAGGAGCCTACAGTGAAGATTTAGGTGCTAGACTGCATGGGTTCCCATCTTGCTTCTTCCACTTTCCAGATGTGTACATTTACACAAGTTATATGCCACTTCTATCCTTCAATTTCCTCTTTTCTAGGGTGAAGATAGAAATCATCCTTACCCCATTAAACTATTATGACGATTAATAGTCAATATTTATAAAGTACTTAGAATAGTATCTGGTGTATGTAAGGCACTGTGGAAGTATTGATATTTGTTTAACAAATGAAAGATAATATTAGGTCTCAGAAGAACTGTGTCAATCTTAAAATGAACCAGTGGATTTTAATTGTATTCCAAATTCTGAAGAAAGATTATGAGTGTGTGTTTTTTAATAATATTTTCTATTTATTTATTTATTTATTTATTGCAAGAAAAGATATTTGTCTTATAACCACTCTACACTTGAAAGGAGATTGACAAGTTTATAGACTGCTGATTCGTTTATTCATAGACTTAACCAAACAGTTTAAACCTTCTCTTTTAATATTATGATGAATGTCATAGCAGGAGCAGTTAAAGAACTGAACTCTTTTCAAATAGTCCTTGAAGAAATATTCAATGAGTGACCAAGCAGAAGCATTCATGATTTCAGCTAATTTAGGACTATGATGCTATCCTCAGTGGTAGTAACCAGGAATCAAATTAATGCCAGTGCATTTAGCAGGGTTTGTGTATTTTGTGTACAATTACCCACCACATGCTGGAGTGAGATGACTCACTTGCTGTGTTAATTGGGTAAATCACCTTTTTTATTTCTCTATCCCTCAGTTTGGTCTCAGCAGTTCAAGTCATTTCTGAGGGATATCAGAGTATTAAATAGAATGGAAATGATATTATTAAAAAGTTGAATATATTTAAGTTTCTCATAGACATATAGCTTAAAATACAGCTTCTTATATTACTATTAATATTTCTCATAAGGTAATCACCAACAAGCTACATTGCTGATAAGGAAGTGGAATCCTCTAACATTTTCACCAATGGAAAAAAAAAAAAATTAAACCAAGAATCTTGGATTTAAAAGTCCTACCACACAAGGATGCATGAACTCTGGAGTTGGAAATGTCTGGGGGAGTATGGTAGCCTTTTGGCAGAAGTGAAAAATAAAACAGTTTTTCTAGAGATTTGGTCAGGTGCTTCTTGGAAGTCTTCTCCTTTATTCCTCACAGAAAGTAAGCCAGGTTATGTGAGATCTAACCATATATTAGAGACATGATCTAGCTCAAGATACTTTGGGATTAATGGGCATCAGGGCAAAGCTGTTAGTCAACAATAAGCAGCGTGAGCCATTATTCATTTCATCAATGAAGGTCAATTTCTATACCTAGATTTGAATTTTTCATACATTGCTCCTCTAATTTTCTTTTTCTCTTTTAGCTCTGCTTATGTTGTTGGCATTATATCCCACTCCAAAACATAAGGTCTCAATGAAATGTGAAATCAATGTTATACTAATATCAACCAGAATTAATGCTACAATCCTTTTCAAAATTAACACAACAAATATATATTTGATTAGCTTATTTTTCTACTTTACCAATACTGTATAGACAAATTAATTGTTCTTTCATTTTCATCTAGAAAAAGCACAGACTCAGAATTTCAGCAAACTCTAGAAATCTCCTCTACCACGTCTCTATTGTTACTACCCAACCATTCTTGATTATGTCCATTTTGGAGCAGATGGAATATGTATCCATCCATTTAATATACATTTACTGAATGCTCCCTGTGTTCTGGATAAATGTGTAATAAAACAGACACAGGCCTTCTGGTAAAAAACTTATATTCTAAATGAATTAATGATACTAAAGAAAAATTACAGAAACAATTTTAATTGGGATAAATACTGTGAAAATTAATTCAAAGCTACTGTAAAAGTCAATAATAGCATAACCTGACCTAGTTAGCAGTGACAGGAATAATTTACTTAAGAGGAAGTAATATTTTAGTTAACTTATAAGGGAACAATAGAAGAAAATAAGATGAAGTGGAAGGAGGCAAAGGAGAGGAATATTTTTGATTAAGTCTAGCCAGGCAAGTATAGATTATAGGCAATAAAGTCTGTGAGTAGGCAATATAAAAAAAGTGATGAAAATGATAGCATGCAGATTATCATAAAAAAGTAACCAAGATAATGGGCCATAGAATCAGGGGAGTATAGAGTGAGAGATAAAGATTGGGAGGATGCACCCATTTACAATTGCATCAAAAAGAATAAAATATCTAGGAATACATTTAACCAAGGAAGTGAAAAAGCAGTATATTGAAAACTACAAGACATTAATGAAGAAAAAAACCAAAAAACAAAAGAAGGCACAAATAAATGGAAAGATATACCATGCTCATGGATTGGAACAATTAATATCATTAAAATGTCTAAACTACCCAAAGCAATCTACAGATTCAATGAAATCCCTATCAAAATACCAATGGGACTTTCACAGAACTGAAACAGATAATTCTAAAATTTGTATGGAACCACAAAAGACCAGGAATAGACAAAGCAATCTTGAGAAAGAAGACTATAGTTGGAGGAATCACATAAACTCCCTGATTTAAAACTCTATTACAAAGCCATACTAATTAAAACCATATGGTATTAATATAGAAACACACATATAGATAAATGGAACAGAATAGAGAGCCCAGGAATAAACCCATGATTATACAGTCAATTAATTTCCAACAAAGGTGTCAAGAATATACAATGGGGAAAGGACAGTGTCTCCGATAAATGGTGCTGGGGAAATTGGACAGCCACATGCATAAGAATCAAACTGGACCACTATCCTACACCACACATAAAAATTAACTCAAAATGGATTAAAGATTTGAACATAAGACCTGAAACCATAAGACTCCTAGAAGGAAGCAGAGGCAGAAGAAGCTTCTTAACATAGGTCTTGGCCATGAGTTTTTGAACCTGACACCAAGTAAACAAGTAGGACTACACCAAATTAAAAAGCACCTGCACAGCCAGGGAAACCATCAACAAAATGAAAAGGCAACTACTAAATGGAAGAAAATATTTGAAAATCATATATCTGATAAAGGGCTAATTATCCAAAATATATAAAAGACTCATACTACTCAATAGCAAAAAATAAACAAACAATCCAACTAAAATGAGCAGAAGATCTGAACAGACATTTCTCCAAAGGACACATACAGATGGCTAACAGGTATATGAAAAGATGTTCTACATCATTAATCATCAGGGAAATGCAAATCAAAACCACAATGAGATATCACCTCACCTCACCTCACATCTGTTAGAACAGCTATTATCAAAAAGACTAAAAATAGCAAGTGTTGGCTAGGATGGGGAGAAACGAGAACCACTGTGCACTGTCGGTGGGAATGTAAACTGGTGCAGCCATTATGGAAAACAGTATGAAGAATCCTCAAAAACTTAAAAAGAGAACTACCATATGATCCAGCAATTCTACTTCTGGGTATTTATCGGAAGAAAATGAAAATACTAACTCTAAAAGATATATGCACCTCCAAGTTCATTGCAGCACCATTTACTAGACAAGATATGAAAACAATCTAAGCATCTATCAATGGATGAATGGATAAGAAAACTGTGGTATATATATATATATATATGTGTGTGTGTGTGTGTGTGTGTGTGTGTGTGTATATATATATATATATATATAATGCAATATTATTCAGCCACAAAAAATAATGAGATCTTGCCATTTCTGACAAGACTGATGGACCCTGAGGTCATTATGCTAAGTGAAATATGTCAGACAGAGAAGGATAAATACCGTATGATCTCTCTTATATGTGGAATCTAAAAATGAATAATAAATAAAAATCAAACTCACAGATACAGAGAACAAATGGGTTGTTGCCTGACCTGGGAGATGAAGGATTGGGAAAAATGGGTGAGTTTTTTTTTAGTTTAATTAAACTTAATTTAATAATAAGAAAACAAGGAGCTACTATGAACAACCCTGAGGATACAAATTCATCAGCTTCGATGGGCTTTACTAATTCCTCCAAAAGTACAATTTACCAAAAATTCACACAATATAAAACAGGTAATCTCAATAGTTCTATAACTATTAAAATATATTGTACTTGTAATTTAAAACTTTCCAAAAAACTTATTACTACGCCTAAATAAATTTGCTGGTGCAGACTGCCAGACTTCTAAAGAAGAAATAACACCAGTTCTACAAAATATCTTCCAGAAAATATTTCCCAACTTATTTTATGATTTTTCATTATCCTGATACCAAAATCAAATGAAAATAGTGAAAAAATAAACAGAAAACAAAAGCAAGAATAAAAATTACAACCAATACATCATGAACATCAGGATATAACCAAGTGAAGCTTATCCTGGAAACACAAGGCTGGTTAAATATTCAGACATTAATCAATGCATTCCCAAAGTTTAAATTACAACAAACACATGATCATATCAACTGATAAAGGAAAATCTTTTTTTAAATTCATCATCCTTCCATGATAAAAAATCTCAGCCAATTAGGAGTGGAAAAGAATCTTCAATATGATAAAGGACATCTTCAAAAAAACCTACAGATAACATCGAACATCAAACTTAAAGATAGATGCTTACTTGCTAAGGTCAAAAACTGGTGAAGATGTTCTCTACTCTCCTCATTCCTATTCAACATCATACTGGAAGTCCAAGGCAGTGTTAAAAGAAACAAAAGGCCTTCTAATTAGAAGGATAGCAACAAAATTGTTCTTTTTCACAGGCAACATTATTGTCTATGTGTGTAATTCTAAGAAAACTACAAATAAATTCCTAGAACTAATAAGTGACTTAGCAACTTTGTAAGATCAACACCCAAAAAAATCAAATAAATTTCATTTTTTTAAATTGAAGTTGAGATATATATATATATATATATATATAAAATGGTATTGCTTTCCATTCACGTGTGTCATCTTCAATTTACTTCATCAATGTCATATAGTTTTCATAGTACAGGTCTTTCACTTCCATGATTAAATTTATTTCCAGGTATTTTATTCTTTTTGATGCAATTGTAAAGGGGATTGTTTTCTTAGTTCTCATTCTGATAGCTAGTTATTAGTATACAGAATCGCAACATATTTCTGTATATTGGTTTTACAGTCTGCAATTTTGTTGAATTCATGTATTAGTTCTAATAGTTTCTGTTTTTGTTTTTTGGTGGAGCCATTAGGGTTTCTAGGTATAATATCATGTTATCTGCAAACAGCGACAGTTTTACTTCTTTCTATCAAATTTGGGTGATTTTATCTATTTTTCTTATCTGATTGCTGTGGCTAGGACTTCCAATATTATGTTGAATACAAGTGGCAAGAGTGGACATCCTTGTTCCTGATCTTAGAGAAAAACCTTTCAGGTTTTCACCACTGAGTATTATGTTACCTGTGGGTTTGTCATATATGGCCTTTATTATGTCAAGGTATGTTCCCTCCATACTCACTTTGTTAAGAGTTTTTATAATAAATAGATTTTGAATTTTGTCAAATGCTTTATCTGAATCTTTTGACATGATCATATGCTTTTTATTCTTCATTCTGTTAATACAGTATATCACATTGATTTGTGGATATTTAACCACCCTTGAATTCCTAAAATAAATCCCACTTGATTATGGTGTATAATACTTTTCATGTATTGTTGAATTTGGTTTGCTAATATTTTGTTAAGGATTTCTGCATGTATGCTCATCTGGGATATCAGACTGTAATTTTCTTTTTTGTGGTGTCTTTACCTGGTTTTGCTATCAGAATAATGCTGGCCTCAAAGAATGAGTTTGGGAGCATTTGTTTGTGGAGAAGGATAAGTATTAACTCTTCTTTAAAAGTTTGGTAGCATTTGACTGTGAAGCTGTCAGGTCCAGGACTTTTGATTTTTGGGAGGTTTTTTTTTTTTTTTTCCCTGACTCAGTTTCATTAATAGTGATGCATCTGTTCAGATTTTCTATTTCTTCCTGGCTCAGTCTTGAAACATCGCATGTTTCTAGGAATTATTCATTTCTTTTAGGTTGTCCAATTTGGTGGCATATAATTGTTCATCGTAATTGGTTATGATCCTTTGTGTTTCTGGGGTGCGGGTTGTAACTTCTCCTTTTTCATTTCTGATTTTATTTATTTGGGCCCTCTCTTTTTCCTTGATAAGTGTGGCAAAAGTTTATCAATTTTGTTTCTTTTCAAAGAACTCATCCTTCTTTCATTGACCTTTTTCTATTGCTTTTTTACATCTGTATTTCATTGTTCTGCTTTGATCTTTATTATTTCCTTCCTTATACTAACTTAGAGTTTCGTTTCTTCTTCTTTTTCTACTTCCTTTAGGTATAAGGTTAGATTGTTTATCTGAGATTTTTCTTGTTTCTTGAGGTAGGCCTTTATTGCTACAAACTTCCCTCTTAGAACTGCTTTTGAAGTATCCCATAAATTTCAGATCATTTTGTTTTCATTTTTCTCAAGCTATTTTTTTATTTCCTCTTTGATATTTTTGTTGAGTCATTGACTTAGTAGCATGTTGTTTAGCCTCCAAATGTTTGTTTGTTTGTTTCCATTTTTCTTCTCATAAATGAGTTCTAGTTTCATACCATGTGGTCAGAAAAGATGTTTGATTATTATTTCAATCTTCTTAAACTTATTGAGATTTGTGTTTTGGCATACCTTGGAGAATGTTCCATGTGCCCTTGAAAAGAACATGTATTCTGCTACTGGAGTGGAATGTCTGTATACATCTATTAAGTTCCTCTGATCTAATGAGTCACTTAAGACCAATATTCCCTTACTGATTTTCTGTCTGAATGATGTATCCATTGATGCAAGTGGGGTGTTAAAGTCCTCGACTATTATTGTATTACTGTCAATATCTCCCTTTATATCTGTTAATAAATGCTTTATGTATTTAGGTGCTCCTATGCTGGGTTGACAGATATTTATAAGTGTCATATCTTCTTGTTGGATTGATCCCTTCAACATTATGCAACATCCTTCTTTGTCTCTTGTTACAGTCTTTGTTTTAAAGTCTATTTTGTCTGATGTAAGTATTACCACCTCAGCTTTTTTTTGTTTCTATCTGCATGGTATATCTTCTCCATTCCTTCAATTTTGGTTTTTGTGTGTCTTTAAATCTGAAGCGAGTCTCTTGTTGGCACTATATATATGGATTTTGTTGTTCTATCTTTTCAGCCACCCTATGTCTTTTGATTGGAACATTTAGTCCACTTACATTAAAGTAATTATTGACAGGTTTGTACTTTATGCATTTTGTTAATTGTTTTCTGTTTGTTCTTGTAGTTCTTCTCTATTCCCTTCTCTTTTCTTTTCCCTTGTTATTTGCTGACTATCTTTAGTGTTATGTTTGGATTCCTTTCTCTTTATATTTTGTGTATCCCTTATAGGTTTTTGGTTTCCATGAGGTTCATATATAACAATCCATGTATACAGCAGTCTATTTTAAGTTGATGGTTGCTTGAGTTTGAGCACATTTTAAAAAACACTACAGTTTTACTTCCCCCACGTTTTATGTTTTTGACGTCATATTTTACATCTGTTTGTGTACTGCTTACCTATTTTAAATATAGATGATTTTTTACCATTTTTGTCTTTTAACCTTCATACTAGCTCTATACGTAGTTGACCCATTACCTTTACTAAGTGTTTGCCTTTACCAGTGAGATTTTTTTTCGTAATTTCATGTTCTTAGTTATGGCCTTCTTTTTCCATTTAAAGAAGTCCCTTTAACATTTCTTGTGAGACTAGTTTAGTGGTGATGAACTCCTTTAGCTTTTGTCTGTCTGGGAAACTCTTAATCCTTAATTCTGAATGACAACTTTGCCAGGTAGAGTATTCTTCGTTAAAAGATTTTTTTTTTTCCTTTTAGCATTTTGAATATATTGTGCCAGTCTCTTTTATGCTGTAAAGTTTCTACTGAAAAATTGAATAATAGTCTTACAGGGGTTCCCTCATACTTAACTAGTTGTTTTTCTCTTTCCACTTTTAAGGTTCTTTATTTTTCTGATCATAATGTTTCTTGGTATGAGTCTCTTTGAGGTCATCTTATTTGGACTCTATGTGCTTCCTGGACTTGGATGTCTGTTTCCTTCACCAGGTTAGGGAAGTTTTCAGCCATTATGTCTTCAGATAGGTTCTCTGGCCCTTTTTCTCTTTTCTCTTTCTGGGACTCCCATAATACACGTTACTATGCTTAATGTTGTCCCAAAGGTCCCTTACACTATCCTCATTTTTTATTGTTTTCTTTTTCTTCTTGCTGTTCTGATTTGGTGATTTTCACTACCTTATCACTGATCCATTTTTCTGCACCCTCTAATCTGCTGTTGATTTCCTCTAGTGCATTTTTCATTTCAGTTATTATATTCTTCAGTACTGATTGGTTCTTTTTTATATTTTCTATTTCTTTGCTAAAGTTCTTCTCCAGAGTTCAGTCAGCATCTTTATGACTATCACTTTGAACTCTTTATCTGGTAAATTGCTTATCTGTTTCATTTAGTTCTTTTTCTGAGGTTTTGTCTTGATCTCTCCTATGGAAGGTATTTCTTTGTCTCCTCAATTGGCTAACTCTCTTTTTTCTAGGTATCAGGTATATCAGCTATGTCTCCCAGTCTTGAAAGAGTGGCCATATGCAGAAAGTGTCCTGTGTGTCCAGTGACACAATCTTCCCCGGTCAACACAATGAGGTGCTCCAGGGGTATCCTCTGTGTGGACTGTGTGCCCTCCTGTGTGGTTGGGTTGCAACTGCTGCAGGAATGTTGGTGGGTGGGGCTGGCCCCCATCCAGGCAGGCTGAGAGTTACAGGCCATGACTGCAGCAGGTGCACTGATGTTTGGGACTAGCCCCCAGCATGACTGGCTATGAGGCCCAGCCATGATGGTTGTGAGTGCACTGATGTGTGGGGCTGTCCTCCTGGAGCAGGATCCATTTTGGAGGGGTGCTGGTGCCAGCTGAGGCCACATGCTAGGTGGGGTGAGGTGAGAGCTGCTTTGGAGGACCAGGCAGACTGGGTGGGGCTAGTGCACAGGGGAACACCTCGGCAGGACACATGGTGTTGGCTTGGTTGATGCAGAGTGACAGATATGATATCTGCTAGTGCCAGGCCAGCTAGCTGGGATGGGAGTTAAAAAAAAAAAAAAAAAGGCATCCGCCAGCACTTCCATCCCCAGAGAAAGTTCTACTAGATCCATATCCTCCCAGCACATGCCCGAAAATTAGTCAATGAATCTCCTTCTTGCATGACCCAGGTGCTTTCCAAGCTGCTGCCTCTGAACTGTGACTTGGAGTGAGTGACCTTATCTGCAAGCCCTTCAAGACCTGACTCTCAGTTTCTCACAGCCTTCAGCTCTCCTGGACATAAGTCCTATTGGTTTTCAAAGCCAAATATTATGGGGGCTTGTCTTCCCAGTGCAGATGTCCCAAGCTTAGGGGTCTGATGTTTGGCTCAGAACCTCCACCTCTCAGGAGGTACCTCCAAGATTGTGATATCCTTCCCACTTGTGGATCACCATGCCAGGGATGCAAGTTCTGACTAGACCACTTTTCTGTCCCTCCTACCTGTATTGATGTGGCTTTTTCTTTATATTCATAGTTGTAGAACATATGTTCTATGAGTCTTCTCTTCATTCTCAAAGATAGTTATTCTATGTGTAGTTGTAGTTTTGCTGTGTCCATGGGAGAAGGTGAGATTGGAATCTCCCTACTCCACCATCTTGATCCACACGTCCCCTCAAATACATTTCTATATATGAAGCAAAGTATAATTTGAAACTCAAACCTACATATCAATACTCCAAAATAGTAATATTCATTTACCACTATAACAAAATATGTACAGGATCTATAGCTGAGAATTATAAAAATCTGATGAAGTAAATCGAATAAGACTTAAAAAAAAAAAAAGAAGACTGGGAGACTGCAAGAGGACTGATGGGCTACTGCCACCCATGGGTTTAGCAGTCATGGTAGGAATTTTATATTGGATTTGATTAACATTTACAAGTATAATCAATATGCTAATGACTTCAACCAAGTTACTGATGAGATTGTTTTGTGATTTGCGTATTACAACACTGACCCAAGCTCATCAAGCAAAATGGAATGTTGATATAGCCTCAGTATTCTGTTCAGTTATATTTTCTGGCAGGTCTTTGATCAAAGTCACAAATCTCAGTATACAAGAAATAAAATTATAAGCTTAAACTAATGACTATAGCTTATCACTCACCAAAACCTCATTCCTCAAACCTCAGGTCCCAAAATGAGTACATATGTTTATATAGATACTCTTTACATCTTGCAAATAGTAAGTTATTATGATTCTCTGTTAATACAGAGGGGAAAGTAAGCTATTGGGTTGGCCAAAAAATGCGTTGGGTTTTTCCGTAAGATGTTAAGGAAAATCCCAAATGAGCTTTTGGCCAACCGAATATTTGCATCCCAACAAATGACATATACCAGTAGAGATAAACCACTGAGGGCAAGGGCCAAATCCTATTCATCTTCAAAGGTGCAACAGAGACTTGGTTGCCACAGAAGTTTGTTCAATGAATGAATATATCAATGAACAATAACAAGTATACAGCTCTAGTTGTTTAATAAGGAAAAGCCTCTTGAACTATTTTTGAACTAGAAATTTGACACCACTGCCAGAGGAACATTCATATTTTAGTTGCACCTTTGACAGCATCATACAAACTACTCTTAGGCCAAAAATAACATGATATATAACTTAACAAATTTGAGCTTTCAGATAATAAATAACCGATGATGGTCTAAAATGTTAAACTAATTTTATCTTCCTTTGAATTGTGTTTTACAGATTTGAGCATCCTAAAGTAAACTGTGAAATAGGTTCATAATAATACTTATTATTATATTTTAGTGCTCCTTCCTCCCATTCATCACTATTTGTGCAATTCTCTCATTGATGGAAGCCCACCAATAGATAATACCTCATATTCTGTACCTTTCAGACACCCTTCTAACTCTTACCCAGACTTACCTGGCTAGGAGATAATAATTTATCTGATTAAATAAATTCATCTTTAAAAATCATAAAATGAATATATTATCCAATTTAGGAAAAAAAATTACATTTTCAAGAAGGCTTTTAGAAAGTGAATACTTTAAACCCAACAGAATTTTAGAGCTGGAAATTTGGTAGAGAAATCTCACATCACATAATGGTAACTACTACAGCAACAGATATATTGAATCTAAAAATATATGATTTTTTTATGTTGCTTTTTTCTTCAAATAAAAAAAAGTGGAAGAAAATTAAAGTGTCTGTAAGCCCTATGAGTACAATCAAAAGACCATTAGGTTAAAAGATAAAACACACACACACACTCACACATACACACACACACACACACCCCTGTGTGTTGGGAAAAGGCCCCCCCCATTAAAATACTGGAGACTTTTCAGAATAATAGCTGAGTTTTCCATTTTTGATCATTTTAATAGCTTAGATTAAAAAATAACCCATTTCACAATTTAATGCATAAAAAACTCACATGTAAATGAATTCTACTCAGTGATGTAACTAGGTTAGCAAGAAGAACCTGAAATTTAATGCTGATAAACAGAAAGTAATATAGTGGGAGCACAAAACTACAAATATAAATGCATGGTAAGATTCATACTTAACATGAGATATGTACTTGAAGCTATACAGGTAAGATGTGCTTTTTAAAACACAATCCAGTAAAAAATACATATAAATAAATTATAAAAAAATTTAAGTAATCAAAAGTTTTTCTGAGGTTTCTGTTTTTGGCTATCAGGCAAATGTCTCTCCACATTTTGCAATAAAATATTTAGTAGAGAAACTCAATAAGGACACACAATTATTTTATCTAGGATTAAATGGCATGAGCTATGAGTATAATATAAAAAAAAAGTGACCCTTACATCTTTGTAGCCTCACAAAGATGGTGAGAGGAGTTTTACAAGAAAGAATGCTAAATATAGACTGGTATCATGCCAATCTCAAATTGCTGTATTCAGCTCAATAAAAAGTGACATGGAAAAGAACATTCATGGGAATGAAAATATTCAGAAAAGATGTCAAAAAGCACTTTTTTTAAAGGAAGCATAAAAATTACATGGCAATTCTACCTAAAGTAGTTTTTGAGAATAAATCTTCTGCAGTTAGTCATAAGGGAAACAAACCACAATGATAGTAAGAATCCAAAAAGAATGAACTACATTCTCATGTCTTTCATCAGGTTTGCTTGTGGGCATAAAATTTTCTTGAAAACTAAAATGCAATAATGACTAAAGTGCAGAGAAAGACTTATTTCCTTTTACTTAATACTCAGAAAAGAGCAAGGTACTGTCAATCATGAAATGATTCTTCAAAAATTTATGGGTGTGTACACACACACACACACACACAACTTTTAGAACCAATGCTTTTTGTTGTTGATATAATTAAAGTTCCAGATGGATAACTACTCTTAGTTCACAAAAATGTTTCCTTATTTTCCAACCCTATAGAATGTTAACTCAACGCTCTTTCACTTATCCTTTGCATTTTACATGAAAATATCTTGCCTATATTTCTCAATGAAATTAACAGTAGACTTTAAAGGCAGGCTATTTCACCATCAAGATCCTAGAAATGTAATATCTGATAGAGAGAAACAGTGTTAAAATTTCGAGGTGATCTTTATCACTAATAACAAGTCACTTGAGGTATTATAAATCGATAAAGTGGAGAACGTGGAAGCACGAAGAGACGCATTGTGACAGATGAGGCACAAACTAGCCAGGGCAGCTGACAGCAAAAGTCCTACTTTCAACTAAAAGGAAGCTGCAGAGAACAGCTCAGGCATCTGCAGGCTTGCCGTCCTTAGGAGGCTATTTCCCTTAGCAATGTTCTCCACAAATTTGTATTGTGGAGCAAATTATATTCACTCACCAGTATTTATATAACATGTATTCTAGTGCTACATACCTAATAGAGGCTCAATAAACATTATTTATGAACTTGAATTAATGAAAATCTATGGTATATATAGCATTTGCAATTCAATGCAAACAGCATCTACTTCCTAAACATGAACATGTAACATAATAATTATTAATAAGTATTCTTTTCATTATAATAATAAAGTATATCATTATATTTATATATTATATTAATTACATGTTACAATAATAATAATTATTATTATTATAAGGGAGAGGAGGAAAAGTTACAGGAGGAAGAAAACAAGAGGAGATAGTAGACTTTGTTAAAAGTATCTGATCCAGATTATTGCATTTAACCCTCACAACAAACCTCTGATAGGCATGCCATGCTTACATCCATCCTTTCAGAAGAAACTGACTTAGAGAGACTTAATGGCCAAGAGCACATAGCTTGTCACCAGAGGAGAACACATCAGCTTACACCTCCCCGATTAAGGACTATTAATGTATACCGTGTTCTCAGCACTGAACAAGGTACTCAAGATATAAACCTGAAGATGTGGCTTCTGCCTTTCACACAGTCTAGTGAGGGGACCATAGAGCTCAGGCATACATACAAATGCTCTATAAACACAGATGAAGGATGAAACATGAAGAGCTCAAGGAAACCAGAAAATGAGGGATAGAACCAAAAATTGAATGAAAGCAGATCTTGCTGACAAAAAGTTTATATTCTTAGTCTACTAGAAGGAACTACAGCTCACATATAAGGGTCATCCCTACAAAGATGAATCCAATACCTATCATACCATATATCTAATACATCATAGGAAATAATGCTTTGTAAGTTATAAAGCACTAGGTAAAACATGTTTCAGAAAGGAAATGAGATAACTCATCTGTGAGGCCAGCAAGTATTAGTTTCATGATGGTGACTTTCTAGACCCCATTTTACCCTCAGTACCTTATGCAGTGCCTGACTCAAAATAGATGCTCAGCAACAACACTGATTTATAAGTGGTCTCAGTTTTATAGCTGCAGTAACTCAAGTTTAGGTGTTTGTCAGCATGTGGTCAGACATTAAATTTAGGAGCTAAGACTGAAATCAAAAGTTTTCTGACTCCAAAGTGTGGGCTTTTTCTAAGGCAATCCAAAATAAGTGACTAAGACGGTGTTCATGAGAGAAACAAGAATTCTGGAAGCGAGGATTCTCCACTTGGTGGTGATTTTAAAAATGCTACCAAGTAACTATGCCAGCAGCCTATATAGGATCACTAAGTAGGTGTCATTGTGGCTTGCTGTACAAAAAAACACATGTGGTTGCCTAAACAATAAAACTAAAAATAGATTAATCTCAATTATGTGGATAAATAGCCCATAGAATTAGAACTCATATTGTAATATTGATGCTAGAAGAACACCACAGTTACACAGAATCATAATGCATACACTCAGTAAAGGAACATTGCTTATTACTAAAATTTTGCTACTGAACAAGAAATAACTAAGTATATTTTCACTGTGAGAAATTATCATCTCTGATGCCTTCTAAACAAGGGTCTGGAAGGCACTTAAAAATTTCTCTTCTGTAAGCTTTTTCCTCATATGCTTCCTTTTGAATGAAAGCCTCTCTGATCCCTTATTTAACATTTTATACCCCACTGCCTATAGCGCCTTCATTACTTTATTTTTTCTTCTTAGCACTTAATATCTAATATATTATGTATATTTTAAATTTTTAACTTATTTCCCCCACTAGGATATAAGTCCTACAAAAGGAGATCTTACTGAATGAATTAATGAAGTAAAGTTTCTCATTTTGCAGATGGAAAAATGGAGTTGAGATGTGCTCTATGACGTCTCAGGCCTGGACCAAAAAGAATCTCTTAAGTTCATCTCCTGTATAGAATGTTATCAGGACTAAGGCCTTTAATTTTGGGTAAGGTTGGAATCATATCTGAGTGTCAGGAAACAGAGTAGGAATCCTCAATGAACCTAAACTGGGATTTCAGAAATGTCTGTGTGGGTCTGATACAGAGGTCAAACAAATTGAGAAACTTTGTTATCAAAAGAAACTGAGACTATCATTGAAATAGAACATAGCCTAAGAGAAGAGGGAGCCAGACACGTTGAATTTGACCTAATAAAAAAGATTTAGTCACGGGAGAAGAAAGGAAATTATCAGTCAAGAGCAGAACCAGACACTCAAATTACCCAGGGTTGAGTTTCACATGTGAGTCCTGTGGAGCAAAGAAGTGTTGCAAAGGAACTTGTAAGTAAAACTGAAGGAACTGTCTCAACAAAATGACTAAGGACTTAGAGCATAAGCAAAAACTCTATAGTAAAGTGTGACAGAAAAATTAAAGGGAGGGGGTGTGAGAAGACATTCTCGTCTAGTTTGGCAGTGTATTACCATGGAAACAGCCAGAGGCCTCCAGTGCTTCAACTAGGAGACAGGATGGAAACTCTGGGCCCAGCAAATGCTTCACAGAATATAGCAGAACCTGAGGGATCCAGTGGCCATGGGATGTCAGGTGGACATAGCATTACCCAGCAGAAGACTTAGAATCAGGAAAAGAGGAAAGCATTACTATAGCCCAAGTAATAGCTGATTTGTTACCTGACTGAATTTGTGTTTGCACACATGTGAAATAACCTGTCTGGGACGCCTCAGAATACTAAGGAAGCATTTTTCCCAAAGGCTAAGAACGTGTATAAACTAGAAACTTTCAATAAAAAATTAAATTTATGTTATTACTATTAATGTGACTCCATTTGTAACCACAGGAATAATGAGGCCTATAGAAACTCATGCCAGTGAAAGAAGTACGAAAATAAATTTTAAATTTTTAAAAATAAAGTCTAATTGTCTAACTTTGACATCTGTGTCAAAGGAAAAAGTCTACAATGTCATACTTTCAAAACTGAACTTTTGATGTGCATTTCACAAATATAAAGTGATAATCAGCAAGATTCGAATTCAATACTTTAAGAAAATTCATATGAATCAGAGTACTCAGGTTGAAACTCAGTCCATAATAGTTTGTAATAGTAGGTAGAAGTTAGAAAATGCCATGTAATTATTGCAAATACTTTTGCCACAAGAAATGGACTAGCAAATTTATTTTTAAAATATTTTTAAAATCAGTTTTATTGAGGTGTAACTCAGGTACAATTAATGTACCCATTTTAAGTGAACAGTTTAAGTTGTCAAATATATATACTCATGTAATTATTATCTCAAGATACAGAACATTTTCATTATCCTAAAATTACCAAAACGCCCCTTTGCAGTCAATATTCTGCATCTTCCCCTCCCTCACGCAGCCGCTGATCTGATTTCTAACATTTTAAGTTAGTATTGCCTGTTTTAGAACTTCATAGAAACAAAAACATATTGTAACTAATCTTTTCCTCTGGCTTCTTTCCATAAGCATACATTTTTCTGAGATTTATTTGCATTCTTAAGTGTGTCAATAGTATTTTGTATTGCTATATAGTACTCCATTATAAGAATACACTATAATTTACTTAGCTATTCTCTACTAAATTCATTTTTGAAGCAGTTTCTTCCATTACCTAAACAGCTCATTCAAAATCTCTCTTTACTTTCAAAAATGTAATGCAACAACCCACCCATTATTTGTAGTGCAGAAATATGAAACTATCAGTCTGGATGCAGATTGTTTATATTGAAAACTGAACACCTGGTGGTATGCAAATTACCTAATCTGCATATGTGCCTGCCTGTGTGTGCATGGGGGGGAAGGGTTTCCAAGTGGAGGACAACTTTAAGGGAGGAAATATTATTAAATTTGTATGTATGTAAATGGCACCATTTACATGGCTTATACTACTGTGTGTTTTGGTGAATGCGAATGTTCTTGTGGATCTGTTCATTTTGTCTTGTTCTGGTTTGAAAGTTTCTTGCAGGAAATAAGAAGCCAAGATGGAAAGGCTTCAGAAATGATTCAAGGAGAGTTATCATCTAGCAGAGAAGCAGATGATTTAAAACAGTGCAAAGGTGATCCACCTGTTAATGTACATGTAGTCTTATTTACTGCACAGCGTAGTGTCATTGCCTTTTGGGAGTAGAGAACAAAATCATACCTTGAGAGAAGGACCACTTACCAATCACCCTGAGGAAAAGACTGTGGAAAGCAACCTCCAAGATAGCCCCAATGATCCCAGCTTCCTGGTATTCACCCCCTTTATGATTTCTACCTGTTGTGTGTGGACTGCACTCAGTGACTCAATTCTACTGAATTCAAAGAGGGAGATGTTCTGTGACTAGGAGACTAAGTCATAAAAGGCAGCATGGCATTTCTTTCCTTTCCTCTCTCCCTTACTCTCTCTGTCTCCTGTCTTGTCACGAGCAGCAACAGTGAGCCACATGGCAAGGAATGGAGGCCTCTAGCTTAGACCCAGTCAGGTCAGAGTGACAGCATCCCTCCCTCCACCTCTGGTACAAGTGACTGCAGACTTGTGAGAGACTCAGCCAGAACCATCCTGCTGAAAGCTCCCAGATTCTGGACTCCAGAAACTCTTAGATATGACTGTAAGCTATTTTAAGCCACTGAGTTTTAGAGTAACTTGTTGGGCAGCAACACATAATTAATACAAGGTCTAACCTAGATCAAGAAATGGGAACTCTAGTGGTGAGCCTTAGACGGAAGTGAGTTAGAACCTTCTTATTCTGATAACACTTCCTAGGAGTTAGGTCTGAAACCCTCAGAAACATATGGTTCAATACTTATGGAAAGGGATCTTATGGCAAAGAGTTGTGAGCTAAGTGAGGAAGCATCCTACAGTCCCCTGGAGACAAGTCTGAGCCTGTGAACTAAAAGAAATGAAATGGAGCTGCCAACAGTAAGCTACTCTTTAGGTATGCTGAACTGTCATTGTCTCCAAAACTTTAAAAAAGGATGTTTAAAACTACAGCATGGTTTTTTTGTGTGTGAAATTAAGGGGGGGGGTGCTTAATGGTTGAGGGAAAGTGTTAAAAGATAGAACATTACAAACATCTCATAAGAACAGAGTTGTGACCCCAGCTACAGGTAACAGCCACGCCAGTTACAAGTGGCCAAGCAGTGACCTAATATGTCCTTTGGCAGAATATAAAGTGACATGGCACTTTGACAAGTGAACCAAATCAGAAAAACATGGAGTTGAATTCTAAAATGCTGCTTAAACCTAACAGGAACTACTTGAGGATCTTCTTAAATAAAGATGATAATTCAAAAAGCCCGGCGTGGGGCCTGAGAGTCTGCATTTTGAACGGGCTTCCAGGTGATACGCATGCCACAGGTCCACAAACTATAATCTGAGTAACAAAGTTTTAGGGCATATGTGACAGTGATTGCCCATGAAGACACAAACAGAGCATTGGAACAGACATTGTGTTTAAGGCCCCAAATTCCTGCAACTAAAAACATGGAAGCTCAAAGCCATCATTATTTGGATATTATTACAAAAATGACTTTCCTTTATATTTACAGGCTGGTTCAACCTAGACCAACAAGTTCTGTATAGAAAAACAGAGGGATCTGGAGGTCACCAAGTGGCTTCAGAACCGTGTTTTTGTTCTAAATATGTCTATATTTCTCTACGGATACATCATGCATAATCCTGCTTCAATATATATGACACACTTCATATTAATACAAAGAGACTGGGAATTCTCTAAGAATTTTGGCAGACAGACAACATTATGGAACTTGAGCCAAAGAGATTTTAATGAACTATTTTCAAATGAAGGGAAAGCTTGAAGCAAAATATGCATTTCTATTTAAAAAAAAAAAACCAAAAAACTTAAGCCTATTTGTAACCTTGACTAAATGCGGTTTTTTTTTTTCTTATTGCTGAGACAGAAAATACAAAGTCTACAATTTGAAATCTTACTTCTATCCAGGAAGGTGCTGCTTTTTTTTTTTTTTTTTTCTTAATTCAAGTCATTTCTCTCTCATTGCCATTATTGCCCTCTTTTGTTTTTAAAAATATACATTCAGTGCATAGCAAAATCACATTATCATTAAAAGAAGTATTTAAATTTTACTCTTTCTTCCTAAAAAGAAAAATTAAACTCCTTTTTGAGTTGTGCTTCTATCTTTCCTACTTATTTTGAATTGTTTATATTAGTTGCCATCCATTGTACAGAATAAGCCTAAATAAGCAGATTATATAATTTCCTTTACTGGCAATTACAGAGGACAGTTTCCTCTAGTTTTGAGAAAGCATGTGCTCTCTACTTTCCTTAAAAATAAATAAAGGAGAAATTAAATTGCACATGTCTTGAGTACAATTCAACTGGATATTGCTTTTTTAGTGCTTTGTAGTGACAGAGGAAATGACTTTTTATATTTCAATCTTCACTCAACTAAACTCAAAAGAGTAAAGCACCTATAAAATTATGATCACTGATTAATATCAAATCAGTCTAAATGCACGCAAGGAGCTTAATATAGCAAAAATAAAGTGATGCTATTTATACCTGAATTTTCAGTTAATTTATGTTCTTTGAACTGCTGATTGCTTTAAGAGAGGCAGACATAAAAATGTCTTCAATAAATTGCTGCATTTCTCAAACAACTTGGTATGTTGTTGGAGTTTTGTGGCTGGCAGCATAATGAGAATGAATGGCTTACAATCAACTGGGACTGACCCACTTAGTCATTCACACCATCCATCAAATGGGAGAATGCTTCAGAGATACAAGGTCACACCCTTGCCACAATTATTCTGTCTAATGAGGTATCACGAGATGTCTACTAGTTCAAAGGTGTGTGGTAAGGGCAGCTGAGATGAAATATTTTGTATCCTTACACTGAAGTATGGATACACATTTCTGAGTGGGTCCTTGTCACAATATCAAATTAAATGAAAAATGCCACTTCTTTATGAAATCATTTGCACTTTAAAGAGGTAGAAGTGATACAAATTTTACTTTCATGTTGTCTAGAAGTGAAGAAAAAAAAAAAAAACCCTCAGGAGAGGTTTTTTTTTTTTTCCTCCAAAAAACTCAATGACAGGTTGACTTAATTATTCAAATGGTAATTTTTTATAGTAGATAATTAGACCATATGTTAACCTCAGAATTTAAAATAACCAATTTGCTTACATTGTGTGGTTCTTGTCTAACTCTGTAGAGGTACCATTTTCAGAGTGAAGAATGAGGCTTAGGTCAAATGAAAGCATCCATTAACATATTATTGTCTCCACAGAAATCCATAGGAGTGTATTAATTATCTAGGCAGCTGATCTAAAGAAGTTTTTCTATTGTTAATTGCTAATTAAAGAAAATGAATGGTAAAAGTAAATTAAAAAATAAAAACATAGATGAACTATAAAAGATAATGAGGCAATTTACAATTAATTGAATAGTTTTACATGAATTTTCCCTCAAATAACCAATAATTAATTCCAAATAAGTTGGAAAAATCAGTGACAATTCATTAAGCTATCTTGGCTTTAAATTTCTACAAAGTGAAGCAAACATAACCAAGCTTTTCAGAAAGATATGTTTCCTTCTCAGTTCACTCACCAAATAAGCTGATCTTCCATAGGCAATTGGGTTTTGCTTTTTAGATCATTTTGCTGGGCAGCTTCGGGGTCATAACTATGCCTTAAATACAATTTGCCCACATTATTAATAGTTCTGGGAACTTTCTTATTCAATCTGTGGATGTTATTAAGTATTTATATAATAAATTAAAATTAGAATTATGTATGTATCAGTGATAAGCATTAACTAATTTCCAAAGCCCACCTTAGTGTGCATTTTAAAATACTTTCCCTACAAGCTACAGCTACTTTATTAAAAACAATAAAAAAATAAAACCTAATGTACCAAGTGCTTTCTTCCATAATAAATCTAAGACTTTAAAAATTAAGAACATAACATGATGATCTCATGTAATAAGAGATAAAAAATGCATATGCATTAGTCCACTGTATATTAATTAAGTACGTTCTATACATTCTAAAAGAGAAAGGATGAGATATTGCCATTACCCCTACCTCTTTATGCATATTATTTGTAGTGTGATTTTTAAAAATAATTGAAACTATTTTCCTTTCAAATATTTTCTTCTAATCCCTCATAATCACAGTCACATACATACAAACATACACCTTTATTTATACCTACATTTATGTTCTGACTTAATTCTACAAAAACACCTTAAAGGTAAGTAATAGGATTTCTGCTTTACAGAAGAGAAAACTGAAGTTTGCTGACATTAGTAACTGGCTGAAGACCAAGAATCTAATAATTAGTAGAGCTAGAATTGATCTGAGTTTGACTATTTCTAAAGCCCAGGTTCCTAATCAATGTAACTATTAAACACTATACTTAAAAATAGTGAACTGGGGCTTCCCTGGTGGTGCAGTGGTTGAGAATCTGCCTGCCAATGCAGAGGACACGGGTTCGAGCCCTGGTCTGGGAAGATCCCACATGCCGCGGAGCAGCTGGGCCCGTGAGCCACAACTACTGAGCCTGCGCGTCTGGAGCCTGTGCTCCGCAAAAAGAGAGGCCGCGATAGTGAGAGGCCCGCGCACCGCAATGAAGAGTGGCCCCCACTTGTCGCAACTGGAGAAAGCCCTCGCGCAGAAACGAAGACCCAACACAGCCATTAAAAAAAAAAAAAAAAAATGGTCCACATCAAAAAAATCTTAAAAAAAAAAAAAAAATAGTGAACTGCTTATTTTGTTACCAAATTTGTTAATCATTTATTTTGTTATAGAATGTATATTGAACAAAAAGAAGTAAAAGTTGTCAAAACTTACTAAAAGCACTTAATTATGTTTATATGTAGCATATACATCACATCCACAGCCGCATGTGTTGTGTGTTTGTGTGCATATGTATATATATATACATATGTGTATATATATATACACACACATATGTTTGTTAATCTACTCACTCACGTTTAATGAGTCCATGTCATACACAATTAGATTAGGCCCTCATAGTCTAGCAATTACTAAGATAATTTTTTCTAAAATAATATTTTTTGTGTGGTTATAAACAATGACCAAATTTTAAAGAGAGCATAAAATAAAAGGAAACAAAGAATAAGCATACATATTAAAATGATTGTATGCTATTTCTTATGGGCTTCATAATTTAATATGTACATTAATTATTTTCGTTAAATGGAGCACTGGTTAAATTTACCTTTGACTCCAAATTGGGTATAATGGTGAATACCTTGAAGAGCTGGTAAAATGTGAAAAATGAGAAGCTAGCGGTCAAGAATTGAAGTTACAGAAAAATAACTTATTTTGTTAGGAAATATATAATTTATACATATAAGAATTAGTTAAACTATAAGTTACAAGCCTCACAGTCGTTCAGAGTATTTGAATTTACTATTAGAATAACATTTGGTTACAGTGTATGAGAATAAGTATAACATGTGCAAACATGATATATCTGACTGGTAATAAAGACCAAGTCCTAGGTAGTATATGTAACTTTTGCCAAGTAAATCAAATCAAACATGAAAAATTTATGAGTGTTTCTAAAAAGAATGATCCAAAAAGGCTAAAGACATTGTAGAGCTATCTTTGTATCATGATTATTAAAGGATTTTCTCTAGTTACATCATGGTCTTTGATTTATTTTTTGCTATTATAATAGCAAATGAGACACAAAGCATTGCATGAAAAAACATGATTCATTACCAACAGCACAGATAATAAGAATATAAAAGGCTCCCTCAAAATTTCTCCCGCAAATATGCTATTATTTGGTGGCAAGATTGTCCATTAAATTATTTAGCATATACAAATACACATGTTAAATAGTTTATTTGGTACCGAATAATAATATATTTGGGGAAGAAACTTGGGGGGAGCCTTTTTAATGCCCTTACTTATTATCTGTACTATTGGTAATGAAGCATGTCATTACTTGGTACCATAGTTGTCCCTGAAGGTTGTTTAGAATATGCAAATACATGTGTTAAGCAGTTTATTTGGCACCAAATAACATATTTGGGGAAGAAATTTGGGGGGAGCCCTTTTATGTCCTTGCTTATTATCCATACTATTGGTAACAAAGCATGTTATTATTTGGTACCAAGACTGTCCATTAAAATTTTTAGCACATGCAAATATACTTGTTAAATACTTTATTTATAGCCTGTAATAATTTAATAACTTATTTGATTTTTTTCTATCCAAAGCAAACTGATAAAAAACTATTCTTTGTATAAACATACATTGAGCACTATCAGAGTTTCATTCTTCAAATGAATTTACTGAACTAATTCAATGAGTCACCATTTGACTCTATGAAGAAAAATTGGCATTTTATTAACATTGAAATACCAAATCAACAGAAATCAAAAAATGTAGTTGGATTCATTTAAGATCCATTTTAAAATAATGCATGACTTGAAACTTTTTTAAGACATTAAAACAGCACATTTTAGATTAGAAAATATTTTTAATTAAAGCATCCTGCACTTCAACAGCAAGTTCTATAATATAACTGCAATGGTAAGCAAAGATTTCATTAACTTCCGCCAGAAGTCCCAGATTTAGGAATATCGGCTGTAATTAGAAAAATTAAAGCTACACTTCAGAATTAATTGAAATTATTAAAGTGTTTACTCTTGCATTATTTATAGCTAGAATGTCAGCAATAAGCATTTTACACCTTCTCATAAGTAATTCTACAGTGTATATTACCAACATAACATGACTTCCATTGAATATTGGGTCTTTCCAGGTGGGCCTGCTATAAGTTATCATTTTATTCTGATTCCCTGGACAACTTCATAAAAATTCTTCACTGGGAAAGCATGAAGACTAATGCATTCCTGATGGATGGGTGTGATGCAAGATTCAGGCATTTGCTGCCCTCATCAAATTTACCAGCAGGATTCACCAGAAACAAAGACAGTCTTATCAGACAACTGCACTGTGTATGAAGTGACCAGCAAGCCACAGATTGAGGCTCAGTTTTCTAAAGGCAGAAAATTTTACAAAACCTGAAAAGACATGGATTGTAACTGTAAAGTATCAATTCTATGTTTTTATTAACTCATTCTTTGATTTCATCTCAGACACTGTATACATTTTTATTGTTAAGTATTACGTATTTTGAATTTCTTAGCTCAAAGTAGATGTGTCTTCAGAAAAAGGAATTGACCTACTATCATAATTTAAAGCAAATAAGACTCAGCCCATGATTTCTGTTTGTGACCTCAACCCACACAGCACAGATAAATTCACTATCATGGAAGGAAAATGAAGGTTAAAAAGAAAAAATAGCTGCAACAATTTAGCAATCTTCTTTAAAGTTTTACATTTTTAGGTGATTCTCTGTATAAAATAAATTAAAATTTTACAGAAGTCCAGATACATTCTTTATTGAACAGAAGTCTGCAATGTCAGTTAAGTTACCTGGGTTCTAATTTCACATTTAATTCTGAAAAAATAATTATAAAAACTTGGTATTGAATATCATGGAGCCTCTTGTTCATTATTAGTAATACTGAATGTTTTCACCTAGACTTTTTCTTGCTAATCCAAACAACAGAATAGATGACAAAACATCTCATCTACCTATTTTAGATTCAGAGTATAGAAAAATTGTGCAAGATATAAAGAAAAGAAGGGAGACAATGTAAGTTCTCACCAATTTTTTTATAAGGTGTAAATAACTAAAGTGGAGAATACTAACTTCTTCAGTATCTGTTCTCCTCTTCCCCCTTTTAATAGAAGCAACTCCCCAATTTAGCTAGGTACCTGGCCACCCAGCTAGGCACTACATTGCCCAGCTTCCCTTGCAACCAGATATGACCATATGACTAGATTCAATGGAACTGGAATGGAAATTCCCTTAAAGCAACACTGTTTCCCTTAACTTCCTATCTATTTATTATCTAAATTTGACCCTGAATATAAGGACTCCTCTCTAGGTAATGGCTGAGCAGCAAGATGGAAGAAACCTGGGTCCATGAATGTCCTTGTGAAATAAGTGTCATCCCATCAGCCTGGGCCACTCAACTGAGGACTATTATGTAAGAAAAATGTTTCTATTTCATTTCAGATACTTTGTTTTGGGGGTCACACAGTTATAAAGGTTTAGTGTGTAATCTAACTTGTACAATGTTGAATGCTGACTCTTTATAATTATTTACTACGGATTTATTTTTTGAAGTGTACCATATGGGTTAATAAGTACTTTAAATTCATTTAATTTTAAATCAATTAGGAATACCGATAGATGAGCCAAAATGTGGGTGATGAGCTCTAGAATTCTTAGATTGGTTACTCTACGGGAAAAGACAAACAAATGAACAACCAACTGCTTACCAGGACAAATACTGCAACTTTTTTCAAAGTTTGGTCATGAATATTTTATAATTTTCCAAACTATTCCAGTGATCACGTGGCTGTTAAGTTACTTAATCAGAGAACTCAATTCTGAGATTTTGCATAGATTGCAATAACTCAAGATTACTCTATTTTCCAAAAAAATAGGCGATTTTTTCCCTTCAGTTTTGTGAAGTTTTCAGCACTAACATCTTGATTCTTTCCTCTTCTACTCAGCTTTCCCCCTTCCCAGTCCTTCCTTCCAATCTCCCCAACAGATCAGACTCAATAATTATCAGCTTTAGTTACTGATACAAAGAAGCAGATCCAATAAAATGGGCTCTTTAGACCACAGAAATATATTAATATGGATCCAATCAATATTTTTGCAGTCATCACAATATTTTGGATGTGTAGTCTAAAAAGGGGTTCATGCAATATTTTCAAAGGTCACTAAAAATGCAGACATGGAAGCTGTGATTACATACTTACTTCATCTTAAGATATATCACTTTAAAATCTGGGGTACCTTTCCTAAGACAAAATGGATTAAAAAATCAATGATTTTTTTCAAGCCCTTGTATAAACAAATTTCCTTAAAAAATAATTTCTACCTGGTAATTCAACAGAAAAGCAGTCATATGTTATCTAAATATCCAACAAAGGTTTTTTGGAAGTTCTTAATATCAAAGCTACATTGTAAAAACATATCATGAACTGTTTCCCTTTTTGATCTGCAACATTCTCTTCAAGACAGATTTCATGTTATACAATGTGTGCCACGATCCTGGAAAGTGCACCCAAATTCTTAAGATTGATGACAGTAACTACATACATGCCATACCCAACAGATGTTACAGTAGCATTTCCAGCAACAAAGACCTGGAGCCCAGCCAAGCTGTGAGCAGCAGAGTCTGTTCTTATGAGGGCTGGGCTACAGTAAGAAACCCACACAGTTCCAGGATAGTAAGCCAAAGGAGGCTGACCACTTTGGAGGTGGCAGGGGAAACACAACATAAAATTTTGCTAGAGATCATTACTTAGTATGGCAGATACTGGCCGCTGCTGGGAAACAACAGAAAACTGATCGATTTGTTGTGCAGAAATAATATAGTAGGTGGTTCATCTTGAGCAAAGCCACAAAAAGAAAGAAGTCCCTCAAATTTGGCATTCTATTGTATATATGTCATTGGCTGGAAAGGATACTCATGATACTCTGAAATCAGATTAAAAATTAGTGTCTGAAGGACACATACATGTAATAGTGCAAAATTTGAGAAGGCTCTTCAACAAGGAAAAAGCAATTATAAATCGTCATCATCGTTATCATTTTCATCATAAGCTACCTAAATTATTCAATTGTTAACTTCAGTGTGTTTGTCTGGCTTTATTATAGAGTACATAGTGCAGCAGGGGAGAAGGCAAGAAATAATGATGAAAAGGTAGTTTGCAACCCGAGTCAGGAAGGTCCGTTTATGGCACACTAAGTTTTCCTTTTAACCTTATTCTCCAGGCAATAAAGAATCTTTTAATGCTTTAAGCATGATCAGATTTGCATTTTGAAAAAAAAAATATCTTTTGGTGGCAGAGAAAAGAATAGAGGAGATAAGGTAGAAGTAGGAAGACAGGAAGTAGTCATCCAGGTAAGATTTGTGCTATGGACTGAATGTTGCATCCTTCCAAAATTCTTATGTTGAAATCTATTCCCCCACGTGATGGTATATGGAGGTGGGACTTTTAGGAGGTGTAGGTCATGAAGATAGAGTCATCATGAATGGAATTAGTGCCCTTACAAAGAGATTGTGGGGAGCTCCCCTGCCCTTTCCACCATGTGAGAATACAGCAGGAAGAAGGCTGTTTACTAACCAAGAAATGGGCTCTCACCAGACACCAAAACTGCCAGCACCTTGACTTTGGACATGCCAGCTTCCAGAACTGTGAGGAATACATTTCTGTTGTGTATAAGCTACCCAGTCTATGGTATTTTTGTTATAGAATGGAATATGACAATTCCATTCCATAAGCCTGAATGGAATACGACAATTTGGTAAGACCCTGAAGCAAAATTATGGCATGGGGGAAATTTTAGTAAATAATACAGGGTGGGCCTGACAGAGCTTGGTCACTGATAGTTATCATTTTTGTGGTAGGACCCCACTGAGATAAAGGTGGATGCTGGCACAAACTTGATGAAACAACCCAGACCTTTAAAAAACTTTACTCTCTTGAAGTTGCAGATTCTGCTTATTTTAGCTAATTTTCTGGACCTATTACATTTGTTTGCCTGCAGAGATCTAATCCAAGGTATCTTGTATAACCCATACTGTATATGCAAATTATACTGTATATAATGAGTATATTACATTTTAATAATAATTAGGACTACCCGTTTAAAAACACTTTGGATCTGAAGATTATGTCTTCTTTGTTCATAAATCAAAAGAAATAAAAAGATATTATTGCCAATGCGTGAAAGAGTCCAGGGTTTCTTTGTTTTTTATTCTTGACCACTGCTCCTCCTACAAGCTTTTCAGGGACAGAAGGCCAAACCCTTGCTTGTAACAAGCATTTTAACAGTTTAGCAGTCCTACAAAGGTCTCCAGGGGACAAGTTTGCATCACAGAACTGCCCAGTTTGGCACATTTTCTACTCCTCAATTCTCACTTAGAAAGGAAAATCCATTGAATTTTCTTGGCAAGTAATCAGAACACCTTAGGGAGGAAAGACTTCAGGAAGACCTTGGGGGGAAAAGATAATCCAATAAACTTGTTCATTAAGTGTTTCCATATCTTTCACACCTGAAAGGAAGAGGTTTGTGCCTCTTGAAATATGAGTCATAAAATAACTTTAACTTTCTATTTTTGGTATTATGTATTTCCCTCAATATAGGGAACATGCAATTTTTTGTATATGCTTTGCCATATTGTGGTATTAATTAAAATTATAACTTGACAAATGTATAGCTAATATTTTATTTAGTTTGATTTTTAAAACATCACAAATTTATGATAATTTTACAGAACATCTAAGATATTTCTCATGTCCTTTCAAAATTAGGGCACCAGATTTCCACCAATAAGCATCGAGCATTTCTCATATATTAGAAACCAAATAAATGTTTACTAAGATTATTTTATTCAACCTTTTTAAATTTGGTTAATGTACAGGTAATAGTTTAACTTTTCAATTCTTATAATCTAACAATTAAATCATGATTTATGCTGTAACTCATATTCCCTCAATTTAAGTTTCAAGTAAGCAGTCATGCAAAAATTCAAGAAAAGTGATCAACACACTGTAAAAAAAAGAAAAGCAAAAGTAGTTTACCATTGCCATCAAATGAAAATTACAATGAATTTAATCCAATGTGATGCAATGGTGTAAATAATACCCAGACTACATGGCAATGAGACATAAATAGTAAGAGTTCACAAAAATAATTGTTATTAAAATGACTCTTACAGGACCAATTTTTGGTTTTCCTCTTCTTAATTTCTTTAATGCTTATAATCAGCAACACTTATATTATACTTTGTACCAGTTAGTTATGCCAGTCTCATGTCATTATCATGGGAAGCATTCATTAAAGCACTGGTAGATGGGGCCCTCTTGACCCTAAATCTCACTCCATGGTACATCTGAGCTCATCTTCCCTGCCTTTGCATTTCTATTCTGCTATGCCTTCTACATAAGACAAACTGACTCAAACATCTTGGTTGATTCTCAAAAATTGTGGCTGTTGGTCACCAGTCACTAAGTGTAACAAGGTATGTAAAAAACTGATGCAGCATAAAATCTATGGCCAAGAGTCTATAGGGGCCTGCCTGTTTGGTGGTAACCACCTTGCTCAACCTACTCCTGAGAAGGGACCTGAGCTTGGAGGGACACCACTGGCAAAAACAGAGAGCACATCAGGTCTCTTTCTACCAGATCAACACTCTCCAAGGAAGAAAAGAAATACACACTACTATATATAAAATAGATACCTAATAAGGACCTACTGTATAGCACAGGGAACTCTACTCAGTAGAGTTACTCTGTAATGACCTATATCAGAAAAGAATCTAAAAAGGCGTGGGTATATATATATATATATATATATAACTGATTCACTTTGCTGTACAGCAGAAACTAACACAACATTGTAAATCAACTATTCTCCAATAAAAATTTTTAAAAAAGAAAAGAAAAGGAATACACTCTGAAGCATTTGCACAGTCCTTACACACTCAACTTTGGCAAGAGCTATCTGGAGATAGTTGGCCTTGGTGTGGTTTGTCCTCACTTCTTTGTTTCCCTGAGCAACACTTTCACGATGTTCCATTCCTGTATGTTATCATTTACTTACAATAATTTGTGTTGGCTTCGTTTTAAAGGAATTGTATCATAAAAGCAAAGCTGGGATACCTCATGTTTTCCACATTTGATATATAAAACCTATGCGATTGTGGAATTCTTATATACTAATGTTGTACATATGGGAGAACATATAAATCTATGTCAAAATGCCAATATAGCAAAGTGGTTTAAAATGTGGGATGTGCAGGCAGAGCACAAAGGTGCTTCACTTGATATGCTACAATGGGCAACTTTCCCTTGCTTCTATGTGCTTTAGTTTCCTCATCTGTAAATTAAAGATAATAACTGTACTGATTCCATGGGGCTGAGGTGAGAATAAATGAGTTAATGCCCATGAAGCACTTAAAATACTGACTGGTATACATTAAAGAGTCAATAAATGTTAGCTATTATTATCACCTTCTATCTTAAGGATTTTTCAGAGCTCATGAGAAGATTCCACAGGACAAAAAAATTCCAAAACCCACGATGCCATCACTGATTAGGGACAAAAATTGCTTCTTTCTTTTAATGTAACAAGAAGTGATAATTAGAACCATAAGAAGTGATGGACTAGTCATGAAATGTAGATTGTTACATCGATGAGAGCGATGACTGAGATGTAAGGGAACTGCACGATACAAAAAATGGTGTAATCTATTAACAAGTCTTAACAATACACACTTTTATATTCTCACGTGACCAACAGAGTCATCCCTGTGTAGCTGTGGCACCAGGTTCCTACTAAGATCAAAGGAAATGAGCAAAAAAGGGAAACTTGGCAGTAGAAATAGAAATGGGAAGAGATACTCATTTCCTATTGAATAAGGGAGAAAGGAAGCCTGCTCTAGTAGGAAACACATGATCTCTTCTGACCTAGCTCCATAAACGGATTCATCTCCAGGTTCAGCCCATAAGATTTCACACCAAAATAAATATTGCCTGAAATTTCTTTCTCTGAAAACAGCATATATACAAACACACAGACACACAGAGCATATATATATTGTGTGTATGTATATATATATATATATATATATATATATATATATATATATATATATATATAACAATTAGAATATTTCTTTAGATGTACTACTTCAAAAAGCCAGAAAGTATCAATGTGTCTTAGGGAATGTGTAATTTATGTTATTAAGTCTGGCAACTTTCCACAATGGAGGTGGTCTATGGGAAAATAGAAAGCACCAAAAAAAAAAAAAAAAAAACACACACACACAAGAGGAAGGCATGCCATCCTGAGGGGCAGGGAAATGAGACACTGAAGTGCTGAATTCAATCCTGAGAGCACACAATTCTACCACAAGAAAGCCCTGTTGTCTTGAACCACACAGGTATAAATGATGAGGCTAAGACATGTCTTACAGAGCTAACCACATATATTTCCTAGGAGGCAACAAATGGATAGCACAAATGACACAGAATGAACACATCCATTCAGAGGAGAAGCCACCGGACATCCTTACACACTAAAATTACAAGCAATGATCCACTGAAATAAATACCATTAATAAATATTAAGAACTAAGTGAGTATATTATAAAATAAAATGGAAAATAACAAATGATGGGAAGACACTTTCCTATCTTTTTAATGCACATAGTCCAGCATTAAAATTTAGAAATGTAAAAGTTTCCTTGAAGGTGAAACAATATACTGTCTCAGGACAGTTTTTCAAATATTACTGTTGAGTAGTACAGTATCTTTGATAAGGGCTCTTAAGGAGAATAAAAACAGAAACTCTTTAAAATTAAATCAGAAACTAGAGAAATCAAGAGGTGAATTTATGGTAAATTTTTAACTCCAAAGATATCTAACAATCCAAGTAAGTTTCTAAAAATTTAAATTACACTTTTGTCTTCCTCTTTATTTGATCCAAAGTACATATTATAAGACCGCTTATGAAAATAAGCCACACATCAAAATGTACAGGTAGAATTTCCTCTCTTTTTCTCTGTTCTCCTTCCCGGTAAAACCAATACACTTCTCCAATGATGCTTTGGTTACAACTGAAACAACACGATCCTTGACTATAACTTGTATTGTACCCCATGAATTTGGAAATACAAGGGATTGGTACATGGACTATAAACTGCTATAGTGGTCTGGAGATTTATTTGTGTTTTCCATATCTTGTCAATATGAGGAGGGTAGAGTGATATGCTTATCATACCCTACTGCCTGCCTCTCTGGAACTTTGGAGAGTGGGGAACATGACCAATTAGCATTGGAGTAATCCAGCTTTGAAGATGTTGAAAGATGTCAACTTTGCAGTGGAATACAGCATAGCCTACAGCTGCTACATAAGCAAAAAGGATTCCACCCAGCTTCCAGAAGAGATGCCTCTGACTCAGGATGACAGCCAATGAGCAGGGGGAAATGATAAAAGAAGCCATGTACCGAGAAATTTTCCTGTGATTTAAGAGAAGAGATTCTTTAGGGAGATTACATTTTCTCCATGGAATAAAAAAAAAAAAAAAATTCTTGATAATGGGGAAACATTTCATAAGAATATAAGATGGTCGCAATTTGGGCAATTTTATATTGCTACCGTACGAGTGTTGACTCAGCGTTGCTTGGCACACTGGAGACAATAAATATTTGGGGATCAAGTGTTATATGGGTTATGCCGCCATGTGGTACATATTGCATAATCCTGACTAGTGATTCTGACTTGAAAATATATCCAAGCTGGGAAACAGAAGAGAACGTAACTTCTAGGAGTAGTGCATACGGTGCCTGTATTTTCCTGTCCTTGATTTTTGTGGCAAAATCAAAGAGGAATTAATACAGATCAGGAACTGATAAACTAACCTCCTAAACGGTTCCAGATGGATACAAGGTAGCAACGGCAAAACCTGGGACTATGGCACAGTGAAGGTATGAGCCAGATTCCCTGCTAATCTGATGACCATATACTCCAAGGTGAAAAGTCATATCTCGAAGTTTGAAACCAATTTGTGGGAAGAATAGAAAGTGGAAGAATATGGCTTCTAAGGCAAGATTAATAAGTCTCTCCTTTCTTCCATCCTCTCTGCTGTACATCCTTCATTCTACCTCTAAGTACAATCTATGATCTTGATCATATAGATTCTAGGTCACTGTACTTGGACAACATCTCAGGCATACAGCATGGATGAGTATTTTTTTTTCCTACCTAAATAAATGTCTTGGACAAGTGGCCTAGACCAGTTCATTTAAAAATAGGAAACACACTACTGCTCTTATTTTTTCTTGGTCTGTATTCTAAATTAACCTTTCCTAGGGGCTTCCCTGGTGGCGCAGTGGTTGAGAATCTGCCAGCCAATGCAGGGGACACGGGTTCGAGCCCTGGTCTGGGAAGATCCCACATGCCGCGGAGCAACCAGGCCCGTGAGCCACAACTACTGAGCCTGCGCGTCTGGAGCCTGTGCTCCGCAACAAGAGAGGCCGCGATAGTGAGAGGCCCGCGCACCGCGATGAAGAGTGGCCCCCGCTTGCCACAACTAGAGAAAGCCCTCGCACAGAAACGAAGACCCAACACAGCCATAATTAATTAATTAATTAATTAATTAATTAATTAATTTTTTTAAAAATTAACCTTTCCTAGAACTGGAAGGAAGCTATGTTCTAGGCCTTTGTCCCAAGACAATCTAATGAAAGAAACAGGAGTATATCCTATGATATAAATCCCATAATACATGTGTTTAGTGGGTAAGTAGTAAAGAGGTCTATGTGCACACATGCTTGCCAGGCTTTGTTCTCTGTTCTTGTAGCTGCTGAAAAGGTCTATTTTTCAACAGTACAAACTATATTTGAGAAATATAACTTTGGGTAGTCTTTGAAAAGTATAATTCACAGGGGTCCCAATACAATAAATGCATTAATAGACTTGTGTAGCTGATTGCTTACATATTTGCATTCTTAAAATGGATTTTTTGTAAAAGTTCACTAATTCTGCATTTAAGTGTAATATTTTTTGTTCTTTGACAAAGTAAATCAGATAGCATCATATATGCAATGAATCTTACAACAAGGCATCCCAGTTAAAATTATACACATTTAATTTGAGGTTAAAGATGGCTGCTTTTAAGTCACCAACCATGTTATAATCAAATACAAATTTGTTCCTTTCCTTTTTAGCACCTAATATAAGTACATACACTTAACCAGGTAAGTAAGGTCCATAACAGCACATGTAAAAGAACAGCAATCATGTTCTCTGCAATTCTATACATCTCAACCTTAAGAATATTTAATTATTATAATGTGGTATTTAGAAAATATATGAAATTATTACAAGGCAGAAGGCCTTGGTAAAATGGTATATTGTTGAAATTTCATTTGATTTAAGGACTAATCAGAGAGCAATTTGATACAGTACACCCTAATATATGTTCTCTTTGACAACTCAATTATTGTATATACACTTCTAAAATTTTAAGCACACTATTTTCACTAATTTCCATCTTGAACAGATGTATTTAAACACACACACACATACACACGGGCACGCATGCAAATACACACAAAGAAAAGCAAATACACTCTCTATAATTAATCAGCCATAATTTGCATTCAAAAGTAAACAAATTTTAAATATAGCATGATCTCCCGGTCTCCCATGATTTAAAACGTAAAACATTTATAAAAATATTGGTCACTTGCTACCATTCAGAGATTTCTGTCAGAAAAGGAAAGGACTGGGCACACTGATTTTCTTAGAGGGGAGGAAGTTTCCAATTTCATCAGTTAAATAACATGAATTGTATCTAGATAAATTGTATCTACAATTTTTAACTGTATAAATTATTGGCTTTTTCTATTTTAAAAACAGCACTGAAAATTAACACCATATGTATTCTTTCTCTGTGTTCATTTTCCATGATGAGAAGTTTGATCACTATAAAATATTTTTAAATGAAATGCATCCTACATCATCAATGAGATTTTTTAACTTATAATTTACTAACAGGTATATAAATGACTGTCCGTGTGTTTTCTTGCCAATGTAGTATCTTAGATACTATTGCTCTGTGATGGAAAGCCTCTCTGTGAACTTCAGAAATTTATGTCACCTTTATAGTTTTCAATCTTTGAAGTCTTTAGTTTTGTCTTTAAAATATAGGGGTTGAAATAAATTTTTCTATGGTTTCTTCTAGCTGTGACATCTATAACAGGTATCACAGAAAAAAATATGAGTTGACTTCAATTGTGCATATTTATCTAAACATGACATTGTAAGATAGCTTACATGAAGTAATTAAGAGACGTAAAAAGGATGTCAAAAGAGACGAAGCAATTCCTCTTATTTTTATCTTCTCATACCCTCTGGTATTGAATAGAGTAACAAATCCAAAAACACTTATTTATACAATATTCTTTCAGTAGCAAGAGGGAAGGGTGGTTTAGAGAAAATTTAATCAGCCCCCTTCCTTCCATAATCTCCATCCTCCTCCTTTAAAACCACTCCAAATAAACATTCAATCTACATAGCAACAGTGTCCAAGCACTTCCAACATGGCTTCAGAACAATTTCCTTAGCCATCCTTCAAACAAGATGGCTGCCCCAGCTCCTACATAGATTCTCAAGCTGCCATAGTGTAATTCAACAATTTGCTCAACACTAATACTAACTATATTAGTAATTACATTAGCTTGTTTCTCAGATTCTGTTATTGAAATATTCTCAAATTGTAGGCCAATTTCTCTACAGAGAAGAAAACCCAGGTACAGAGAGTCCAGGTTACCTCCCTGGGGTCACACAGCCAATTATAACGGTGAGAGGAAAACTCAAAACTTCTGATTCTACAATCACATAAATGTTCACTTTGTGGGTAATGTTCATTTTTGGTTCTTCATTCATTTTCCTTCATTCAACACAGTTTTAAAGGGTTTGAAGAAACATAACCATTATTGCAAGTACAGTTAACATATACATTGTTTAATTGTACCAGTGGAAATCCATTTATTCTTCATGGATGGCAAATTGCTTTTGAAAAGCCTGATTAAAACTGACTGAACTGACAGTAGTCATAAAAAATTTGCATTTAAATATATAAGCAGACAAATGAATTCAAAAGGCACTCAACTGGATACAAAATCCAATTCATCTAATATTCACCATAACTTTTAAATTAGCATTATCAAATATATATGTTCATATAATTTGCATTGCTAAAGTTTATTAAATTCAGTATAAGTGTAAGTCCAAAAAGACATAACTGAAATTGAGGTATTTTCTCCAAACAACAGAGGAATCTTAGTTATTTGTGGTATTAAATTTGAGATTCATAGATAAAGCCATATTGATAGATATTCAATTAGGCAATTTTGCAAGTCACATTTTTCAGAAATGTCTAAAAAGAAGATTTTGGGTGGGTGAATTTGAAATGTGTAACATGCATTTCAGGCCACCTGCTCTCAAATTACCATATAAAATCCATCCATTCCCCACCTACTCCCATAAGCCAGTCTTAGAAATGCAGAGGTATCAGAAGTTACATCAATATTACTTTTCTAACAGCAAAACAATTTACACCAGTGGTAGCCACAACTGTCATGTGCACTAGTAGCCATTCCTAAAATTTCAATAGTGTCCAGCTAATTATTTTATATAAACCAGCAATATTTTAGCTTTTCTCTTATACTTAACCTCACTAAAGAAAAATGTCCTTTGCCCTTGCAGGTTGCATCTGCACCCTACTAGTAGTACACAGGAGAGAAAGGATGTCATTTCATAGAGGGAAAAACAAAGTAATTTTTAACCACAGTTTAGCCTTCCAAAATCACATCTACTTAACAATGTCTTACTTTCTAAATTAAAAGTTTTAAGAAAATAATAATCACATTTAAGGGTTCCCTAAAATGTAAGACCATGTGGTCTACAAAACCACCTTTAAGTAATGATATTTACAGGACTACATCTGTAAATTCTATGTTAATATTAAGAGAAAGAAAAGTATGTTTGCCCTCACCAACTGCAACTGTAAGCAAATGCAGGTATACAGCACTTTATTAGTAAGAACTCCTTTAGTAAGCACACGTTTAGAGGAATTAATCATTCATTCCCTGTAGACTGCTTATGTATTTCATAGGGCCATGATCTGATCTGAATAACAAGAACAATTGCATAATAAAACACATTACTGCTGACATCAGCAACTTTCTTTTTTCAACTTTAAAGTTGCAGCCACCTCTGTATTGCACAAAAAGCTGGTGGCAAAAAAACCTGACAACTGAATCGCCCCATCCAGCTTTGACTTTTTTCTCTCTTATTACATAGAGACAGTGATCAAATATAATATGTGCAAGCTTTACTAGAAATGGTTTTAATTCAGGTTATCTTCCTCAGCACTATGACATAATTAGAGACAGAATCTGTGTCAGATTAGTTTTCATGTTAAGTGTAAATCTTTCAGAAATTCAAACAGGATGAACAATTCTGTCCTGTCTTTTCTTCTGTGGAATATGTGTCTAACAGTAATATAGGTAATAACATGTTTGAACCACTCTAAAATTTGACTACCTCAGTACAAACTCACCTTTTATTTTTCAATAATTATTTTTTCAAACATCAAATATGCTTTCAGATATTTGAGGTCACAAATGAGTAGAGGTCATTTGCTATAATTCAAATCTGATCAACCAAGGGCTTCATTTTAATTATTTAAATTCACTTTAAACCAATGATAGAAATGGCAGCTGAGAGCAGTAATACGTCTAAGAAAACACATTTGGATAGAAAATAAAGTAATATACAAGAAACAATGATATACCTATCCAAAATGATTTCCATGTATGGTAACTTCATGTCAACAAATTCATCAACTGTCCTACTGTTATTTCATTACCCCCAAAACTTATGTCCCAAGATATTCAGAGCCTCTGATATTGAATAACCATAACAACTCTAAAAAGAGCTTTCCCTTTTTTATACCAGTGTACATTAGTTCACTCTTAAATTTTTAAAAATCAATGCCAAATGAATTTAGCTGCTTTTATATATTTACTTGAGTAAATATAAAGGTAATTGTTTTTCACTTTACCATCATCAGCAATTAAATATAAGAAAGCCCTCAGGTATTATTTGATAGTAAGGTGTTTTGTTAAAAATAATCTGTGAGATAAGTGATGTTAATTTTCAGTCTGGTTTCTAACTCTTGAAAGGATTTGATTAGAAAAGTGTATATTATACTAACACAGAAAGTTGAAAGTTAAAGATAAAACAGAAAAACTTTTCCTAATCACTATTCTACACTAGTCAGTATGAATGCTATTATGTCAAAGAAGTTTTAATTTGTTAAAAATCACCTCTGTTTTAACTAAACTGCAATTCCTACTGTATCTACTGTATATGTAACAATGCAAGAAGAATTAGATTCAGAATCCATTTGGCAGTGATAAAGGAAAAAAAAATGCTGAAATGTTATTGATTCTCTCCCTCTTGTGCAAAACAGACTGACTCAACTATATTTTTCCTGACATAACACAAAGGTTTTATTTAGATATTACAAAATACTGGCAAATGTTAGACTGTATATCTCTCTTTTTTAAATTTTAAGATATTAACCCTTTCACAGAGAGAGGAAGAGTGTCCTACTTGTTTTTACAGAAATGCTGCAGCCACTGACATGGTGATGTTAGCCCCAAGAGGAACACCACCTGCAAAAGTTTTTGATGCAGAGATATTCAGCCCTAGGAGACACCTTAAACCTGTCACTGGCTGCTGAGCCCATCACAATTTATAACCTGCTGTGTCAAAGTCACAGCCTCAGCTCCTGCCCTCTCCAAAACATTTTTCACATTCCCTCTCCAAATTAATTTCATCCAGTTTTTTACAAACTAGGCTAAAATTCCCAGATTTTCTTCCACATCTCCTCTACCTACAAGCATAAAGAAACCTCAGCAGGGTTTTATTCCAGTCTTTCAAACCGGCTATATTAACTTTCCCTTGACCCAATTTTTTTCTTTTTTTTTAAACAAGCTCTCTTCAGAACCAAAGATAAAACAAGCAACCAAGTGAAGTCAGAGAAGGATGAGAGTTGGTGTGGATTAAGGCTGAGGTTGAAGCTAGCAGTAGAAGGAAACCAGTAGGGTTAGAATGCTCAAGCTTTTTTAAAGAAACCATCCTTAAATCTTAGAACCAACCAACGTTTCACAAACCAGGCTTCCCATAGCCCTTGAACAATCAGCGTTTAAAAAATCGGATTCCCAGCAAGACTGCCCATACTGAAGTCTGCTGAATGCAATGTTCTTCCAAAAAAGAAAGAAAGAGAGAGAGGAGAGAGAGAGAGAGAGAGAGAGAGAAAGACAAAGAGAGAAAGAAAGAAAGAAAGAGAAAGGAAGAAAGAAGAAAGAAGAAAGAAAAGAAAGACAGAAAGAAAGAAAGACAGAGAAAGAGAGAGAGAGAAAGAGAGAAAGAAAGAAAGAAGCTTAGCAAACCACTTCTCAATTAAGAACTAGTTAAGTTATATAAATCAACTTCTTCCCCGGTAAAACGAACAAACTGCCCGCCCATACCATCGGGGGGGAAAGCATTCATTCAGCATATGCCTCAATTTAAGACAAGAAATACAGAAGCACAGTTTACTTACTAAAGCAGCCGCTCCAGTCCTCCTTGGAAACCCTGAGGAGTCTTCTCGCTTCTCCCCTACCAGTCAAATAAAGAATTGTCTTTCTATTCCACACAGGCCCAGAATAAACTGCAAGAAAGGACAGCACAAGAACAGCCGCCCGTCGGGCTTTGGCTTTGGTCGGATGCTTCGGGTTCTGATTGTTTCAAAAGTGGGGTCTTCTTTTCGGGAGGGAGGGGGCGAAGACAGGAGAAAATGAGGGCGCTCCGCAAGCTCGCCGGGGTCCTACAAATTATTCTGACGGCAAAGTACCTGCACTCTCCCCGCGGAGGCTGCCTGTCAGCGCCGCGCGAAGGGGAGGACGCTGAGGGGGAGGAGCAGCCGGAGGGCTCGGGCTGGGAGGGAGCGCGGGGCGGGGGAGGCCGGCGAGCGGCGGGCGGAGAAGCCGGGGGACCAGCCGCCGTCAGGGCGAGGCGCTGCCCCACGCGCTCGGGCCGCCGGGTGTGGGCGCGGCGGGGCCGGGAGCCGAGGCGACGGGCATCTCCCGGCAGCTCGCGCTCCCTCTTGCTCCCGCTCGCACACACAGGCACACACCCCACGTCTCCGACAACAGCCGCCCCGCCGCAAGCACTCACCTGCATTTCCTTAACAAGCCACTTGATGGCTGCCAGCGGCGCGGGCCCGGCTCCCGCGGGCGGGCGGGAGCCCAGGGCGTGGATGACGCGGCGCGGGATGTTCCGAGCGCCCGCCCGGGAAGCGGCGGCGGCGGCGGCTGCGGCGGCGGTGCGGGCGCGGGCTGGGGCGGGAGGAGGGGAGCCGCGCCGCGCCCCCGCGCTGACCCGGCGCTGACCTGACTGACCCCGCGCCTCCGGGACCTTGGCGGGATTCCAGGGCTCGGGGGTCAAGTGGTCGGCGCGGGGAGAGGAGGACATGTCGGGCCCGCGCTACTCCCGACTACTAAAGCCACACAGGACTTGTCCAGGTGTGAATCCCGCTTGCACTTCTTCAGGTGTTCGCGTGCTTTCTCTAATTTTACAGGTGTTTTTGCTTTTTGTTTTGGAGGGCAGCTGGCGGTTAGGGTTGGGGTGGAGGGTTTAAAAATGCAAGGGCTAAAGATTTAATCTGCAATACGATCGATGCTTGGGAAGAATCCCCTTTAGTGAGAGTTAAGGAAGGGGAGCGGAGGCTCCGTGGCGCCCGGGGTGTTCTGCATCTCAGATACAGGATATATCAATAGTTGTCGTATGGGGTGCTTGGCAGCCTGGCTGCCGGGATTGAGGGAGACACTGGGCTCTGCCGAGGTGGTACTTGAGAAGGGAAAAACCTGTGAAAGAGTTGCTGGGAAACAGCCTCGCTATTGAGGAGAGGACGCGGACAGGCATTGGGGGAGCAATTTCTTCCCCACCTGCTCAGTCCCCCACCATAGAGCGGCCAACGCCACTAAGGTGGTGTACCACAGACACGGAATACCAGGGAAGAGGAACTTAGGTCCCCTGAACAAAGCTAGAAAAGGGGACTGGAGCTGGGGAAGAGGGTGGGCAGGATGAAAGAAATCTAGCAGAAAGCTTATCACTCCACCATCATTTATGTCTGATCAGAGCATACAGCTACGGCAACAAATGCTCTCTCTTGCTAAGGAGAGAGCAATGTCACTACGTCGGTGCTTTTTAAAAAAAAAAAAAAAAAGCCAAAATAATTATCCTGTTTGTAATAACGCAACAGAGAGACTTCCAGGTACCCTCTAGTCAAACGTGCTGTAAGCACTATGGACACAAACAGAAAGCAGTGAGCCATCTACTTATCTGTCCACGACCTAATAGCAGAAATGTCACTTTCTCCCAAAGAGAAACAAAGCTTAATCAATATAGGTGACATTTTCCCCAGGGTCCTTTTTCTATTCATGCCTGCTTCATTGCTTGCCATGCCCCTTTGCTCTTCAGGAGTGACCCTTCTTCTGAACCCCTCCCCTACCAAGCTCCCTGCTCTGCCACCTTAAACCCTCTGAGCTCACCCATTCAAGAAGGTTCACTTGCACACAGTATCACTTAAAGCTGTTCTTGTAAATGATAGGATATAAACCAAAAAAGACTTCTCCTGCGCGTGCAAGTGTGTGTGTATGTGTACTGCATGTCTATCTTTGCAATTATGCAAAGCACCTGCCCCCCTTATGGTGTTGTCTGTGCAAGATGATGACTAACTCATTCTCTCTTCCTCTCTCTCCTTCTTTCCCTCCCTCCTTCTCCCTCTGCACAAATACACACCACTCACCCCTGTCTCAGTTCCTTCCTGTCAGTGTTCAGTAATGGTTTTACATGAACTTTCTGTTAGACAGCCTCTGACTATCAAGAGCGACTTGGAGCGGATTGGTAGGAGAAATGCTGGGGCTGAACACTGCTGCTATGTTTCCTGTCATCACTCACTCATTACATACACTACTGTACCTCATGCCAAGTGGCAGCAGAAATGATTTCCGCTCTTGCTATTTGTAATCATGTATTTGCCCTCCCCCGGAAACACTTATAATTAATAATAAAAGAAATAATGCATCTTGAAACGCTGGGAAAAGCAGATGGATGCTGATGTGGTGGCATTAGTCACCTTTTCTGTTGCTGCTGCAAAGACGGTGTGACCACCTCTCCCTTTCTGCTGCTTCTGGCGGGTTAAGCAAAGCATCTGGCCCTTTTACTGTGTTCTCTTCTCCATCTTTCCCTTGACAATAGTTTGTGTATTTTAAATAAAGATTTCATTCTGCCAACCCGCAGGAAGCTTTTAACAAGATGCAGCTGAGTGTATCGATGTCTTATATCTTTTTACTGCTGTATGGGGGTGTTCAGCCAGTTGAAACTCATCTCAACTTCAACTCAAAGCTGGCATCTCACACTCATAGTGCTCCCTGGGGCTGATTTACTTTTACTTCTACACAACTATCTTTTGGTGTCCTCTAGAAGGACACAGGATTCTGAAAACAATGAAAGACTGAGGCTTATAATCAATCCCCTTCCTGCTGCACCTCTCCCCTCCCCCCACTTAATGACACCACACATGTTAATTGTGATTAGCTTATTGTAGAGATTTTATTAGTGATTCATTAGAGTTGGACTGGGGTATCTTTCCTGAGGATAATGGTTCCAAGCCTGAAGAATTAAGACAATTTCATTATCTAACTACCTATCTTCACCTCCTATTATGGTTTATTTTTCTTTTTTAAATGAAAAGGCAGCTTTAAATGTCCTCTTTGGGTTATTGTTGTATATTTACTTTTAAAAGGCAGCAGCCTCTTTAGATTGGTCATTGAACCATGTGTTTAAAACAATCATAACAAATATGAAGTAGAAATTTTTTTAAAAAGTGGGATAGGGTAAAACAGGGTGGTCCTGAATATCAGTCATCTAAGATTAGTCTCTTTTGAAATTCTCTTTATTTTACCACATGATTTCATTTACCAAAACTTTAGTTAGCCATGTTACATTTAAGCTTATAATTGATTTTAAAAGCCTGCTTATGCAGAAGTCTCCAAATTTATATTTGGATTTTGGATTTTTGAGGGAATTAAGTACTTTCTTAGTTTTTGAATTAAGCTTAACAGTGTAACAAAAGCAACTCTGTGGCAATAATTTCCTGTTCTAATATGTCCTTTAAATGTATTAATAGCATTGTGATAAAACTTCCTAATTATTCAGCAGTCCATATGTGGAATTGAAAATAAAGAAGATATAGATAACAGGGTAGTAAGGGAACTAGGAAGAGCAAGTAACCTGTTATAAGGGAGACAGTGATCAATAATTGAAAGAGGGTAATTCTGTGACCACCTGATGCGTGGGTTTGATTTGTTAATAGTAGTCTCTCACACTTTACCATCTTTTTTCTTTCTTCTTCAGTCTGTATAAATGGTGTACACTTAATTTCTTCTCCCTTTTCTCAGCTTTTGCTTCTCAAGTTATGCTGACTGGCAGAAACAGTCATATATTGATAATACAGTGTGAAATCATGCACTTAATGAGTCAGACTGCTTGTACTTATCTCACCTGAGACAAGGATAATCCTCTACTCTTCAACTTTTATTTTGGTCAGTGAGGGTAGAGTTCTAATTGAGTGAATCGGCCTAATTTACCTAATTTGTTATACATGCTTTGCTGCCAAGAAATCTGCTTAGGAAACCTTAAAACACAATGAGAAAATAAAATGCCTTGGCTGTACTCAATTTAAGGGGCCTTAATGACTGGAGTCATTTGTGATAATTATCGGCTCATGGTTTAGATGTTATTCCACTGAAATTATCATGTGGCTAATGCTAAGTTACACAAAATCTAAATGCTTGGGAAATATGGGTTTTGATATAATGTATATACTTATTTTTACATTTGTGCTAATCATCTCTATTCCTCACCTACCCCCTAACCTTAGATCCCTCATTTGCCCTTCTTTGTGCCCTAGAGGTTAACCTCTAATAGCTGTAGGTACCTGGTTTCCCTTGTCTCCTGGCTTTTGTTGGGGCATTGTCAATGAGAGGTACTGGAAGAGGGCAGTAGGAAAGAAAGGGGAGGCTGTTCTTGCCCCTTTTGCTCTAGAACTTGGACTGTGGTTCTTTCTGGCAGTGGCTGCATTGCTGTACAAAGATAGTCCTTTCTTGTCACCACCCTTCTAGTTCCAGCTCAAGTGTGCCTGTAATAACATTATCTTCTCCCTTACCCCTTTAGCTTTCCACTATGGTTAAAACCTAGGATACTCAGTATCTCTCCTCAGTTCCTCCAACCCAGCCACTTCTCTGGGAAGTATCTGTTACCTAAATTCTCTCTCTCAAAAATCACTCCTGATTGTGCCTTTTGTTTCCCTCAGTTACTCTGACTGATAACATTTTTGTAACTTAAATTTAAAGTGTTCGAAGATAACAAGAAATATTTTATTCAATTATTTCAAAGTTTAATATATTGTCTAGTGTGTATAGAAGTGCCGGAACCTTACCTTTACTCAAACTGAAAATAACTTTAACATACTATAAGAAAATATGTGATGGTACAGCTGATCTATATAGCTAAGTAATACAATATATTAATATTTTCCACAGAGGTGGCAGTCTCTGTGTATTAAATGAGCCAGATTTGTCCAATGTGTAAAACTCTTTTTCTTAAACATATATCTCAATGTTTTATGGTATATGACTGCAAAATAATAATAATATTAGTAATATGTTTTGAAGGCTAGTATTTATTATTTGATGAAGCACACTATAGTTCAAAAGGCATTGCAATTTTCATCAATTTTAAAGAACTAAATGAGTAAGGAAGCCTATATGAATCCATTCTTCCAATTATTAAAAGAAAAACCAATAATGAGGATGTAAAGGTGACTTTGGTTACCAGTGATAACCCAAAATAAATGCCCCATGTGTATACCTTGGAAAGAGAACAACTGGACATGAATACAAAGAATGCAATCCACCAAATTCTTTTAAGCATTAAAAAAAAATCAAATGAACAAGGATCAGAGTGAGTTCTTTAATAAAAATAAGGTATAATTTGAGAGAGAATATATAATAGTTCCTATGGATTTTTGGTCTATTTTTGACCTTAAAATTAATAAAAAAAAGGTATTGAATGCAAGATTTTACCTATACATCACTACTTAATAAAGTCATTGTAAATTTTACTTCTTCTGTATCCTGAGTAATTTTGTATTTTCTTTTATAAATTAGACATAAGAATGATCGCAACCATATATTTATGTGCACACCCCGTGTGTGCACATACTACTTTTCTAAATTTTTTAAAGGTCATTAGCAGTACACTGTCTAAATTTTAGACCTAAGAAACATGGAACACAGAAAACTGAGGTGGATTAGCTGACCCCAGGACAAAAAGTTATATTAGCATTTATTTTTATCACAGGCTTTATGTATATTTTCAAAAATTAAAATTGTGAATTTTTAAAATAGAAGCAAAAGAAAGAAATGTGACGACCATATCATATAGGACTCTGCTTTTTAGCCGTCTATATTTTATGGGTGACATGCAAATTAGAAACTTCTCTCTTCTTTATGGAAGGCTATTTAACGTAAGTCAAAACAGCAATCCTATAGAGGCTTTACAATTAATTTTTCCATGTAATTATCACTATCGCAACACAAGATGACTTGGCGCAGCACCCTCACCTTCTTCCCCATTTTACACTACTAAACCCAGTGCAGGGGAAATGTTCATTTTTACATGACCAATGAGTGAAGTCCTGCTATTTCCAGGCAACTTTCCTCCTTATCATAATTTAAGAAATACTTTTAATGTAAGAACATTTCATATATATACACATGTGTGTATGTGTGTGTGTATTATTTAGTGTTTTTGTTATTTCAATTACAATGTGTGTGTTTTCATGAGCCCCGTCTCATTATCTTTTATGAGAAAAGTATTAAACTAAATCTTTAAACAAAATTTAAATGAGTCATTGAACAATCACTGCTATACTTAAAAGGGGAAAGAATCAGGAAAGACTTCTAGCAGGGAGTCTTCAAGAAAGGGTGAAGAGATGATATGGCTAGTGAGGCATTATCTTTATGAGTTGTTTCACTACTAGTAGTAATCAAAATTCTCATCCGAGTTTCATCTAAGCTATAAAAATGTGAACATAATAGGGATATAGGTCATGAATATGAATGTGATGAGGAAAGGATTTATTAATGCTAGTGTGTTCCCCACCAAAATCTCCTCCTGCCTCTTCCTCTTTTTCTCAGACACACACATGCATACACACCCCTACAGACACACTCAGAGAATATGAGGTTATATTTTCCTTGCTCAGCTCCAGTTCCTATCCTGCCCTCTACGGCTTTTTTGCCCCCCTTGTTCTCAGGCTTCTGTCATGCAGAAACTAGAGAAGTGGAAGCAATCTGGGAATGAAAAGACTCAGATCAGGGATTTAGGGAAACAGGGAGAGATAAGATTTAACACAGTTATAAAGTAAGAATCTCCCAAGCAACTATGAGATGTGGGAAAGTTGGAAAGAAGAGAAAAACACTATGTTTTGTAGAAGTGTCACTGAGGGACATGAATCAGGGCCTCCCAATAACGCTTTTGAAGGGCCCAGTATTAAAGACTGGAATGCATTTTTATTACTTTTTTGTTTATAGTCTTTGTATTTCCTCGGACAGTCAAAAGCTCTTATACCATACCATCAGGAGAATGGATTTTTTTGTGGTTTTACACACACACACACATATACATACACAGACAAATGTTTTCACCCAGACAAATATAGGTTACATAGTTTATAAGTTGATTTTAAAGTCTTAAGTTATTTTTAAAGGGTACTAGCTTGATTTTAATATAAATAGGGTAAATATATTTTCTATATTAAAATTATTTTTCCTAAATCCCATAACATAAATATATTATTTACATTGAAGTTTTAATTAAATAAATTTTCAAATCTTTAGTGACAACTATAATATCTGTTCTCAGAAGAAAATGTTTATACAGTATAAATATTAATAAAATATTATCTAATAAATAAAATGTTTTATTTTAACATTGATTTATTTGGTAGAAACGCCTATAAACACTTTTCCTCACTTTGATTCTCTAGGAGAACTGTAAAAATTATTATTGAAAGCCACATTATTTTTGAGGAATCCAATCAGTGCTTCTCAGATAGTTTTATATCCAAAGCTCTCCCCTCAGTCTCTACTTAATAAGTCCTATGCAAGCCCATGATACACAAAAATCTAGAATATACTCATCCAGACAAAAGAGATACTAACCACATTATCCATCCTTTGTTGTATTCCCATTGTGCCAATAATAGGTGGCAGTTAGGACCAAAAGTAGTACAAGACCATCATATAGTTTATTTAAATACATCTTATATGTCTTTCGGTGTAGTAAAACGGAGGGTACCAAATTTTAACGGACTTAGTGAGAACTTATTGTATGCAAAGTAGATGAGAACACATTTGTGAGAACTTATTGTATGCAAAGTTGATGGTGTAGGTGTGTAAGGGGTTGGGGAGGAAGGTGGGGGCGGAGTGCAGCTAAATGACTAATGTCCATGTGCCCATAAACAAACATAATTCAGAAGTCTGGGAGCACATGATTAGATTTAAAAGATTTAACATGGAAAATTTAATCAAATTCATCAGGCAACCTTGCAACCAACATTGTAATACAGAATATTCAAAGAAATCTACATGTCAGCAAGATGTCTAAGTACTCAGCCTGTCAAAACTCCTGAAATTACTGATGAAATGCTAAATTAAAAAATATTTTTCAAAATCTCTGGAAATTTAGTAAGGGTGCTCTCAACTATTAAAATTAAAAGAAATTCATAGTCCATAAACTATGTTTGTTTATAGAATTATAGACAAATAAGACATGTATGGCTAATTTCAAATTTGATCCTTCAGAATGTAGCACAGTGTCAAGGAAAATAAGCAGGAATACTCTGGAAAAACTCACTAAAGTCCTTACACTTCTAGGGATAAGGATGGGCCATGAGGCAATAAAGGAAACTGAAAAATGGTAGGAAACAGAAAGTATCATGAATAAGCAGCATTGCTGGATGTTATAACAAGGGGAGTAGGTTCCTCCTATTTGCAGTAGGTGGCAGCAAGGGCTAACGAGTAATAAAAGCAAAGAAATATTTTGGCCCAGTTATCAACATGCTCTTTTAAAGACGAGTAAAAAAGATTTTGTAAAATAATGGGAGGAATGTGGAGGAAGTTATCACTTGAAACAATGTTTGAAAATAAACAGAAAATAGAAAGAAATTTCAGAAACACCTGCAATAAGCTTTGTAAAATTAAGAATATAAGGTACTTTTGAAGCCACAATAAAAACAGAAAAGTGAAAGCAGATAATAGACTATAGTGTAAAATTTAAAAGTTAGCTTTCTGAGGAGGGAGACATAGAAGGAAATAGGTAAAAATTAAATTGTAAAAAGCTACAAATTAGTCAATAACGTCAGAATTAGAAAGCAAAATGCAACAGAAATAGCAGAATTCATAATGCCAAAAATTACAGTTGAACACCAAGGTTTCTATTTAATAGTAAATATATTTTTTCTCAAAATTATTTAAAAACAGCATCATTTTCCCTTTATAATGTTAATTAAAATGCAAAAGATATATGTAGATGTGTGTATATATTTATATATACATATATATGTATCTGTATATCTGGATATATATATGTGTATCTATTCATCTGTCCTAATATTGTATTATATATGCAAGAAAAAGATAATATGCACTGTAATAACTAGAACTATTTTAATTTTTTGTATGTCTGTATTTGCTAAAATAAAATGATTCATTTTTATTACCAGAAGTATGTTTTAAATATATATAATTTTAAAATGGCTTTGAAATATATTCTGAGAGTAGGTAAGTCCTTTTTTTTTAAGTGTTCCCATTGCTTCCAGTAGAACATATACAGAATTTACAAAAGACGCTAAATCAAAGTAATTACTATATGCAAATTTTTACAATACTCTTAAGTAGAGTTTCATAATAACTTTTCTATTTTTCATCTTACCTTATTTTCTGCTGTATATATTAAATAGTAAAAGATGGTAAAACTAATGTTTCACCTTGTTTGAAAAGCTTTTGCAAAATTAAATTTTGAAGAAAGTCTTTTCCATATTTTCTAAATATCTCCAGAACTTCTTGTTGTAATTAAATGTGTAAAGATTGACTTTGCACATTATGTCTCTCTTGACAAAAATTTTTTCCATTCATAAAGGGAACAAATTGATAACTGAATAGTGCCAGAGATAAAAAAGTTCAAGAAAGTTCAAATATGTGGTCTTTGAATGTTTTGTACAGGCATATTGTTTTTCTAAGTTCAGTTAAATGGTACAGAATTGTGCTCCAGTAATAACCTTTAAAAAATTAAAAGGTACATTTGCATCAAACTGAATGGCCAACTAAAATTTTAGGTTTTAACAATTCTAATTGAAAAGGTTTTAAAGTAGAAAAGAAATAGCTCATAATGTGAGTACATAAATGGTAGAACATTTAAAAATATATTTCTTTTTCTTTTAACATTTTAATAGTTAGTTCTCTTAAATCTCATATAGAGATGCATATCTGCACACTATTGATTGTGCATTATAGAGATTTCATAATGAAATACCATGATATAACTTATGTGAATCACTCTACATTTTCTCAACTAAAGCCTAGGGTTTTAAAGCACAGAATGAGAATCATACAGCCCAAAATACTGAGTGCATAATGGTTAAATGATTGCCTTAAATTAACTTGATGACTATGTGATTTCAAATTTAATTCTGATAAACTAAAATCACTAGTGTTCTAACTACAAAAATATGCTCCTATCAGATATTTCATAAAGAAACCCAGGGTAAAGGACAATAATTTCATTTATTTTAATTTTTAGTTTTATAAGTCATATTTGGAATCAGAGTTGTAAAGATGCCATAGTTAACTTGAAAATCATGATTTTCTGAAACAGAGAGAATGGGAGAAGGAGAGGGAAAGGAGAGAGACAGAGACTTGTTTATCCTTGTAGTTAACCTCTATTGTACTGCTCCATACCATTTTACACTCAAAACGGAAATCTCTTAAGGAGAGATAATGCCATGATAGAGAATGCTTGTGGGTTATTTTTTCCCCTTTTGGACTTTTCAGTGAACTTTTTAAGTCCCTTTTCTAGGATGATTCTTCTCCATGGTAGAGGATTCCCAAGATAAGGGAACTGACATTTTCTATTACAAGTGCCAATTTTGTAAGTGGTTTTAGTGGTTTGAACATTTGTCCAAGAGTAACAAGAGAGAAACCACCAATGTGTATCATATACACCACCAAAGAGCCACCAGACCCAAGTGGCTTTCAGTCACCATTAATTTCAGCTGTCTGAAAATACAGTTTCACAAATTTTGCTTGTAACAAGACTTTCTTTCTGCCTTCTTTTACTTTACCACATTTTAATGTTTACATACAAAGAGCAAACACTAAAGTGCTAAAATAGAGTACCAAATATTTTAAGATTGAATAATATCAACAAGCCCTATCATCAGGCAACTCTGAGTTTCCTGTTCCCATTCTACAGGTGAGTCAGCAGAAGGTAAGAGAAGGTAAAATTTACTTTTCTGAAAAGAATACGTAGCAATTTTACTAAGAGGGAATGATTTTCCTTAAAAACAGTATGGAAGATAATGCGATGTGAAGGTTATATGTATGCACTCAGGAGACAAACTGCCTAGGTTCACACCCCTGTTTTTCTACCTGCCAATCTGGGTAAATAATTTATGTAGAAGTAAAGTTTTTACTTCTACATAAACTTTCCTTCTCTGTAAAATGGGGATAATAATAAATTTCCTTCAGCCTCCTAACCTTGTTAAATGTTAATAATCATAATATCTTCCTCACAGGATTGTTGTGAGGAATATCATATGTAAAGCACTAGTAAATGGTAAACAGTATATGAAAATTAACCTTTTATATTATAAACAATATGGATGAACTGTACTGCTCAGCTTCCCTTGCCAGATATTTTATCTTTTATTGCTACTCTGGTTTAAGTGTTCAGAGTAGTTAAATTTTGGAGTGCCTACCAAAATCACACCCCTGCTTTGAAAATACTCCTTACTGATAGCTCCCACTAATGGGATTCTATTTGCACCTCCTTCTGGGTGACCATAGCTGATTATGCCAGGAGGGGAAAGTTGATCCATGGGAAAACAGAACATCCTCTTATTTCCTACATTCCATCTTCCAAGGATTTCAATGACAAGATTCAGAAAACATAGCCTGAAGGGGATATGCTGGGAAACTCTGAAGTCATGTAGATTTGGGGCAGACAAACCTATTCAGCCTTGCATTAGCAGAGAGACTTGGCCACAAAGGGGAAGAGAAAGAGAGAGCCCGGGAGATGGGGAGAGAAAAGAGGCTATGCAGTCACCAAGAGGTGTGTCTCAGCTCCTGACTTTCCTTCTCTACATCTAATTAAGCTTGTAATAAGACTGGCTAAAGTTTGTCTTACTACTTGAATTCTAATAAAGACATCTCACCCTAATGAATTTGAACTAGGATAAGTTCTATTCTATTTCTTTCAACTAAATGATCTCTGCCTCAAACAGATGTTTTTCTATTGCACAACTATATGCATAAAGTTCTGTAAAAAATGCATTAAGTGATAAGTGTAAGCAAACTGTGGGGGAGGGGAGGAGTGAGCTGACTGCAGGCAATGCCAAGCATCTCTGCGCTGAAAATGAACCTAGAAGAATTAATTCCTCTCATATCAGCAATGGATATTTGGAAAAAAGCACATCACAAGGCACTGTGAAACAAAAAGTGATACATTTTTGCCAAAAGGGAGAGAAGCGTTTAGAAGGGACAACCCAAAAAAGTAATCTCCTACAAGAGCATGTTTAAGGGAGAAGTTCACAAGATGGTATCAGTTTACTCAGAAATCTGGAAGGAAAGGAACCTAGGTAGAAGAAATAATGATAATGATGATGATGATGATAGCTGAATATAAGTGAAAAGGAGTAACATTATAGGGAGGTTGCAAAGTGTAATATAATGAGCTCAGAGGGTTACCTTTGATAGATTTGCAGAAAAACCTCAATTCTGCCTTGGACAAATGATTTCACACCTCTCCCCTCTGCCTCGTTATTCTAAAATTGGTATAGCAATGCTTACCATGCAGGGTTGTCATGAAGATTAAGAATAAGAACTTTGTCATCAAACAGACCAAAGTTCCTATCCTGATTCATAAATAAAAGCTCAAAAAATGGGGTTTGTTTTTTTGTTTTTGCTTCTCATAATGATTTTTATTATTGCTTCCCAATCACAAGGGTTATTCATAAAAGAGGAATGGAGATTTAGCTTGAACCATCAAGCTTTAAACAACAGGAAGATTTTACCATAATCTTTTATTGGAATTCATTATTAAATTGTTCATTGTTTATCCACATAGCAACTTGCTGTTCTTAATAGCACATGAGATACTGAGGAACAACAGACCTCAGTAATGGTTATTTGTTCATGTTTTGTAATGACATTGCTCTCAATCCTCCATGTCACTTAGAGCATAACCCCTATCTTTGTTCATGTGTCTGAACAGTTGTCATGTCCTCTCTATTCAGTTATAATAGGGACTCTTAGTTTTACAAGTAAAAGCTTAAATCCTTAAAGAATTCTGAAATTAATTCATAAGGAATTTTACAACTTCTATATGCTCAATAAATATCATCATCTCTCTGAACATCAGTTTCATCATCTGTGAGGTAGAATTAATAACTAACTCTTAATATGGCATCAAGTTGTGAGGACAAACACCAATCTCTCTGGCAAAATCTTGGAAAATGTATACCAACTCTACAGCTACAATCATAAAAGCAAACAAGCATAGCTCAACGTGCTAAGGCTTTTTCAAAAAGTCTATGTAATTAAGCCCATTTCCATATTATATATATATTTCAAACCATTTCTCTAAACTTAGCTCTCTTTATTAACCATAAAGCCTATAAAGAAGTAGTGGAAAAGAGCTTCATCAAATACATTAAATAAAGTTAAACCAGAAATGAAAAGTTAATCATCAATGTGGCAAACGTGCCCTTTCAGTGATTCATGACCAGCCAATTTGCACTTGGAATCCTTTGAGAATAACATACTCAAATTCCCTTGGCACTGGTAATACATGTTGTGGTATGTGCTGCTAATTGCCTACTCAGTATCCATTCTCATTGTCTTCCTTATTAACCTGAGCTTGATGGGGGTGGGGGAATATACACAGATAAAATTAGTCATCTTACTAACACTCTTGTAGCTAGGAGTGGCCATGACAAATAATGTTGGCCAATTAGATACAAGAATCACCGGGTGGGGATTCCTGGAAATATCTGCAGAAAGAATATTGATACAGAATGAATGATTGTGTCCCCACAAAATTCATACATTGAAATCTAATCCCCATTGTGTTGGTATTTGGAGGTGGACCCTTTTGGAAGTAATTAGATCATGCAGGTGGAGCCTTCATGAATGGGATTAGTGCTCTTCTAAGAACGGGCTAGACAGCTAGCTCACCCTTCTTCTTCCATTTGAGGATCAAAAAGAAGTTGGCAGTCTGCAACCTGGAAGAAGGCTCTTACCAGAACCCAACCATGCTAGCACCCTGCTCTCAGACCTCTAGGCTCCAGAATTAGGAGAAACAAAGTTCTGTTGTTTGTAAGCCACCCAGTCTATGGTAATTTGCCATAGCAGCCTAAACTGACTAAGACAGAAACATTCAGTTGCCAATGCTCAATTTTGCCTTTTCAACTTTCATCTTCTTCTTGCTGGTAACCCAGATATGATGTCTATGAGGTTGAAAGCCACAGATAGGGATAATAGAGAAAAAAGAAAAATAAAGCTTAGGTGCCTGCTGCCATCATTGAGACACTCCTCCAACCCTGGACCAATAGATCCCTAAATTTCTTGTTTCATGAAAAAAGTAAGTCTTCACCAATTTAAGTCACTGTTGATTGGACTTTTGCCTACAGACAAAAGCCTTCATCACTAATAGTGGAGTCATCTTCAGTATTCTAATATCAAGACATAGGTGCTTCATGATTAAACATATCTTTATAAGTATGAGAAAGATAAAAAAGAAAAATACAAGATATTTTAAGACAGATGGAATTCAAGAGGTTATTTTGGGGCTATATCAAATATGAAAATGTGCAAAAGGGATTAGAAAACCAAGCAGAAACAGTGAGTCAGATTTAACTGAATATAGTTGACCCCATTTCAGTTTAAGTCTCCTTTTAAGCAGCCCCTATAGAAAACAGCAACAGAAGCAAAAGACCTTTCTTTAGTTAAGGTAATATGCACATTTTTATTACTGATATGCACACACCCATACACATACACACACGTATATATGTACTTATAAATCTATGAATTATGTTAAAATGTAAAGATGCAAAGAGAGAAATAAATAGGCACAAGATTTGAAAAGGAGGAACTATATCAGTTACCAACTTGATTCCACAAATGTTCTGCTTATCTCATCAATTTAAGGTCACTTGCTAAATTTATGTCAGAGCAACTGCATGAATCTACATTAAGAAAATAATAGGAAGATAAAAGCACTTATGGCAATTATACTTTTGAAAGAAGATTAACTGATGTGTGTTCTAAATAATATGGAAGCAATTACTATTCAGTCCTACTAAATTATATATCTTGAATCATCTCTTCATAATATTTTGAAGCTAAAAAGGAATCTTAAGAGTATGTTGTTCAAATTATTTTTTTTCCATTATGAGAAAACTGAGTCCTGGAACAATGATGGAATTACTCAATGATGCTCCTTCAATTTAATTATTTTTTAAAAAAGTTGATATCAGGGTTAACATTTCAAATTGCTAACAGGACTTGTATTGCCTTCTCCCAATTTACAAATAAAAATGTGTAATTATGGAAATTTGTATATGAAAATTGTAGCTGTGCATTATGGCTATAGAGGTTTAATACTGAAATCTAAGAAAATAAGACATTTAGGCCCATACTCTAGAATTTAGAAAACTTTAGAATTCCTTATTCACCTGAGTGTAGGAAGGGGCAAATTATCCTGAAGCACCTTATAGTTAATAAATTATTTCTTCTGTTCCCTCTCCCAAGCTAATTGTTAAAATAATAATAGACACTAAATGCAGCTTCTTGTTGTATATTAAAGGAGATTATTTTAATGTTGTATGTAAGTCTGTGTCAAATTATGATGAAATAGATATTTTATAACACTTGTTCCCTTGGCACGCCTTGGATCCATGAGATCAATGAAATTAACAAAGTTCTTGCCAGTAAGATTTTGTCTCTGTCTTTTCTAGGCTTCCTGGGACACTGCAACTTCTGGGCAAAGTTTCTTTTCAGTAACACAATGAAAACTAAAGATAAGTGAAGACTGCAGACAGTATGGTTGGCAAATAAACTAATGATTACTTCTTATGGGAACAGCATGCATAACATCATCAACTCACCTATTTTGTTTTTCTTATAGACTGAACATTGACCAAAAGAGCAAGCAATAATAATCATACACCTCTCATCTTTTTTTGAGAGTAAGAGTTATGTTACTTACAACACTTTCTTCTCTCTTATCCCACTGTTCATGGCTAACTCTGTCCTTCTCTATACACTGAGGGACTCAGTGGATATAATTTCCAATATAAAGCATAACTAAGGAAATGCACATTACATAGCTGAAAAAAGAATCAGCTGAAGATAAGCATCAAAGTCAATGGTAAATATAAGAAGAGCAGTCTATGACTGGAGAGAGGTTAGGAGACATGAAGAACATTAGCCCTTTCCTGTATTAGGCAAACGTATTATTTAACAGAGACCAAAAAAACAAAAAACAAAAAACTGATAATCAGACTAATCACTCTTCTATACAGTGGCTCATAATCTGGGTTCCATGATGAGTTTCAAGGGTTCCAAAAATGCTTTGAAATTATATGTAAGTTTGTGTATTTGCACATATCTATATAGTACAGGACCACTTACTGAAAGCAAGAGAAATATTACAACTCAAAATTGTTTATGAAAAAAGGTGGATGCATTGCCTCATTACCAAAGCACATGAAAGGACACAGGAGAAATTCCCATTGAAACAACTAGACTGGGAACCTAGATGTCATTAAAATATCTGTCCCTATCACTCCCTCAACTGTTTCACTTTCCTACTGGTTTCATTATATCCCAAATAGATCAGGCACATTGCAAAACACTGGGACATGGCTGGATTCAGGTTTGATTCACATATTATAAGCTTAGCAACTAGAGGAGAGATCCTCCACAATTTCCAATTAAAGATGCTGGGAAAGTGCTCTTGTCGGTAAAGTTTGGGTCATAAATCCTCCATATTTCAATTGCTCTATTCAAATAAAGAGAGTATTATTGTTGTCTCAGTTCAAATCATGTACACAATCAATTAATCACAGTGGCAGGAGCTATGATTGACTTAATACATTGAAGCAAATGGTTTGAAGAAGCATTTTCCATAATAAGGGAGGGGTTGTTTGGGTTCTACAGTAATGCTTTTTTTTTCTTTTGAAATTGGTCAGCCCAGCACAAGCTGACACACACAACGACATATGATAAGACAGTGTTAGGAATATTACTAAGAGTTTTGGTTACAAAATTTATATCATTTTAAAATTTTCAACTACATCTCTAATTCCTGATTAGACTTTTATTTTTCATTCTTATAGTGATTCACAGATAAAAAATTTCTAAGAATTTTAAGGCTTGAGGGGAAAAATATAAAACAAATCAGAACTAAATATGAATTCCCTTATAAAGGATGAATAAACATTGGTAAATGATATTTGGGCTATATTTTAAGTGAAATTTTTAAGTTTTAAAAATTTTAAGTGAAATTTTTAGTTTCAGCACACATTTTTCATTTTGGCTTGTTCTTTAACTGCATATGTGTTAAATTTAATGCAGTCCTATATTATTTGGAATAATACTAATTTATTCCTTTGTTAATTTCATAAATAGAATTAAAAAAAATCAATTTGTGTTGCTATTTTAAAACTACAAGCCGAAATTCAGAACTTTTTTGAGTAATAGTGAATGCCCTCACCTTTAACCCTTTCTCATTTCCCAGAGTGTATCATTGTTAGCAGTTTATAAGCTATCTGTTCAGATATTTTTCTGTACACATGCAAATATACTAACACACTTTTAAGCTTTATTTTTACTAAAATAACATATTAATATTTTTCTGCCTCTTACTTTTTTTCATTCAACAAAAATGAAGAATTCCTTCCATTTCATTAGTACATGCTTATTTGTCTAGTTATTTTTTTTTTTTTTTTTTTTTTTTTTTTTTTTTTTTATTTTTTAAAGGATTTTCTTTTATTTATTTATTTATTTATTTGTTTATTATTTTTGTCTGTATTGGGTCTTCGGTTCGTGCGAGGGCTTTCTCCAGTTGCGGCAAGCGGGGGCCACTCTTCATCGCGGTGCGGGGACCGCTCTTCATCGCGGTGCGCGGGCCTTTCTCTATCGCGGCCCCTCCCGTTGCGGGGCACAGGCTCCAGACGCGCAGGCTCAGCAATTGTGGCTCACGGGCCCAGTTGCTCCGCGGCATGCGGGATCCTCCCAGACCAGGGCTCGAACCCGTGTCCCCTGCATTAGCAGGCAGATTCTCAACCACTGCGCCACCAGGGAAGCCCCTGTCTAGTTATTTTTTAATTGCATAATATCCCGTAATGTTAACGAATGCTATCAAATATTGAGTACATACCATATGTTGGTTAATATTCTGAGCACTTTAAATGTCATATCTAAATCCTTACTCACCCCAAAAAATCTGTGAGTTGGGTATTATAGCTATTTTATTGACAAGGAGAAAGACAAAATAAGTAATTTTCTCAATAATTTACCTAACCATTCTTTTAGTGGTGGATATGTATCAATAGAATATCGCAGATATTTTCACCATTATGAATAAGGCTGACTAGAAAACGCAAAGTGAACTTGTTCAGTGAAAAGAACTGTAAGCTCAAGTTTTAGAATTATGGCCCAGTTGCCCTTCAGAATTGCTCACTGCCATGTATAACACAGACAAATTTAAATCGTAATGTTTTTGCCAATATGATAGGTGAAAATTTGTATTTAACTGTCACTTGACTTTATCTTTTCTTGATGAAAAAAGTTAAGTGTATTTTCATAGATTTTTTAATGATATGAATACATTGTTTACATCTAGGTCTGCTCATATCCTTACCCATTTCTATTGAGTTATTTTACTCTTAATGATTTATATTTGTCTTTTTCTCCCCTGTCTTTTGGAATGGAAATAAAAATATGCTACTCAGATCTCCCTCTGTGGGGAGCAATACTGACTCATGGCCCCCACTGCTGCCCCTCTGGATCAATTGCCAGGTTCACTCACAGAAGGTGCTTCCCAACAAGCTGCTCTTAACCAGTGACTGAACAGGCAGGGAACTAAGGCAAGTCCATTTCAGTGAGAATTGGCAGTCTTCTATGTGTAATGCTGGCTTGAGGACTCTGTATCAGACTAGTGAAAATTATAACTGTGCAGTTGAAAGTTCAAGACTCCTCCTACTCAAACCTCCTTTCTTTGCTCTCTGCACATTGTCTCCTGAATCCTGACCTGAAGCACCCCCAATTCTGACTTAGGGTTTGCTTCTAGATGAATCTGAATTAATGCACTTTCCACTTCTGTCTGTATCTTTCACTGTATAGACATTTATAGTTGATTTGCCTTTTTTGTTGTTTTGCTTTTTATCAAATATATCTTTACCACTATGGTTTCTAAGTTTCATTCATGCCTTAGAATATTTTCTCTTACATTAGAAAATACATTTATGTTTTCTTCCAATACTTCTATGTTTTTAAAGTTTTCAATAATCCCCATATTCAAGTGAAATATTTTAATGGTGTGAGATAAGGATTTAATTTTTTTTGAATTTTTGAATTTTATTTTATTTTTTTAAAACGCAGGTTCTTATTAGTTATCCATTTGATACATATTAGTGTATATATGTCAATCCCAATTTCCCAATTCATACCACCCCCACCCCCACTTCCGGCTGCTTTCCCCCCTTGGTGTCCATACATTGGTTCTCTACATCTGTGTCTCAATTTCTGCCCTGCAAACCAGTTCATTTGTACCATTTTTCTAGGTTCCACATATATGCATTAATATACGATATTTGTTTTTCTCTTTCTGACTTACTTCACTCTGTATGACAGTCTCTAGATCCAATCACGTCTCTACAAATGCCCCAATTTCATTCCATTTTATGTCTGAGTAATATTCCATTGTATATATGCACCACATCTTCTTTATCCATTCGTCTGTCGATGGGCATTTAGGTTGCTTCCATGACCTGGCTATTGTAAGTAGTGCTGCAGTGAACATTGGAGTGCATGTGTCTTTTTGAATTATGGTTTTCTCTGGGTATATGCCCAGTAATGGGATTGCTGGGTCATATGGTAATTCTATTTATAGTTTTAAAAGGAACCTCCAGACTGTTTTCCATAGTGGCTGTATCAATTTACATTCCCACCAACAGTGCAAGAGGGTTCCCTTTTCTCCACACCCTCTCCAGCATTTGTTGATTGTAGATTTTCTAATGATGCCCATTCTAACTGGTGTGAGGTGATAACTCATTGAAGTTTTGATTTGCATTTCTCTAATAATTAGTGATGTTAAGCAGCTTTTCATGTGCTCCTTGGCCAGCTGTATGTCTTCTTTGGAGAAATGTCTATTTAGGTCTTCTGCCCATTTTTGGATTGGGTTGTTTGTTTTTTTAATACTGAGCTGCATGAGCTGTTTATATATTTTGGAGATTAATCCTTTGTCCTTTGATTCGTTTGCAAATATTTTCTCCCATTTTGAGAGTTGTCTTTTCGTCTTGTTTATGGTTTTCTTCACTGTGCAAAAGCTTTTAAGTTTCATTAGGTCCCATTTGTTTACGTTTGTTTTTATTTCCATTACTCTAGGATGTGGATCAAAAAAGATCTTGCTGTGGTTTATGTCAAAGAGTGTTCTTCCTATGTTTTCCTCTAGAAGTTTTATAGTGTCCGGTCTTACGTTTAGGTCTCTAATCCATTTTGCGTTTATTTTTGTGTATGGTGTTAGGGAGTGTTCTAATTTCATTCTTTTACATGTGGCTGTCCAGTTTTCCCAGCACCACTTATTGAAGAGACTGTCTTATCTCCAGTGTATATCCTTACCTCCTTTCTCATAGATTAGTTCACCATAGGTGCGTGGGTGTATCTCTGGGCTTTCTATCTTGTTCCATTGATCTATATTTCTGTTTTTGTGACAGTACCATATTGTCTTGATTACTGTAGCTTTGTAGTATAGTCTGAAGTCAGTGAGTGTGATTCCTCCAGTTCCTTTTTTTTCCCTCAAGACTGCTTTGGCTATTCGGGGTCTTTTGTGTCTCCATACAAATTTTAAGATTTTTTGTTCTAGTTCCATAAAAAATGTCATTGGTAATTTGATAGGGATTGCATTGAATCTGTAGATTGCTTTGGGTAGTATAGTCATTTTCACAATGTTGATTCTTCCAATCCAAGAACATGGTATATCTCTCCATCTGTTGGTATCATCTTTAATTTCTTTCATCAGTGTCTTATAGTTTTCTGCATACAGGTCTTTTGTCTCCCTGAGTAGGTTTATTCCTAGGTATTTTATTCTTTTTGTTGCAATGGCAAATGGGAGTGTTTCCTTAATTTCTCTTTCAGATTTTTCATCATTAGTGGAATATCCTATGGAATATCCTATGTTGGAATGCAAGACATTTCTGTGTATTAATTTTGTATCCTGCAACTTTACCAAATTCATTGATTAACTCTAGTAGGTTTCTGGTGGCATCTTTAGGATTTTCTGTGTATACTATCATGTCATCTGCAAAGAGTGACAGTTTTACTACTTCTTTTCAAATTGTATTCCTTTTATTTCTTTTTCTTCTCTGACTGCTATGTCTAGGACTTCCAAAACTATGTTGAATAATAGTGGCGAGAGTGGACATCCTTGTCTTGTTCTTGATCTTAGAGGAAATGCTTTCAGTTTTTCACCATTGAGAATGATGTTTGCTGTGGTATTGTCATATATGGCCTTTATTATGTTGAGGTAGTTTCCCTCTATGCCTACTTTCTGGTGAGTTTTTATCATAAATGGGTGTTGAATTTTGCCAAAAGCTTTTTCTTCATCTATTGAGATGATCATATGGTTTTTATTCTTCGATTTGTTAATATGGTTTATCGATTGATTTATGTATATTGAAGAATCCTTGCATCCCTGGGATAAATCCCACTTGATCATGGTGTATGATCCTTTTAATGTGTTGTTGGATTCTGTTTGCTAGTATTTTGTTGAGGATTTTTGCATCTATGTTCATCAGTGATATTGTTCTGTAATTGTCTTTTTTTGGAGTATCTTTGTCTGGTTTTGGTATCAGGGTGATGGTGGCCTCATAGAATGAGTTTGGGAGTGTTCCTTCCTCTGCAATTTTTTGGAAGAGTTTGAGAAGGATGGGTGTTAGCTCTTTTCTAAATGTTTGATAGAATTCACCTGTGAAGCCATCTGGTACCTGGACTTTTGTTTGTTGGAAGATTTTTAATCACAGTTTTAATTTCATTACTTGTGATTGATCTGTTCATATTTTCTCTTTCCTCCCAGTTTAGTCTGGGAAGGTTATACCTTTCTAAGAATTTGTCCATTTCTTCCAGGTTGTCCATTTTATTGGCATAGAGTTGCTTTTAGTAGTCTCTTAGGATGCTTTTTATTTCAGTGTTGTCTGTTGTAACTTCTCCTTTTTCATTTCTAATTTTATTGATTTGAGTCATCTCCCTCTTTTTCTTGATGAGTCTGGCTAATGGTTTATCAATTTCGTTTATCTTCTCAAAGAACCAGCTTTTAGTTTTATTGATCTTTGCTATTGTTTTCTCTGTTTCTATTTCATTTATTTCTGCTCTGATCTTGATGATTTCTTTCCTTCTGCTAACTTTGGATTTTGTTTGTTCTTCTTTCTGCAGTTCCTTTAGGCGTAAAGTTAGATTGTTTATTTGAGATTTTTCTTGTTTCTTGAGGTAGGCTTGTATAGCTATAAACCTCCCTCTTAGAACTGCTTTTGCTGCATCCCATAGGGTTTGGATCGTCGTGTTTTCATTGTCATTTGTCTCTAGGTATTTTTTTATTTCCTCTTTGATTTCTTCAGTGATGTCTTGGTTATTTAGTAATGTATTGTTTCACCTCCATGTGTTTGTGTTATTTTCGTTTTTTTCCCTGTAATTGATTTCTAATCTCATAGCATTGTGGTCAGAAAAGATGCTTGATATGATTTCAATTTCCTTAAATTTACTGAGGCTTCATTTGTGACCCAAGATGTGATCTATCCTGCAGAATGTTCCGTGCATACTTGATAAGAAAGTGTAATTTGCTTTTTTTGGATGGAATGTCCTAAAAATATCAATTAAATTTTTCTGGTCTGTTGCGTCATTTGAATGTTCTGTTTCCTTATTTATTTTCATTTTGGATGATCTGTCCATTGGCGTAAGTGAGGTGTGAAAGCTCCCCACTATTATTGTGTTACTGTCGATTTCCTCTTTTATAGCGGTTAGCAGTTTCCTTATGTATTGAAGTGCTCCTATGTTGGGTGCATATATATTTATAATTGTTATATCTTCTTGGATTGATCCCTTGATCATTATGTAGTGTCTTTCCTTGTCTCTTGTAACATTCTTTATTTTAAAGTCTATTTTATCTGATATGAGTATTGCTACTCCAGCTTTCTTTTGATTTCCATTTGCATGGAATATCTTTTTGCATCCCCTCACTTTCAGTCTCTTTGTGTCCCTAGAGACTAGGGACACATAGACCTAGGTCTGAAGTGAGTCTCTTGTAGACCTAGGTCTGAAGTGAGTCTCTTGTAGACAGGATATATAAGGGTCTTGTTTTTGTATCCATTCAGCAAGTCTGTGTCTTTTGGTTGGAGCATTTAATCCATTCACGTTTAAGGTAATTATCGATATGTATGTTCCTATGACCATTTTCTTAATTGTTTGGGTTTGTTTTTGTAGGTTCTTTTCTTCTCTTGTGTTTCCCACTGAGAGAAGTTCCTTTAGCATTTGTTGTAAAGCTGGTTTGGTGGTGCTGAATTCTCTTAGCTTTTGCTTGTCTGTAAAGCTTTTGATTTCTCCATCAAATCTAAATGAGATCCTTGCCGGGTACAGTAATCTTGGTTGTAGGTTCTTCCCTTTCATCACTTTAAGTATATCATGCTACTCCTTTCTGGTTTGTAGAGTTTCTGCTGAGAAATCAGCTGTTAACCTTATGGGAGTTCCTTTGTATATTATTTGTCATTTTTCTCTTGCTACTTTTAATATTTTTTCTTTGTCTTTAATTTTTGCCAATTTGATTACTACGTGTCTTGGCGTGTTTCTCCTTGGGTTTATCCTGTATGGGACTCTCTGTGCTACCTGGACTTGGGTGGCTATTTCCTTTCCCATGGTAGGGAAGTTTTTGACTATAATCTCTTCAAATATTTTCTCGGGTCCTTTCTCTCTCTCTTCTCCTTCTGGGACCCCTATAATGTGAATGTTGTTGCGTTTAATGTTGTCCCTGAGTTCTCTTAGGCTGTCTTCATTTCTTTTCATTCTTTTTTCTTTATTCTGTTCCACAGCAGTGAATTCCACCATTCTGTCTTCCAGGTCACTTATCCGTTCTTCTGCCTCAGTTAGTCTGCTATTGATTCCTTCTAGTGTATTCTTCATTTCAGTTATTGTACTGTTCATCTCTGTTTGTTTGTTCTTTAATTCTTCTAAGTCTTTGTTAAACATTTCTTGCATCTTCTTGATCTTTGCCGCCATTCTTTTTCTGAGGTCCTGGATCATCTTCACTATCATTATTCTGATTTCTTTTTCTGGAATGTTGCCTATCTCCACTTCATTTAGTTGTTTTTCTGGGGTTTTATCTTGTTCCTTCATCTGGTACATAGCCCTCTGCCTTTTCATCTTGTGTATCTTTCCTTGAATGTGGTTTTTGTTCCACAGGCTGCAGGACTGTAGTTCTTCTTACTTCTGCTGTCTGCCCTCTGGTGGAAGGATTTAGTTTTAAATTATTTTCCAGATATGTTGTTAATTGTCACAATATCAATTGTGGAATCTATGCTCTATCACCTTTAACCACTAAATTTCCATAGAAATATATATATATATTTCCTGATATTTTAATGTGTTCTACTAATTTATTTGTAAATATTTGCTGCAACTTTGAGATGAAGTTTGGTTATCTCGTATGGTGTATTTCCTTCATTTTGCTTTCTCAAACATTTTTTCCCTATTCTCCTCTTCTTGTATATTTATTTTTCCCAGCTGAACATGTGAATCAGCTTAAGTTAACAAATAATTTGGACTTATTTTTAAAGTTACCTTTACTCTATCAATTAATTGAAAGTATAGAAGACATATATTTGAAATAGTAGCTCTTCCCATTCAACAACATGATAGACCTCCCAATTATTCAGGTGTTTTGTGGGCCCTTCTGTAAAGTTTTATAAATTTTGGCATATAGCTTTTGTTGGTATCTTGTAAAATTGATCACTAGGTATTTTATAGATTTATAGTATTGCTTAATTTACTTTTAAATTTTTGTTTTTGTCGTTAGAAACTATTGAAGTGTAACGTTTTATATATCTTAATGGTGCTAGGTTATGTGGAACAAAAAAAAGTGTAATATCTAAGCAGTATTTGAACCATAAAGCAAAATAAATATGTTAATGAAATAATCAAATAAAAACAATATGTTTTTGGACACGATATTAACAATTCATAAGCAGAAATAAACAAACGTTATTTTTTAATGTTAAAAACAAAATTAACTAACCTTGGCTGCTTGGCTACTTAGAGTTTTTCCTAACCTCATAACTTGAGCTATCAATATCAGTAATTCCTATCTATTTGTCTCTTATTCTGATTATCCTTAAAGAACTGTAAAAATTATTTTTTCCATTATTAAGACTAATATAATATTCTTCCATATCTTAGCTCATTTTAAGGGGACTTTCTAAATTCTAGCCCTAATGCACTGTTTGGTTTATTATCAAGTGAAACATACAAATAATATTTTGACCACTTAGATTTTGGGCTTTGAAACCTATATGTGTGGAGCATCATGACAACTCTGACAAAAAATAATTGCTGTATTTAATAAAGCCTTTCATTTCCTTTTGTTTATAAAAACAAAACAAAGCAAAAATTCACTTGGAAAATCATAAATGGGAAATATTTGTTGTGGAGTGGTTAACAAAGTGTAATAAGATCGTCATTTTACATTTAAAATAGTTATTGGGTGCATTTTGGAAATAAATTTTGTGAAATAAGGCAATAGCTAATGAACACCTTACCTTAAACATTTTACTTACCAAAATGGCATATAATATAAAAATGCTGAAATAAGTGGTTGCAGGTATATGCTTAGAGAACAAAAATTAATATTTGTATAGTACTCCACAGTTTGTGAAAGCATGTGTATGAACAGTTTAATATTCAGCAGTTTACTAGCTGAGTCTGGTTCTGCTCTCTTGCAGCTTGGTGACAGTGAACCAGTCACTCAACTTTTCTGTTAAATGAAGAATAGTGGATTCTCATGCCTCTCTCATAGGGATTTTTGTGAAGATTAAATAGCAATGTGCAAGTGGACATTCTTTTTATAAGACACTATGCAAATATCAGTGCTGAACATTCTACAAAATCATAATTCAAGCATTTTATTTTAAAATAATTTAAACATTAAGTGAAAGCACTGAAAACAGCTGTGCTTATTTTTCAGCTGTCACAATCCCATATTTATAAAATTAGATAAAATCAGAGAAATGTAATTTAGCACTGATGGGTAGCTATATCAGGTAAGGAAAAATAATTTGTTCAGTAAATATTTGGTCTGCCCTTGCCTCCATCCAACTAGATCTTAGTTATGGTGCATTTTTTAGTGATAGAGAAATGCATGCTTTAACCAGGTCTGAAACTAGTCTCCTAGTTAGACTTTTTTCATTTACTGGATTCCATTTTCTCCTTGATTTTCTGTTCCTCTGTCTGTGGTTATAGGAAAGACTTACTTCTTTCATATTTCCTACTCTTGGGATGGAAGAAAATAAGGGCATTAAAATTTTTAAAAGATTTACTCTTCTATGCACTCTTCAAAGGGATATATATATATATATATATATATATATATATATATATATATATATACATACACACACACACACACATACATGTAATAGATCAAAATTCTCAACAACTCCAAACTATTTCTGAACCAGTTAGGCTATTCAGCTATTTATGAACTATCATATTACTTCATTCATTCATCCATTATTTATTATGTGTACCTGATATGTGCCAGGCATTGTTCTAAGCACTAGGGAGTGAGCAGTGATTAGATATAACTTACCTTTAAGGGTAGGGAGACTATTTAAGAAATACATACAAGATACTGATAAGAAAATATCAGTAGTAAATGCTGAGGAAATACTTATTAAGGAAAATAGTAAGGAAGTAAAAGTCATTTGTAAAAGAGCTACTGACCAGTGATGGGTGGAGAAGCTTTAGATTCAAAAAGCCTTCTGGAGTTGAGTGAGTGATTAGTGAATGATTAACTCAAGTTGAGACCAAAGCATCAGGAAGAACAAAAACAATAACAGGTACTGGGGAAGAGTGTACCAGATGGCAGGAAAAATGTCAGCGTGTTTAAGTAAAGGAAGGAAGGCTACTCTGACTGGAAAGCAGAGGATAAAGGGGTAGGCAGGAATGAGAACTTCTAGGGCCAGAGACAGGAATAAGGTGTTTAGGTTTTACTCCAAGTATGATAGAAAATAAACTTGATCAACTGCTGAACAAAGTAAAATATGCCCATTTAAATGTTAACATCTTTAAAATATTCATTCTGTTTTAATGAAGCTTTCCGCGGAACAAAGTGGGAAAGGCTACAGTTTCAAACAAGATAACTCTGCTCTTAACTGCAAGTTTAAAAGGAAAAAATATGCAACACTGCTATGTGGTTGACTACAGTCTGACTGGTAAACATACCAGTGTGAGTTACACAGTCACTAAGCTCTTGGCTTGAAGCCTTACTGCTTATAATCTATTTTTAACACAGCAGTCAGCAGGTTTTCATCAACATATATATTATATTTATTTCCTCCCTGTGGTAGCCAGAATAATGACCTCCCCCCAGAAGTCTATGTACTAATACTCAAAACCTGTAAATACATTAAGTTATGCGGTGAAGGGAAATTAAGGTTGCAGATGAGATGATGTTAGGATTGTTAATCAATTGACCCCAAAATAGTAATATGATTTTGAATTACCCAGTAGGCCCAATGTTATCACAAGGGTCTTTAACGTGAAAAACGAAATCAGAAAAGAGAACCATCTAGATGCAGGGTGAGAAATATCAAGCCTGACATCGTTCGCTGTCTTTGAAGATGGAGGAAGGAGAGTGAGCCAAAGAAAGAGGGCAGCCTCTAGAAACTGGACAAGGGAAGGAAAAGAATTTTACCCTAGAGCCTCCAGAAAGGAATACAGCACTTCCAACACCTTGATTTTAGTCCAGTGACCACACTGCCCTACAAACTGTAAGATAGTAAATTTGTCCTGTAGAATCCATTAAACTTGTGGTAATTTGTTGCAGCAGCAAAAATAAGCAAACAAGAAACCCCACCCATCCACTAGACTGTAATCACTAATACGGTTTGAATGTTTGTCTCTTGGATTACTGATATATTCCAATTACCTAGACTGGTGTCAGATACACATAGGCTTCCAATAAAGATTTAACAAAAGAACTGAATGAATAAGTGAATGAATGAATTATGCCAACATTCTGCTCAAAACCAGTCAATGGCTTCTTATCTCATTAAGATTAAAAGCAAAATCATTCTCTTCTAGAAAATCTATACTGCACTCTTTATGACTTCATTAACTTTATCTCCTTTTACATTTCTTCTTGAACTCTATACCTTAGCAATACTGACCTCCTTGCAGTTCCTCTGAGACTTTGCCTGTGCTATACTTCTCTACCTTGAATACTTATCCTCAGATATCCACCTTTCTCTATCACTTCCTTCAGGTCTTTGCACGAACATCCCTTTAGCAGTGAGGTCATCCTTGACCATACAATTTGAATCTCCACCTTTGGCACACCATTTCCTTTGCTTTATTGCTCTCAATTACATCAGTACCACCTGCACATATTTTTACTTATTTATTTGCTTACTATCTATTCACCTTTAGAACATAAATTCTGAGAGGACATTTTTTTGTCTATTTCCTTCTCTGCTATGCTTGGCACATAAATAGGTGTCCAACAAATACTTATTGAATGGATCATGCTATCTCAACAAAGACCTTTTTTAAAATGCCCCATACATTGCTACAGCAAATCAAAAGATGAGTCCAGGAGAGCCTTTGGTTTATTGAAGAAAACAAAGACTGACAAAGCTTAGGTTATAGTCTGAAATCTGCAGCAGTACTCAGCCACAGCCAGTGGAAAGGCAGCCAAAATATCTATAGAAATAAATTCTGAATGTTAATATTATTCTTTGAATTAGTAATGGTACCAAAACAAGAACTAAGCAACCCAGCACAGATTGCATGGGGCAAGTGAACCAAGGGGAACAACAGTGAACCAGAGAAAAACAAGGCTATTTCTTCAGCTCCTAACTTACATTATTATATGAGTTCTCTGATAGGAAAAAAAAGATAGTAACATAAGAAGGCACTGTACAACTATTATAGTTTACTTTATACAAGGCTGTAAACTGTCATTTTCATTCCCTAAGAATGGAATAAGTGATCCTCATCAAATCCTATTGGTATCTTCATAAAACTCCAAGCCTCTTTAGACATAAGATATTAAGATTTCTATTTGGAAGAAAATGCACCTTTTGACTTACAAGAGTCAAGATCTTACTGCTCAAGGTTCATTAAGACAAGTAGGAAGCCATCTCGTCAGAATTCAGTCCCTGAGGGGGGCTGGGCAAGATGGCGGAAGAGTAAGACGCGGAGATCACCTTACTCCCCACAGATACATCAGAATTACATCTACACATGGAACTGCCCCTACAGAACACCCACTGAACGCTGGCAGAAGACGTCAGACCTCCCAAAAGGCAAGAAACTCCCCACATACTTGGGTAGGGCAAAAGAAAAAAGAAATAACAGAGACAGAAGAATAGGGACGGGACCTGCACCAGTGGGAGGGAGCTGTGAAGGAGGAAAGGTTTCCACACACTAGGAAGCCCCTTCATGGGCAGAGACTGCGGGTGGCACAGGGGGGAAGCTTCGGAGTCATGGAGGAGAGCGCAGCAACAGGGGTGCGGAGGGCAAAGCAGAGAGATTCCCGCACAGAGGCTCGGCGCTGAGCAGCACTCACCAGCCCGAGAGGCTTGTCTGCTCACCCGCCGGGGCGGGCGGGGGCTGGGAGCTGAGGCTCGGGCTTCGGTCGGATCGCAGGGAGAGGACTGGGGTTGGCGGCGTGAACACAGCCTGAAGGGGTTAGTGCACCACAGCTAGCCGGGAGGGAGTCCGGGAAAAAGTCTACAGCTGCCGAAGAGGCAAGAGACTTTTTCTTGCCTCTTTGTTTCGCGGTGCGCAAGGAGAGGGGATTCAGAGCGCCGCCTAAACGAGCTCCAGAGATGGACACGAGCCGCGTCTATCAGCGCGGACCCCAGAGACGGGCATGAGACACTAAGGCTGCTGCTGCAGCCACCAAGAAGCCTGTGTGCGAGCACAGGTCACTATCCACACTGCCCCTCCTGGGAGCCTGTGCAGCCCGCCACTGACAGGGTCCCGGGATCCAGGGACAGCTTCCCCTGGAGAACGCACGGCGTGCCTCAGGCTGCTGCAACGTCACGGCAGCAGAGGCCGGCCGCAGGCTCGCCCCGCATCTGTACCCCTCCCTCCCCTCAGCCTGAGTGAGTGAGCCAGAGCCCCTGAATCAGCTGCTCCTTTAACCCCGTTCTGTCTGGGCAGGGAACAGACGCCCTCAGGCGACCTACATGCAGAGGCGGGTCTAAATCCAAAGCTGAACCCCGGGAGCTGTACGAACAAAGAAGAGAAAGGAAAATTTCTCCCAGCAGCCTCAGAAGCAGCGGATTAAAGCTCCAAAAACAACTTGATGTACCTGCATCTGTTGAATACCTGAATAGACAACGAATCACCCCAAACTCAGGAGGTGGACTTTGGGAGCAGGATATATTAATTTTTCCCCTTTTCCTTTTTTTGTGAGTGTATATGTATATGCTTCTGGGTGAGATTTTGTCTGTATAGCTTTGCTTTCACCATTTGTCCTAGGGTTCGGTCTGTCCGTTTTTTTTGTTTTTTTGGTTTTTTTTACTTAAAAAATTTTTTGTCTTAGTAAATGTTTTCTTAATAATTTTTTCCTTATTTTCTATTTTTAAAAATTAAAAAAATTTTTTCTTAATAAGTTTTTACATATTTTTTATTTTTAAAAAAATTAAAATTTTTTTCTTAATAATTTTTTTCTTATTTTATATTATAAAAAATTAATAAATTTATTTAAAATTAAAAAAAATTTTTCTTAATAAGTTTTTTCTTAATAATTTTTTTCGTATTTTTTATTATAATAGCTTTATTTTATTTTATTTTATTTTATCCTCTTTCTCTCTTTCTTTCTATTTTTTCTCCCTTTTGTTCTGAGCCGTGTGGATGAAAGGCTCTTGGTGCTCCAGCCAGGCATCAGGGCCGTGCCTCTGAGGTGGGAGAGCCAACTTCAGGACACTGGTCCACAAGAGACCTCCCAGCTCCACGTAATACCAAACGGCAAAAATCTCTCAGAGATCTCCATCTCAACATCAAGACCCAGCTTCACTCAACGACCAGCAAGCTACAGTGCTGGACACCCTATGCCAAACAACTAGCAAGACAGGAACACAGCCCCATCCATTAGCAGAGAGGCTGCCTAAAATCATAATAAGGCCACAGACACCCCAAAATACACCACCAGACGTGGACGTGCCCACCAGAAAGCCAAGATCCAGCCTCATCCACCAGAACTCAGGCACTAGTTCCCTCCACCAGGAAGCCTACACAACCCACTGAACCAACCTTAGCCACTGGGGACAGATACCAAAAACAACGGGAACTACGAACCTGCAGCCTATGAAAAGGAGACCCCAAACACAGTAAGATAAGCAAAATGAGAAGACAGAAAAACACACAGCAGATGAAGGAGCAGGGTCAAAACACACCAGACCTAACAAATGAAGAGGAAATAGGCAGTCTACCTGAAAAAGAATTCAGAATAATGATAGTAAAGATGATCCAAAATCTTGGAAATAGAATAAACAAAATGCAAGAAACATTTAACAAGGACATAGAAAAACTAAAGAGGAACCAAGCAACGATGAAAAACACAATAAATGAAATTAAAAATACTCTAGATGGGATCAATAGCAGAATAACTGAGGCAGAAGAACGGATAAGTGACCTGGAAGATAAAATAGTGGAAATAACTACTGCAGAGCAGAATAAAGAAAAAAGAATGAAAAGAACTGAGGACAGTCTCAGAGACCTCTGGGACAACATTAAATGCACCAACATTCGAATTATAAGGGTCCCAGAAGAAGAAGAGAAAAAGAAAGGGACTGAGAAAATATTTGAAGAGATTATAGTTGAAAACTTCCCTAATATGGGAAAGGAAATAGTTAATCAATTCCTGGAAGCACAGAGGGTCCCATACAGGAGAAATCCAAGGAGAAACATGCCAAGACACATATCAATCAAACTATCAAAAATTAAATATAAAGAAAACATATTAAAAGCAGCAAGGGAAAAACAACAAATAACACACAAGGGAATCCAAATAAGGTTAACAGATGATCTTTCAGCAGAAACTCTGCAAGCCAGAAGGGAGTGGCAGGATATACTTAAAGTGATGAAGGAGAAAAACCTACAACCAAGATTACTCTACCCAGCAAGGATCTCATTCAGATTTGATGGAGAAATTAAAACCTTTACAGACAAGCAAAAGCTAAGAGAGTTCAGAACCACCAAACCAGCTTTACAACAAATGCTAAAGGAACTTCTCTAGGCAGGAAACACAAGAGGAGGAAAACACCTACAATAACAAACCCAAAACATTTAAGAAAATGGGAATAGGAACATACATATCGATAATTACCTTAAATGTAAATGGATTAAATGCTCCCACCAAAAGACACAGACTGGCTGAATGGATACAAAAACAAGACCCGTATATATGCTGTCTACAAGAGACCCACTTCAGACCTAGGGACACATACAGACTGAAAGTGAGGGGATGGAAAAAGATATTCCATGCAAATGGAAATCAAAAGAAAGCTGGAGTAGCAATTCTCATATCAGACAAAATAGACTTTAAAATAAAGACTATTATAAGAGACAAAGAAGGACACTATATAATGATCAAGGGATCGATCCAAGAAGAAGGTATAACAATTGTAAATATTTAAGCACCCAACATAGGAGCACCTCAATACATAAGGCAAATACTAATAGCCATAAAACGGGAAATCGACAGTAACACAATCATAGTAGGGGACTTTAACACGCCACTTTCACCAATGGACAGATTATCCAAAATGAAAATAAATAAGGAAACACAAGCTTTAAATAATACATTAAACAAGATGGACCTAATTGATATTTATAGGACATTCCACCCAAAAACAACAGAATACACATTTTTCTCAAGTGCTCATGGAACATTCTCCAGGATAGATCATATCTTGGGTCACAAATCAAGCCTTGGTAAATTTAAGAAAATTGAAATCGTATCAAGTATCTTTTCCGACCACAACGCTATGAGACTAGATATCAATTACAGGAAAAGATCTGTAAAAAATACAAACACATGGAGGCTACACACAATACACTACTTAATAACGAAGTGATCACTGAAGAAATCAAAGGGGAAATCAAAAAATACCTAGAAACAAATGACAATGGAGACACGACGACCCAAAACCTATGGGATGCAGCGAAAGCAGTAATAACAGGGAAGTTTATAGCAATACAATCCTACCTTAAGAAACAAGAAACATCTCAAATAAACAACCTAACCTTACACCTAAAGCAATTAGAGGACGAAGAACAAAAAAACCCAAAAGTTAGAAGAAGGAAAGAAATCATAAAGATCAGATCAGAAATAAATGAAAAAGAAATGAAGGAAACAATAGCAAAAATCAATGAAACTAAAAGCTGGTTCTTTGAGAAGATAAACAAAATTGATAAACCATTAGCCAGACTCATCACCAAAAAAGAGGAGAAAGCTCAAATCAATAGAATTAGAAATGAAAAAGGAGAAGTAACCACTGACACTGCAGAAATACAAAGGATCATGAGAGATTACTACAAGCAACTCTATGCCAATAAAATGGACAACCTGCAAGAAATGGACAAATTCTTAGAAAAGCACAACCTTCCAAGACTGAACCAGGAAGAAATAGAAAATATAAACAGACCAATCACAAGCACTGAAATTGGAACTGTGATTAAAAACCTTCCAACAAACAAAAGCCCAGGACCAGATGGCTTCACAGGCGAATTCTATCACACATTTAGAGAAGAGCTAACACCTATCCTTCTCAAACTCTTCCAAAATATAGCAGAGGGAGGAACACTCCCAAACTCATTCTACGAGGCCACTATCACCCTGATACCAAAACCAGACAAAGATGTCACAAAGAAAGAAAACTACAGGCCAATATCACTGATGAACATAGATGCAAAAATCCTCAACAAAATACTAGCAAACAGAATCTAACAACCCAGTAAAAGGATCATACACCATGATCAAGTGTGGTTTATCCCAGGAACGCAAGGATTCTTCAATATACACAAATCAAACAATGTGATACACCACATTAACAAATTGAAGGAGAAAAACCATATGATCATCTCAATAGATGCAGAGAAAGCTTTTTTTTTTTTTAATTTTATTTATTTATTTATTTATGGCTGTGTTGGGTCCTCGTTTCTGTGCGAGGGCCTTCTCCACTTGTGGCAAGTGGGGGCCACCCTTCATTGCAGTGCGCGGGCCTCTCACTGTCGCGGCCTCCCTTGTTGCGGAGCACAGGCTCCAGACGTGCAGGCTCAGTAATTGTGGCTCACGGGCCCAGCCGCTCCGCGGCATGTGGGATCCTCCGGGACCAGGGTTCGAACCCGTGTCCCCTGCATCGGCAGGCGGATTCTCAACCACTGCGCCACCAGGGAAGCCCCCAGAGAAAGCTTTTGACAAAATTCAACACCCATTTATAATAAAAACCCTCCAGAAAGTAGGCATAGAGGGAACTTTCCTCAACATAATAAAGGCCATATATGACAAACCCACAGCCAACATTGTCCTCAATGGTGAAAAACTGAAACCATTTCCACTAAGATCAGGAACAAGACAAGGTTGCCCACTCTTACCACTATTATTGAACATAGTTTTGGAAGTTTTAGCCACAGCAATCAGAGAAGACAAAGAAATAAAAGGAATCCAAATCGGAAGTGAAGAAGTAAAGCTGTCACTGTTTGCAGATGACATGATACTATACATAGAGAATCCTAAAGATGCTACCAGAAAACTACTAGAGCTAATCAATGAATTTGGTTAAGTGGCAGGATACAAAATTAATGCACAGAAATCTCTTGCATTCCTATACACTAATGATGGAAAATTTGAAAGTGAAATTAAGAAATCACTCCCATTTACCACTGCAACAAAAAGAATAAAATATCTAGGAATAAACCTACCTAAGGAGACAAAAGACCTGTATGCAGAAAACTATAAAACACTGACGAAAGAAATTATGACGAAAGAAATTAAAGATGATAGAAACAGATGGAGAGATATACCATGTTCTTGGAATGGAAGAATCAATATTGTGAAAGTGACTATACTACCCAAAGCAATCTACAGATTCCTTACAATCCCTATCAAACTACCACTGGCATTTTTCACAGAACTAGAACAAAAAATTTCACAATTTGTATGGAAACACAAAAGACCCCCAAGAGCCAAAGCAATCTTGAGAATGAAAAATGGAGCTGGAGGAATCAGGCTCCCTGACTTCAGACTATATTACAAAGCTACAGTCATCAAGACAGTTTGGTACTGGCACAAAAATAGAAACATAGATCAATGGAACAGGATAGAAAGCCCACAGATAAACCCACGCACATATGGTCACCTTATCTTTGATAAAGGAGGCAAGCATATACAGTGGAGAAAAGACAGCCTCTTCAATAAGTGGTGCTGGGAAAACTGGACAGGTATATGTAAAAGTATGAAATTAGAACACTCCCTAACACCATACACAAAAATAAACTCAAAATGGATTAAAGACCTAAGTGTAAGGCCAGACACTATCAAACTCTTAGAGGAAAACAGAGGCAGAACACTCTATGACATAAATCACAGCAAGATCCTTTTTGACCCAGCTCCTAGAGAAATGGAAATAAAAACACAAATAAACAAATGGGACGTAATGAAACTTAAAAGGTTTTGCACAGCAAAGGAAACCATAAACAAGACCAAAAGACAACCCTCAGAATGGGAGAAAATATTTGCAAATGAAGCAACTGACAGAGGATTAATCTCCAAGATTTACAAGCAGCTCATGCAGCTCAATAACAAAAAAACAAACAACCCAATCCAAAAATGGGCAGAAGACCTAAATAGACATTTCTCCAAAGAAGATATACAGACTGCCAACAGACACATGAAAGAATGCTCAACATCATTAATCATTAGAGAAATGCAAATCAAAACTACAATGAGATATCATCTCACACCGGTCAGAATGGCCATCATCAAAAAATCTACAAACAATAAATGCTGGAGAGGGTGTGGAGAAAAGGGAACACTCTTGCACTGTTGGTGGGAATGTAAATTGATACAGCCACTATGGAGAACAGTATGGAGGTTCCTTAAAAAACTAAAAATAGAACTACCATACGACCCAGCAATCCCACTACTGGGCATATACCCTGAGAAAAACATAATTCAAAAAGAGTCATGTACCAAAATGTTCATTGCAGCTCTATTTACAATAGCCAGGATATGGAAGCAACCTAAGTGTCCATCATCGGATGAATGGATAAAGAAGATGTGGCACATATATACAATGGAATATTACTCAGCCATAAAAAGAAATGAAATGGAGGTATTTGTAGTGAGGTGGATGGAGTTAGAGTCTGTCATACAGAGTGAAGTAAGTCAGGAAGAGAAAAACAAATACAGTATGCTAACACATATATATGGAATCTAAGGAAAAGAAAAAAAAAAAAAGGTCATGAAGAACCTAGTGGCAAGACGGGAATAAAGACACAGACCTACTAGAGAATGGACTTGAGGATATGGGGAGGGGGAGGGGTATTATGTGACAGGGTTAGAGTGTGGCATGGACATATATACACTACCAAATGTAAAATAGATAGCTAGTGGGAAGCAGCCGCATAGCACAGGGAGATCAGCTCGGTGCTTTGTGACCACCTAGAGGGGTGGGATAGGGAGGGTGGGAGGGAGGGAGACGCAAGAGGGAAGAGATATGGGAACATATGTATATATATAACTGATTCACTTTGTTATAAAGCAGAAACTAACACAGCATTGTAAAGCAATTATACTCCAATAAAGATGTTTAAAAAAAAAAAAAAAGAATTCAGTCCCTGAGAAGCCAAGTACTCCCTACAATACACTAGCCGCTCACTCTGTCAACACTATGCCTGTAACAATACTCTTGTCTCTTCATATCCAGTGGAGATTAGTTCTAGGACCCTGGAGGATACCAAAATCAGTGGATTCTCAAGTTCCTTATATTTAATGGCATAGTACAGTTGGCCCTTCTTATCTGCAGGTTCTGAATCTTCAGATGCAGAACCTACAGAGATACAGAGGACCGTCTGTATCACAATGCATAGAAACCAGTTTTCCATTTGTTCCCAATGAAGAGCAGGGTTGTGCCAGTGCCCCACAGAGGAAATCCCTGAAGCTTCTCTTCTGACCTAAAAAAGAAAGCGAACATTCTCATCCTGCTCCCACGTTTCCCTCCGCAGACAGACTGAGTCTTGGAATCCAGGATTCCATGGGCTATGAGGAAATGCACGCACTGTTTTGAGGAGTCAAAATCTTGGATTAACCATTGAATGTAGTAAAGAGATCCTGTAGACAAGGAAGATGAGTGGAAGCTGCTCTGGTGTTGCCTCATGGATAGTGCTCTTAGGTCATAAGTATTTTATGTTGAGTAGCAGCAAAGCGGGGTCCTTGTGTCACTTTGTTCTAAAGCAGCTCAACACAGTTCTCCCTAGTTATGTCCTTACTCTTATCTTCTGCTAGAGTTAGTCTGATGCAATCCAAATAACATCAAATTATCAGAATGGATGGATTCTGTCTATGTTGGGTTGGTTTTGCTTCTTTGTATTTATCATGTCCAATTATTTACGTACACACCTAACAGTAATATGATGACAACCAACATTTATGTAGATCTTTATAATTTGCAAAGTAGCTTTTTAAAAATTTCTTTCACTTAGTCATTGCAATGACTTGTGAGGTAGGTATTTACTACCTTCATTTTGCAGATGGTGAAAATAGGACGTTAGGTAATTTCCCAAATTATAAATTATAAATGGCAAAGAAAAGATTTAAACATGTATTATATGATTCAAAATCAATGGCACTACATTAATTAAGGAGATAGGTCTTTCTGATGTGTTAAATGTATGTACAACAGAAGAAAAAACTTTATTGACAATCCAGTTATGCTGCATTCACTATTTCCTCATTATAGAGTAAGAGATTTCTAGCCAAACAAAGGTGAATCATGGTAATATGCATATTAAACTCAATTCTGTAGCCAATTATAACCAGAGAAAAAGGACTCATTGTTTATGATAATATCAATTGTCTTAATTAATGCAAATGTATTAATATCATTTATATCAATATAGTCATCAATACCAATAAATTTTTTCTGAGGATGAGAAAGGAAGCCTCAGTTTGTTAACTAAAAATAAATAAATAAACTATTTTGAAGATAACTGCAAATAAATCAAATTTTGAATGTACACATAGAGTACAAATTTTTAATCGAACACAGAATCTTTGAATTAGGTTTTTGTTTGCTTATTTGTTTTTTTCTTCAAAGGATTCAAAACTGTAAGGATGTCAAAATAGTATTCATTTTGAGCCATAGAGTCATTGACTCCTATATCAGTCTACCTAACCTGGACATCTAAATTTCCTCAGAGAATGTTTTTTGTTTTAGAATTTAGTAAAGTAAACGTTTCAACTTTACTAACCTGGAGCAAAACCACTAGGAGGAAAGTCTATGTCAAAAAATTCTGGAAACATTTAGACTTTAAATAATACTTTGAACAAGAAGCATTTTCCAAACAAATCCTTTAGCAATATTATTTGCTAAAATCTCAAATTTGCTCTGTTTATAGCTTTAGATTTACAGCCAGTTAAGATTTTCAGGGTTTTGAGCCATAGTCTAAATTTAGAAGAAGGGTTATATTAATTTTTATTGAATGCAATTCTTCCTTTTCTCCATAATACTGGTTATCTTTCTAAACGTCACTCAATTTTAGTTGAATCTCTTTCTTTCACACTATTTTCCCTAATAACTATAGTTTCTCAGCAATGGAGTGCTTCCAAATATTCAAATAGCCTTTAAAACATAAGACTTAACATGAAGAAAAATATGTCTAGTGTGAATAAACTTTAAAAATTATTTTTATCCATAAAATCTGTAGGAATACCAGGTACCTATTTTGGCAAATATAAATTTGATTCACACTTAACTCCTCCACTCTGGTTTAAATGTCACTTTTTAACTTGTTCCACATTGCTCAACTAACATGAATAAAACATCTTATATTACGTAATAATCAAATCCCTGTTTTGTCAGGTAACCTTAAATGTTCCCTTAAGCTTTTCACATGCCCAGTAATATCAACTGAGAATTGACATCAACATAATAAGTGATTATCTTTTCTCATTAATAGTTTTTTTATCATCTATAGTGGCTTAATGTCAGTAGCTACTTTAAAATGAGTTTTTTAAATAAAGATGTAAAAACAAACACAAGAGGAACTAAAATGATAATAATAACATAACTGCTTTAATTTTGACAGTGCTTTAATATCCATTATATGTTTGACTTTCCCAATAATCTGATAGTTAAGAAAGGCAAGTTATTATCCCTCTTTTATGGAGAAGGAAACCAGGACTCATAAAGTTTAAGTGACATGTCCATGGTCGCCTTGCTAATATGGGAAGAGCTGTCATGAAAGTCAGTGCAAGAACTAGAATTCTGATGTCAGTGTGTTTTCTCTTCTACAGAAATAAAACACACACTATAATCACCATCAGAATGCGCAAAGCCAATTAAATTCATTTCAGAGCTGAAGTGAAAATGCTTCATTTTGCTTCTTACATATAGCAACAATAAAATGTTTTCTCTTTAATTTAAATCTTTATAGATATATTTTTATGGTACACACATATATCAAGGAAGATAGCACATAATATAAAAACTCACTATCTTTATTTTTAACCAATAAACAATTATTATTTTGCTAGAATAAGGTAATTTTTTGTAATTTATTCTTATGTGGCTTATAAAACTCAAATGTTCAACAATTTTTGGCACTTAGTTTCAACATTTGCTATCTCACCTTAGTAAACATTTATCCTGAAGACCATTTCAAATATTCTTCTGAAGAGGGTCACTATAATTCTAGTGAAACACTGATCACTATCACTGAGCTAGCCATTTCTCTTCTTCCTTAGAACCTAGTAAGAAGTATTAAATCCAAAAGTCCAGTATCCAAATGTACTATTTATCTGCCAGGATTTTGGTAGCCTGAAATAAAGTAGGGGAAGGAACAGACACCTATGCCAAATTTAAATCATTACAATTATTGAAATAAAAGTTTTCAATAAAAGCCACTAACATAGTTTAGAAGGGTATATTAGCTATCTATTGCAGTAGATCAAATTACTCCCAAACTTAGCAGTTTAAAACAGTAAGCTATTATTATCTCATACAGTTTCTGAAAGTCTGAAATGCAAGTGTGGCCTAACTATGTGGTTCTGGCTCAAGGTCTCTTGTGTGGTTTCAATCAGCATCTCAGCTGAGCCTGCATCATCTGAACACTTGACTGGGGCTGGAGGAGCCACTTCCAAGACGACTCCCTGACATGCCCTAAAAAAAAAAAGTTTTCTGTTTAAGGTTTTTATTTATATTTGAAACTTTCTGACAATTTAGATATTTAAGTTAACCTAAATTGTCCTGAGTGAACTAAGAATATTTCACTCATCTGTTTCTTTTATGTAATTCTGAATATATTAAATAATCTCTCTATATACCATAACTTAAAGTTTAAGCAGTCTTAAAAAAATCCCATCACTATTCAATGTAGTAAATAATGATCCCCATATAGCGTGAGACATTTGTAAGGTACCAAAATTTCAATTATTTAGATTAATACAGATCATATATTCTCATAAACTGGAATGTGGGCATATGACCTTCTTTTATATTAATCTTGTTAACTATAATTGAAGTCTGACATTTCAGTCTATAAAAGATCGGGTCACTATCTCTGCAGTATGGACAGTCATCTTGCATCATTGAAAATGTTCCTTCTGATTGCGCTCAAATTAAGGTCATTTTGAGAATCAGATATCTTCTATCCCAGCCATTCATTTATGAAGATCCAGAGAATGCTGGATATTATAGTCAGATTGTAGCAAAAGAATATTCCAGACATTGAAAAAGAGAAAATATTATATTTCTGAAAGAAAAGAAGCCCATAAAGAAAAGAGAGGGATAGGAAGGCTTCCATCTTGGACAAGATGGTAAACAATAACTTGAAATAGTATTAGATATTTATAAATCTGCACTTTCTTATAATGAAGCAAATATACATTCAAAAGAAGCAACGTTACAGGCAACATATTAGCATTGCACTTACTCAAAAGATGAACAAACACATTTCTTTACTTTAGTAAAATTTTGTTGCAATGTATGAGGCCTTACTATTGGACACATAATAAACCCAAAAAGTAGTCATTGGTATTAATATCTCCATTTTGTTGGTAAGTGAACTAAAGTTCATCAACTAGCTTGCCCAAGTAGGAGCTAGACTTAGAATTCAAATAAAGGGGTATTTAACATTAGTGTGAGTGTCCTTACTACTGTATTCTTTGAAATGACATTCTAAAACTTGTTTGCCTATTTAACAACATCTGAGCAGAACTATAGTCTGGAATATTCATTTTTACTACTGTGTATAAAAACTACATTGCATATATTTTTCATAAATTTGACTGACCTAATCTGATATTCTTCTATCTTGATTGGTATTATAGAAATGTAAACATAAAACACAAATGTGCAGTTATCTCTTTTCTACCATACTGTACTTTATAAATATATTATAGATAATAATGACTAATGAAGTTATTTAAAATTATTAAATTGATGAATAATTAGAAACTTGTCTAAAAATTAATGTGATATATACATTTAGGAATGATCCAGAAACGACATGAATTAAGTTAGGATGGTGACATATCGAATGGATATCTATACAAAGCCAGATATCCACCACACACTCCAATACGATTGAGGGTGACTGACATTAGACAGTCTGCTGACCCCAGGGATTGAGGAAAGACCACAACAACTGAGAATTAAATCAATTCTATTTCAACCAGCTCCTTCTTCCTGTGCCAAAAACTCAGAGCAGAGAGAATCTGACATTGATTTTTACATACGTGTGTGTGTGTGTGTGTGTGTGTGCGCGCACACACTGAAAAGAAAAGTAGTGTAATAAGCAGTCATTAAAACATTGTAAGTCTTGTGGTTATTTACTGATTTTGGTAAACATCCAGATACATTTCACTATGCAGCTAAAAGTAACAAAAACAAAATTTCATCAGACTCTGTAGTTTTGGAAAGAACACACAGTGTGGTAACAATGGAGTTGCCTGATTGCTTAACATGTGTGCACTTTGGTTCTTCTTCCGTAGAATGCAGAGGATTATATCAAATATATTACATCACATACTACAAAATGAGATCTAGTCAGACTATCTGGATCTAGATCCAGCAGTTAAGCTATGTTACCTTGGATGTAATTTCAGTTCCTTGTCTCTAAAATGGAAGTAATTATTTTTCATCTTTCACAAGGGTGATTAGAGGCAGTGAGACAGTGTATATTATATGCTCAACACATGGCTGGCCTTCATAAGTATAAATAATAACATATATTATATCAATAAATAATAAGTGTTATTATACTTTCTGTGGTTATCACCCCAAAACAAACACACATACAAACAAACAAATAAAATATCCATAGGCATATTTGCAAAACTTTAGTCAAAGAGAAAAATGTAAAAAGGGGTTAATACCACCTTTATCAAGATCATTAGTATTTACAGACTGCCTAGAATACAAGTATCCAAACCCAAAGCATATTGATAAACATAGACTTATTTATTTAATAAATATGTTTATTTAATACTGTTGATGAGCTTTTAAAGGAGCTACTGAATAAAGCAGCTAATTTTCAAGAAGAATCAGTCAAAAAACATCAAGCGTTTTCATAAAAAGAGTTTAGCTCATTTTGCCTGCAAAAAACTCCAAAAAATAACTCCTTCAAAAATTAGAATATGGTTCCAAAGCACATATAAATTTGGAGGGGCTTGTCTTACCTGAACTTTCGAACCTGTTGAAAAATTCATGAGGATCTTTGTTTCTCTCATTATTTCTCTATCTTTGAAATATTGATACTTGCTTTCCCCATTTACTTTCATTTTATTTCATCAAGCATTGCATACTTCATTTTCGTCTTACAAGAGCTTCAAATATATCTGCTATTTATTCTTCAATAGCATGGCTCTTCTGCTTAACTACGGTGACAATAAACCTGCAGAAGTACTGAAGAAATATGCCTATCTCAAAACAAAATGAGCTCTTCACCCACAAGCCCTTGATTATATCTCTCTTTCTGATTTTTACAAAAATTCTGCACTTATCCACTTTAATGAATTACATTTGCCCTTGGAATACCTTTTTACCTTTTTTCATTTCCTTTAGTACATATAAAATATGGTAGTTGGAGTGTAAATTGACTAAAAAAGACCTTAAAATATAATCAGGTGGAGAAATAAGTATGTTACCTAAATTACTGTATCAATTTGTTTCATAAAAGTTCTGTCTCTTCAACTTTCCTTAAAATTATTCAGTGATGGTTGGGAAGGTGGAGAACAAATGTTGACGGAGGAAATTAACAGCTCTTTAAGCAGTTACTAAGAGATGGCCTGCTGGATGTTTGAATCAAGCTGAAAAGCTTGCTAAATGAAGAGGCTGATTCTGCTGTCTGCCTGGTTGGGCAGGTGGACCTTCCTCCCTCATGTTTCTAGATTTGCCTGCTCAGTTGAAAATACCTATTTCCTCTGATAGAAAACACACACACACACACACTCACACACGAAAAAAAGCATCAGCTGTTTATACCACCAGATGAGACCAATTGAATTTGTCACATTTTGTTTTAAAATAGCTTAATAAGTTGACCGATCTTTACCTACGTGGCTAAGGGTGTGTGTATGCATTTTGAATAAGAGAGCTGAGCCAGACAATGACACTAAATATCTGTGACCTTAAATAAATCATTTAACTTTTCTGAAAGCTGGTACCTTCAGTATTACATGAGCTCATCTCTACTCCCAATTTAAAATTATAAAAAGAAGACTGGCATATTTACTATAAATGAAAATGGTAGAGTTTATTTTTCATCTTTGAAGAAACAGTATAAAATTTACCCATCAAAAAGTATCAAAATGTTTTATTAACAAGCATTTCATCCATTCAATTGTTAGCCCTGATATTACCACACCACTCTCCCTATAACTGCATTATTAAATATTTGATAGGTGCCTAACAAATGAGGATCCTAATAACACCACCTGCCATTGTTGCAAACTTACCAAATGCCCAGCATTATGATAATAGCTACAGGTAAATTAAAAAATAAACAAGCAAATGCCTTGAAAAAGGGTCACTATGTAATTGATCATCCAAATATGGATACTTCTGAGAAGGAAAGAAGCATTATTGATCATTATACTAGAAAAACAAGAGTAAACTAAGATTGTCATGGGCAAACCAGGGCAAAAGGTCACCTGCATATGTTGTAAATGTTTGCAAGAACAAGGAGAAAAAGGTGTTAGGACAGGCACAAGCGCATGAAAATTACCATAGTTGGATGGAATCAGAAGTAATGGTGGAGAGAAAATTATAGAAGCTTTTCATTGTATTGTTTCATTGGTTACAATAAATGAATTTACTGTTTTTGAAATCGGAAGTAACATTTAAAATTTTTTTAAAGAAATGATATCCCAGTGATCTTCAGATATCAGTAAATGTTTCACTTCTCAGATGAGTAAACTATCATAAAAATGTTCAGATAAACATTGCCCAAGGACACACAGTAGGTAAGACAAAAGCTGGAACCAGACTATGTGCAACAACACTGCCTCCTGATTATGTTTCCCAACAGAAGATTTCTAGGTTCAGCATCATGGGAATTCATGCTTCTCCATGATAGATAAGGGCTCTCTTGACAATTTCAATTATCAGAATTGTGCCCTTAGGGAATTCATCAATTAAGTAAGAGGAGCATTCCACACATCTATTACTAAAACAATCCTTTGTGGCATTCATCTCATAAATATCATGCAATTGCTGTTCCTATTTGGAGTACAACGATATCCAGTATATGAAAATGATAAATATTTTACCAGCTTCAAATCCAAAGATTTCAGCGAAATTCATGGAAATATGACATTAAAGCATGTTCAAATAAACATCAAATGAGAAAAGTTATGTGAACTATAAACTATTCCTAAACTATGATTCATATCATCCTTATTGTCAAGGGAGGATTGGGACTGTGTAAAAGTGAGAAAATACTGCACATTACGTGGTGACACAGAGTGAGTTTTTCCCTCTTCTTTTTTACATATTTGGACAATATATACAAAATTTGGAGGAAATTTTAAAACAGCATTTATCACAATACATTATAATACAGACATGTAATAAAGTGGTCAGTTGTGTCATCATGCTATTAAACACGTTTGTTTCATCTCACTGAGCAACAGAAGTGTAATTCAATAACTGGTGAATGTCATCAGTCATTTAAAATATCACTACGTTTTTAAAAGCTGTATTTAAAATAACTTCTAAAAAAACGTATTTCATGTATTAGCCAGGTATAATGTCAGGCATTCTAAACATTGAGAAATGTAAGTCTCCTAACTAGGTATATAAAATAATAAACAAGGAATGCAATAATAGACATTCATTTATTCATTTAGTCATTCATCAAATATTTGTTTAGTACCTACTGTGTGCCAGGCATCTAGCTAAGCACTAGGACTTAGTAGTGGTAAATAAAATATATACTCTTTCTTTCTTATAGAACTTAAAATTTCTTGAGAATTTAAATATGTAACAATTAACATGTTTTGTGAAAAAAAATGCAAGCTGCTAAAGGGATGCGTTACCACGAGTTGTTACTGAGTGTGAATAGCCATTTGAGACTTCAGAAGTTCCTGAAAGTTAACCAATCAGGATTGAGAGTGTGCTTGCAAAATAAGACAGAAGAAAGTTAAAAAGCTCTGCAATGGCCTTTCAGAGGAACTGAATAGATGTCAATGTGGGTGACACTACTTTATTTCTAGGAACTTCCGTATTGCAGATTTTTAGGGTCTGCAATCTGATTGAAGGGTACCTTGCAGCAAAGCGATGTTTCTTGATACTTTATTAGCATAAGAAGCATGCTGTTTTTTAACTATACTGTATGTTTTCAGTATTCTTGGGGGTAAAGTTCCCCCAAGTCACCTTTTGTGTCATTGCTCTGAAGTAGTAGAAAAAAATGAGGGGAGAGTGGTGAGCAGTTTATGAACAAAATTGTAAGACCTCACAAGTTGGTATAACATTTTTTGGAGGATAACTAGTTAGGTACTAAATTACTTTCATTTTATTTCAAATTGTTCTTCTGCAATTATTACAGAAGACTGTACTGTTTTAAGAGTTAGTTATTTAAGAAAATCATCTCTCATATTCTATTAAGAGTATGAGTATAAAATTAAGATTCTGTAAGCAGGAAAAACAATATTGTGTACAGAAAGGCATGTAATGTCTGGTTGTCTCCCCATTAGTGATACTATTGTTGATTGTTGAGTTAGAGGGTCATTGCTCATTGTAAAATTGCACATTTCCTCTAGTAGGAAATGAAGGGTAATCTGGACTGTGAAACTATGCAATCATGCACATATACGTTATGCCCAATGATTAATCCAAAATTTAAAATATTTTCTTCAGATTGAAACAACACATAAAGGGCCAAGCAAGACTTACAAAAATAAAGACATATCTTTGCACATATTAATGAAACTCTGGATCATCCAATATAAAGAAAAAAATCTTAAAAAAGAAAAAGGTACACTAACAATGAAATATCAGAAAGAGAAATTAAGGAAACAATCCCATTTAACATCACATCAAAAAGAATAAAATATGTAGGAATAAACCTACCTAAGGAGGCAAAAGACTTGTACTCCAAAAACTATAAGATGCTGATGAAAGAAACTGAAGACAACACAAAGAGATGGAAAGATATACCATGTTCTTGGATTGGAAGAACCGAGATTGTTAAAATGACCATACTACCCAAGGTAATCTACAGATTCAATGCAATCCCTATCAAATTACCAATGGCATTTTTCACAGAACTAGAATAAATAATTTTAAAATTTGTATGGAAACACAAAAAACCCCAAATAGCCAAAACAATCTTGAGAAAGAAGAATGGAGCTGGAGGAACCAAGCTCCTGACTTCAGACTATACTACAAAGCTACAGTCATCAAAACAGTATGGTACTAGCACAAAACAGACACATAGATCAATGAATCATGATAGAAAGCCCAGAATCAAACCCACACACTCATGGTCAATTATTCATGACAAAAGAGGCAAGAATATACAATGGAGAAAAGACAGTCCCTTCAATAAGTGGTGCAGGGAAAACTGGACAGCTACATGTAAAAGAATGAAATTAGAACATTCTGTAACACCATATACAAAAATAAACTCAAAATGGATTAAAGACATAAGTGTAAGACAGGATGCTATAAAACTCCTACCAGAAAACATACGCAGAACATACTTTGACATAAATCGCAGCAATAATTTTTTGGATACATCTCCTAGAGTAATGGAAACAAAAGGAATGATAAACAAATGGGACCTATTAAACTTAAAATCTTTTGCAAAGGAAAAGATTGAGAAATGCAAAGGAAACAGCAAAGGAAACCATCAACAAAACAAAAAGACAACCTCCTGAATGGGATAAAATATTTGCAAACGATGTGATCGACAAGGGATTAATTTCCAAAATATACAAACAGCTTATACAGCTCAATATCAAAAAAATAAAAATATAAAAATATGGGCAGAAGACCTAAATAGACATTTCTCCAAAGAAGACATACAGATGGCCAATAGGCACATGAAAACATGCTCAGCATAACTAAGTATTAGAGAAATGCAAATCGCAACTACAATGAGCTATCACCTCACACTGGTCAGGATGGCCATCATCAAAAAGTCTATGAATAATAAGTGCTGGAGAGGGTGTGAAGAAAAGGGAACCCTCCTACACTGTTGGTGGGAATGTAAATTCATGCAGCCACTGTGGAGAACAGTATGGAGGTTCCTTAAAAAAGTCACCATATGATCCTGCAATCCCACTCCTGGGCATATATTCAGAAAATACAAAAACTCTAATTCGAAAAGATACATGCACCCCAATGTTCACAGCAGCACTATTTATAATAGCCAAGACATGGAAGCAACCTAAATGCCCATCAACAGATGAATGGATAAAGAATATATGTATGTATACATATATATATATATATATATATATATATATATATACACACACACACATACACACATATATATGTGTATATATGTATATGTATATATATAAATATATATATATATATATATATATATATATAACTCAGCCATAGAAATTAATGCCATTTGCAGCAACATGAATAGACCTAGAGATTATCATACTAAGTGAATTAAGTCAGACAGAGGAAAACAAACATCATATGGTATCACTTATATGTGGAACCTAAAAATAATGATACAAATGAACTTACAAAACAGAAATAGATTCACAGAAATAGAAAACAAACTTATGGTTACCAAAGGGGAAAGGGGGGGAGGGGTAAATTAGGAATTTGGGATTAACAGATACACACCATTATATATAAAATAGATAAACAACAAGGACCTACTGTATAGCACAGGGATCTATATTCAATATCTTGTAATAAACTATAATGAAAAATAATCTGAAAAAGAATATATATATGTATATACATACATATATAATGTATAACTGAATCACTGTACTGTGTACCTGAAACACTATAAATCAAATACACTTCAATTTTTTTTAAAAAGTGTATAATTAAATTATACATTTATAATTATAATTTAAAGATATAATAATGTAATTATATATTATAATCTATAATTATAAATTAAAGAAAAAAAAAGTAAAGCAAAAGGTAAAGTGAAGAACAGAAGAGAAAAGACACAGTGGGACAGAAATTATTTTAACAGCAGAATTCTCATTGGATTGAACGATTCCAGAAGAAAATGAAGTAAAATCTTCTAAGTTTTTATGAAAAATAATTATCAATCTAAAATGGTATAGTAGCTAAGATATCACTTAAAAGTGAAGGCAAAATAAATTTTACCATCTGCATCTTTCACTGATAGAAAAACTTATGTATTCTGTTCAGTAGAAATGTTACTAAAACCACAATGCAAAGTACATTATGCCAGAAAACACAAAATTGAATTATAGTTCCAGCTCTTGTAAGAATGACAGGAAGCCACCTTTCTTAGGTCATAGGGAGAGAGTGACTGTCTGAACCTGAAGACACAGTGACTCTGTGGAGAGGGTCTCCTGACCAGAGTTGTTACTTTGGTAAAAGGACTAAGCTAGGGAGGAGGGAGGAGACTGGAAAATAAATATCCTGATATCAATTTCCTCACTTTAAACTGAAGGGCATAGAAACCTATTAATGGAGTGCATATATTTCAGTCTCTAGGGACAAATAAGGGGTGAAAATGGTGGAAAGTAGATCAGGAATGGCAAACAAAAATAGCTCATCTCCTAAGACCACAGACTTGCTTTCAATATCCGGTTCTAGTATTATGTATTTAATAACATCTGTTACTCAAGCCCATTTTGAAAATGTGTTTGTACAGTTCCATGTATTAAATGGTAAGAAAATGTCTGAAGAGTTGGGGAAATCCAAGAGAAAATTAAAAAATGGGAAATGCAAGTGCATATGAAACAATTTTCAACTTCTTCTACTGCAACTTATACTTGTAAATAAATGTTTTAAAAAATTAAATGGAAACATAATTTAGAAAATTAAGAAACAAAAATTCAAACACGTGAAACAACTGTCAAATCCACTATCACCAAGTTATATTAAATGATAATTAGATACTCTTTTTTTTCATTTTATATTGGCAGATTCTTACATGTTACTCACTTTGCAATAACATTCTATATTATATACTTCTCAAGCATACGTATGATAGAAATGATATGGAAATCTATATAGACAGCATAAAAATTGGTAATTGTGTCTCATTCCTCTCCTAGGAATCTTTAAAGGAATATATAAAGGATGGTTATTTATGTGCAAACATATTCACTGTCCATTGCACTAAGCTGAACAATAGTAAATTATGTTAACTCCATATAAAGGAATATAAATTTTGTTAACAAAAAATTTTAGGTGAAATCTAATAAGTGACCATTATGCAGAAAAGAAAGGAAATGTAACAAAGGGTAACAGTGGTTAAAGTAATTAGATAAAAAATATCAGTCAAATCTGTTCAGTCAAAAGGTATATATCTATGTCTATCTATATATAGATATAGATATATAGAGATATATCTTGTAGGGGAGAATAATCTGCCACGATAAAATGTGTCTCTTTGGCTTGTGGATTATTTCGAGTATTATTTCGAGCTGAAAATAATCAAAGCCCAAAAGACACAGGAGGAACCTTTAACCTTCCCCCGACTGCCTAAAAGAATTTAGACAGAGGGCTTGTTCCTGGAATAGAGCTATTACCAGAGAGATCTATAAAGAATATGAACTACATGTAGTGGGGGGAACTCGGCAGGGCCTACAGATTAGAGTCCACTCTGTGTCCCATTGTCTCTGCAAGGCCCAGGTAACGTCTGTTCACCAAATATTTGCTTTTCCTTCTCCATGTGAATTGCCTTCCTCCCCTCTGAAGTTCCAAACCACTACTCCCAACATTCTCTCTTGTCTTTAGCTGAAGATGGTATTTAAGGTGAAGGTTTCTGCCATTTCTGCAAGTTACTCAGTTCTCCTGAGTCTCTCTCATGTATACACGTTATTAAACTTTCGTTTGATTATTTGCCTGTTAATCTGCCTCATGTCAATTTAATTTTTAGACCAGTCAGAAGACCCTAGAAGGGTGGAGGAAAATGTCTTTCTTCCTGACAATCTCCACAAACAACATGTATATGTAACCACACAGCATAGAGAAACTCTATCTGTGCAAGAAAATTGAGCTTACTAGTTTATGGTTACATCTTGTATGTGTGTGTGTGTGTGTGTGTGTGTGTATTTGTAGGTACATGTGTACCTTTGTGTACTTTCTGTGTAAAGGAATTTATAATACTTTTTATGGGTGGCAAGTTTTCTATGTGTCATTCAGAAAGTGCCTAGGGTTTTGTTTGTGTTCTTCTTCTTAGTAATCCAACTAAACTTCATGAACAAAGAAATATATATTTTCCCTAGCAATGCAAAACAAAGGGAAAGCTTCCTTCAAGTGTTTAAATCTCCTTTAAAAAAAAATCTATTATAAGCCAGAATGCCATCAGGGTAACAGTTGCATTGCGTCAAGCATCTGATTCTTGTGGTAGACATGGTATAATGATGACTAGGAAACTATCCATCTTCTTCTTGACAGGTGACCTATTTTAGAATCAGGAAGGCCATCATCCAAGAGAAGTTACTTTAGCCATGTTGTTCCTTTAATCATCGCTTACAATTTGCTTGGATGATTTGCAGGACAAGGGCTCTTTTGTTTTCCTTTTCTAATTATATTCATATATATATATGAATAAGATTTTTCAGTTTTTAAATAACCAATTTTGGAACTGTAACAAGCAGGTTACAAATTTAATTAGTTTATCAGGATGTATGATTTTCTGTAATTTTATTTTTATTTAGAGTTTATCAGTTACCACTTTTTGTGTATTTTATTTGAAGTTCACATATGCAGAACACTAGAAAGGAGGATATATATGAAAAACTACCTAATCAATTGTTAAAATTCTGCAACTGCTTTATTTTCTAAATATTTGATATCCATTAAGTTTCTAAAAATTTTCATCAATCCCATTTACGATAAATGGTCAGTCAGCAAACCATTCTCTTTTGAGATCTATATTTACATTAATATCCACAAAACAAATGTAAGTGAGCATCAGAAGGGCCCTTGGTGTTCTGCTATTGATGTCTTAGCTCTAACATAAAGGTAGCAATTTAGCATCATGCTATAAATAGAAAAATATAGTGGACAGCATTGGCTCATCTTATGTTTTTAATATTCTCTTCAGGGTAAAGTATGACATAATTACAGTGGTGGAGTTTTCACTGTAGGGGATTTTGTTGTTATTTCATTTGACAATCAAGTAATTAGCTTCTCTACTGGATGGTTTACTGTATGTTACTAATTAAGCTATCCACTGGAATAAAAGTTTACTTAAAAGTTAGTGAAGACACTCCTGCTATAACATTAAAGAAGGCAGCAAATACAATGCAAATTCATACTATGTGATTTTATCAACTAAACATATATACATTTCCCTCTCTAAAAAAGTTACAACATATTCACTCAAGATTTACATCTAAATCATCCGAAGATATGTATGTTGTAGCTTTTTGAGTGTGTTAGGTTATAAAATCAAAGTTAAATGGCAGTTATAAATGAGAAAAAATTAGTTTTTAATATTTAGTGTTTTAAACATGAAAGCAAATTTACAGGATTTATCTAAATGTCTAAATGTGTGTATTAATACCGTGGCATTCCACGTTGATGACTAGTTAATTAAAAAACCCATATTCTTTTTACTACTAAAATTCAGTGAATAATTTAATAGATTAATATAATGCAAATGATTTAGTAGTATTCTAGTTTACTGGTTTGGGGTTAAAACTCTAATTCTACAGGATACTAAGAATGATCTTGTGATGAACAAGTACAGCAAACAGCTGAACCTGAACACCTGAACCTTACTGTGTCATGAACTGTGGAACTCAGTGGCCGCAAGTCCTCTTATGGAGTTCTTGTGTGTCTATCATGAAAGACAGGTGACAAACCAATTATTATAATTCATTACATAACTGCAAGTTTGAAAGTCACATGAGATGTAAGTCTCGAGTGAATATGTTGTAACATTTTTAGAGAGGGAAATGTAAATATGTTTAGTTGAGAAAATCACATAGTATGAATTTGCATTGCATTTGCTGCCTTCTTTAATGTTATAGCAGGAGTGTCTTCACTAACTTTTAAGTAAACTTTTATTCCAGCAGATAGCTTAATTAACTGCAAGGGTGTTGAAGGGGGGATAAACAATGGGGATCTGACACAGTTTGTGATGGTGTCAGAATAGGCTTCTCTCTTGCTGGGCTTTCTAGCCCAAGAACTGAAGGATGAGCATGAGTTGGTAAATGGGGAGGAGGAAAGCATCCCATGCAGAAGGAACAGCAAGTGCTGAGGTCTAGAGGGAGGAGGTCCATGGGACGTGTGCAAAAATGAAATTTCTGGTATGATTTGATAGAAGATGGTGAGTAATCATTCTAATCATTCAACCACTCACTAGCATGTGACCTTGAGCTGGTCACTGAAGCTTTCTGAATGAAATTTTCTTTTTTGAGAAACTTGAGAGTTTCCCTAGAATTTGTTATTAAATAATTTTTAGACTGAACCACATAAATTGCCCTTTGTATACAAGATAAAAAATAGCCAAATGTTTGCAAATTTATATGGTTTAGTCTAATGTAATTTAAATAGGTGCTACCGATTTTATAGTCAGGAAAAGTTATTGAATTTCTATAATTAAACCAGATCAATAGCAGACAAAAACGTACTTTAGAAACACACCTCCTACACTGTTGGTGGGAATGTAAATTGGTACAGCCACTATGGAGAACAGTGTGGAGGTTCCTTAAAAAACTAAAGATACAGCTACCATATGACCCAGCAATCCCACTCTTGGGCACATACCCGGGTAAAACCATAATTTCAAAAAATACATGCACCCCAATGTTCACTGGAGCACTATTTACAATAGCCATGACACAGAAGCAACCTAAATGTCCACTGACGGATGAATGGATAAAGAAGATATGGTACATATATACAATGGACTACTACTCAGCCATAAAAAAGAACAAAATAATGCCATTTGCAGTGACATGGATGGACCTAGAGACTGTCATACGGAATGAATTAAGTCAGACAGAGAAAGACAAATATTATATATCACTTATATGTGGAATCTAAAAAAATGGTACATGTGAACTTATGTACAAAACAGAAACAGAGTTACATATGTAGAAAAGAAACTTATGGTTACCAAGGGGGACAGGGGAGGATAAATTGGGAGACTTGGATTGACATATACACACTACTAGTTATAAAATAGATAACTAATAAGGATCTACTGTATAGCACAGTAAACTGCTCAATACTCTGTAATGACCTATATGGGAAAATAATCTAAGACAGAGTGTATGTATGTATATGTATAACTGATTCAATTTGCTGTACAGCAGAAACTAACACAACATTGTAAATCAACTATACTCCAATAAAAATCAATTAAAACAAAATTTAAAAAATAAAATAAATTTAAAAAATTAAAAAAAACATGCCTCCTCTTTTGAACTGAATGTTGCAAACTCACACTTTTAAGCTTCTGGGAGAGCTGAGCTTTATCATCATTAGACCTTGCCTCTCAGAGTCACTTGTCTGATGATGTCTGTATTTAAAAGAGTGGGTAACTGACTATTGCTGTTTTTCGCACTGCTTTGGCTGTCTAAATCAAGTCAAGACAAATTATACCTCGGCTGTGCTGGCAATAGTTGGAGCACTTTAGTGAACTATCCTTTGATAGTTGGATTACACTTGCCTTGCTACTTCAATGTAAATGTAATTTGAGAGGCTTGTTGCCTGTTCCTCGTAAGTGTTGTGACTTCAAGAAGAAAATATGTCACACTGGCTTGTTGGCTCTACTTGGAAAAGGCATAGAACTGTCACCAGCAAGAAGGAGGAAAATGTTTCACCATCTACATTAAACTCTAAGGACTTAACAAGATCTGCTGTGTAAACAAAGTTGAAGTACTTTTTGTCCACTAACTTCTTGCAACTCTAAAATAAGAGGTGCTCTGGGCCCCATTTTTTCATAGTTATTGAAGATTATTGTTTAAAAGAAAAAGTTTCCCCCTCCAGAAAAGAATGGCTTATCACTTCTGTCACATATCAGAAAAAAAGGCAAAACAAATATCCCATTTGGAAAAGAAATGATGGAAAATATTCACTATGGGATAAAACTTTATCCTCTGAAAATACATTACACTTGAAATAACTTCATTTTTAGACAAGGATGACTTTGCACTTAGAAAATAGAGAAATAATAGTAATACAACAAACAGAAATCACTTCCAAAGATCTCTTTAATTAGTCACAGGGAATATGAACATCAACTAAGTTGTGACCCTGAAAAAAGGAAAGTGGATTTTATTTTACTTTCAGCTTCATGGCCATTTAAAATATGGGCTTGGAGAATGTAGTTGCACTTTATATTCAGTGCAGAATATTATTAAGGTTATTTTGTATATGATTATTATAATACCTCAAGATACCAAAAAATAACGCACACCTATTATGAAACATTTTCATTTCTTCACTTAATACTTAAAACAAAAGCAACGACAAAACCCCACGTTGGCATGGGTATTCAGATTGATGTTCAGATTACTATCTTTATCATAAATTATGATTTTTAGGTGGTTTCTTTTTAATGAGATAAAGTCATAATGTACTGTAAGCTCAAATCTAGTAGGATTGTTATTTAGGTGGTTATTTCCTGTTCTTGATATTGTTTTTCCTATTGCCAGTTTTTCCCATTTCACTTCCATCTGTATTTCAGATTTTCATAATAGATTATGTGCCAGACATAGTGTTTGTCGATGATGTGAATTTTCATTTCCTTCTGAGCTTTCATGCGTATTTTAGTGAGAACGGTGGGGGAGGTTGTATTGACAGATATAGGCAAAATGCAAATTTGAACCAGATTTCAAATATAATCTTTAAGTTATATTTAGATTTAAGAATTTTATGACTTAAGAATGGGTGGATTTAAAGATAAAAGGAATAGAATAAGTGATAGGCAATAGGAAGCAATGGTGTCACATTTACAGATAAAAAGTTTAGTAATTTCAATGCATTAGAAAATATTATAAAATAATATAAAAAGAAGGGAAAAGAGAAATGACATACAATGACATGGAGAAGGAAAAAAAGTAAATTCATGGCAATGCATTAATTTTCTTTGTAAAACAGAATAGATTAGATATGATCACTAGGCTCTAAGCCAGACTGACCAGTAAGCATGTATTTGAATTAGGTCATATTTGCTCATTTTGTAATTTTCTCTAAAAGTGCTCTTTGGTCCAGGAACTGGAGTGGGGAACTAATATGTGAGGTTGATTCAGGATTGAATACTGGATGACAATTCAGTAAAACATTTGAACACAACAGAATTTTAATAAAAGGTAAACACTAAAATGATCGAAGCAGTAAAGTAAGCTTGAAATTGAACTATGTGGGGGACTTCCCTGGTGGTCCAGGGGCTAAGACTCCATGCTTCCAATGCAGGGAGCCTGGGTTCAGTCCCTGGTCAGGGAACTAGATCCCCCATGCTGTAACTAAGAGTTCGCATGCTGCAAACAAATGATCCGCATGCCGCAACTAAAAAAAAATAAAAAAAATCTCGCGTGCAGCAACTAAGACCCAGCAAAGACAAATAAATAAATTAAATAAATGTTAAAAAAAAGAAATTGAGTTATGTGGACCCAGAGAGTGGGGAGATTTATTTTTAAAAAAGACAGAAAGCTAAAGTTATATTGATGATTGATAAGTGTTGTATGTGAAATGAGATTTGGGTGTGGGTGGATATGACACCACACTTGCTGGAAAGGCTGTTTGCTGACAAGTCCCTAAGGTGACTCTGTGAGGGTTAACAGCTAAGGTAGAGGAGAACTAAAGATAAGTGAATCAAAGGAGGGCAAGAAACAGACATTAGCACCTCTCAGATGGGACTTCAATTTGGATATTAACATTGCTAAGAATGACCAGTGTTGGAGAAAAGAGACTCAGGTACTGCCTTTGCTAGGGAAGTTGTAAATGGATTAGGGGAAATAAAAAATTGTGGTGAAATAATTTGGAAAGGGAGGTAAAATAGAATAGCAACCCTCCCCTCTCGCACACATATATACTGGACAACAGTGTCCTCAAGTTCTGAAATTTTGTTTTATGCATCCAAATATTCCTAATATCTAACTCAGCACTTAGGATAAGTATATTTTCAATGAAATTTAGTTGAATGAATAAATGAAAGCCTTTCACAACAGCTGAGATAATCAGTGCTTACTATGGGTTATCATTAAACTATACATTTTACATGTGGTCATTAGTGTTTTTCACTAAATATTTATAAATTTCCATCTCATCACATGTTAGAAATGCATTCCCCCCACCCTTTGTAGTTAGACATATTATATGACCTGCTGTTGCCAAAATAACGTGAGAAAAATTCTTTAGGAGCCAGAGTGTGATCTATTGCCATCTCTTTCCTTCTGACACAGCTACTAGCAATATTTGAGTTGATGGAGGCACCACAGACTTGTTTCTCTGATTGAGGACAACATGCAATGAAGTCTCTAGCTGCTCTGCAATGGTGGAAGCTCTCTTGTTATTCTATATGCTTACAAGAACGGAGCCCTCAGCCAATTGGCAATAGACATAGAGCATGAAGCAGAAATATATCTCATTGGTATAGGCTACTGGCATTCTGGGATTAAATGTTACTGTCACATAACCTAGCCTATCCTGACTAATATATATGTAAGAGAGCGTCTGCTTACAATGTAAAAGGTGGGTATCAATGCCTTCATCATTACAGATGAGGAAACCGGCTCAATAATGCTAAGGAAGAGTGAAGGAAATGTTGGGGTGTTATTTCATCCTTTATAGCCTGAAATGTTGGCCACCTTGATGACACACTAGTCCAAACATAGTTGTGGAGTTCAGAAGCATATGTTCCAAGGATTCCTGTGCCCAGAGCATTAGTAGAAGTTCAGCATCACAAATTCTGAGTATTTCTGACTAGAAGGATTTGAAATTTCTAAAACGATCATAAAGGACTAACGTAACTATATGTGGATGATATGTACAGATGAGTTGAAAATTAAATATTTAGAAATATTTAGAGGAGAAGAAAAGGAAATGTTCAGAAAAAAAGAGTTGCTAACCCTGGATGTCATGACTTAATCGTTTCCTGTAATGTTTAGAAAAAAATCCACATCTCACCATTTTATTACATTACACCAAACAATTATAATCTTGAAAATGTGTAATTTTAAAAGTTCTTAAAAATTCATGGCTACATTTTCCTCCACTTTCTTTATGTTCAAAAATATACATTTAAAAATCAGACTTCTATTTTAGATTTCAGATAGTATATTATCAAAGGAACATAAAACATTTAAATAATCCTTGCTCTCCCTCACAGGTGATTTACATGTAAGACAGTTTTATATGAATCTTTGTACATTAAAAACATGTAGATATAGGAGGCCTTATGAGATGAATTCACATTTATTAACATAGAGAGAAGGATATTAAGGACAGATGTTACAGCTGGATATTGAAAACAAAGCCATAAGAATATAAAACATGTACTTCACTTTTTCATAAAGTTATCTCATTCTCTGGCAAGCAATTTCAATTAGTGACTATTCGACCAAATCCAAGTCACTCAGATATTATACTTTCTTAACTTAAAATTGACACTGGTAATGAGACTTCAGTCTCCAAGTGATTACTTTGTGATCATACTTATGCCATACTCTTAGTTAAGGCTCAATAAATAGATGTCAAAAAACACAGGAAAATGAAAATAACTTTTATAATTTGAGGAAATTCTCCCTTTTTCATATTATCCTTTCTAACACTGTAAATTAAGTAAATCTTCAACTGAACCACTGAGAGTAAGCCTTAGTTTCAGGTAAAAGGATTTATACTATATCCTTACTTAATTCTTTTCTACAATCCTCAGGACCCAATTCCTGGAAGGAGCTAAAAGCAAAACTCAGCTACTGGAATTCTCTTTGCAAACTGTCTCCCAAGCAAGCCAGGATTTTGAATGCTGATACTGATTGCCATCTAAAGGGATCTTCAATGAGAAATCGTAATGCTCTCATAAATTCTAGCATCTTTCTATGACAGCTCAAGATACTTGTTAGAATTCCTGCTTCACGGTATACCTAGTAAAAGTTAATATAAAAATAATGCAAATAAATTTCAGTAACATTTAAAATTGTTATTTTGGTCTAATGCTAGTGGTCATATAAAAGTTACTTTTGTACTTCTTTGAAATTCTAAAAGGTGGCCATATACTACCATAATTAAAATGTTAAATAATAAAATAATTCATTACCAATCATACTTAAAGAAGAAATACTATTTAATGGTAAAGGAAAATATGACTTTTATCCTCATACATAAAAAACAAAACCTCAGTTTTGGAAAATTAGCAAAATGTGGTAAAGCAAGATAATAATATATTAACATGTTTATTAATGTCCAGAAAAGTAATGGAAACAAGGTTACAAGGAATAAGGAGAGGAACATCTTCTAACTGTTGGAAAGAATGCCTTGGTGTCTTTTTAAAGCATTCATGTTTTATAATGGCTATTATCTTGGTCATATCTTTAAGAACACAACTATCACTTGTGGTAAGATCAGTAAAAAAAGCAAGCTCTCTTAGGTTTTGCATAAGCTAAAAGCAATTGAACCAAACATCCCATAATTATGTATGAGATTTTAAAAATAGTTTTCAAATCCATAACAACTTAGTTTAATGAAACTCAAATTACAATCAAATGGAGAAATCTGATAAAATAACAACCACCTTATCTCTTTGAACTACTTTGCTCATTGTTCTTCTCATATCTTATATTAATTAGATTACAAAGATTTTTCTTGTAGAAATTACTGAAGAGAAAGTAGACAGAAACTAATAACACTCAAAGTATGAAATATGAATATATATATATATGTCTTGGTTGTTAGATACCTGTACTTGCAAAGGAGCTAGAACTCTTGAGGTGTTATATTTGTTGTATTAGCTCTTTACTCAGTTATCTCCACTGCAGAGCTTCCTTTTTTATTTTTATTTATTTTATTTAGCTTTCTAAGGTTTAAAATATAGGTGTGGAGAGAGAGAGAGACAGAGAGCACTGTAGGTTAGCACAAGGTCAAATCAATGTGTTGCAGGTTAAAACAAAGCAAGGAAGAAATCAGTGGTGTTAAATTGTATCCTGGTTACTAAAAATACTTTATTTTTCTTAGAAATAGGTTACTTATGGTGGACTGTGAAGAAAGAAAAAGTGACCTAAATAAGATGCACGATGCTTGCATCATTTATTTATTCCTTAACCATTTAGAAACATCTAATAATGATCACTATTGGTTGTTGAGAACTTACTGTGTGTCAGATGCTTTATATCTAAGGGTTATAACTACCAAGCATGGCAGCTACTGCCAGTCTCATTAGAGTGATAAAAAACTTCAGGTTTACATATGTTACGTAACTTGTCCCAGCTCTTAGAGTTGGTATGTGCTGCAACTGGGATTTGGGCACAGGTTTGTCTGATTTCAATTCTGTACTCTTTTCTACTGTACCATGCTAGACATTAGTCACAAGGAAATTTTGCTCAAATTCTAATAGGAAGGAAAGCATAAAAATATAAGAAAGAAAAATTGTGTTGGTATAGAATAAAAAGCACAGACCTCTGAAATTTGGCCTATAAATCATGTGAACACAGTATTAGAAATGATTCTCATGTCACACGTCACATGTCACACACATAATGCAATATGTAGTCAAAATTCTAGTTCAAATTCATAGATATATGTATACAGAAGAGATTAAAAATCAGTGGATCACCCTATGCATGAATCAGTCTTGCAATAAATCACTGCAAGAAGAGTAATCTGGAATAACAATTCCTGGTCATTATTAGCACTATTAAAACATTGAAAATCTTAAAAAGAGTAACTGGTGGTATTTTTGAAACTGTACTCATTGATCCAAAAATACTTAATTTCTCCTTTATTTACTTGTTAATCTCTTATACATTATGATACAAGTTCTAATATTCTAATGGGGTGGCAGTGACCTTGATTTCTGAGCAGGTGACTGTGAGCTGCCATAAATCTTGGAATTACAAAAAGAGAGAAGTAAAACAGTATATTTGGTATCTGTTTAATACTTACATGAAATAGATAGTCTTATTTTATTTTTATACTCAGAAAAGTTGAGGCACAGAGAGAAAGTCAATGACATGACTAAGGTCTCATAACTATTAAACATCTGAAGCTAGGTTTAGTCCATATTTACCAAATCGAAAAGAACAAGCTACGCTTACTACACTGTTGAGTCCCTTCAAAGGATATAATATCAATTCCTCCAATAAAATTAAACAAATAAGCAAACAAAAAAAAAGAGAAAGATAGAGAGCCAAAGAATATAGAAATAGATGACTGATCACTTTTCTCTTTTGCTGTCCTCTCTGGATATCTCTATCTGTTCTGTGAAATTCGACATCAAGGGTCACTGCCAGCATCACGATATACATTTTAAATAATAATGATTTAAGATAGCTTAAAGAAAACTTTTTGATAATTTTCACTGCAAACATAAATTTCCCAGTGTTATAAGGCAATGGCTAGATTTTGATGATACCTTTGGTTGATTTTTAAAATGCCCATCTATTTGCATTAAAATCATTACCCCAAATCTGTTGTTTCCTGTAAAGTCTTTAACATTAAAATTTACAGTATACAGAGAAGATGGCGGAAGAGTAAGACGCGGAGATCACCTTCCTTCCCACAGATACAGTAGAAATACATCTACACGTGGAACTGCTCCTACAGAACACCCACTGAACGCTGGCAGAAAACGTCAGACCTCCCAAAAGGCAAGAAACTCCCCCCGTACTTGGGTAGGGCAAAAGAAAAAAGAAATAACAGAGACAAAAGAATAGGGAAGGCACCTGCACCAGTGGGAGGGAGCTGTGAAGGAGGAAAGATTTCCACACACTAGGAAGCTCCTTCGCGGGCAGAGATTGCGGGTGGCAGAGGGGGGAAGCTTCGGAGCCACGGAGGAGAGCGCAGCCACAGGGGTGCAGAGGGCAAAGCGGAGAGATTCCCGCACGGAGGATCGGCGCCGACCAGCACTCACCAGCCCGAGAGGCTTGTCTGCTCACCCGCTGGGGCGGGCGGGGCTGGGAGCTGAGGCTCGGGCTTCTGTCGGATCGCAGGGAGAGGACTGGGGTTGGCGGCGTGAACACAGCCTGAAGGGGTTAGCGCACCACAGCTGGCTGGGAGGGAGACCGGGAAAAAGTCTGCAGCTGCCGAAGAGGCAAGAGACTTTTTCTTGCCTCTTTGTTTCGCGGCGCGCAAGGAAAGGGGATTCAGAGCGCCGCCTAAACGAACTCCAGAGACTAGCGCGAGCCGCGGCTATCAGCGCGGACCCCAGAGACGGGCGTGAGACACTGGGGCTGCTGCTGCCGCCTCCAAAAATCCTGTGTGCGAGCACAGGTCACTCTTCACACCGCCCCTCCCGGGAGTCTGTGCAGCCCGCCACTGCCAGGGTCCCGTGATCCGGGGACAACTTCCCCGGGAGAACGCACTGCGCGCCTCAGGCAGGTGCAACGTCACGCCGGCCTCTGACGCCGCAGGCTCACCCCGCCTCCTCTGTACCGCTCCCTCCCCGTGGCCTGGGTGAGCCAGAGCCCCCGAAGCAGCTGCTCCTTTAACCCCGTCCTGTCTGGGCAGGGAACAGACGCCCTCAGGCGAACTACACGCAGAGGCGGGTCCAAATCCAAAGCTGAACCCCAGGAGCTGTGCGAACAGGGAAGAGAAGGGGAAATCTCTCCCAGCAGCCTCAGGAGCAGCGGATTAAAACTCCACAAACAACTTGATGTGCCTGCATCTGTTGAATACCTGAATAGACAACGAATCATCCCAAATTCAGGAGGTGGACTTTGGGAGCAGGATATATTAATTTTTCCCCTTTTCCTTTTTTTGTGAGTGTATATGTATATGCTTCTGGGTGAGATTTTGTCTGTATAGCTTTGCTTTATAATAGCTTTATTTTACTTCACTATATTATAGCCTCTTTCTTTCTTTCTTTCTTTCTATTTTTTCTCCCTTTTACTCTGAGCTGTGTGGACGAAAGGCTCTTGGTGCTCCAGCCAGGCATCAGGGCCGTACCTCTGAGGTGGGAGAGCCAACTTCAGGACACTGGTCCACAAGAGACCTCCCAGCTCCACGTAATACCAAACGGCAAAAATCTCTCAGAGATCTCCATCTCAACATCAAGACCCAGCATCACTCAATGACCAGCAAGCTACAGTGCTGAACACCCTATGCCAAACAACTAGCAAGACAGGAACACAGCCCCATCCATTAGCAGAGAGGATGCCTAAAATCATAATAAGGCCACAGACACCCCAAAATACACCACCAGATGTGGACGTGCCCACCAGAAAGCCAAGATCCAGCCTCATCCACCAGAACTCAGGCACTAGTTCCCTCCACCAGGAAGCCTACACAACCCACTGAACCAACCTTAGCCACTGGGGACAGATACAAAAAAAACGGGAACTACGAACCTGCAGCCTATGAAAAGGAGACCCCAAACACAGTAAGATAAGCAAAATGAGACGACAGAAAAACACACAGCAGATGAAGGAGCAGGGTCAAAACACACCAGACCTAACAAATGAAGAGGAAATAGGTAGTCTACCTGAAAAAGAATTCAGAATAATGATAGTAAGGATGATCCAAAATCTTGGAAATAGAATAGACAAAATGCAAGAAACATTTAACAAAGACGTAGAAGAACTAAAGAGGAACCAAGCAATGATGAAAAACACAATAAATGAAATTAAAAATACTCTAGATGGGATCAATAGCAGAATAACTGAGGCAGAAGAAAGGATAAGTCACCTGGAAGATAAAATGGTGGAAATAACTACTGCAGAGCAGGATAAAGAAAAAAGAATGAAAAGAACTGAGGACAGTCTCAGAGACCTCTGGGACAACATTAAATGCACCAACATTCGAATTATAGGGGTCCCAGAAGAAGAAGAGAAAAAGAAAGGGACTGAGAAAATATTTGAAGAGATTATAGTTGAAAACTTCCCTAATATGGGAAAGGAAATAGTTAATCAAGTCCTGGAAGCACAGAGAGTCCCATACAGGATAAATCCAAGGAGAAACACGCCAAGACACATATTAATCAAACTGTCAAAAATTAAATATAAGGAAAACATATTAAAGGCAGCAAGGGAAAAACAACAAATAACACACAAGGGAATCCCCATAAGGTTAACATCTGATCTTTCAGCAGAAACTCTGCAAGCCAGAAGGGAGTGGCAGGATATACTTAAAGTGATGAAGGAGAAAAACCTACAACCAAGATTACTCTACCCAGCAAGGATCTCATTCAGATGTGATGGAGAAATTAAAACCTTTACAGACAAGCAAATCTGAGAGAGTTCAGCACCACCAAACCAGCTTTACAACAAATGCTAAAGGAACTTCTCTAGGCAAGAAACACAAGAGAAGGAAAACACCTACAATAACAAACCCAAAACATTTAAGAAAATGGGAATAGGAACATACATATCGATAATTACCTTGAATGTAAATGGATTAAATGCTCCCACCAAAAGACACAGGCTGGCTGAATGGATACAAAAACAAGACCCATATATATGCTGTCTACAAGAGACCCACTTCAGACCTAGGGACACATACAGACTGAAAGTGAGGGGATGGAAAAAGATATTCCATGCAAATGGAAATCAAAAGAAAGCTGGAGTAGCAATTCTCATATCAGACAAAATAGACTTTAAAATAAAGACTATTACAAGAGACAAAGAAGGACACTATATAATGATCAAGGGATTGATCCAAGAGGAAGGTATAACAATTGTAAATATTTATGCACTCAACATAGGAGCACCTCAATACATAAAGCAAATACTAACAGCCATAAAAGGGGAAATCGACAGCAACACAATCATAGTAGGGTACTTTAACACCCCACTTTCACCAATGGACAGATTATCCAAAATGAAAATAAATAAGGAAACACAAGCTTTAAATGATACATTAAACAAGATGGACTTAATTGATATTTATAGGACATTCCACCCAAAAACAACAGAATACACATTTTTCTCAAGTGCTCATGGAACATTCTCCAGGATAGATCATATCTTGGGTCACAAATCAAGCCTTGGTAAATTTAAGAAAATTGAAATTGTATCAAGTATCTTTTCTGACCACAATGCTATGAGACTAGATATCAATTACAGGAAAAGATCTGTAAAAAATACAAACACATGGAGGCTACACAATACACTACTTAATAATGAAGTGATCACTGAAGAAATCAAAGGGGAAATCAAAAAATACCTAGAAACAAATGACAATGGAGATATGACGACCCAAAACCTATGGGACGCAGCAAAAGCAGTGCTAAGAGGGAAGTTTATAGCAATACAAGCCTACCTCAAGAAACAGGAAACATCTCGAATAAACAACCTAACCTTGCACCTAAAGCAATTAGAGAAAGAAGAACAAAAAAACCCCAAAGCCAGCAGAAGGAAAGAAATTATAAAGATCAGGTCAGAAATAAATGAAAAAGAAATGAAGGAAACAATATCAAAAATCAATGAAACTAAAAGCTGGTTCTTTGAGAAGATAAACAAAATTGATAAACCATTAGCCAGACTCATCAAGAGAAAAAGGGAGAAGACTCAAATCAATAGAATTAGAAATGAAAAAGGAGAAGTAACCACTGACAGTGCAGAAATACAAAGGATCATGAGAGATTACTACAAGCAACTCTATGCCAATAAAATGGACAACCTGGAAGAAATGGACAGATTCTTAGAAATGCACAAACTGCCGAGACTGAACCAGGAAGAAAGAGAAAATATGAACAGACCAATCACAAGCACTGAAATTGAAACTGTGATTAAAAACCTTCCAACAAACAAAAGCCCAGGACCAGATGGCTTCACAGGCGAATTCTATCAAACATTTAGAGAAGAGCTAACACCTATCCTTCTCAAACTCTTCCAAAATATTGCAGAGGGAGGAACACTCCCCAACTCATTCTACGAGGCCACCATCACCCTGATACCAAAACCAGACAAAGATGTCACAAAGAAAGAAAACTACAGGCCAATATCACTGATGAACATAGATGCAAAAATCATCAACAAAATACTAGCAAACAGAATCCAACAGCACAGTAAAAGGATCATACACCATGATCAAGTAGGGTTTATCCCAGGAATGCAAGGATTCTTCAACATACGCAAATCAATCAATGTGATACACCATATTAACAAATTGAAGGAGAAAAACCATATGATCATCTCAATAGATGCAGAGAAAGCTTTTGACAAAATTCAACACCCATTTATGATAAAAGCCCTGCTGAAAGTAGGCATAGAGGGAACTTTCCTCAACATAATAAAGGCCATATATGACAAACCCACAGCAAACATTGTCCTCAATGGTGAAAAACTGAAACCATTTCCACTAAGATCAGGAACAAGACAAGGTTGCCCACTCTCACTACTATTATTCAACATAGTTTTGGAAGTGTTAGCCACAGCAATCAGAGAAGAAAAAGAAATAAAAGGAATCCAAATCGGAAAACAAGAAGTAAAGCTGTCACTATTTGCAGATGACATGATACTATACATAGAGAATCCTAAAGATGCTACCAGAAAACTCCTAGAGCTAATCAATGAATTTGGTAAAGTAGCAGGATACAAAATTAATGCACAGAAATCTCTTGCATTTCTATACACTAATGACGAAAAATCTGAAAGTGAAATTAAGAAAACACTCCCGTTTACCATTGCAACAAAAAGAATAAAATATCTTGGAATAAACCTACCTAAGGAGACAAAAGACCTGTATGCAGAAAATTTTAAGACACTGATGAAAGAAATTAAAGATGATACAAATAGATGAAGAGATATACCATGTTCTTGGATTGGAAGAATCAACATTGTGAAAATGACTCTACTACCCAAAGCAATCTACAGATTCAATGCAATCCCTATCAAACTACCACTGGCATTTTTCACAGAACTAGAAGAAAAAATTTCACAATTTGTATGGAAACACAAAAGACCCCGAATAGCCAAAGCAATCTTGAGAACGAAAAATGGAGCTGGGGGAATCAGGCTCCCTGACTTCAGACTATATTACAAAGCTTCAGTAATCAAGACAGTTTGGTACTGGCACAAAAACAGAAATATAGATCAATGGAACAGGATAGAAAGCCCACAGATAAACCCACGCACATATGGTCACCTTATCTTTGATAAAGGAGGCAAGCATATACAGTGGAGAAAAGACAGCCTCTTCAATAAGTGGTGCTGGGAAAACTGGACAGGTACATGTAAAAGTATGAAATTAGAACACTCCCTGACACCATGCACAAAAATAAACTCAAAATGGATTAAAGACCTAAGTGTAAGGCCAGACACTATCAAACTCTTAGAGGAAAACAGAGGCAGAACACTCTATGACATACATCACAGCAAGATTCTTTTTGACCCAGCTCCCAGAGAAATGGAAATAAGAACACAAATAAACAAATGGGACCTAATGAAACTTAAAAGCTTTTGCACAGCAAAGGAAACCATAAACAAGACCAAAAAACAACCATCAGAATGGGAGAAAATATTTGCAAATGAAGCAACCGACAAAGGATTAATCTCCAAGATTTACAAGCAGCTCATGCAGCTCAATAACAAAAAACGAACAACCCAATCCAAAAATGGGCAGAAGACCTAAATAGACATTTCTCCAAAGAAGATATACAGATGGCCTACAGACACATGAAAGAATGCTCAACATCATTAATCATTAGAGAAATGCAAATCTAAACTACAATGAGATATCATCTCACACCGGTCAGAATGGCCATCATCAAAAAATCTAGAAACAATAAATGCTGGAGAGGGTGTGGAGAAAAGGGAACACTCTTGCACTGTTGGTGGGAATGTAAATTGATACAGCCACTATGGAGAACAGTATGGAGGTTCCTTAAAAAACTACAAATAGAACTACCATATGACCCAGCAATCCCACTATTGGGCATATACCCTGAGAAAACCATAGGTCAAAAAGAGTCATGTACCAAAATGTTCATTGCAGCTCTATTTACAATAGCCAGGACATGGAAGCAACCTAAATGTCCATCGACAGATGAATGGATAAAGAAGATGTGGCACATATATACAATGGAATATTACTCAGCCATAAAAAGAAATGAAATGGAGGTATTTGTAATGAGGTGGATGGAGTTAGAGTCTGTCATACAGAGTGAAGTAAGTCAGAAAGAGAAAAACAAATACAGTATGCTAACACATATATACGGAATCTAAGGAAAAAAAAAAAGGCCATGAAGAACCTAGTGGCAAGACGGGAATAAAGACACAGACCTACTAGAGAATGGACTTGAGGATATGGGGAGGGGGTGGGGTGAGATGTGACAGGGTAAGAGAGTGTCATGGACATATATACACTACCAAATGTAAAATAGATAACTAGTGGGAAGCAGCCGCATAGCACAGGGAGATCAGCTCGGTGCTTTGTGACCACCTAGAGGGGTGGGATGGGGAGGGTGGGAGGGAGGGAGATGCAAGCGGGAAGAGAAATGGGAACATATTGTATATGTATAACTGATTCACTTTGTTATAAAGCAGAAGCTAACACACCATTGTAAGGCAATTATACTTCAATAAAGATGTTTAAAAAAAAAAAAAGCAGCAAAATATTCACCAACAAAGAAAAAAAAAATTACAGTATATATTCCATCACAAGCATATGGTCTGCAGAAGAAAAAGAATAAATTTTCTTTTTTCTGTTAGCTTCTTTGACAGTAGACAAGAAATGTACTTTCCATTTTGTCCTGATCACTAGGAAGCTTAGAACTGTTGGGCTTCTGTCTTTTACTATCTTTGTTTGTGTGTTTTTATGTGGGTGCATGTATTTTTATTCTAATATACCAAAAATAATTTTAGCACTTGGTTTATACAAACAAACATGCAAAATAAATATGTGAGAAATATCTGGTGTCATAACAGATGCCCATTTTTTAAACATTCTTTGTTAATGCATTTTATTAAAAGATGTCTTAAGACAGCTCACTTTTTTCTCTCTTGGCCATTGATACGATTAAGTCAAGGTTATGTATATACTAAATTCTCCTTATAGTAGCTTTCCTCTTTCTTCTTCTCTAAAGGTTTAGAACCTGTGTTTATTATAAAGACATTTTAGAGATGTTTTACTATATCATCCTAAAGGATATTCTTGTGCCATCGCTACTACTATCTGACAATGAACTAAGTTTGCGTGTTTTGCTGCGGCACCACAGTTGCAATTAATCTTAAGTAGAATATATATGGTGGCTTCAGTTTAATTCTTAATGGGTTATACTGTACATAATAAAATCACCACAAAGAACTGATGAGTAGCATTTAATTAGCAGATGACAGCCTGATCTTAAAGACTGCACTATCTAATTTCCCAAAGACATAAATATTCTTGTGAAAAATATCTAAAACATTGGAAAAACATAAAGTGGATTACTTATTTAGACTGTTTAAGCACAGACCACAGTGACAAATGGAGGGGAGGTTACTGATATTTGAAGTATTCATGGACAGTAGTGGCTAAGAGCAGGTAAAGCATCTGATTTCCTGTGCTCAACTCCTATCTTCTCTATCTTAGCCTGGGTTGCCCAGATAGCATAACCTGAAGCAAAGATTTCAGCACCGCTACTTTACTAAAAAACTGAAGTGAGGAAAAAACAAAATGAATCAAAGAAAGAGGGAGAGTAAATATATGAATGTGTTACTAAGCTGGCCATCACCGTCAAACGTAACTCAAATTCATGAGATTAACTTCCAAAATATAAAATAAACAAGCTTTTCTCAAGACACTTACTCATGGGATTCGAAGATTTACTTTTGGCTCTAATCTTTGACGATTAAATATCACCTCCTGGATTGTGATTTAATTTTCATTTCTGGGTTGCATGTGTGGAGGCCCTGAATAGATCCACAGTATCTCACTCATCAGGGAATAAGAGAGCGCCAAAATAGGAGACCAATGGTGTTCAGAACATCCATAAAATGAGACACTGATGGGTTGTACTTCATGAATCTTTTCAGAATCTACACAGAATGGGTTACCACAGTAGCAGCTTAGTCTGGAACAAAGAGTCAAAGGTTCCAGAGATAATGAGGTTGTTGAGATGATCTGCAATAACATATGAGAAGCGTCTATCTGACTGACCAGTTCTCAGATCTATTGATGCTCACCCTAATATCCAGGTACTTAATACAACATGGTATTTCCATAGTTGTAAGATGTCCTCACTTCTTCTCAAAGAGGTGAGATACAGGTCTGGTTAGTCACAGAATCTCATTTAAGAACAGTATCTCCTTTAAGCCAATTCATCTGTGAAGCAGGCCTGATTTTATGTTTATTCTACATCGATTGTTCACAGGAAATACTCCCAGAAGGCCGTTTAGGTATAACCTTGAGGGAGAAATGCAAATGAAATAGAGGTTAGGTGATATGGGATTTCTGGCCACCAGTTCATCTAATTTTCTCATGCTTTCTACATCTGCTCAGCTCAGATCCCTTGTACCATTTCCATCGTACAATGGGTTACTGCTTCACACACTCGAAATTACAACTTGCCTGGTCTAATAATACCCAGGTTAGGATAACTAGATGTCCTTACATAGGCATAGGATGTCTGGCTACTATGGCCTCATAGTATATTAGGAGTTATTTTTTCAATGATGGTTAATTTCTCGGATGTAGAAAGCTTGAGCTTGCTCTATAGCCTAGGATTCTACATGTCAATTTTCCTGCTGGAGTGTGTCAGAAATTCAATATAGCATCCTAAATATACCAGATACATCTAGCACTATCACATCTCTGGGTCACATATTTTGAGTTACAAAGCAGCCTGCATCAGAGTCTTGACTCACTACAGAATACTTTCTTGCTCGTGGCCCTACCAAAACCTGCACTTTTTGGAGTTACCCAATAAAGGATCATAACAGTATTCTAAAACATGTTAAATGCTGCCTCAAAAATCCAAAGAGGCCCACTAAGCACTGTGATTAGGAAATGTGAGGTGTAATAAATTTTTACTCATCTTAGAAAGAATATTCTGATATGCTCCAGTTGACGTGAACCCCTAAAAGACTCACTTATATGGCAGGCTCCTATATCTTCAACAGGATTTTCTTTCACCTTCTGGCATTCTGGTGTCCTACTAGGGCATATAGAACACTTGTTAGTTCCATATCATTGAGTTCAATTAGCTTGATACATCATTATAGTAGACCAGCATGATGTCCTGCAGCATAGCAAGAGATCAGTGTTCCTGCAGAGCATGTCATGAATGTGAGCATGAGTGTTAACACAGCCCTGGGGGCAATCAGTGAATGTATACTGCTGCTCCTACTATGTGATGACAAACTGTTCTTGTTTCTCCCTATTGTCAGGAATCAAGAAGTATGCAATTGCCAAATAAATTCCTGTGTGCCAAGTGCCAGAGGTGTGTGGTACTGCACCAATAAAAATACCACATCATGCATGTAGTTGCAGTTGGGGCTACACCCTGGGTAAGTGTAACATAGTCAGTCCATAGTCATCTACCAATCAGGATCAATTTTTTAATTGATTTTTTTCAGCAGCCCAGCAGGTGAATTGAATGGGGATATCACAGGAACCACTATCCCTGCATTGTTTAAGTATTTGATGGTGGTGCTTATCATTGTAATTCCTCCTGAAATATAGTATGGCTTCTTATATATCCTCCAGGATAGAGGAGAGCTTCTGCTTTCCTTTTTCTTAACCATAATGGCTTGTACTCCACAGATAATAAATCCACATGAGGATTCTGCCAGGTAAGTATATCACACTCAATTATCCACTTGGGGACCATGGAAATAACTGTAGGGTAGTCATGAGGACATGCTGGAATCACTGAATTGTGAGACAGTGAGACAAACCTGAACTAAAACTCCATCTATCACCTGGTATCCAAAGCCTCCACTCATGGTATTTCAGACTCAGTTTACAATCCTTGTCAAATAGTCCTTAAAATATCTGTCATTCCTCTTTCTCAAAACACAGTTATCCTAGCATTAAGTAAGTCCCTTTTGGAAAGATAAGAGAAACATTTATCTAATTTACTTGCAGTGATTCTACAAAGTCCATTCTCAAGGAGACCTAGATTCCCCTTCAATCAATGGCTTCTGGGTCTGTGAACTGACTTAAGTCTGGAATTTTTGTGAGGAACCCTAATTTTCCATTTTGCTGGCTTATGTCAGTTATCAGTTCACAAGATCTCATTTTATTTATTTTATTATGTAGTTCACATAACACACTATTCTGCTTATCATCTATCTTTCCTCTAGGACACTAAGATTTATTTGCCATCATCACAGATACCTGTGTATCAAGACACCCTGATTTCTACTCTAGCAATATCACCCATCAGAGTAGTTAAATATATCTTGTCCCTAAATATTAAGCATGGTCACCTATATTCTTCCATTCTAGAATCCTATTATTCCTACTTGTCCTGGAAAGCACGGTTTCATGGCAACATTTCCTACTGTCATTCAAGTCCTACGTGGGATAGGAACATGATGTTTCTTAGGGATGTTTGTTCCTTCTTCATGCCCTGCCAAAGCATTATTCCATATTGCCTCAGTGAAGGAAATGGTCTCTGGCAATACTTTGGGAAAATACTTTAGTGGTGCATTCTTAAGTTGCACATAGAAATCTATTCTCAACACTGCCAGTTTCTTGAGTATTTCTTTCCTCCTTCATATTTTGGCAGGGAAGTACTGACATCCCCACCTCATTTTCTGTAGGCTATCATTGTGTCCAAGCTTTGAAGAATTAACAAATTATGAGGACTGACTCTACTTCTTGACAGAACATTGACTTTCAATTTAGGAGTGAATGCTTCAAACTCAATAAATTCTCATTTATTATAATGTTTGTTTTGGTGTGCCACCCAGTTCTCCACTCAGGACTGAGGTTTGATTTTGCCAGCTTTGGCAGTGTTGGTTGATACCTCACAGCTGCATCTGTTTCTGAGAACTGCCCATGGCCACAGGGAGTTACCTCAAACAAATTCCTCTCCCTCTAGGGGTCAGCCCACATCAAATGACTGGTCTGTGAAGAAATTCAAAGGTCTTTTCCCTTGATTCAACTCCAGACAACTTTGATAGTCACTCAACTCCAGAGCTCCTTGAGGCACTGAGACCACTTCTTCAAGTGCAGCACAGCAGTTTAGCTTCTCTCTTTGCCCAAACCTGTGTTCCTCAGCCTTTGTAAGTGCTACTTCCAAGACTGGTCCTCAATTAAACTCTTGCATGCAAATCTCTATCTCAGAGTCTGTTTTCCAGGGAAGTCAATCTAAGATGCCTGCCAGGCCTTATACTCTTTTACCCTGCTCTGACACTTCAAAGATCCACTACACTATTATCCCCCAATTCCTACCCTGTACATATTAATCAGATCCTACAATTCCAATTTGTGATTAAATAACTTTCTCCAGTGGGAATTACTGAATTTTCATGCTTTGCAATAAGCCTAGAAACAGTAAGTGTTGGTGGGGCAGCTCCTGAAGAGCACAGACAGTATTTGGGGAGGCATTTGCCTCTATGAGGTGCATTTGCTCCAAACTAGAAAAACACTTTCTTCTGTCACAGGAGAGGAACTATTTCTGCCCTTGTTCAGGGGAATACAGAGTTCAAGATTCTCACTTCAGTCCACACAAATGTCCCCATTCCAATTCTTGAAATTTTGCTCTTTTCCAACCAAAGTCCTGAACTAAATAGAAGAGATCTCTCAAGGCAACATATTTGGTCTCCTTTGTAGCTCTGTCATGCTTAAAATCAAATCTGGGGTCTGATTTTCTGCAGAGTGTCCTATACTCATAGATGTTAAGGCTCTGCATAAGTGAAGCCATAGAGGTCCTCTGGCTTTCGCAGAGTGCCTCAATTTGGCAATTGGCTGCTCTAAGCCTGTTATTTTCTCTTTCAAAGCTTCCAATATCATTAACAAAAGCCAGCCCAATTCACAGTCCCTATAATTATTATTATCCCCATACCATATAAGCATACAGCCACTGCACATCCTAAAGTCTTATCTTCCACCTGCACCTTATCCCAATTAACCACAAGGGAAAGCCTTAGTAATCATGATGTCACGGCATGCCAGAGCTAATCTCCAGCCCCTCTTAACACTAGCACTGGGATCCTTATTGCTGTGAGAATGGTCAGTAATGCAGTTTCAATTCATTACCCTAAGGGTTCACTTTCTGGGGCCATTTCTGATACCACCTGTTTTCGACTGAGTTTCTTAGAGCCTGAAGCAAAGGCTTATGTGTTAATACTTTATTCAACAGCACAATCCTGGGAAGCAGGGGTGAGGGCAAGGGGAAGTGAGGCAGAGAAGAAGGGAAAGCTGATAAGTGGTGCACTCCTAAGCTGACTGCTACATAGTATTAAGTGTGATTGATTGCTTGATCTCATGGGAGTATCTCCCAAGAAGCCTTATTAATGACTGCTTCTTAGGACAGGCTATGCATGGGAGAGGAATGGAGAAGAATTTATTCTCTTCTTTCAGCTATTTTCTGTTGGTCAAAGATCCACCTTCAAGGTTATAATCTCTTCTCACTTCCAGGCTACTTAGGTGTAGGCACCAAATGGTCCCATGGTGTCTTTTGCCTCAGCATCAACAGGGAATTTGGGCAAAGGATGAAAGTTGTGCATTGATTCCATGATGAAAGGAATGATAATGCTGTAGCCATTTGAATTCAGTCAGAATTCACATAAAGAGGACCTCTGTGGCTGTGGCCCAGGATGCAAAATTAGTCAAAGGCCTTTGGAATAGGTTAAGCAAAGAAGCTATGAAGGGAAACAAACGGTATCTGATAAAACTACTTACTAGCTTTGTGACCATTTAAAATTTACGTTTTCCCTTTCACTCAGTTACTTCCTCTATAGCATGAAGCTAATAGTTATATAATATTAACTGAATGCTCTATGAATTATGATATCTTATTTGTAAATATTTTTTCACAGTTCTTGGACCATATAGTACACTATTATTTATTATTTCTGTTTTCATGAAGAAAAATTCTTGCAACCTAAATAAAAACTTGAAATAGCCCTAGGTATTGTTTAATCTTCTTATAAAGCACTGAGTACCAGGAATATACTGCTAGAGGTATTTGGATGTGTGAAAAATATTAGTAAAATATTGATCCTGAATATGGTTTCTTATTTTAATTTAAAAAGAGAGATAACTAACTTGGAAGACAACCAATACAAAATAAAAGAATTTTTCATCTCTTACCATAGAAAGACAAAACCATACCTTTTTCTAGATGTAGTTTAGACTAGAAATGATTGTAAACTAGTATGCTTAGGGACTCTTTCAAGATTAAGACACCTACCCATATGCACATTATAGTAGAGATAAAATGGTTTTGCCTTCTTGGTATATAGTATACATTCTTTCTCTTCCTATCAGCAACATAATTTACTCATAGGAAACACCTGTCCTATAATTGGGTTAAGTCATTTTGGAACGATAACCTTATCCTTGGACCACAGTTGGGATGTGATGCTAGTCTGGCTAATCCATGTGTTCAGTTTCTTATGGTGACTGACTCAAGAAGGGTCACATGACCTGAGTCAGTCCAATGTGGATCAATCTCAAGATTTGTCAGAAACATTATAGATCAGGGTTGTTAAGAATACTGATGTGAGCCTGAAGGTGTTATGCATACCTTCCCTCTATGTTGGGAATTTCTGCCTGAATTATGCTAACAAAGGGAAGCAGAGCCACTCCCTCTTGTGAGAACACCAGAATCACAACTAGCTGCCGGACAATCACTGACGGGAAGACACTGGAACTCAGCAAAAAAGACACCCCACATCCAAAGACAAAGGAGAAGCCACAATGAGACGGTAGGAGGGGCACAATCACAGTAAAATCTAATCCCATAACTGCTGGGTGGGTGACTCACAGACGGGAGAACACTTATACCACAGAAGTCCACCCACTGGAGTGAAGGTTCTGAGCCCCACGTCAGGTTCCCAACCTGGGGGTCCAGCAATGGGAGGAGGAATTCCTAGAGAATCAGACTTTGAAGCCTAGTGGGATTTGACTGCAGGACTTTGACAAGACTGGGGGAAACAGAGACTCCACTCTTGGAGGGTACACACAAAGTACTGTGAGCATCGGGACCAAGGGGAAGGAGCAGTCACCCCAGGGGAGACTGAACCAGACATACCTGCTAGTGTTGGGGGGTCTCTGGAAAGGCGGATGGTGGCTGTGGCTGACCGTGGGGACAAGGACACTGGCAGCAGAAGTTCTGGGAAGTACTCCTTGGTGTGAGCCTTCCCAGAGTCTGCCATTAGCCCCACCAAAGGTAGGCTCCAGTGTTGGGTTGCCTCAGGCCAAACAACCAACAGGGAGGGAACCCAGCCCCACCCATCAGCAGTCAAGCGGATTAAAGTTTTACTGAGCTCTGCCCACCAGAGCAACACCCAGCTCTACCCACCACCAGTCTCTCCCATCAGGAAACCTGCACAAGCCTCTTAGATAGCCTCATCCACCAGAGGGCAGACAGCAGAAGCAAGAAGAACTGCAACCCTGCAGCCTGTGGAACAAAAACCACATTCACAGAAAGATAGACAAGATGAAAAGGCAGAGGGCTATGTACCAGATGAAGGAACAAGATTAAACCCCAGAAAAACAACTAAATGAAGTGGAGATAGGCAACCTTCCAGAAAAAGAATTCAGAATAATGATAGTGAAGATGATCCAGGACCTCGGAAAAAGAACGGAGGCAAAGATCGAGAAAATGCAAGAAATGTTTAACAAAGACCTAGAAGAATTAAAGAACAAACAAACAGAGATGAACAATACAATAACTGAAATGAAAACTACACTAGAAGGAATCAATAGCAGACTAACTGAGGCAGAAGAACGGATAAGTGACCTGGAAGACAGAATGGTAGAATTCACTGCTGCAGAACAGAATAAAGAAAAAAAAGAATGAAAAGAAATGAAGACAGCCTAAGAGACATCTGGGACAACATTAAACGCAACAACATTCGTATTATAGGGGTCCCAGAAGGAGAAGAGAGAGAGAAAGGACCCGAGAAAATATTTGAAGAGATTATAGTAGAAAACTTCCCTAACATGGGAAAGGAAATAGCCACCCAAGTCCAGGAAGTGCAGAGAGTCCCAGACAGGATAAACCCAAGGAGAAACATGCCGAGAAACATAGTAATCAAAGTGGCAAAAATTAAAGACAAAGAAAAATTATTGAAAGCAGAAAGTGAAAAATGACAAATAAAATACAAGGGAACTCCCATAAGGTTAACAGCTGATTTCTCAGCAGAAACTCTACAAGCCAGAAGGGAGTGGCATGATATACTTAAAGTGATGAAAGGGAAGAACCTACAACCAAGATTACTGTACCCGGCAAGGATCTCATTTAGATTTGATGGAGAAATCAAAAGCTTTACAGACAAGCAAAAGCTAAGAGAATTCAGCACCACCAAACCAGTGCTACAGCAAATGCTAAAGGAACTTCTCTAAGTGGGAAACACAAGAGAAGAAAAGGACCTACAAAAACAAACCCAAAACTATTAAGAAAATGGTCATAGGAACATACATATTGATAATTACCTTAAACGTGAATGGATTAAATGTTCCAACCAAAAGACACAGACTTGCTGAATGGATACAAAAGCAGGACCCATATATATGCTGTCTACAAGAGACCCACTTCAGACCTAGGGACACATACAGACTGAAAGTGAGGGGATGGAAAAAGATATTCCATGCAAATGGAAATCAAAAGAAAGCTGGAGTAGCTATACTCATATCAGATAAAATAGCCTTTAAAATAAAGAATGTTACAAGAGACAAGGAAGGACACTACATAATGATCCAGGGATCAATCCAAGAAGAAGATATAACAATTATAAATATATATGCACCCAATATAGGAGCACCTCAATACATAAGGCAACTGCTAACAGCTATAAAAGAGGAAATCGACAGTAACACAATAATAGTGGGGGACTTTAACACCTCACTTACACCAATGGACAGATCATCCAAAATGAAAATAAATAAGGAAACAGAACCTTTAAATGACACAATAGACCAGATAGATTTAATTAATATTTATAGGACAGTCCATCCAAAAACAGAAGATTACACTTTCTTCTCAAGTGCACACAGAACATTCTCCAGGATAGATCACATCTTGGGTCACAAATCAAGCCTCAGTAAATTTAAGGAAATTGAAATCATATCAAGCATCTTTTCTGACCACAATGCTATGAGATTAGAAATGAATTACAGGGAAAAAAATGTAAAAAACACAAACACATGGAGGTGAAACAATACGTTACTAAATAACCAAGACATCACTGAAGAAATCAAAGAGGAAATCAAAAAATATCTAGAGACAAATGACAATGAAAACTCGACGATCCAAACCCTATGGGATGCAGCAAAAGCAGTTCTAAGAGGGAGGTTTATAGCTATACAAGCCTACCTCAAGAAACAAGAAAAATCTCAAATAAACAATCTAACCTTACAACTAAAGGAACTAGAGAAAGAAGAACATACAAAACCCAAAGTTAGCAGAAGGAAAGAAATCATCAAGATCAGAGCAGAAATAAATGAAATAGAAACAAAGAAAACAATAGCAAAGATAAATAAAACTAAAAGCTGGTTCTTTGAGAAGATAAACGAAATTGATAAACCATTAGCCAGACTCATCAAGAAAAAGAGGGAGACGACTCAAATGAATAAAATTAGAAATGAAAAAGGAGAAGTTACAACAGACAACACTGAAATACAAAGCATCCTAAGAGACTACTACAAGCAACTCTATGCCAATAAAATGGACAAACTGGGAGAAATGGACAAATTCTTAGAAAGGTATAACCTTCCCAGACTAAACCGGGAGGAAAGAGAAAATATGAACATATCAATCACAAGTAATGAAATTGAAACTGTGATTAAAAATCTTCCAACAAACAAAAGCCCAGGACCAGATGGCTTCACAGGTGAATTCTATCAAACATTTAGAAAAGAGCTAACACCCATCCTTCTCAAACTCTTCCAAAAAATTGCAGAGGAAGGAACACTCCCAAACTCATTCTATGAGGCCACCATCACCCTGATACCAAAACCAGACAAAGATACTCCAAAAAAAGAAAATTACAGACTAATATTACTGATGAATATAGATGCAAAAATCCTTAACAAAATACTAGCAAACAGAATCCAACAACACATTAAAAGGACCATACACCATGATCAAGTGGGATTTATCCCAGGGATGCAAGGATTCTTCAATATACGCAAATCCATCAATGTGATACCACCATATTAACAAATTGAAGAATAAAAACCATATGATCATCTCAATAGATGCAGAAAAAGCTTTTGACAAAATTCAACACCTCTTTATGATAAAAACTCTCCAGAAAGTGGGCATAGAGGGAACCTACCTCAACATAATAAAGACCATATATGACAAACCCACAGCAAACATCATTCTCAATGGTGAAAAATTGAAAGCATTTCCTCTAAGATCAGGAACAAGACAAGGATGTCCACTGTCACCACTGCTATTCAACATAATTTTGGAAGTCCTAGCCATAGCAATCAGAGAAGAAAAAGAAATAAAAGGAATACAAATTGGAAAAGAAGAAGTAAACCTGTCACTGTTTGCAGATGACATGATACTATATACAGAGAGACCTTAAGATGCTACCAGAAATCTACTAGAGTTAATCAATGAATTCAGTAAAGTTGCAGGATACAAAATAATGCACAGAAATCTCTTACTTTCCTATACACTAATGATGAAATATCTGAAAGAGAAAGTAGGGAAACACTCCCATTTACCATTGCAACGAAAAGAATCAAATACCTAGGAATAAACCTACCTAGGGAGACAGAAGACCTGTATGCAGAAAACTATAAGACACTGATGAAAGAAATTAAAGATGATACCAACAGATGGAGAGATATACCATGTTCTTGGATTGGAAGAATCAATATTGTGAAAATGACTATACCACCCAAAGCAATCTACAGAGTCAATGCAATCCCTATCAAATTACCAATGGCCTTTTTTACGGAACTAGAACAAAAAATCTTAAAATTTTTATGGAGAAACAAAAGACCCCGAATAGCCAAAGCAGTCTTGAGGGAAAAAAACGGAGCTGGAGAAATCACACTCACTGACTTCAGACTATACTACAAAGCTACAGTAATCAAGACAATATGGTACTGTCACAAAAACAGAAATATAGATCAATGGAACAAGATAGAAAGCCAAGAGATAAATCCACGCATCCATGGTCAACTAATCTATGACAAAGGAGGCAAGGATATACAATGGAGAAAAGACAGTCTCTTCAATAAGTGGTGCTGGGAAAACTGGACAGCTACATGTAAAAGAATGAAGTTAGAACACTCCCTATCACCATACACAAAAATAAACTCAAAATGGATTAGAGACGTAAATCTAAGACCAGACACTATAAAACTCTTAGAGGAAAACATAGGAAGAACACTCTTTGACATAAATCACAGCAAGATCTTTTATGATCCACCTCCTAGAGTAATGGAAATAAAAACAAAAATTAAAAAATGGGACCTAATGAAACTTCAAAGCTTTTGCACAGCAAAGGAAACCATAAACAAGACGAAAAGACAACCCTCAGAATGGGAGAAAATATTTGCAAACAAATCAACGGACAAAGGATTAATCTCCAAAATATAGAAACAGCTCATGCAGCTCAATATTAAAAAAACAAACAACTCAGTCCAAAAATGGGCAGAAGACCTAAATAGACATTTCTCCAAAGAAGACATACAGATGGCCAAGCAGCACATGAAAAGCTGCTCAACATCACTGATTATTAGAGAAATGCAAATCAAAACTACAACGAGCTATCACCTCACACCAGTTAGAATGGGCATCATCAGAAAATCTACAAACAGCAAATGCTGGAGAGGGTGTGGAGGAAAGGGAACCCTCTTGCACTGTTGGTAGGAATGTAAATTGATACAGCCACTATGGAGAACAGTCTGGAGGGTCCTTAAAAAACTAAAAATAGAATTACCATATGACCCAGCAATCCCACTACTGGGCATATACCCAGAGAAAAACATAATTCAAAAAGACACATGCACCCCAGTGTTCATTGCAGCACTATTTACAATAGCCAGGTGATGGAAGCAACCTAAATGCCCATCGAACGACAAATGGTTAAAGAAGATGTGGTACATGTATACAATGGAATATTATTCAGCCATAAAAAGGAATGAAATCGGGTCATTTGTTGAGACGTGGATGGATCTTGAGACTGTCATACAGAGGGAAGTAAGTCAGACAGAGAAAAACAAATATCATATATTAACGCATATATGTGGACCCTAGAAAAATGGTACAGATGAACCGGTTTGCAGGGCAGCAATTGAGACACAGATGTAGAGAAGAAACGTATGGACACCACGGGGGGAAAGCGGCGGGGTGGTGGGGGTAGTGGTGTGATGAATTGGGTGATTGGGATTGACATGTATACACTGAAGTGTTTAAAATTGATGGAAAAAAAAAAAAAAGGAAAAGGGAAGCAGAGTCCAATTTTGGCCAAAAGGAAACAATACTGGGGGTTGGATTTTGAGGACAATGTTGGAGGCGTAGTTCCAACCATATTTAAAGCTTTCATTATTCTCAGACCATTTGATTATCACTACTAATAGTATTAATACTATTGATACTACTTCGATTTAGTCTTCTGTTACTTGCAATCAGATGTGTATTGGTTCATTTGTTGTATAATTTGGTTCATTAGTTTTAATAAATGTACTATAGTTACAGGAGATGTGAACAGTAGGCAGCATTTCTGTGGGGGGTATAGAAACTCTCTGTACTATCTTTGCAACTTTTCTGTAAATTTAAAACTAATCTAGAATTAAAAAAAAATATTTTAAAAAGTATCATGTGTACTACAGATCTGCTTTGCTATGTCACACTGCCCAAGGGTAAGTAGACCCTCTCGCTAATAGATCTGTGCTTAAGTCAAGAAGGTCAAGGACAAGCATTTCTCTAATATTGACACTTGGGGAACCTCTGCTTCCTGAATGTATGGATAGAAAATTTTCAAAACACAAGTCAATACGGTCAGTTTTGGGTGAAAACTTTTCAGTGAAGGGGAGATGAAAGAGGATGAAAAGATAGCATTTCAGTCAGCCATTCTGATTTATGACTGGTAAACAGTGGTTAGCTTTATATCTTGGTTTTCTAGTCATTCTAATGTCTGCTCTACTTATACTATAAAATACTATAACTAGAAGTAGGTTCTTTATTTTTATTTTCTCTGTCAATCTCGTATCAATCAAGATATATGGGCATAAATCTGGAGAAAAGCATAATTCAAAAAGATATACGCACCCCAATGTTCACTGCAGCACTATTTACAGTAGCCAAGACATGGAAGCAACCTACACATCCATTGACAGATGAATGGATAAAGACGATGTGGTATATTTATACAAAAGAATATTACTCAACTATTAAAAAAAAGGATGAAATACTGTCATTTGCAGCAACATAGATGGAGTTAGAGATTATACTAAGTGAAGTAAGTCAGACAGAGAAAGACAAATATCTTGTGATATTGCTTATGTGTAGAATCTTAAAAAAAAAAAAAAAAGATACAAATGAACTTATATACAAAACAGAAACAGACCCACGGACATAGAAAACAAATTTATGGTTACCAAAGGGTAAAGGGTGGGGGAGGATAGGAGTTTGGGATTAGCAGATACAAACTACTATATATAAAATAGATAAACAACAAGGTCCTACTATGTAGTACAGGGAACTCTACTCAATACCTTGTAATAACCTATAAGGGAAAAGAACCTGAAAAAAGAAAGATATATATGTATGTGTAAATGAGTCACTTTGCTGTACATCTGAAACTAACACAACATTGTAAATCAACTATACTTCAATAAAAATAAATTAATTTTAAAAACCTGGTATTAATCAAGGCTCCACTTTTAATATAGGATTTTCTTTTTGTATTACAAATTCATATATTTTCTCCTCAAAGTATTTTTTTCAGAATATTATGTTTAACTCGTAAAAACACCTCATTCCCAAATAACAGATCTTATTTTATTGTTGTTAATTCAGATATGTATCAATAATTTTCAGTGATTATTCTGTGGAGGAATCAGCCTTTAGCATATAACCTGAAGATATCCAATAACTGCAATTTCAAACAAAAAACAGAAATAGTGTAACTAAACAGAATACACTTACCTAAAAAATCTTAGCCCCCAGTCTTATACCTTGTAAAACATGACTTTTATTTAGCGTGCTTTTATTTCTTTTCTAGGCATTTTTTTTTAAATTTATTTATTTATTTATTTTTGGCTGTGTTGGGTCTTCGTTTCTGTGCATGGGCTTTCTCCAGTTGCAGCGAGCGGGGGCCACTCTTCATCGCGGTGCGCGGGCCTCTCTGTCGCGGCCTCTCCCGTTGCGGAGCACAGGCTCCAGACGTGCAGGCTCAGTAGCTGTGGCTCACGGGCCTAGTTGCTCCGCGGCATGTGGGATCTTCCCAGACCAGGGCTCGAACCCGTGTCCCCTGCATTGGCAGGCAGATTCTCAACCACTGCGCCACCAGGGAAGCCCTAGGCATTTTTTAACAGAAAGATTTGGTTGATTTCACAAAGGGTAGGAAGTGTGTATCAAAATTCCAGAGGCCCTCCATACTTCCAAAGACAAGCTCACGGTGTTTCTGCTAACAGCATCAACATGGTTCAGAAGGAATACAAAGGAAAAGATAGTATTTATAAACTAATATTCAAAATAGAATGTTAAAGTCTATAGGCTCAAAAACCAGGCATTGCTGTGAGAGAAGAGACTGTCTTTCCACTTTCCCATTGAACATATTATTGCCTGGGCTTGAGTGCTTAGATGATAGAGTTTGTTGTAGTAGATGTCCGAGGAAGAAAAGTAGGAGAAGTAAATGAAAATCCCACCATTTCTGACTTCATAGAAATTGAGAAGAAAAGGGTAGAGAAGCAAGGAGACTGAAAAAGTGAAGATCAGGGCAGCCACCTACTCTGATTTTCCAGCCCTGGAACTGCAAAGCATGTAAGGGTTGGAACAGCAAAGTTCAGTTTGAGTGTGAGGTCAACTCTGTGTGGGATATTGGCCAGCCACCCATTTGGGAGTTGGGGAGCAGACTCCTGCATAAAGCATCCCTGAGCTAACTTCGGAGGGCTTGGTATAGTTGGGAGGTGGAACAGTATTGTCAGGCAAAGAGAAGGTCTAACCTATACTTGCAAAGGTCTCTCTCTTTCTGCGTGTCACTGACATACAGAGGATCAAAAGGCAATATGGTCTCCTGTGGTTGAGGGCAAAGTAATCTCATAGTAGATGCTACCATCAGACTATGGGTCAGATGGGAGAAGCAGCAGAAATTCAAAAGGTCAATTCAGCTGGGAGGGTCCTGAGACACTAGGAAATAAGAAAGAATAAGAAATCATCTGCTGCAGAAATCAACCACTATTGCCAACCCAATCAGGCAAAACAACAGCTTAGATAAATGATACATTAGCATACCAGCCAGGGCACATTATAAATTAGCAGAACAAGACCCTTTTCCCAGTGTTACAAGATCATGCCATCAGCCACGACGGTACTCCTCTACACACAGATCACATCTTAGAGACTATAAGAGAACATTGATGCATTTGAGTCATCCAAGAAGACACATTTTGTAATGTAAAAAATTTAATGATTGGATTGTACTGAGATTAGCAAATAAAAGTAAGCTTTACTTTCTTTCCCTGCTACCTAGCCATTGGAGGGTAGTGTGAAAGATGAGGCAGTTATAGATAAAATACAGAATCTTTATTTCCTTCACACATCTGAGTGTAATGTGCACCAGTCTGCAACCCTGCAAAGTATTTGTTTGTTGACTTCTCAGCCTCAGACTACTTTATCTTCAGGTCAGTTGAGCTTCTCTCCATCTCACTTTGTGTCAGTTTCTAGATGCAAACTCCAAATTCTGATGGAATTCTGGCACCAAATCTAAACTTTCCTTACTGTTGTTTCGTTCCAGATGTCTTGAAATAGCCTCCTATAGTCATTGCCCTAGATTCTGTCACTGTAGCTGCTGTATCATACTAGCTCATTCATGATTGAATTGAATCTTATTTTTAGAGATTTTCTTTCCAACAAAACTTCCTCAAAATCATTCTTATAACTTCTCTTGCTTTCTCCAGTCATTTCCCACCATATTTCTCATTGCTGGACTCCAAGCCACATTCAATACTATGACGCGTGTCACACTGTTTGATCTCCTTTCAGTTAACTTTCACTCTTTATAAAACTGGCATTCCTGAGACTTGTGTGTGTATGATCATTCTAAAATAACTTTCCTGCATCCAAAAAGGCACAGATGGAAGACACATAAAATTAACTGGGAAAGTGGGTATTAATTACCAGGAAACACATACAGAGCCAACAACACAGATTTACACACAGGAATCAATTAACTAATGATTAAGGACACTCACAAGGTCTGAAAAGTGCCACATCTTCTGATCTCTCTTAGGTCAAAAGCTATCATTCTTACCTCCTCACTGTCACAGCACCTTAATTGCACCGCAACCATACACATGCTTTATTCTCCTGCCATTACTGCTAGTGGTTTATTTGCCTTCCTTTTCAATATTCCTATGTTTTATTCATATTTCTCTAGCATATTTTCTAAGGCACTACTTTGCAAGATGTTGATACTGACTACTGTTTGTTGAATCGAACGGCAACTCATTTTATTCTTAATGTGAGAGAAGAGGTGAGTTCTAATTCTACATCCAATATACACATACATTGTAAGCAAGATCCTTACGTATTAAGTTTCTCTAAAATGACCACATTAGCTGTGTGATTCTTGTGCGAACAGGGGAAGTGCAAAGTAAAAATAAAGGGAGAAGGAGTCTACCCAGATAGGAAAAGAGGAGAGAAAAAGCTGTTTTCATTTCCTAAGTCCCAGGCTAAGTCAAGATCGTGACTATGGCCTCTTGTGAGAGGCACTATATGGGCAACAGAAGATCCCTGAAGGTCTAACTCTACGTGCTTTAGCATGTCTTTGAAATGAAGGTAAGGCTGACTTAAAACGTTTACCTTTATGGGAAAGAGGTAGCAAACACTTATTGTGAGCCTTCAATATGCCAGGTCTGTGAAGGGCAGGCCGCTTATATATTTTCCTCAGGGAGACATAACTGTCCCTATACCAACTGAAATATCAATGTATTTTACTAAAATAATCACTCAAGTAGCTACTTGAGAATTTATTTATTTCCATCATGGCAGTGGTTTTGCAACGACGCTTGAGGTGTTTGATTTGCAGCCCTGAGCTCAGCTGATTCTCAATATGTCCAGTAATTTATCCCTCTGGTCCATATCTCACTCCAGTTTTCCCCAGTCAATCTTCAAATTAAGAGTCCCTGATCACCATTTCTCCCAAATATGTAGCTTTTTTTTAGGTCTTCCCCTTTCTGACTTCTAATTGACGTTGGTAATCTACTATGCCTCTGAACTGGCTTTTCCCATTGTGGAGAATTCTTTCAAACTAACCCTCTTCTCAACATTTCTCCCTTTACCTCCTTGAAAGCCAATTTAACCAAATAGCAATGCTGATTAAAACTTCTGCTTCAAGATAGCACACTTTTTACACATTTTACAAGGAAGCGCACAGCATCAGGTATTATCATTCCAGGTGTAGGTTATTTCATTCTATTGTAAATCAAATTGCTGTCCAATGTATTTATTTATTACTTTTAAAAGTTTCCAAGGCACCAGGCATTATACTGCAAACTGGGATGGCTCCTAAGATATAAAGGCAGCCATGGGTGAGCTCATAGCATGATAAGGGATTCAAATATGACTGGAGTACCAGGTGGCAAGTGCTGGGAGAGCACCACTCTGGAACATAGTGGGATGATTAACCGCCCTATGGGGGTGCAGTGGGTGCTGCGATGGGCCACCTAGAAATTCCTTCAGGTCTGAGATCCTCACTGTCCCTGCGACGGGGCTGCTAACAGGTCCCTATCTATCCTTCCCCAGGAATTATCCTCAGTGAAAGAGATCCACTGTGCCCAAGGTTATGCTTCCTCCTCAGGGAAAACGCTTATTCAGTGCTGTGCTATGATCTGCTCTCCTTTCTTTAAGTACAGAAATCTTGAACTATCCTCCCTGGCTCTAGGTCACCCAGTTGGATTGGCTAAGGGTTCTTTTCCACTATATCACATTTCAACCTCTCCTCTGACCAGTACTGCTTCCTCCATCTCTTTCATGCAGCATTGCCTCCTACCCAGAGAAAGCCATCATAGAGTCACTAGGAATCCAACCTAAAATGGGGTTGAGTCAGGGAAAGCCCACAAGTAGTTTTGAGGGTAGTCCAAATAAATAGAACTGACATGACCTGGTATTGTGTTTAGGGGATAATTAGAGCAAACATATAGAGTGTGCTTATATGTGATGGATGCACTAAAGCTTGGGGTAAGGTGGTAGTGTGGGGAGTGGCTAGCAGTGAGGTTCAAGGCGTGGGAAAATGCTGGTTGCAAAGAGCCGCAGAAGCCTTGCTAAGCAGTGAGCAGAGGCTTTAACTCTGCGGAGTGACAGGAACGTATTTCTCTATGGAGGTGATTGTAACAGCCACGTGGAGAAAAGGACTGAAGGCAGAGAGATCTGTGATGGGGATTCAGTTTGACAGCTTTTATGATAGACCATAGCGAAAAAAACAAAGACTAAAAGAATGGCAATTATACTAAGATATCTAGAGTGATATCTGTAGGATTAAAGACTTGTTGTTAAAAGAGTTAAGAGAGGGTTGGTGCCAAAATAACTTTAGGAATTCCAGGTTCTGATGTTGGAGAGACCACTGACAAAGGTGATAAATACAGAAAGAGGTAAAATGAATTGGAATATATCCTTCCATAATTATCTTCCACAATCCTCAGCACCCAATGCTGAAAATATGGGAAGAACAAAATTCAGGGAATCATCAAAATGAAATAAAATAATTTATATGAAGACCTTAGAACAATGCCTAGCATAAAGAACACTACATTTATTAGTTTGATAACAGGGTGGATCTTCACTCTTTCAATTTGCAGGTGGACAGATATACCACCTACTACTATTATCCCATCTCTCTTGGAGACGTCTGAAAACATATTACAAATTTCATACCATCCCTGACATATTTTATAAGCTAGCACCCAAACAAACAAAAATTTCAAAAGCAATCTTACATTTTATTTTTAAACCATTGTTACCTACTCTCTTCTTTCCAGGGGCTTGTGTCATGCTTGTGAAATCAATAGCAAGAAGCAAGTATTTCAGGAAGCAGACAGTCAAGGACAGCCTCTTATTCTGCTCCGCAAAGCGTTTCTTGCTCTAGAGGCACTCAAACATGTAATGACGTCTTTACTTTTCCGAAGCCTAAAAATATGTTAAGAAGTTTTTAAGTATTATCATCAAACTTGGGTCTCCAGGACAGAATGTTTCTTTTTAATAATAGTAGCCATTTTCCACTGAACTCCCCCTGTGTGCCCAGCACTAAGTGAGAGACTTTATAAACATTATCTCTAATCTTGTTAGTAATCCCACAGGATTTTTATTCATGTCTTCAGTTTCCACCTCAGGCTTTGGGATGTTGAATAATTGGTTCGAGGTCAACGCAGACCTCTGGTTGCAAAGGAGGCTTTCACCTGGGGCTCTACGCCTTTACAGCTGAATAGCTAAGTCATTCCTGAAAATTATCCTGTCAGTTCCAGGTGCAGGACAAAAGGGAATGATGTCTGCAGTCTTTGCTTGCTAACTCACTGGATTGCTTTCAGGTTTCATAAGAACACCAGTGAAAAGAAAGTGAGGGAGGTAGAAATGTGGCCATTATTAGGTTCATACAAAAGACTTAGGCTGCTGAAGGATACCGAGCACATTCGGTATTGTAACTACTTATGTTTCTCCGTGCAGACCAAGAAGAGGAGAGGTAGGATCCGGTATCAGTGGAATCTAAAAGGAATAAATCAGAATAAGGCAAGAAAGAAAAATCATCATCAATATGTAGATAATTCACTCTGTGTGTGTGTGTGTGTGTGTGTGTGTGTGTGTGTGTGTGTGTTTAGTTAAAGCATTCTATACTTTCACTTCATTTTATCTCAGATTTTTAGCAGTCTCTTCTCCCACACCCAGGAGACTGTGTGTTAGATTTAGTATGATTGTTTTAAATAAGGCTGCTACCACGGTACCTGTCATTTAACTGTTAATAAAAGTACAGTTATACAACTTTTCTCTTGGGCCTTTCGCCTCTCTTCATACTATACTGTCTTTCAAGTATGACAACAGTGGCCAGTATGAACAGGAAAAGTACTTTGAATGTCAGCTTCCTACTCACGGTGGTTTTATTGAGTTTACCGATTTTCATGGCATTTTACAGGTTTTGGAGAGATAGATGACCATTAAAGGTAATCAGAAAACAGTATCATGATTTTATAAAATATGATATAAATGTAGAAACATCTATTAAGTGCAATAAGAGTAATTTTCATTTTATCTATAGAATATTGGTAATTGAACATCTTTACCAGATAGATGAAAATCAATAAATACAGAATAAGATAGAATGATATATATTTACTTCACATGTATTTGTTACATATAGCACTTGTAATAACAGGAACAATGTATTTTAAAAGATGAGCAAAAATAGAAATAACCAACCATAACCATTTTATTAGATATAACTAGGATGATCACTTTCAGATATATTCTTCAAGACTTGTTTTCCACTAAACCCATACAAACAAAAATAATTTTAAAAACTTTAAGAAGAAATTAGGTGAATTTAGGGTCAATAAGGAAATACTCATTTTTATCAGGTGCTTTTCTTATTTTTGTCACTTCCATACATCACTCATGTTGTGTTTATGTTAACATGCAAAAGTTCAAATGCTGGATAGCTCTGAAGTCAATCATGCCAACATAAGTTGCATTCAACAATTGTCTATTATCTCTTGGTCAATTATGATAAAACTCAAAGAGACCCCATGATTACCATCATTATTGATTTTACAATCAAAATTAAATCGAACAGATTTCTCTTATCAAAATGAATTAACAAAGATATATGAAACACAGGAAGAAAAACACTGACAGTCATATCCCATGTATTTCAATCTAACTTGAGAAGTATGTTAATACTATGACATTCTTTTATTTACTTTACAGAATGCAGTGGATTTTGTTGCTAAGGAGCTCAAAATGACAGTTGCCTTTCTAATCCATTAGCAAAATGTAAAATGCAATGCTGAATGTCACTATTGCCCTCTTAAACTGTACTAAGTATGGTTTTAATATTGATTCTTGCACATGTCATACATTCCCCAGCATTCAGTACTTTTGAAGGCAGGTTGTACTACAAATCACTCATATCTTTCATCCTGATCTTTAGATATACATTTTAAATACATTTTTATTATACTGCCGGTCTTCCTTTAGTCAGGATTATGAATGCATTTTACATGTTGGAAAAGATAGCTTTATTGGAGTAATGTGCCAGGAGAAATAAGAAGAATGAAAAGAGAAAAGGTTAGGAATAATGGCTATTTTATGGTCTATAGTGCAAGTATTTAAAAAAAGAAAAAAAAAAGATAATAATAGGAAGAGGAAATAGCCTAACCTGAAATATAATCCATTAAAACGATTTTAGAAACAATAATAATACCTTAAAGTTGTATAGCAATTTAGTTTCAAATTACTTTTTTGTAATTAATTAATTAATTTATTTATTTTTGGTTGCGTTGGTCTTCGTTGCTGCGCACAGGCTTTCTCTAGTTGCAGCGAGCGGGGGCTACTCTTCGTTATGGTGTGCGGGCTTCTCATTGCGGTGGCTTCTCTTGATCGGAGCACGGGCTTCTCTTGTTGCGTGCGGGCTTCAGTAGTTGTGGCACGCGGGCTCTAGAGCGCAGGCTCAGTAGTTGTGGCACATGGGCTTAGTTGCTCTGCAGCATGTGAGATCTTCCCGGACCAGGGCTTGAACCTGTGTCCCCTGTATTGGCAGGCAGATTCTTAACCACTGCACCACCAGGGAAGTCCCACTTTCAAACTATTTTTACATACATTGTTTCACTTGATCTTCAGAACCACTCTGTGATATAGAAAGAGTAGTTATTATTTTCTCTATTACCCAAAACTAGTCACTGACCAATAATTATGAGAGATTATGTGGCTTGCCCAAGGTTGTAGGGCTAGTAAATAATAGGGTCAAGATATGGAAAAATGTTCTGATTCCTGGTCCAGTGATTTTACCTTACACTCCACGAAGGATATCTTCTGTCAGAATAAATACAAAAGTAAAATACATATATATGTACACACACACACACACACACACACACACACACACACACACACACACATATATATATATATATATATATATATATATATATATATATATATGAGCCAGGAAATTTATCCTGCCCCTCTTCTCTCATTTTTTTCTTCTCTGGTATTCTGTTGGAAATGTCCCAATATAAACTTGTGCCTGGAACAGTGCTTAGCATTCATGGGAACACATTCAATGTTTTCGAATAAATGGAAAAATAAAGGAATAAATAAATCTACACTTTTGAATATAGTACCTGAAAAACTTCTGATTCCTGGTCGTTCCCATGAATACTGTGAAACGAGTTTATTTTCACTTGTCACTCTAATTGTAGTGTTTTGTTTACATGTAAAGAGTGATTGGATCAATTACCACTTGACCTTGCATATTACTGTTTACAATAAATAGTGAATAATGAATATTCAACCAAAATATAGTTACATCAAACTGATGGCTAAAACATTTTATTTTTCTTCTTGATTTTAATTTCTTCTACTATCTCAGAAATAATAGCCATAGGAGATTATACTTACTTAAGTTTAGATTAAAGGAGAATTTGATCAATTGTTCTTATAGTTCTGATTTGGAGACTACTAACGCCCATTAGAATGACCCATGAATCATATACTTTATATTAAATATGACTACTTCTAGCCTCATTAAGATGTTTCAAAATTCAAATAACAGAGTTATATAGGTTATATAAGTGATCCACCTAATTTGTGTAAAAACTGGATTTATTGGGTATTTGCTAATATGTCTCAAATTATCAATTAATATGAAGTCATAAAAAGCCATATAAAATTGTTTGAATGTGTGCATTGTTTTACACTATATATTGATCATTTTTTGATCCTCGTGTTAGCCTCAAATCATGCTTTATCAAGGTTTTGAAGGGGTGTATGTGGGGGGGCAAAACTGACAAGATGCTCAACAAACTCATTTCATCTTTCTGCATCTATAAAAAGACTACAATTCCCATCTTCACCTACAGTTATTTTGTTATGTAGGGCCATATAACTGGGTTCTGTCTAATGCAATGTGGGTAGAAGGGTGTCCTATGCCTAGAAGTGTGTCCTATGCTTAGGCATAAGGCTTGCTCTGTGAGCCTCCACAATCTCTTCTACTTCAATGATGATTAGGGCAACTATATTGAAAGTAGTGACATTATATGTAGAAATAGCCTAGTTTTTCATTCATTTTTAGAATAAAGCCTCCAAGAGAATCTCTGACACCAAATGGAATTTGAATGAAGGAGAAAAAATTTTGTTGAGTTACGCCATTAAGTTGTATGATGTACTTGTTAATACATCATAGCCTAGACTTCACTAACTAATAAGGATATGGGTAATGTGAATTGTTGCTATGAAGTTACAAAAAAAGGACATTTGTAGGTTTAGAAGTCAGAGAGAAGACAAAGAAGAAACTGAAATTGGAAGCTAGAAAGCTGATGAATTGTGTCACACGGTGGCAAAATACTTGATTACCAGGGATAACTGTGAAAGCAGACCATGGGCCTATAAAGCTTGTGGGTGTAGAGAAAGAGCTGAAAATCACGAGTTCAGCACAGTTTGTTGTTTATTATTGATTTAAATAGATAAGGAATTATAAGAAATAATGAGCTTTAGGAAGAATTGAAAAGATTATGAGCAAAACTGAATAGAAAAACTGTAGAGTTTGGGGACTTTGCATTTGTAGAAAAGCCAACTACTTCTAAATCCCAAACAGTAAGATATTAAGAAATAAAATTTTCAGCAAAACCCACGAAAAAATTTTCATTTGAATAAAGTGATCCAAGGAAAATATCAGATTAAGTTATAGCCTTCCCATTCAAGTCTGAAAGGTTCCAGATAGGCACCATTAAATTGAATGACACAGACATGGGAGTGAGAAAGTAAAAAAAAAAAAAAAAAGTGGATTTGAGAACTATGTCTATTAAAGAACTTTAAGTGTGGAACAGACAATAAGCAAGGGGATCTGAAGCCTACTAAGTTTTGAAGAAAACTAGGACCATAAAAAAGTTAAGACTTCTTAAGATTTAAAACAACTCTTAAGACTTCAATCTGCATGAGCAATAGACACATTTCAAAAGCTCTACAGGTCTGCAAGAGTAATTTCCTCCAAAACTATTTTATATATAATAAATAAACAATGAACTAGGAAGAACCTCCAGAGTGTGGAGCCAGGGGCCAGGGAAAACTATGGATAACACTGTTCCTCCCATAGAGCAGCTTCAGAAATAATAAAAAATCAAAGAACTCCTGGCACTTCTGGGGTTGAGGGATTACATGCAATCAGCTCAATGGTGTTTAGAATTGCCAGAGACTGATGCCTACAAGTTCTCCTTTTATTTGCTTTTTCAAATGGGAGTATTTATTCTGATTATCTGGTCTCTACACATTGTGTATAAGTACATGGTCTGCTATCAGGTAACTTTGTGGTCAAGGCACATGACCACTGAGATTTGTAGGAGATCATACAGGTCATCAAGACCCCATGGATATGACTGTGTATGATTTAAAAATCATGGACTTTGAACTGGATACAATAACTGGGTGGGTCTCTGTCTTGTCCCTTTTAGGGAGAAAGAAAGTATGTTCTAAATGTAGAAAGAAAAGTGACCCATTTGGTGAATAAAAAAGAGGATTATGTCATAGAATGCCTAGATGTTCAATAACTCCAACAGTTCTTTCTGGGTACTATGTTTTCCAAATACTTGTAGTTAGTTTGGACCTTCTGACTAGATAATGGCCATGTGACCAGCTTCTTCAGTGTGGGAACAAGTGATGTGTGCAATTCCCAGGCCTGGATGTGAAACTCCTTGCACACACTTTCACTTTGTCTTTTGCTTTTGTTACAACCAGGAAGGCCACCTAAGAGATGGTGGCATAAGAGGCTGGTAGCCTGGTTCAGTTGATTACTGCTTGAGAGACAGTCACTAAGAAAATCTCCAACCTAAAACATACCCTGTGTATCTTAGAAGCAAAATTTTATTGTATGATTCTACTAACATTTGGGGGCCTATTTATTACCTGAGCTTAGCATAGCCTGCCCTACCTAATCAAATATGTCTCATTCAGCTAACAAATTTGGCAGTGTTTCATACATTTTTGAGTGTTGAGCACTTAGTAGAGTTCTTGGCATTTACAATAAGTATTTGTGTTCAATGGGTGTTTGCTTATGAAATGAATCATCAGTTCTATGAAGAAATAAGTTCTAGGGCAGATAATATTGTTTTACAGAGAAAACAAAGATCACATACATATGCAGTAAACTGAATTATTGCTCCCAATTCTTTACTTCCCTGTATAGCAGGATCACACATGGACAACCTCTGGCCTGTTATTTTTTAGTGTAGTGTCTCTTTGAGGTCAAAATATACTTGCCTACCCCACTGATACTGGGCTTTACCATATGACTTGCTTTAGCCAGTGGCATGCATGTGTAAGTCACAATATGTCATTTTCCAGCTGGGGAGTTAAGACGCATCCAGGTTTCCACTTGCCTCTTGGGCTTCTTTCAGGCCTTGAAGATAGTGCTGCCAGGGTGCTGCTTGTCTCAGAAGGAGACATGTAGGAGGATATGAACCCACCTTCAGTCTGGAGCCCAGCCCAGTTGAATCCTTGAAATCTAGCTAAGATTTATTAAATCTTAAGAAATCAAAGATCTGTGAGTTATTAGAAAAAAAAAGTTCTTGCAGGACAAAGAGATTCTGAGGTTGTTTTCTACATGGCAAAAACTGACATTATGGACTTCCCTGGTGGCGCAGTGGTTAAGAATCCACCTGCGGGGCTTCCCTGGTGGCGCAGTGGTTGAGAATCTGCCTGCTAATGCAGGGGACACGGGTTCGAGCCCTGGTCTGGGAAGATCCCACATGCCACGGAGCAGCTGGGCCCGTGAGCCACAATTGCTGAGCCTGCGCGTCTGGAGCCTGTGCCCCATGACGGGAGGGGCCGCGATAGAGAAAGGCCCGCGCACCGCGATGAAGAGCGGTCCCCGCACCGCGATGAAGAGTGGCCCCTGCTTGCCGCAACTGGAGAAAGCCCTCGCACGAACCGAAGACCCAACACAGCCAAAAATAAAATAAATAAATAAATAAATAAATAAATAAGAAAATCCTTTAAAAAAAAAAAAAAAAAAAAGAATCCACCTGCCTATGCAGGGGACATGGTTCGATCCCTCGTCCGGGAAGATCCCACATTCAGTGGAGCAACTAAGCCCGTGTGCCACAACTACTGAGCTTGCGCTCTAGAGCCACAACTACTGAGCCCATGTTCCACAACTATTGAAGCCTGCACACCTAGAGCCCGTGCTCTGCAGCAAGAGAAGTCACGGCAATGAGAAGCCCGTGCACCGCCACAAAGAGTAGCCCTTGTTCGCTGCAACTAGAGAAAGCCCGCGCACAGCAACGAAGACCCAACACGGCCAAAATAAATAAATAAATAAATAAAATTTTAAAAACCAACAACAAAAAACCCTGATGTTACAGTAAATTCCATAGGTGGAAATTGAATTCAGTCTTCAAACTTCAAATTCAATGCTCTACCTACTACACAGTGGGAAAGATTTATTTTGAACTTAAGCACAAATTCTTCCATTCAACCCCTACTAAATTTTTAACTTGGAATGCATCTGTAGCTTTTAAACTCTTATTTTTATGTGTTGATATTTATTTTGCTCTGTGTAATTTATTTTTAAAAAATAAAAAACTTTTATCTTTCTAATCTTCACTCAAAAGCAATTTGTTTCTGTAATTATAAAAACTGACAAGGTAGAAAAATAATTACAAAAAGGTCATTTTCAAGGATGCTGTTTTTCTTCTCTTATGAAAATATGCAACTCTAATGAATTTTGTTAATGCCTCTCAGTTCCTCTATGGCATTTAAGAAATAATATTCACTGGAATTTATACGCTATAACTATGCAATTATTTTTACGTCTTTGATGTATAGCATGAGGGAATGCTAATCTTTGTTTACATTTTTTTAGGTTTGCTTTTTATATTTAGAAACAAACTATTTAGTAGCAAGGCCAATAAGAGTCCTAATTACTTGTATTTATTATTAGCACTTTCTTCATTAAATTAGACATTAGAAAAAAGACTTTTATAACTTAATCTCATTGAATATCATGATTAATGTGCTGTTGTCCCTTCAGTAACCCTCCTGTTTTGTGTGCCTCATTGTTTATTTTACTGTAAATCTTTTAAAATAGAAATCTCATTTCCTCTTCTACTCTGAGCTAGATTTAAGACCTCTTCCTTGAAGTGACCGTTAATTTCTTTTACTTCAGTCAAAAAATGATAAAAAACTCTTGGCAGGAGGAATGAATTGACTACTCAATTCTAGTTACTAGAAAATTCAGGCAAAATAACTATACTGACTGTACATTTAGACACAACCTTTGTAGTGTTAAACTTTATTACTTCATACACTTCAGCTAAGATTAGGAGAGACTACACTCTGAATTACATATACAGCACATTTTGGTGTAGTATATATGATATATTGGTATAGAATAAGATATTATGATACAATAGCTAGTGGGAAGCAGCCGCATAGCACAGGGAGATCAGCTCAGTGCTTTGTGACCACCTACAGGGGTGGGATAGGGAGGGAGACGGAAGAGGGAAGAGATATGGGGATATATGTATATGTATAGCTGATTCACTTTGTTATAAAGCAGAAACTAACACACCATTGTAAAGCAATTATACTCTAATAAAGATGTTTAAAAAAAAAAGATATCATGGTTGGAAGTTTTGGATACATTTTAAATATCTGCAAAATCACTTATCAAATTTTTTACCAGATGCATTTCTTATTATGTACTTATTAATTACTTAATAATAATTAAGAAAATAGGAAAATATTACGGAAGCAAATCATATACATTCAATAGTAGGATTTTGATATTTGTAAAGACATTTTTGATTATTGTTCCTCTGTTTTCCCAATTAGGTGTTTTTCCCTAGCAAACACAGGTGCAAACTGGTATTGACAACACATACAACATTTAAAAGAGAATATATGTCTTATGAGAAAAATTTTTTTTAATCTGTCTATCCTTGCCTTCATAATCCTATATAACTTATCTTAAAATTTGTCAGAGGAGAGTTTCATTGTTTGGAGTTGTGAAAATGAATGTCAGACAATGATTTTCAAGTTTATTCAGTAAGGGAAAGTTCTCTCATTTTGTAAGTTTCCCATTTAAAAACCCTCCTTTTCTTTTTCTTTTGAACTTGCACTAGTGAGTTAGCATGACAGATTTTATTCATTCTGAAATGGTAGAGGAAACTCTGATGTTATCTCCTGCAATATTGGAGGCTTCTCCCAAATTACTATATTTTAAGTTCAAGTTGAAATGAATAGTGTCAAAGCAGTTCAAACACAAGGGAAGGAACATTAAATAGAATAACATGATTCTGAATTTTTTACCCTGACCTGATTTTACCAATACCTGTTAGCCTATGCAACAAAGTTCTTGTGTCCTGGGACCTTGTATCACCTTTGTATCTTTAGTATAGGTTTCTCAATCTTGGCATTGTTGACATTTGGGGCTGAATAATTCTTTGTTTTAGAGTTTGTCCTGTCCATTATAGGATGTTTAACAGCATAACTGGCCTCCACCCGTATAAATATCTCTGATTCAATGCACATAAAGCATGCTGGAGGATCGCACCTCATTCTTGCAGGATATTGCCTCAAAGCTGGTGCTTTAGATTTTCCTTCAGCAGGCCATTCTAACACTATCAGGGCAGCAGCAGCTGGGTGATGCATTATGTATTACAACCAGTGAATTCTGTGGTCAGCAGCTGTCTGGGGATTACATGCCTGTGGACCAGGCATTCTGTAAGCACCTGGATAGTGGTACTGGCTGAGACCCAGCAGCAAGAAAAGGCAACCTTCAACTCAGACTAGGTATCTATTCCTGTGAAAACAAACCACACAGCCTTATCTGATAGAAGGACCCAATATAGTCAACTCGGAATCAAGTGGCCATTTAGTCTGCTCCAGGAATAATGCCGTATTGGTCTTTGCTGTAGGAATTTTGGAGATTTGGAGGTAGTGGTAACAGTAGTTGGACAAGCCTAGGTAAGTAGGAATCCATGCTTTTGGGCACATACATAGCTTGTGTCTTTGCCGTAATAGCCTTGTTTTTCATTTACCCATTATGATAATACTATGGTAGCAGCTGATAGTTCTGCATCAGCTAACATCAACTGGATGAACATTGCTTCCATCTGGAAGTTTACTGCCTTTATTCTAGTGCATCTTTTCTGGTAGGCATTCACTTGTTACCATTCTCATATATCCATCCATATGCCTTTATCCCAGACCTCCTTGTGGCCAATATTCCAATCCTTTTCCTCCTAGATCTCTGACCAGCTGACCCAGTAATTTGTCACTGCCCATTAGTCTATTTATATCACGACCACAAGTTAATTCTCCTTCCACACAAAGTAAATATCCAAGTACTTATGTATTATGACTGTCTTTCAAGCTTAACCATGAGTCAGGCTCTAACAAAGCCACCATTCCTCTTCAGCTGGTTTCCATATAATCTAGCTCATATGTAAAACAAGCTTGGGAATTTGACTTCTTTTGGAGCTGTTTGGACATGATTCTTCCAATGGTCATAGGTATGAACTGGAAGAGGGAAACTAATGCAACTGTAGGAGGAGAATAAGGGGCCTGGGCTACTTTCTCATGCAGATTCCTTGTGCTCTCTGACCCTGCTCCTGACTGCTCCCCAATACACTCTTTCTATTTTAAAAATTATTTCTTCTGATTCCACTGAACCTTACGATTTGGTGCACCTGACAGTACCAAGTTCATGATGGACAGTTACAGATAATCAAGACCTTTTCTCTACCAGTGCTCAATAGCACTCCAGGAGCTATTATTTTTTTAAATGGCTCCCATTTTTTTATTGCAGATAGCATACTCTTGCTCCAGAGCCTCATGATCCACTGGGGCTTGTCATACACGCCACACTGCATCTTTTACAACATCCAAACTTCAATTCCATATAGTCTATTGAATCAATTGGGTCACAGTGCAGCTGATCACACTTCAGACTGGAACTGATGCAGATCTGTGCCCTACTCAAAGCTGGCAGCCTTCATCACGGTCTACACCTTACATATATATCATTTCTATTTGTCAATTATACCTCAATAAAAGTGGAAGAAAAAATAAAACAGATGTAAAAAAACAAAAAATGGTGTGGCATCCTCATCTTCCGATATGTGGTCAGAGCTCTATTCATAGATGAAATATGTTTTCTCCAGAAAACACAGGAGACCTAGTAGGAGTTCAATTTCCTTCTTTCTAGGTGGGTATGCAAGATGCAGCAATTTATCTTTTACTTAGGAAGGGATGTCCTGGAATGTCTCTAACAATTCGACTCTTAAAAACTTTACTATAGTGACAGGGCCTTGAATCATTGTAGAGTTTATCTTCTAGCCTCTAGACTATGTGTATCCTACCGAGGCCTTCAGGGTAGGAGCCACTTCTTGCTTATCCTTCCTAATTAAAAGAATTCCATCAATGTAATGGATCAATGTGATATTCTGCAGGATGTCCAAACAGTCTAGCTCTTTTTTTTTCCCTATATTATGATAGAGTTAACATAGTCCTAGGGCAAACTATAAATGAATACTTTTGTTTAATCCATGGGAATGAGGACTGTTCCTGATCCTCTGTATTAACTGAATAGCAAAGAAGATATTTACTAAGTCAGTGGATGCATACCATATACCTGAGATCTATTAATGTACTTCACCAAAGATACCATATCTGGCCTAGCGGCTGCCATTGAAAATGCTGCTTGATTAAGTCCACCCTGGGCTATAGGCATTTGCTGGGATTCAGGATCCATCTGGTGTCTGTAGGGGGCAGACTGGTGAATTAGTGGGAGATATGATAAAGACCACTATTTCTGCACCCTTTAAATTCTTCAGTGTGGTACTTATCTCTGTTCTCTCTGGTATGTGATACATATTTTCTTTGTTTGTTTTACTGTCCTAGCTGGAGGGGCAGTGGTATTTTCTGAGACTTCACAGACATCCCCACTATTATTGCCCTTATTTCCGCAGGTGAAAGACACAAATTCAACAGTTATTCCAATGGCCAAATATGTCAATGCGAAATACACAGTCAGATGTCAGGGCGATTACAAGTGGGTGGGTCTGTGGTCTCAGTGGGCCATTTTAAGTTGGACTTTAGTCAGGAATTGATTACCTGAACCCATGTGACCCCACTTTGTCAGAGGAGCCATAAGGCTACTTCAGCTCTGTAGGTACTAGTGTCAACTTAAACTCCGTGCCCAACTATCCTCAAAATGTCTGTGTAATCCCCTTTTTCCAGTGTATAGTAAATGACCAACAGGTAATGGCTCAAGTAAATGGCCAAAGGTCTCTGGGAAAGGCCTGGAGAAAACAATTCAATGTATCTTTGCTAACAGTGCAGCATCTTTCACTACGGGGACCCAGTGGCCCCTTCAGATAATAGTTTCTATATCTGAAACAGCGTCACATAATACCTACTTCCCTGAGTCTTTTCATTCCATATTCTACCATTTGTCATGACAATTCAGGCATATCAACACCTGAATGAATGATGCTGTGACTTAATTTTGATTATAGCTCTGGAGGCCAGGAGAGGAGGTGGCTCTCTTGAGTTCTGACTTGGCAACTGTTGTTTTGTGGGGTAAATCCCTTTTTATTATTTTCTGATACTGGAGGAGTGCTACATTTTAATGTGACAAGGTGAGCCACTTATGAAGGCTCAGAAGGTTAAGAGAAGTCTAGGAGTCAAAATCTTCCAGGGCATCCTCTCAGATGTCCCAGTCCTGGGTCAGAGTACCAGGGTTTCCCAACTAGTGCCCCAACTTTTGTATAACAGATCTGTTATGGTTGAGCACTCAATGATCTTCAAATTTTAGCACCCTGTTTTTCAAACCCTGGGCTTAATGTTATCTTTATCTGTTTGCTCAGAGCAAGACAAGAGGGTTTATTTGTGAGCTGCCAAAGAGACTCTCTGGCTCCAAGTTTTAAAATGATTGTTAACAGCCCTCTGCTTTTCATTACTAGTCTGCTTCAGTGCAATAGCCGTACAATTCTGTTCTCCTTATATTTGCACTCCTTCTTCCACTGATACTTTTCAAATGCCTAGATCATGATACTGTATTCACCTCTACCACACACCCATCCCATCTCATCATGGGTAATAATTACCTATGCCCAAGCACAGGGTCCATCATCAATCATCTAGCTAACTTCTTGGCTTCCTAAGAGGATGAGATCTCAGCTTGAATCCTGAGGGACCCGGAAGGTGCTAAAAACTAAACTCTGTTGGCTAACCATACTCATTATAATGGGGAAGCTAATCCTTCCTTGAGGGGGAATCTGAGTGGTACATCTCTATGTCTGCCAAACCATCAAAACATGAATCTTTAGACTGTCTAAACTAGTTGTCAAGTTGATTATGTGGAAGAGATAGGAATGAAGATGAACTGTTCTGTGTAATAAACTGGAAAACTTTTTCATTTAGTTTCTTGTGAATAGAAAGTGAGAGGAGGTAAAGAAAAAAGAGAAAAGGGAAGGGGTGAGGAGCAGTGGAGAATGTGCAAGAGCCTAGAACTTATGAAGAAAAAGCCAAGAGTATCTGATTTTCAATTTTTAATCTTTTAACTGCTACAACATATATGCTGTTTGGTCTTTTGAAACCCTCAATGAAATTTGATATAAAATATAGATTAGTGCTTTATTTTGGTTGAAATCCAGTAAAATATTTTTGGTTCCACATCTGGGATAATACAATGTGGACCAAGAGAATCACAAGTGGATGCTGAGATAATCCATCCATAATTGTACCCCCTTCCACAGATGATCCTGAAATATACCTATCTCTTAACAGAGCCAAGATTTGAATCTTAATCTGTGGATGGACTGTGCACCCATCTAGAGTCATAACATGATGAAGTTCCCTTTAATTTTTTTTTCAGTTCCCAGAAGCACAATATTGGGATCATGTTTCACTCAGGTATATATAGATATATAATCCCCAAGCAGTTGATATGATATGAGGGGTCTTTATTTACAGGAATTTTTCATAACTTTCCTTTCACCCTACTCGTATTTGCCATCACTGATATCAACAGCCACAATCTACCAATCCCAAATCTCTGGCACGAGCCGCCTCCATTTCCTCTTCGAATTTCTTGCTTCTAAAATACAACTATTATCCTGTTATTTTAATATTCAAAAGCATTCAGAGGTTCCTCATGGCTTATTATTTTTTCAAATATTTTTGGTGATTACTAGATGTTATCAACTGTTCTAGGTGTTGGGGTACAATGATTAATAAAGGTACAGTCCTTAATATTGAGAGTGTCATATAGTTGCAAACATGGCAGAACACAGAGTTCAAGATAGAGATTTACATGGAGTGGCATTAGCCTTATGGAAAGGGAGATTTGTAATGATTACATCAATTCTGGACCCTTCTGCCTGGCTTTCAAGATTGAGATTATTTGTTATGCTGTACTTAACCAAATTTGTCCAGTCACTGCCCAACACAAATTCTGTTTCTCTTAGAAAAATACTTTAATTCGACCCCCATACATAAAGCTCTTGCTCACCTCTTTATCTTTGTTCATCCCTCCTGCCTAAAATGGCTTTCGACAGCTCATGTCTGCTTGTCCACATCCTTTTGCTAGCTTTTAAAAGATAAGTACCAAAGCCAAGGTTTTGTTTCAATCACACAGTTTTACCAAAGTCCACATAGTTTGCTCTCTTCTCTAAACCTCTTCTGCACAAACTGATTGCATCTCCCTCTTGGAATTTATCTCTATTTGTTATTGAATTCAGCATGAGAATATCATCTTTAAAATTAGCTTTTTTATTCATGAAGGACTTATTCCATCCTAAGAAGCACAATTGAACAGGCCTGTATTCCTACTATTCACATTATAGAGGAGTAGAAACTGATGGATGGTGTAGCCTATCAATGAACAATTACTTTCAGGATTCCCATCGTTTGCCTCAGAAAATGTTTTATGTGTAGGAGACAGATTGGTGAATAAGGCAAAAAGGGTTTTTGCCTTCATTAAGCTTATGATATAAAAATATAGATATATTTAAACAAATAAATATTAAAATAATAAACCTAAATTTACAGACTTTGTAATAATGGAAATAATATGTTAAAGAACAAGGATATGATAGAGTGCCGGGGAGTATGTAGCATCTTTAGGGTAATCGAAAAATGCTTTATCAGATGTGTTGATATTTGATATTTATTATGTCAGATCCTCCCTCAGATGGCAAAGAGCTAGTCATATGACAAGTACAGGAAGGAGTATTTCAGGCAGAGGAGATGATTAACACAAAAGGCCTGAGAAGCCAATGTAACTAGACAACAGTGAACAAGCCAGGGATAGTGTAAGGGGAGGCCAGAAAGATAGGTTGTTCTTGTGAGCAAATGGTGTAGTTGTTTGAACTTGTTTCTCATTGATTCTCTCATACCAAAATGCTTTGTTCTCACCGGTGGAGTATTGAACACTGTTAGTCCTTGGTGTTTTGTTGACTCTTTTACACACATATAAATTGAAAATTAGGATCAGAATTTTTTATTGAATGATGTCTTATGAAGGTTATGTCCAATCTTCCCAAAATAGCTTTTCAGCTTAGTACTCCTTAAAGTTGCACATATCAAAAATAAGGTGCTAATACTGTGCTGGCAGTTTGCAAGAGCAAACCAATTCTTGAATTTAGTTGTTAGCGGTAGCGGGACTTATTTCAATCCTTGAACAATTGTGAAAAGTCAACCCATTGACTTCATACAGAGAAAAATACAATGAGTATGTTTGCTATAGCTCTGGCCCTGATGTGTTCAGGTGACATAGAACTGAAAGAGTCCACGCTCTGAGTAAGTTCATTTTTTTTCAGGTTTAATTAAATTCTCCTTTCTTCTATTAGAGACAGCCCCTGAGGTAAGGTGGAAATCTGCCAATTGTGAGGGTAGTTTAATTAATGTAACAATTATAATAATATCCAATATTTATTGAGTATTTAGTATATGCCAGATATTTTGCTAAGTATCCTATATTTATTTTTCTCATTTAATTTTCTCAAAACTGTAGGAGAGAGGTATTATGATTATCTTTATTTATAAGATTCCTAAACAGAGGTCAAGAATGTGAAAGCGGGGCTTCCCTGGTGGCGCAGTGGTTGAGAATCTGCCTGCCAATGCAGGGGACACGGGTTCGAGCCCTGGTCTGGGAAGATCCCACATACCGCAGAGCAACTGGGCCCGTGAGCCACAATTGCTGAGCCTGCGCATCTGGAGCCTGTGCTCCGCAACAAGAGAGGCCGCGATAATGAGAGGCCCGCGCACCGCGATGAAGGGTGGCCCCCGCTTGCCACAACTGGAGAAAGCCCTCGCACAGAAATGAAGACCAACACAGACATAAATAAATAAATAATAAATTAAAAAAAAAAAAAAAAGAATGTGAAAGCAACTTGCCTCTGGTCACACAATTAGTAAATGGCAGAAATAGGATTTGAATCCAGGTGGCTTAATTCCTGAGTTTAGACTTAATCATTACTCTGTCAAAACAAAACAAAACAAATCATACCAAACCAGCAGATACACTTATTTGGAAATCTGAATTATGTGTGTTTTCAATCTCCAATAATCAAATTAGATAGACAATTATAAAGACACCACATCATCTCATGCTGTATTTTAACAACAGAAGACCTATTTAAAATGTAGAATCAAGAGTCTCAGAGTATTAAATAATAGATTATGTAATTCCCGAATGATGTACAGACATTGAATATAAATTGGTGATGTAAATATGGTTTTACAAATAGAGGGTATGGTACAAAAAATTTCCAATTCCATTTCTTTAAATAATTCCCTTTATTGAGTCAGGGCACCTTAATCAATCCTCTGTCTGAGTTTCTCTATGTATTATAAAGGCAAAAAATAACAGTTCCCCAAACATCGTAAAAATCAGTTAGTTAATTTTAGAGATCACCATGTATGTTTTCTGCATGCATAATTGTGGGGAACCCTTAACAAAGAGGATGATTTACAATGAACTTGCTATTGTGGACTAGGAGATTTTTAGCCTTCAGAGTATTATGTACGTGCTTTCCCCATTAGGCAATTATGTGCTAGTTATTCCAGGATGATTTTCTCAAATGGTGATCTAAAAAAAAATACGTTAATTTTAACTGCTGGAGGACGTTCCAATTAAGAAGAGTAATCAGAAAATAAAATATAACTTACATTCACTTTGTGTATCAATCCAATAGATTCAGGACCTTTTTAAATCTTGTTTACTTTTTTGAGGTCTTTTTTTTCCTTCAGCCTTTCCTTGACTTCTTTTTTAAAGTCTTGATATATCATGTTTGTGTTTGTGAGTGTGTGATACCATGTGAATTATCTCACCTTTTTTCTTTTTCTTGCATGTTTTCTAGCCTCTTTTCTTTGTAGCAGAAGTCTGCACCTCAGGGGCCAGAGGGTAATGTAAGATGTGAACTGATTCAGGAAGCTATAGGTAATATATAATACATATACTTACACCAGCAATGGGGAGCTGACTAACAGGAAGGACATTTTCCTTACTGCTACCTAGATTCTGCAGGTCTGTCCAGTATTGACAGATATTTGATTCTTAAAAAAAAAAAAAAAAAAGTTTAAACTCCTTATTTTTAAAATGTCGGTCACTAATTTGAAATTAAAAAAGAAATCTGTGCCAAACAAAATATGTGCACAGCCTATCATTTGTGATTACGAAGGATAACGGGATTGACTCTGATCTAACTTACGAAGTTTGCTAACAGAATGACTATGGCAAGTTACTTTTGTTAACTGAACCTCTAATTTTCTCACATTTAAAAGAGAGATAATACTATATCACATGGTTGTTTGAGTATTAAAAGATGGAATGTAGATGAAAATTTTTGGTACATTTCCTGACTCATAGAAAGATTTAACTAAATTATAATTAACTTCCCTTTCTTCTCACACTTTTGACTAAATATATGTTACTTACTTATCTACTCCATGAATCCTCCCCAACTCCCTTTTCTTCCTCAAAGTTGTCCATCTTTTACTAATTATTATTACTATTTTAGGATAGATTGTCATTAAATGCATCTCCTCTTTAAAAAAATAAAGTAGTTTTTTGTCCCTTTGCTTTGCTGAAATTTTCATTCCAGTGTTGAAAACGAATGGAGAAAATATTCTGAACTGACCAGCAACTGCATGTGATCCATAGCAGTTTGCTGAAAAATGGATCTTCTTAACTTGCACTTGAAGAAAGGAGCCAAATAAATTAAATGTATTATTAATAAAGACATAATTGTGTGTGTTTGGATGATCCCTTTGAAAGCCTGCCCTGCCAAGCCTTTCAGGGAATGAATGTGAGGGCATACTGTTCAACAGTCATGGAAATTGTTCCTGATTTCCCTGTTTCATCTATTTGCATTTTTGCTGCATCTTTTATCATTCTCAACATCAACTCCCACTTCATCTAATTTCTGTCAAATCTCTCCAGACCCATTATTGCCTTTGTAGTTACCAAACTTTTTCTTTTCTTAGATTTTAATAATTGTCTTTTCCATCTGACTCAGTATTCCCATGAACTGTAAACTTAAATGTCCATGCTTGGCATGGCCTGGGAGTTCTTCAATATTTTTTACTGTCCTGTGGTTCTCCTCATATTAGGTACAGTCTTGCGGGCAATGGGATGTGGAAAAGGGAATGTTACCCATCATCAAGCCGTCAGCCACTGCACAGCACCCCACCCCTTCCACCACGCCAATGGTGCACTTTGTATACTAGCCTCAGATAGTTAAGATGCATATCTAAGGAATAATTTCAATGAGTCCAGATTCTTGCTTCTTCCCATACATAGAAAAGTGCTAAAATCATTAACTTTAGATGTCTGTTTTTCTGATTAGCAGTAATCTTTTGATGTTCAACTACATGTTTGCTTGTTTGTTTTTTTCTTCCCCAGCAAAATTTCCTATGTATCCTGGCTCCTCCCTTACCTCTTTGGAGCAGTTCTGCAGAGTTGTCTGGGAGGCTGTCTCCTGGGCCATAGTCTTCAGTAAGGTCCCCAAATAAAACTTAACTCGCAATTTTATGTTGTGTTATTTTCTTCAGTGGACAGGGAAATGAAAGATAACCACATATCCTAAGGGAAATTTAAAAATTAACAAATAAATTCACTATTCACAATTTCCTCTATAATTGTTTTCATGATTGAGTACTAAAACATATGATTAATTTATAATATTTCCATAAAAAAGATTTTATAGTTTTCATGAATAAATTATCAAAAACGTCGTTGTGAAAAAGTTTAACTGAAATGTCTTGGATAGCTAGCTCATCATCACAAGGCCAGATGACATATACTCCATTTGATTTGTATGCACAAAAATGAATAAACTTTTACAACCCCTTATACCTGGAAATATAGGTTCCTCTAAGTGTCCAATTAAGGTCCTTACATAGTTTATCCTAAAAGTGACATTGAGGAAAACATATGCTTCATTTTTTTCTTTTATTTTTACTTGTAAAGTTCCATTTTTATTCATACACTCATCTTTCTTTCTCTCAAATGGTAGTTAAAAGAATGATTTTACTTTTTCATTTTTATAAACAGAAGTAAACATAGAAAACATATTTTCAAATGAACTGTGTCACCTCACATTTCAGGTGAGACTGTTTCATAAAAAGTTTATATCACAAGAAAATTTTCCCATAAAGCAATGGTCTCTTTTCTGCTGGCAAATTTTTAGCAACATATTAAAACAATGAATTTTAGAGATTGTTCTTATTTTACAGTTTCACTTCTCTGATATCAGCTATAGAAATTGATATTAGAACCTGAAATATATAGTGCAAGAAAATTACAGACTAATTTCACATATAAAAATATAGTAAAAACTTAAAGTAGAAGCATATAATCTATTAATAAATTAAATATAATGGATAGTTTAATATTAGGAAATCTATTAATATAATGCATCACATCAGTGTACCAAGGGAGGAAAACTATTATGGTCCAACTGATAAATGCCCACCAAACAATATTCAGCATGTATTCCTAATTTTAAAAATCTTAACAAGAAATAAAAGGGTAAAAAGTCAATATCACAAAGTAAAAGTTGCTGTTATACTTAATGATCGAGCACTACAAGCAAATTAAATCAGAAATAAGGATGAAATAATATAAGGGAAACAACAAAAAGCAGTGGGATGATGAAATATCTGTGTATTTCCTTAACATAATATGTTGTTATCTAGACTGAATAAGCTTTTTATCAAATGGCTAGGCACTGGAGACCTTTCCTTTAATCTCAGGGGAGGACAAAGTTGGCCAATATAAACAATATTTTTTTAACATCCTTCACAGAAGTTCTAAAATTATTATTCAGGAAAACAAAATTTTAAAAATATATAAATTTATAATCAAAAGTGGAAAAGTAAACATAAATTGTTGATGACATGATTTTCAACTTGGGAAATTCAAAAGAATTAACTAAAAATCTATTAGAACTAATATACACAGTAGTATAGCTTGATTGAAAATAATAGAGAAATAAAAATTTCCTATATACAAATGATAAGCAGTTAAAATAAAATAAAAAATGAGTCATATATAGTAGCCAGGAAAAGTATGAAATATAAGCAATGAACTAAAATAAATTTCCCAGAACTTTATGAGATAAACTACGTAAATTTTCTATGGAATTTAAAGGAAAGATGAAAATGAAGAAACATACTTTGTTCTTCAATAGAAAGACTAGGAAGAGAGTGACAGCAAGATTTCCTAAATTAATCACATATAAGACCATTCTAACCCAAAGTTTAACTTTGGGAAGGTACCATAAACTTGACTAAATAATTCTAAACATCATTTGGGTACACACACACTTCGAATAAAAAATAGTAAAGCATGGAAAGAGTTTTCTCTCACAATCATTAAAAAGTTTATAAACATATCATTAATAAGACAGTATAGTAACAGCAACAGAGCATATGGATAGGTCAATGCAATAATGATGAAAGGTCAGAAGTAAAGATAATTATACATAAATACTTAGTTAATGAATCTTAAGTAGCCATTTTAAATCAGTAAGATGGAGAAATGGATTAATCAATAAAAGGCAGTAGAATAACTGGTTAACACTACAAATACACACGTGCACACACACACACACACACACACACATCCTACATCATAGTTTATACCAAAATAAATCCCTGATATATTAAAGACTTATGGCTAGCCGTTTCTCACCAGGAATTATGGTCTGAAGCGTCGGTGCAAGGCCTCTGCCCATGGCAACCTATGAGCAAGTGAAGCTAGATGGAGCACAAAGGAAAACAAAAGGTACTACAGACCGGCCTCTTTGCCCTGAAAGCACGCTTGCGGCCTGTTTCTAAAGGCCTTCAGACTTGGGTCTTGGACTGGAACTACACCACCGGCTTTCTTGGACCTCCAGCTGGGAGAGGAAATTTTCAGCCTCCAAAATTGACTGTATGGCTGACAGGGTCTTGGTGCTCTGGCTGGGTGTCAGGCCTGAGCCTCAGAGGTGTGAGAGCTGAGTTCAGGACATTGGACCACCAGAGACCTCCCGGCACCACGTAATATCAATCAGTGAGAGCTCTCCCAGAGATCTCCGTCTCAACACTAAGATCCAGCTCACTCAACAACCATCAAAATCCAGTGCTGGACACCCCATGCCAAGCAACTAGCAAGACAGGAATACAACCGCACCCATTAGCAGAGAGGCTGCCTAAAATCAAAATAAGTTCACAGACACCCCAAAACACACCACTGGATGCGGTCTTGCCTACCAGAAAGACAAGATCCAGCCTCATCCACTAGAACACAGGCACCCCTCCACCAGGAAGCCTACACAACTCACTGAACCAACCTTATCCGCTGGGGGCAGACACCAAAAACAAAGGGAATTTCGAACCTGCAGCCTGCGAAAAGGAGACCCCAAACACAGTAAGTTAAGCAAAATGAGAAGACAGAGAAATATGCAGCAGATGAAGGAGAAAAGTAAAAACCCACCAGACCAAACACGTGAAGAGGAAATAGGCAGTCTACCTGAACAAGAATTCAGAGGAATGATAGTAAAGACGATGCAAAATCTTAGAAATAGAATGGAGAAAATACAAGAAACGTTTAACAAGGACCTAGAAGATCTAAAGAGCAAACAAAGAATCATGAAAAACACAATAAATGAAATTAAAAATTCTCTAGAAGGAATAAGTAGCAGAATAACTGAGGCAGAAGAACGGATAAGTGACCTGGAAGATAAAATAGAGGAAATAACTACTGCAGAGCAGAATAAAGAAAAAAGAATGAAAAGAATTGAGGACAGTCTCAGAGACCTCTGGGACAACATTAAACACACCAACATTCAAATTATAGGGGTCCCAGAAAAAGAACAAAAGAAAGGGACTTAGAAAATACTTGAAGAGATTATAGTTGGAAACTTCCCTAATATGGGAAAGGAAATAGTCAATCAAGTCCAGGAAGCACAGAGTCCCATACAGGATAAATCCAAGGAGAAACATGTCAAGACACATATTAATCAAACTATCAAAAATTAAATACAAAGAAAAAATATTAAAAGCAGCAAGGGAAAAACAACAAATAACATACAAGGGAATCCCCATAAGGTTAAGAGCGGAACTTTCAGCAGAAGCTCTGCAAGCCAGAAGGGAGTGGCAGGACATATTTAAAGTGAGGAAAGGGAAAAACTTACAACCAACATTACACAGCAAGGATCTCATTCAGATTTGATGGAGAAATTAAAACTTTAAAGACAAGCAAAAGCTAGGAGAATTCAGCACCACCAAAGCAGCTTTACAACAAATGCTAAAGGAACTTCTCTAGTCAGGAAACACAAGAGAAGGAAAAGACCTACAATAACAAACCCAAAACAATTAATAAAATGGTAATAGGAACATACATATTGAAAACTACCTTAAATGTAAATGGATTAAATGCTCCAACCAAAAGACACAGACTGGCGGAATGGATAAAAAAACAAGACCCATATATATGCTGTCTACAAGATACCCACTTCAGACCTAGGGACACATACAGAGTGAAAGTGAGGGGATGGAAAAAGTTATTCTATGCAAATGGAAATCAAAAGAAAGCTAGAGTAGCAATTCTCATATCAGACAAAATAGACTTTAAAATAAAGACTATTACAAGAGACAAAGAAGCACACTACATAATGATCAAGGGATCAATCCAAGAAGAAGATATAACAATTGTAAATATTTATGCATCCAACATAGGAGCACCTCAATACATAAGGCAAATGCTAACAGCCATAAAAGGGCAAATTGACAGTAACACAATACTAGTAGGGGACTTTAACACCCCACTTTCAGCAGTGGACAGATCATCCAAAATGAAAATAAATAAGAAACACAAGCTAAATGACACATTAAACAAGATGGACATAATTGATATTTATAGGGCATTCCATCCAAAAATAACAGATTACACTTTCTTCTCAGGTGCTCATGGAACATTCTCCAGGATAGATCATATCTTGGGTCACAAATCAAGCCTTGGTAAATTTAAGAAAATTGAAATCATATCAAGTAACTTTTCTGATCACAACACTATGAGACTAGAAATAAATTACAGGAAAAAGTCTGTAAAAAATACAAACACATGGAGGCTAAACAATACACTACCAAATAACCAAGAGATCATTGAAGAAATCAAGAAGAAAATCAAAAATACCTAGAAACAAATGACAATGAAAACATGACGACCCAAAACCTATGGGATGCAGCAAAACCAGTTCTAAGAGGGAAGTTTATGGCAATACAATCCTACCTCAAGAAACAAGAAACATCTCAAATAAACAACCTAACCTTATACTTAAAGCCATTAGAGATAGAAGAACACAAAAAACCCAAAGTTAGCAGAAGGAAAGAAATCATAAAGATCAGATCAGAAATAAATGAAAAAGAAATGAAGGAAACAATAGCAAAGATCAATAAACTAAAAGCTGGTTCTTTGGGAAGATAAACAAAATTGATAAACCCTTAGCCAGACTCATCAAGAAAAAAAGAAAGAAGACTCAAATCAACAGAATTAGAAATGAAAAAGGAAAAGTAACAACTGACACTGCAGAAATACAAAGGATCATGAGAGATTACTACAATCAACTCTATGCCTATTAAATGGACAACCTGGAAGAAATGGACAAAGTTTTAGAAAAGCACAACCTTCTGAGACTGAACCGGGAAACATGGAAAATATAAACAGACCAATCACAAGCTCTGAAATTGAAACTGTTATTAAATCTTTCAAAAAACAAAAGCCCAGGACCAGATGGCTTCACAGGTGAATTCTATCAAACATTTAGAGATGAGCTAACACCTATCTTTCCCAAACTCTTCCACAATATAGCAGAGGGAGGAACACTCCCAAACTCATTCTATGAGGCCACCATCACCCTGGTACCAAAACCAGACAAAGAGGTCAAAAAAAAAGAAAACTACCGGCCAATATCACTGATAAACATAGATGCAACAATCATCAACAAAATACTAGCAAACAGAATCCAACAGCACATTAAAAGGATCATACGCCATGATCAAGTGGGGTTTATCCCAGGAATGAAAGGATTCTTCAATATATGCAAATCAATCATTGGGATACACCATATTAATAAACTGAAGGAGAAAAATCATATGATCATCTCAATAGATGCAGGAAAAGCTTTCAACAAAATTCAACACCCACTTATCATAAAAACTCTCCAGAAAGTAGGCATAGAGGGAACCTACCTCAACATAATAAAGGCCATATATGACAAACCCACAGCAAACATCGTTATCAATGGTGAAAAACTGAAACCACTTCCATTAAGATCAGGAAAAAGAAAAGGTTGCCCACTCTCACTACTATTATTCAACATAGTTTTGGAAGTTTTGGCCACAGCAATCAGAGAAGAAAAAGAAATAAAAGGAATCCAAATCGGAAAACAAGAAGTAAAACTGTCACTGTTTGCAGATGACATGATACTATACATAGAGAATCCTAAAGATGCTACCAGAAAACTCCTAGAGCTAATCAATGAATTTGGTAAAGTAGCAGGATACAAAATTAATGCACAGAAATCTCTTGCATTCCTATACACTAATGATCAAAAATCTGAAAGAGAATTTAAGGAAACACTCCCATTTAACATTGCAACAAAAAGAAAAAATACCTAGGAATAAACCTACCTAAGGAGACAAAAGACCTGTAGGCAGAAAACTGTAAGACACTGATGAAAGAAATTAAAGATGATGCAAACAGATGGAGAGATATACCATGTTCTTGGATTGGAAGAATCAACATTGTGAAAATGACTCTACTACCCAAAGCAGTCTACAGATTCAATGCAATCCCTATCAAACGACCAATGGCATTTTTCACAGAACTAGAACAAAAAATTTCACAATTTGTATGGAAACACAAAAGACCCTGAATAGCCAAAGCAATCTTGAGAAAGAAAAATGGAGCTGGAGGAATCAGGCTCCCTGACTTCAGACTATACTACAAATCTACAGTAATCAAGACTATACTACAAATCTAAAGTAATCAAGACAGTTTGGTACTGGCACAAAAACAGAAATATAGATCAATGGAACAGGACAGAAATCCCAGAGATCACACATATGGTCACCTTATGTTTGATAAAGGAGGCAAGAATATACAATGGAGAAAAGACAGCCTCTTCAATAAGTGGTGCTGGAAATACTGGACAGCTTCATGTAAAAGAATGAAATTAGAACACTCCCTAACACCATACACAGAAATAAACTCAAAATGGATTAAAGACCTACATGTAAGGCCAGACATTATAAAACTCTTAGAGGAAAACATAGGTAAAACACTCTATGACATAAATCACAGCAAGATCCTTTTTGATCCATCTCCTAGAGAAATGGAAATAAAAACAAAAATAAACAAATGGGGCCTAATGTAACTTAAAAGCTTTTGCACAGCAAAGGAGATCATAAACAAGACAAAAAGACAAACCTCAGAATGGGAGAAAATATTTGCAAATGAAGCAACTGACAAAGGATTGATCTCCAAAATATACAAGTAGTTCATGCAACTCAATATCAAAAAAACAAACAACCCAGTCCAAAAATGGGCAGAAGACCTAGATAGACATTTCTCCAAAGAAGATATACAAATTGCCAACAAACACATGAAAGGATGCTCAACACCACTAATCATTAGAGAAATGCAAATCAAAACTTCAATGAGGTATCACCTCACACCAGTCAGAATGGCAATCATTAAAAAATCTACAAACAATAAATGCTGGAGAAAAGGGAACCCTCTTGCACCGTTTGTTGGAATGTAAATTGATACTGCCACTATGGAGAACAGTATGGAGGTTCCTTAAAAAACTAAAAATAGAACTACCATATGACCCAGCAATCCCACTACTGGGCATATACCCTGAGAAAACCATAATTCAAAAAGAGTCATGTACCAAAATGTTCATTGCAGCACTATTTACAATAGCCCAGATATGGAAGCAACACAAGTGTCCATCAGCAGATGAATGGATAAAGAAGATGTGCCCCATATACACAATGGAATATTACTCAGCCATATAAATAAACGAAGTTGAATTATTTGTAGTGAGGTGGATGGACCTAGAGTCTGTCATACAGAGTGAAGTAAGTAAGAAAGAGAAAAACAAATACTGTATGCTAATACATATGTATGGAACCTAAAAAGAAAATGGTTCTGAAGAACCTAGGCGCAGGACAGGAATAAAGACGCAGATGTAGAGAATGGACTTGACACAGAGAGGGGGAAGGGTAAGATGGGACGAAGTGAGAGAGTGGCATTGACATATATACACTACGAAATATGAAATAGATAGCTAGTGGGAAGCAGCCACATAGCACCAGGAGATCAGCTCAGTGCTTTGTGACCACCTAGAGGGATGGGATAGGGAATGTGGGAGGGAGATGCAAGAGGGAGGGGATATGGGTATATATGTATACGTATAGCTGATTCACTTTGTTATACAGCAGAAACTAACACAAAGTTGTAAAGCAATTATACTCCAATAAAGATGTTAATCAAATAAATAAATAAATAAATAAATTAAAAAAAGTCCCCTCCCAAAAAAAAGGTACTACAAACAAAAATGAGCTTTTTGAAAATAGGGCTTATATCATATATTTACATTTGGATTTCTCTGACCTCTCTTCAAGATTTAAAGAGTCGTGAAGAAGGACTAGAAAAAGTCTTCCACTTCTGTATTTTTCTGCTACTTCTTTGTGTTTCCTACTATTATTTTTCATGTAAATGATGATAACTTATTGATGGAAAAAGTTTCTTTACTATATACTCTTGTAATTCTTATATCCAATGGATATATAATGTATACATCCATTGTGATACAGTAACTTTGATTTAATGCCTTTGGGTCTGATTTTGATTACATTCATGCTTGTAAGGCAGAAATCACACCTTAAACAAATTACACTTGCAACCCCCCTGAATTGTTCATGTATTTCACATAGATAATAAAAAAAAAAGAAAAAAAAGACATGGCTATTTTCATCATATTTAGTCTTTTATCCTCAGGAATTTATGTTTCTAATATCCAGTGTTAGTGAGTGAGGGCACTTCCATGTACTGCAAATTGAATGTGAATTATTACAAAATTTCTGGAAAGTAATTCGGCAATATGTGTCAAATGTCTCAAAAATATTCATAATATGTGACTCAGCAATATCACGGTTAAAAATATATTCTTAAATATTCAATAACATTTAAAAGTTCTTCATTATTATATGATAATAGCAAAACTTGCAAACACTGAAAGTATCAATATGAGATTGGTTAAATAAGTTAGGGAATATTCAAACAGATAATTGGTCTGTGGTCATTCAAATAAGAATATTTTATTTATGTATAGAGGATGTTCAAAATTCCTTTTCTCTCTCTTTATCTGTCTTTTTCTGTCTGTTTCTCCATATATATATATATATATATATATATATGCACACATATACATATTTACATATACAGACATACATATTACACAAACACACAAATTGAAAAAATACATAACAAAAGAGTAATAATTGTTTGCAATATCTATTAAAATTTGTTTCCTTTTTGTTTTACTTGCATTTTCTGATTTTTTCTTTTCTCTATGGATTATCCATAAAATAGCTATTCTTAAATTATATATATAAATATATAATGATGATTTTAGTTATAATTTATTTTGTGAATATTTTTGTTAATTCTACTTGCTTTGATTGCTAATTAATTTTTTATAAAGCTATCTGTGGCCCTTATCAGACTGTAAACAGAGTCTTAATGTCTTAAACATTTTTGTATCCCCAATGTGTCTATAATTCTCCTAAATGATTAATAAACATTGGCTATATTACCATCATTTTAAAAGTATTCTCTTCATGCTGAAAATACAGAGTTTAACAAACATGAACTTATGGTCTCTGCCTTTAAAAATCACATCAAATATAAAATAACAGACGCAGGATCAATTAATATGATATGAGTAAGCGAATTGTACTATGGCAGAAGGTCATGCAAAGTTTTCTGGAGAAACAAGTATCAGAACTACATTGTAAAGAAGACTTAGAACTTAGCCAGGTGAAGAAGCTTTCAGAAATGAGTCTGTTGCTGAAATGAGGCAGGATGTAAAGAGGCCTAGAAACAAGAAAAATCAGCTTAAAAAATTTTTTTTTGAAAAGTTGATTTATTGGATGCAAGTTGGAGTTGGGATTTCTAAGGGGTAAGCGTGGGTAGTAAAGGTGTCTAGATCTCAAAGAGCCTTTGATGTTGTGCTAACAAATTTAAATTTTATCTTTAAAATAATGGAAGCCTTTGATGTACATTAACTGTGAAAAGAGGAAATGGCCCATAGTATTAGAGAGCATTTTGAGATATATTTCATGTGTATAACATGTCGTAGTTCCTTGGAAACTTTGGTAATATATTCTGGCCCGTGGCATACTTGAGTTTTGAAACTGACAAGATCTAATTCATCCACTTTAAGTAATGTATAGTATTTCACATATAGTATATTAATATACTATAATAATTTTTTCAGAGAGACAGAGAGAGATAACAAATAAGGCTATTTTTCACAAAAATTCTCTCTGATACATGTTGGCTCTCTTTCATTTAATGTGTATTAGCCTTAAAGCATATTTTATACACATAAAGACAAAATTAAAAAGATGAATTAATAAGCATCAAATAATACTGTGAAATTGATAGTCATAAATACTCAATAATGGTATAGCATAAACACAGTTCAGGTGTAGATTTCCTGGGTGAGATAACTTTGAAGACAAGACTTGAAAGGAGCTCTATATTTTACTTCACTGTGATGAACAAGTATACTAATGTAAGAAGATATGCACAGTTTGGATAACAGGAATTGACTCATGTATGGGTTCTTGATACATGATGGAGAGACCTTACAGATGAAGGAGGAAAGAGCTAAGACAATCACCTTTCCATATGGAAGTGGAAAAATATAAATATATTAAAGATATAAATGTAAAAAATCAAAACTTTACAAAAATGATCATATAAAATATAGATGAATGTCTTTCTTACATATGTAGAGGAAAAGTAAGAAAGACATAAAATAGAAATAATTACAGAATGATGAGACTATCACAATTAAAAACTTTATTACAAAAGACATAAAAATCAGACTAGGAGAAGATAAATACAACCTACAAAAATTTTAGTTAGCAGAACACATACATAAATCCTTCATATAAAAAGAAAGCAAGACAAAAAAAGAAATATGAATGGAAATAAACAGTTCAAAGAAGAAACCTGAATGACCAAGAAACAAATCTCCTTAATGTCCCTAATAATCAGTACAACATAATTTAAAATAATAATCAGATATCATTGCACATTCATCAATTAGGAAATGCTCAAAAGTCTAACCATATGGATTGACAGAGGAAGTAAGGAACCAGATACTCAAGATAAATCTGTTGGAAGTATAAATTAGAACAACTTTAAAGAGCAACTGAATATATACAAAAAAATCGACTGTACATATACCATGCCACCCAGAAATCTCACCTCTAAGAAAATCTCTTGCACAAGTAATATAGGAGATACATAAGAGATGTTATCTGAATAATTATTTATAATACATTGGACATGGAAAGATGGATAACATAGGGGAAGTTGAAAAAAGTACTATAGCATATTCATATACTATACATGAGATACTGTACACCACTTAAAATGAATGGATTAGATTTTACCAATCCTAAAAGATGCTGAATAAAGAAACAAGTTATAGATGCACGTGTATAATGTGCAAGCACATGATTTTTGTAAATGTAAAGCCATTTATATATAAGTAGTAAAAGTATATCAACAGGGATGAGCTACAGATCAAATTTGTGGTAACTGTGTTTGGGGATGGAGAGGTATGGAACTTGGTAGGTGAATACAGGGATTTCAACTTTAATTTCTATAAAAATAAATTAAAAATAAGTACATCAAAATGACAGCCATTTTCATTTGCTTACCTGAGGAGGTGAGTACATGGATGTTAGTCGTAATTTTCTGTTTTATAAAAATATTATTATTTTTCCTCTTCATAAGAATGAATAGTAAAATGATACATCATTCCTGTGGATGTAGGATAAAATAGCATTCCTTCTTCTAGCTCATACAATACCAGGCGTAGGAAATGGTTTTACTAACTAGATTTCAGCCCTCATTGATATCTCTAGCCAGTAGCTTTTGTGCAGAGCACAAATTTCATTTTTAGTCATGCTACTTAGGGGATTTTATAACACAAGAAAGGATAAATTCATGTTGTACTTTTTGGCTTGAGCCTACATTTTATGTCTTATGAAATGTATCCTCTAATCTAAGGATATATAAGTTTGGAGTTTATATTAATGAGTAATCCAAGTTTCAACCACTTTATTATAATCTCTACCAGGCCCTAGCCATAGAGAAGGCAAAGCCTATACCAGAAAAATTGTCAGAATTAACCTAAAACTCTTGTTTCTATGAGTTTTGTCATATTATAGTCAATCTACCAAAGTTTACTTTCTGGGGTATGTCAGCCAACCAAAAAAAAAAAAAAAATAGCATGTTGGTAATGTGGACAAGATAAGCCTCAGGTACCATCTTTGAACTCACTAGTGAATGGCTTGTGATATCTTATATTCACTTATATTGTTCAAAGTTGCAACCTCCTAAGCCAACAACAAAAGATGTACTATAGTACCCCCATTGTCTGTAATGTACACAATTACACATTGCACAAAAACACACCCTTTGTGTATGAACACAATCAATACTTGAAATTAATAGACCCACAGCTTTTTCATAAGCCCTTTTTCTATGTCAACACAGTGTGACTGACTGTACATTTCCAAATACAATTGTAATGTTATTGTATATAATATAACATACACATAGATACATGCATACACATGAACTAGGCTATAGCAAATATTTGACGGTTAAATCCAGCAAGTTGGCCATAAATAATATAACTATTCCACAAGTACTTTGGGTCAAAATGTAGGGAAGGCAAACTAAGTCCTAGAAACCCATGAGGACAGATGTCAGGGAAGGGTGATAAATAGTTAAGTTTTAACACTTAAACCTCTGTGCCCAGGCAAGCTGAATTGTATACAGTGGAATAAAAGGGGAGCAAAAGGAATTGAGTGCAGATGGAAGAAAAAAAATGAGAGGTGGGAAGCATAACATTGGAATGTGCCTGCCCTGAGGAATGCCTTTACCTTGGTCAGCAACCCAAAGTCAAGTATGGAAAGAACACTATTCTAGAAGTCAGGAGACAAGGATTCTAAACCTGGCTATACTACTACCAAGTTGTTGATCCTGGGCAAATTATCTCCCTTTTCTGGGCCTTGGTTTATTTGTCTCACTGCTGTTGAATCTCTATATTCCTCCAAGATACTGTAAGCCCTTTTAGCCCTTTTTCATGGTACTCAGGAATTACTGTTAATGAACTACAGCATCCTGTAACCTCACCTATGTTATATCAGCTCCACTTCTTGGTTTAAATCTTTTTCACCATAGCATTACTAAAAGCTGGCCATTGAAAAAGTTTTTAATCTATCAATGGACTAGACTCCCAGGAACGCATGTTATGGGCCGTATGCTCCGATGAAAAACTGCTTTTTAAGACATCCTAAGGCCTTAGTCATCTACAACCCTGGTGTCAGCAGAACAACTTTGGCATTACAGAATCATCATCTTTCCCTTCACTCTCTTAGTACTTTCTCCACAGAATTTTACCATAATGGGTCTGATTCTTTATGTAAGTCCCACCCACTAGTAGAATATTGTTTTGATAAATGTTAAGAACAAGTTCAACATAGCAGAGAGATCAACACAGGTATCACTCAGGTAAAGGACAAAATTAATTGCAAAATAAAAAGACAAAAGAAGTGTTCAGATCAGTCACAACACCCGGAAGAGAGACTAGCAACATTTTTCAAAGTAGATGAACAGATGGACACCTGTGGACCTCTGAAACCCACATCCTAGGGTTCACCATTGGGACTGTTAAAATCTGAATGAATGGGGACCATCTCAGATGTTCAGAAAGCTCAATTATCCCCTCCAAATCTCATCATACAGGAGCAGTTCTAGTGGGTTTGATGAATACTTGCTGGAAACCACCACACCAAGCACTTCATCAGTCTCAGGGTCGTATAACATGAAATATAACTGAAGTGAGATTCAGAACAGTTAGGTCTGAGTAGGGCCTCAGTTAACACTCTCAACCTTCACAAAGTGAAACAGCCTGGTCAGGATAATTTTCTGAATCCAGAGCTATAGCATTAGTGCCAGGGCCAGTTTCCCAAATGTACTTGGGAATCGTACCAACAGTCCCTCAAACCTACTATGTAGCCTAACCTACCCAGGATCAAATTCAGGAAGGCTGGAGCCTGAAGCACATGGGGGACCCAGTACCCTACACTGGTACAGAGTAAGGCATGCTGGTCCTTTTATTTCAGGGCATCACGTAAGGATGATCAAAAACAAAAACATGATCAACAGCAAAACACATTGTTAGAATGGTAACAAAAAAGGAAGTCAGCTAGGCTGGGGAAGGGGGGTAGTGCTAGGGAGGGGACAGTTCCAAAGAAGACATCGATCCAAAGATGACCCCAAGAGCGTGATCTGAACTGCATAATTCAGGCAGGTGGTAAATGGATAAATGAACTGGAAAGCCATGGCTGGAAACCCATGAAGGATTCTGAGTACACTGAAGAGAAGAGACATCTTGGAATGCCTAGCATATAGTTAGGTAAACCTCAGTTAGGCATTGCTCTATCTGCCAAGCCTTCTTTAAAACTGTGATTATAAAGCTCATGCATATATTTTCTCTAGCCAAGATAGATAGACGATAGGTAGATTAAATAGATGATGGATATTCATGGAATTACACACAAAATACTTTTATGTGTATATCATGACTTGCTTTATTGTCTGGACTATATTTAAAAGCATTAACATGAAACACTTTCAGTCAGGAAGTTCTGCCAAATGTTTGCATTGTTAATGACGTGGCCAGCGAGGTGGTTAAAGGTTCAAGTTCTACGGAGTCAGAGAGAAATCCCAGAAGATTCGAAATTAACTGTGTGGTATATTTTAACATATGAATGCTTCTAAATAAGTTTTCAAAGTTCTTATGGATTGACTGTCCCTCTGAACTTCTTAGAGTAATTCTTAGTGTTGCAGTAGAAAGTGTTGACTTTGGATTTAGATGGATCTGGCTTTAAATTCTTGTACTGACATTTTCTAGGTGTTTGACCTTGGGCTATTATCCTAACCTCTTCCATCAGAAGTTTACTTCATCTACAAAATGGAAGCACTAATGTCTTGGTCACAGAGTTTTTATAGAAATTAGTGAGATGATTCACGTAATGCATCTAATGTGTGCTTGCCACATAAAAGATGCTATATAAATGAATTTTTATGACAATTTATGAACTTACAGAAAAAGGTAGATGGCATTTATAAATGAACAATGAGATGGGGATTACAGAATCAGAGCACTAATATTATGAGCCAAATTAATAGAAAATGTAATTTGATATATCAAGATATGAGGGACACATTCAAAACAGAGAAAGTATTTTACCAATATATTCTATGACACTGCTATAATTTTAACACAAATGACGTCATAAGGTCTAAAGGACCATGGCTCTCTAAATACTGTGAATCACTAAGTTAAACAATTTTTTAAAATTGTATTTAAACATAGCCTTGTTATAAATATTCTCTGCTCTTCATTATTTCTTTATTATACAAGTAACATGTGTAATTACAAAAAATGTGATGAGTGAAAGTATATCTTCATAACTCACCTGTTATTCTACTTCTCAGCAATAACTACTGCTAACATATTGTGAATAAATTTCTACACCACAGGTACATGCATTTATGTATATGCATACACATACAGGTATAATTTCTTTAAAAAAATAGAACCATATAATCATGCTATAAATACTCTTTTGTATCCTTACTATTCAACTACACATCCATTTTCTTAATATCCTTAATAACTTTAAAATAAAATACGCTACAATATTCTGTTCAATATGGTGACTGAACAAAACTGTAGCTATTCTAAAATGCAGTTATAAAGAAGCTGCTCTAGAGACCAAAGGCTTCTGGAAGCTGTGTTATAATTTTATAGAATAGAACACCTCATTCTATTTAAGTTTTTCGTTTAATCCTGAATCCATATTTTTATTCCATTTTGAGACCATGACATACTGGTTTGTAAAATACCTTGTGATCTTTTGTTGAAAGTGCTGAATACTATTATAACCATTTATCTTCACATAGTACAAACCCTTGACTGGAAAAGGTATTGTTTTATTTTCCTAATGCACTAGGGGAAGTTGTTACATTTTTGGCTCTAGCTATTGCTATTAATTCCTCAACTTTTATGACCATGAACCACGGCCCTCAAATTCTTTTCTTCCCATTTTCATCAATATAGCTATATATAATCTTGCTTTTGCAATGAGAAAACAGACCAACAGTGCATTACAACTGGTTGGCTTATGCAAAATTAAATATTACCTGTTGACTTGAGGAGACCTTTACACCAGCTCTGAATTTATAATTATTTTTCATATGGACCCCTTCCATTGATTTAGGTACTTGAAGACAATCAGTAAAACAATATTAGCATCATGCATTTTCTTTATTAATAAGTAATAGGAAGAATGAAATTTCCCATGCTTTAGCATTCCAAGTCACCAAAGCCTTTATATACCTGGGATGGATGACAAATAGTTTCTTGTATCTTAGTAATATAAAAATTACCTTCTAAAATTTTTTTTAGTATTTCATAAACACAGTCTGAGAATTAACTCTAAGAGGATCACTATATAAAGAGAAAAATTGGCATTTAAGTCATGTAAATATAAACTATCCTCTAAAGAATTTGTATCATATCATCCGTCTCTACTTTGTCCTATCCCCATCTATAGCAAGTTTTCTATATCATTACCATTATTCCGATTATTTTCTTTGTTCCAACATGGGTTTTGCTGTTTCCTATGGCCGCTTCTTCATCAGGTACCTACTAGTTGTTAAGATATTAGACTTGTTGCCTAAATCTTAGAGTCTTAAAAAGAAAAACAAAACAGAGAACTAAGTACTCCCTGTGCTGGGAAGGTACAAGAGAAAAACACCTATAAGGAGACGACATTTTATATTGGGTCTGAAGAGATCATAATTTCTTTTACATCATGGTGGCTAATCTCATCCTTAAGTTTTCTGAATGTCAGTGCCATTGATCATTGTGTTGCAGTAGAAAAGACACTCCATGGTAATGTAACACAGGACATTCAAATTTTCTCCTCCTGCCACTGCTGTGTGGATTGAAACCACTGGCAGAGGCAGTAAGACCTTAATTTAGAGCCTGAGTCTCATTTATTTGTCATGTGCCCTGGAAAAGCTACTTTCCCTTTTTGTGCATTAGTCTCCTCATTTCTAATAAGGGAAAAACAAGACTTTTCTTGCTAAGTTGTTGGGAAGATTACAACTGCTGCATATACTGTCTAGACTAACACCCAGTACACCTAATAGCTACTCAAGGAAGGGTGTCTGTAATTATAATAGTTGTCATTAATCACGATCCTCAGATTTTCTGAGAAACAGGCTAGAGAAACTTTTGTTTCTTTCACACCCACCCCTTTACAGATCCCATCTGCATTTCAAGACAGAAGAATTTATAATACTTGTTAAGGCAATTGAATGCTATAGAAGAAAACAGTACAATAAAATATTTCCTGTAGAAAGTACTTGATTGGACATTTTTAATAAGAACTTATTCTCTCTCTCTCTCCCCACCCTTTCTCATTTTTTACTTTTTTCTCTCTCACTTTTACTTCCCTCTATACACACATACACACATACATGTATACTCTCACCATTTACTCCAAACCCATTTTTTCTTATTCTCCTTTTTGCCTTTATAGATATTCTGAAAGTTCTTTAGGATTTTTGTGCTTAGAAGAAAGAATATCAGTGTCTCTCACTTAAATATTTGAAGAATTAGTAATTTATGCTTATTAGAAATTTGTGTATATAAAATCTCATATAATAGTCTCAGATAAGTGAAAGTATAAGATTTTAATATAAAATATGTAGAAGAATGTCTTCAGTTAACTCCTGATAAATTCTGAGGATAATTTATTACATATATTCCTTAGGAAACATTTTTTAAACTACTATAGTAATGTGGATAGCATACTTTTAAATCAATGTATATACGGTTAAATACTTAGGGTCTGTTTACGTATTTTTTCTAAAGGCCCTCTTACCCATATGAAAGGATCTACTTTTATTTCTCTCTCTCTATTCTGTCCCTTCTTAATGGAAGGAATGGTATTTCTGAGCTACACACATCCTATTTTTGCATTGAGGAAGAGTTGTCAGTCTATTTATGGAATCCAAGTGTTTTTGTTTTTGTTTTTGCTATGTTCCCTTCTCTAGTGATACAAAACTCCCAAAATAGTTAGGTTAAAAATCTGGTGCTTAGATTCCAAACACTATGATGATTAAATAATCAGTTGTGATGATTAAGCCCTTTTCTGCCTTCTACTCTCCTATCTGACATCAGCTTTGACATTTGTTTTGAAGCCTCTGAGTTTTGGGTGAAGTCTCCGTCAAGGGTGTTAGGTATTTAGATTTTCCATGAAATGAAAGGAAATGCGAAGAATGAAATCTTCCAACTAATATTCTTCCCAAAGTTGGAACATCAGGATTCACACAATAATATACTGGAAGAATGTGGCAGTATCACATTGTTCTGCAGCATCTCAAACAATCTGAATTGTAAGTGATATACAGTGACCTCAGCTTGTCCTTGAGGCTCTAGCAAGAAGATAGTGTTGCAGTTAGAGCCCTGGCAGCAACCAGAGCCAAGTTTAAAATAAAGAATGCTGCTGTCTTCTATCTCTACAAAACCAAGCTTGTAGAGCTAATGTATTAAAATGATTTTTGGTAGTATTCTGCCCTTTTATGAAACTTAATGAATTATTTTCTCACAATTAGATAGCAACTAAATAACCCTGTGTGCTTTTAGATATTCAAATAGACTTAAAAACCCCTTAACCTTTTTTGGATGCAGTTTTCTGTTGAGGAAAGTGGATAAAGTAAAAGATCATTAAAAAGATTGACAACTCCCAATGTACTACTAAAAAAAAAATAAATGGTTTGAAACTACTTTTTATCCTTGATTTACCAGAAGTTGTTCTAGCTTTTTCAAGGGAGCAAAATAGAAAAATCTATTTGCATCCTTTAGAGATTAACGTGAGTTGAAGGTTTGTTTTTTTTTTTTCCTTTTTAAACTTCAAGTAAAACTGAGTTGTTATGAAGGATAAAGTGTGTTGAAATAAACAGACTTGCTATAGTTGTAGGAGTTGAGGATCCACAATTCTGTTAACATAAATTTATTATAATTCCTACTTAGGAATGTGCTCTTTAATGATGTTAAAGATAAAATTTGTTTGTTCTTATTAAATTTATATTATTTATATTATGTGTGATACTCATGCATGAGAAGTATCCTTTGAACATGAAGACATAATTCTTTTCTCATTATTAACTTTCAGTGATAGAATAGATCAAGATATTTTAACCAGTCGTTCAAAAAAACTCTCAGGTTAAACTTTGCATGCAAATTAGATGCAAAGCCTTTGTAAAACAGAACTCTGCAATTAAATACATTGGAAATATTCATTAATAGATTCAAGGTAGCTCTTTTACACTTACCCTGAAGTTACTCCCAGTTTAGCAGAGACTTGAAAAGACTAAGTTAGCTACGGAAATAGATCAGGAAATGTATATGTGTTTTTAGTTGCAAGGTAATAACTCAGTGAGATACATGTTACTGACTGAGCTTCTCTAAACTATTGTTTCTTAGTTTTGTTTATGGATTCAAATGTTATTGTTCAATATATGCAAGAGCCACATAAATTATTGTAGTGCAGAGGCAGTATGAAACCACCAATTTACTTCACCTCGCCATAGCATTAAATGTCAAGGTGTCAAGTTGTCCCTTCAGGTTTCATTGGAAAACATAAATTATTGCTAATAGAATGCACCAGTGAAATTTCTGAATAACAAATGACTTCGCAAAGCATCACTTCAAGAAGGAACTATACGACACTTGAGATAATTTATGATACAAATAGTTTCAAAAGCTGGTCTGCCTGGAAGGTTAATTTCTAAATGTAAAATAAATAGCTGACTGAGTTTCCTGTGTTCAACTCATCCTCCTGCAATTTCCGTCAAATACATTCTTAAAGAAGTCGTAGCTCTGACTGCAAACCTGAAGTGCCCTTAGGGCATCAGTGGTACAAAGTAGAAGATTCAGCTTCAAATTAATAGCTTGAGTTCTTCCAAACTAACTTTCCCTTTTTTACGGATTCAAATGTTATTGTTTCATAGAACATATAGTGTCTGTTTTACCCCCTCAAATACTCTTAGCTCAAATAGGATAGAATTTCGGAAACTCTAATATCCTGAGTTTATTCATTTTGCTGTACTGCTTCCTTCCCATTTTTATGAGGAACATATAGAGGGGCAAAAAATGTATCTCTACATATTTTTTAAAAATTTATTAGAATTTCTGGCAAAATCATTAACATTTGTAGAAGATTCTGAAGGTAGTTTCTACCAAAAAATCTTATAAAGAAAATAATCAGTAAAAAAATCTATGATGGAAAAAAACAACAGATCTCCACCATTTGCAATAGAAACTTGTGTATTCTTTCATATGGGCTCAGACAAGGCAAGACTTGGGTAGGTTAAGTATAGATACAGCTAAGAGAATCACATAGGCCTGCACATTTCCTCTGTAAGTTGTCTTTTCCTTCTCAGGAGCTTGTATCATGAAAAAGTAACCCTAACATGTATCTAACATGTGAAAGTTGATGTAATTATCAATACTTTAAAGTGTTATATTTAGGAAAATATCATAACGGTCACATCTATATACCTACATGGGATATTAGAAGTAAATTGTTTAGGAAATATTTTGAATATCTCAATATCTATTTATACTTTATTATTCTCTGTTTTTGCAATGTTTCTCATCCATTTAGCTCACGGATATTCATGCACTAACAAACTCAGCATTTATTAGTGATTTTCAGAATACCTGTCTTTAAAGAAAAAATAAACTATATCAAATAGATTACCTGTAATAAGAAGCAAAATTATTCCTAGGCTTCAATGTAGAAAACATTTCAGTTCTTTTCAGTGCAGAAACACACATTCTAAAAACAACACAAGTTAACCTTGGAAGAAGGCCTTTGGAAAAAATATTTTAATCCTCAAAATTTAATTTGCTATCATTTAATTTATTTTAATATCTTACATTTTTTCCTATCAACCCCTTTATACAGAAAAGTTAGATTCCTCACACTTGTATTATGTGACCCTGTTTGCTTTCATAACTTCATTATTTAATAGCATGTTAAAATTTTTATGCCTATTCTCTTTCTTCTTTACAAACAGATAAATCTGGCTGAATACATAATTCTAGATCTTATGACAGGGTTTCTCAACACTGGTGGACCACAAAAATTATTTGGAGGCTTTATTAGAATGGAGATTGTCCCCTCCGTCTCCAGATATTCTAAATCATGCCTTAAGTGTAGCATGAGGCCCACAAAACTACATTTTAATAAAAGCCCATATGACTCAGTTGTTGGTGTTGTATGGACCACACTTGGATTAAAAATACCCTGAGCGTCACTTGGCAAGAGATTTTTAGCAGTTAAAAATTACCTAATATTCTTAATATTATTCAACTTTTGAATCTGAAATTAAGAATGAGGGGATGCAAGGAGATGTAAGGAATTTTGTGAACTTTGGAATCAGATATGCCTGGATTGAAGTCCCAGCTCTGTCACTTACCAGCTGTGCAACCTCAGGCAGTATTCTTTTCAAATGACAAAACTGTATAAATTTATTTATTTATTTATTTAATTTTTGGCTGTGTTGGGTCTTTGTGGCTGCGCATGGGCTTTCTCTAGTTGTGGCGAGCTTGTTGTGGTGCAGGGGCTTCTTATTGCAGTGGCTTCTCTTGTTGCGGAGCATGGGCTCTAGGCAAGGGGGCTTCTGTAGCTGTGGCTCATGGGCTCTAGAGCGCAGGCTCAGTAGTTGTGGCACACGGGCTTAGTTGCTCCGTGGCATGTGGGATCTTCCCGGACCAGGGCTCGAACCCATGTCCCCTGCATTTGCAGGCAGATTCCTAACCACTGTGCCACCAGGAAAGTCCGAAATGACAAAACTAATAATAACTACATCGAAGGGTAATTATGAAGGATAAATTAAATTTTTGTATATGCATGTAACCAGTAGTAGAGCATCTATAAATGCTTCATAAAAATCTGTAATTATATTACTTTATCCTGTTGTAGGAAAATATACAATGGTTGTTTGGTTTTCCTAGCAAATAAGCATACCCTTCTACTGGCTAATTTATTAAATTAGCTGTCAGATCCACTTGCTCCTTTCTAAGGTCAGGCCACCATTATTTCTTACCAGGATTACTAGAAAACCTTCTTAATTATTTTCCTTGACTCCAATCTTACCCCCTTTTCAATCTGTTTTCTGCAGTGTATCCAGGCTTATTTTACTAACATCCAAATCTGGTCAGCCTGCTGAGTCTTTCACGATATGGACATTGCTTATTTCCCCTGTATTACTTCTAGTCATTCCTACTTGACTCTGCACTCTAGACATACAGAAATTAAATATTCCGTTAAGAAACTAAGCTCTCTCTTACTAATCCCTATCCACCTTACTCGATCCTTCACCTGGTTCAACTATACATGCATTTTAGGTCTCACATTAGACATTATTTTCTTCTTAGATGCTTTTTGCTTTCCTAGACTCTCAGGTTACACTTCTCCAGAAGTCTTTCTATAACATTTATAACAAGTATCATGCTGTATTGTAGTTGTTATGCTTGCCACTCCCTTCCAATATATCATGAGCCCCTTGAGAATAGTTAATACATTTCTTCAGTTATCAGATTCCAGTGCCTAACACAGTGCTTGGCTCATAATACTTCCCCACAAAAATATTTATTGGGAGAATGAAAGCATGTATTCAATGACCTTATTGAATTCTACAGTGTCAGAGGAGTAGTTCCTAGCTCTGGACTTATCTAAAATTGACAGACATGGTAAAGAAGGGGATGTGGTAAGGTTAAAGGCCAATAGGAAACCGTAAGACAATCAAGCGTCTAGATAATGTGAAGGGGTGCTCCAGATGAACACAGGCAGTGAAAGCTTTGCACCAATCCTTGTATGACTGCAGCTGGAGCATATCAACATATTCTCTGTAATACAATATATTTCACAGTGTCGTTCTAGCTCTGAAGTAACAGGGGCTAGTATCTTCATTATTCTTCATTTCACTCCATCTTGTATACGTTAACATTAAAGGAGAAAAATGCCCCAAATTCAGAAAATAGAGGACTCTAATAATTGGGGTCATATTTGCACCCCTTTTAAAAATAAAAGTCATTTTCGTTTAAACCAAAGTTTTCTCTAATGTATTAAAGACATTATTGAACACGGTAAGAAATGTTTCACACATATGTGTAATATGTACCTAAAGATTTTATTTTACCAAAACAAAATACAGCCCTAATTATTTTATTAATTTTTGTCATTATAGATATTAATTTCAATATTAGCAATGAAGACAAAGTCAAAACTCTTCTAGGCACATGTGATCATGACACAAATTTACATTCAGTACAAGTTGTATTTTCAGCAATTATTCTGAAGCATTCTTTATAACTTTTGTTAAGTTTTTCTTTAAGGCAATTTTTCAGGTTGTTGTAAATTGGCTCTGATAAAAGACAGTATATACACTTTTTTGTAAGGAATTTTAAGTATAAAATTTACCAAGTCTTTATATTTGGAGGTATTCTATGCCTAGTTAAAATACTAAATAAATAGGTAAAGTTTGAATTGTTCAAACTCTTCATGTCAGAATTAGTGTTAAGTCATGTATCTGATTACTACTGTAATGCAAACCAGTAAGTGTATTATTATTATTATTTAAATTCAGTTGGCAATACAGCAGGCAGATTGACAAAATGCCTGAATACTGAGAATAGATTTTTCTATAATTATAGTATAAAGATAAGGGGAGAAGCCGTAAACATATATTAAATACCTGTTGTGTGTCAGACAGAGTGCGAAGACTTTGACATATGCTATTTAAGCCACATAGATGTTGTGGATATTAAATTAATATTAAAAAAATACACAAATTACCTACTACAGTGTTTGAAATACAACAAGCGAATAATAAATTAAAATATGATTATTTTACTCTTTACAAGCAGGCTGAAAGAAAAAAATTTCCCCCATTTTACAGATGAGAAAAATGAACTTCAGAACATTGCTTCTTGCTCAAAGTTCCTTCATTTGTAAGTGGCAAGCCAGGATAACCCATTTCTACTTGCCTTTGTTTTATGCCAAAATCACGTCACTAAATCTGACCTTTTGGACTAAGGGGTCTTGAATGTAGTGAAGGGTATATATTTCCTTATGTAACAATCTTTTATTATTTTTTTTCTGAAGCATTGTTCAGTTATTTTTCTTGCATAATGATAGTACCCTGATTTTCAAGGCCATTTACTCAAAGTAAAGACCTGAAGACACATTGCAAACATCTCAGTGATGGGTGCTCTATAATACAAGAAATCAGGAAGAGGATACAGAGAGTACAGTGTCAGTCATTAAGGAAGACATCTTCTCATAGACAGGGAGAAAGAATAGGTAAGTTAGTCATGGTAAAGCTGCTTTGCAGACTAAAGTAAGAATTTGGATCTTGGAAGAGAATAGTTACTTTGAAAGACTACACAGATATATGTATGCATAAACATTTTCCAAATGTAAGACAATAGAAAATATTTCTTACCATACTCAACAACAAAAAAAGTTAAAAGTACAACGTTCAATTTTTTTTTTTTTTTTTTTTAAATTACATTAGGCACTGGATAAGGGGCATGGTTCAATAGCAGTTAATTTGAAAAAGGTTTGGAAAGTATGTATGTGTCTATATAAGTATATATATATATATATTTATATATATATATATATGCACACACACAAATAGCAAAAACAATTGCTAACACTGTAGTGTTACGCTTAGCTGATCAGCTAATAGCAGTACAGCAAGGAAGCTAAAAACATAAATGCACCCATAATCTGTCTTGATCAAGACAAGGAAAGCAAGAATTCCCCTGAACCTCATCAGGGATATTATGTTCACTTTTGTTCAACATTAAGGTGAATATTGGTTAAAGAGTTGAAAGACTGAGAAATTCTTGGCTTTGGAAAGATGAACTTGGGAAGACTAGCATAACAGATTGGAAGAGTTACCTAAGGATTTGACTTCCTTGTACCATGTGATTGTCCAGAATTGGCACTAAATAGGAGGAGAGTGGGGAAGTATATTTTTGCTCAACATATGAAAAAGTGTTTTAGCCATTAATACTAGGTAATAATATATGAACTATACACTTCTATTTCTGCATATTTTCAAGGAAAGGCTAGATGCTTTTCTGTCAGGTACATATAAAAGACACTGCTATAACTGGCTAGGTTAGATGGCCTTAAGTTCCTTTGTAACTCTGAGATGTGTGTTTAAATGTAGATTTTGCCTTTAATTGCCTTTATACTGCAGAACATGAAATAATCTTTCACCAATAGTTTAGGATGTAGCAGGGGTTTTTTTGTTTGTTTTTTTTTTAACCTTGGAAAAAAAATGTCTAGTCTTTACCTTACTATTTCCTTGTAAGTAACAAAACATTATCCAGGGACAACATTTCTTTCCAGGGACATTATCTTTTAAATAGTTATTTGAGAGGAAGTCTTTTAAAAATATTTCTGGAACAATTTTGTTCCCAGTGTTCTACTTATTTATATGTCTTTCCTCTTAAATCCATTCATGAAACAAATTCCCTTTTCTATTGATAGGAATATATACATTTTATTTGGCTAGTTTAATGATGAGGTGGACCATTGATTATAAAAGATACTTTGATCAAACAATCTTCACTAACAGCTTAGAAAAGAAAAGTCTTCAGTACCAAGAGTTAAAAGATGTTGAGGTTCTTCAGGGAAAATATCCTATCTGGAGAAAGAAGATTGTGGCCATTTATTGTAGTAATAAGTACAGTAAAGACTTGGAAAAAAGTTATCTTTCAGTTTTAATCAGGTTACTCAAGTAGAACAGCTTCAAGCAGAGATTGCTGTTTAAGCTGAAAATGGGAAAGACTCTGTCTTATAAAGTATAATGCTGTAGGGTCATATATGAAAAGTGGGACCCTTCTCTGCTCTTTACATAACAAAGCATAAAAGCATGTTTTAACCGGCTTGGGTTCTAACTGGGTATTGATTAATATCACCAAATAATTGCCCAGATACACTTCCAAGGACAAAGGTGGATAAAATAATCAATGCCATCACAAAATTCATTCTTTTTCATACATCTTATTTTCTTTGGATTATGATTTCCAAATTATTAAAAATCATGAAAATTAGAAGTTTGAATGAAAGATTCTTTAAATCTCTAAAATACCGTCTTTGAGTGAGGTTCTAAGTTGCAACAAACAACAAAAGCTGTTTCTAAAGTGAATCTTGCCTAAACACTGAAGTTTTTAATATTCATTTTTTTATTTGGGGTAAGTGGAGATGCATTAATTGACTCATGATGTTCTTTTTTTTCTTCTTTTAAAGGAGGAATCAAAAAAAATCAGAAGCATGAAATATTTCCATCATGATTTAATTAACATCGATCTAATGAAGTGATATGTAAAATGTCAATTTTCTTTAGCAACATCAAAGCGATGCCTAGGTTTAATCCTGCAAGTGTTTAAAACTATATAAGCTGTGATGAGCTAAGATTTCTTTTTAAGAAATTGAAATAAAAGACACTTCCTTCATCTACTCATCCTTTGAAGCATGAGAGGAATCAAATTAACTGTTCTGGGGCCATAACTGACATTCATAAATAACCTGCTGTCTACAGACACTGCCCTTCTTGTTTAGCTGATTCTCCCTGTCTTCCTAGAGGCAAAAAAGAGAAACTTCTTGTAGAAGGAATATTTTCAGTGCATAATGATCTTCATCCCAAGAGCTCTGCTTTTCACTCCAGAAGTTATTGCCTGGCTGTATTTGCCACTCTTTGCTGGACAGCCTGATCACAACTCTGCTTGAGGGATGTTCAGTAGTGGCAGACCATTTCTTCTCCATCAGTACAACCCTGGCACATCATCTGTCATTTTAGTAACAACTCTTGGAGCGTTTGAAGCTTATATAACAAAAATTCTAATAAATTTTAATGTATTTTAATAGGCTGTAATGGACTAGAATAACCCAGTTTATTTTATTTCAAGATCGTCCTACTGACGAAGGGAAATGTGTTGTGCAACAGAGAACAGGCAGAAAGAAAAGAATTTAGGTCAATTAGAAATGTCTGTGCACTGCTGTTTAAGATTTGAAATATGTGTTTTCAAGGATATGGAGCAACAGGCATGCTCAAGCAATGTTGGTGCTAGTATAAGTGTGTGTAAATACCTGTCTTTGGGACATATTTTCAACTAAGGAAAAACATAACTCTTCCCGTCTTAATGCCTTACACACTGGCTTCAATGACTGGCTCAGTATCATCCCCCGTCCTTAAGAGTTAGTCCTTTTAAAAATTTTTTCAAAGAACTAAAACAAATAATCCTAAAATTTATATGAAATCATAAAAGACCCAGAATTGCCAAAGCAATCCTGAGGAAAAAGAACAAAGCAGGAGGAATAACCCTCCTAGACTTCAGACAATACTACAAAGCTACAGTTCTCAAAACAGCATGGTATTGGCACAAAAACAGGCATATGGATCAATGGAACAGAATCGAGAGCCAAGAAATAAACCTACACCTACACACCTATGGTCAATTAATCTTCGGCAAAGGAGACAAGAATACACAATGGAGAAAAGACAGTCTTTTCAGCAAGTGGTGGTTGGGAAGGTTGGACAGCTACATGTAAAACAATGAAGTTAGAACACACCCTCACAACATACACAAAAATAAATTCAAAATGACTTAAAGACTTAAATATAAGACATGACACCATAAAACTCCTAGAAGAGAACATAGGCAAACCATTCTCTGATATAAATTGTACCAATGTTTTCTTAGGTCAGTCTCCCAAAGCAATAGAAATAAAAGCAAAAGTGAACAAATGGGACCTAACTAAACTTACAAGCTTTTGCATAGCAAAGGAAATCATAAACAAAACGAAAAGACAACCTATGGACTGGGAGAAAATATTTGCAAATGATGCGACAGGCAAGGGATTAATTTCCAAAATATACAAACAGCTCGTACAACTCAATAGCAAAAGAACGAACAACCCAATCGAAAAATGGGCAGAAGACCTAAATAGACATTTTTCCAAAGAAGACATACAGATGGCCAACAAGCACATGAAAAGATGTTCAACATCACTAATTGTTACAGAAATACAAATCAAAACTACAATGAGGTACCACCTCACACCAGTCAGAATGGCCATCATTAAAAAGTCTACAAATGATAAATGCTGGAGAGGGTGTGGAGAAAAGGGAACCCTCCTACACTGTGTGGGAATGTAAATTGGTGCAGCCCCTATGGAAAACAGTATGGAGAGTCCTCAAAAAACTAAAAATAGAGTTTCCATAAGATCCAGCAATTCCACTCCTGGGCATATATCCGGACAAAACTATAATTCAAAAAGATGCATGCACCCCTATGTTCATAGCAGCACTATTCACAATAGCCAACACATGGAAACAACCTAAATGTCCACCGACAGATGAATGGATAAAGAAGATGTGGTATATTAGACAATGTAATACTACTCAGCCATGAAAAAGAATGAAATAATGCCATTTGCAGCAATATGGATGGACCTAGAGATTATCATACTAAGTGAAGTAAGTCAGAAAGAGAAAGACAAATACCATATGATATCACTTATATGTGGAATCTAAAATATGACACAAATGAACTTATCTACGAAATAGAGACAGACATAGAGCACAGACTTGTGGTTGCCAAGGGGGAGGGAGAGTGGGGGAGGGATGGGTTGGGAGTTTGGGGTTAGCAAATGTAAACTATTATACATAGAATGGGTAAACAACAAGGTCCTACTGTATAGCACAGGGAACTATACTCAATATCCTGCAATGAACCATAATAGAAAAGAATATGAAAAATAATATATATGTATAATTGAATCATTTTGCTATACAGCAGAAATTAATACAACACTGTAAATCAACTATACTTTAATGAATTTTAAAAAAGAGTCCTTTTTATTTTACAAGAATAATATATTAACTAGCACATCATTAACAAACTATGAATGTATCATTGTCATACAATAATAAGAGAGTGTTGCAAAGCAAGACTCTAAGGAAGTGATGCAAGAGAAGGACACCTGATATCACAAATATTTGAGAGACACAGTATTTAAGCACTTGAAGTTTTTTCCGACTGGTGAGTCACTTCACTTGTCAGCACAAAAATGAGACACACCTGCCAGACAGTAGCAGAACTAGGAAAAGATGGGAGAAAAGGCCCAAAGACCAATTTAGCCCTTCATAATATATGGATATTTGTAACTCTAATTTGGCCATTGGATTTGTGAATTGAAAACAAATATGAAATAGAAAAAGGATTTTTGACATTTATTAACCATAATTTTCTTCATTTAAATGATATGTGAGCCTATATACATTACCAAATGTAAAATAGCTAGTGGGAAGCAGCTGCATAGCACGCAGAGATCAGCTTGGTGCTTTGTGACCACCTAGAGCGGTGGGATAGGGAGTGTGGGAGGGAGACGCAATTGGGAGGGGATATGGGGATATATGTATACATACAGCTGATTCACCTTGTTATACAGCAGAAACTAACACAACATTGTAAAACAATTATACTCCAATAAAGATGTCAAAAAAAACCCAAAGTTTCCCTTAAAAAAAAATATGTCAGTCAAAAGTATAAAAACACACAATGGGGAAAGGCTCTGGTTGATGCTAGAACATTGCAATGGGTCGTGATAGGTCCTGTTTACGGGAGCTTGTAAGTGTACAGGATTAGAAACTTCTTGGGTCCCCTCACCCAAGAGCACATAAGAAAAGCTGCCTAAATATGGAGCAGCAAGAATTCAGAACCCTGAATTCAGACACCAGGTCCTGACTTGTTGTTTTACCTAGTAAAAAGTTATTCCTGGGTATTTTAAGATCTTCAGGGCAGGAGGAGATAACAAAACCAGGGAAGTCTTGTTTGGGATGCCTAAGATACAGTTTCAGTGCTTCTTGTTGATGTTATTTTGCTTACTTCTCCCTGAGGAACAGAAGATGAACTGTGGGACTTGCAATTGTTGCCTTTGTCTATGCTGTGCTTGTATGCTTTTGATGCAAAATAAAGCTTGTCAGCTGAACAGATTTATTCTGTCAAGTATTGCAGTTAGTGTCATTCTTTCACACTTGGACTCAAGAATGGCACCATAAAACTACTAAACTTCCAAAATACATTGGTAGGAAGTCATTGTTATATGAAAAGGCATACATTGTTTAGGGTTTTAGTGACTTTACAGAACTAGGACACTTTCTCTAAGTTGTATTCATATTTTAGTAGGCAGAGTGCCTGATATAAATTTTATTGTGTAAATGCTTGGATTTAAAATTCTTCAGAATTATGTAACAAATTTGTCAAGTAAATGGTGTGGGGCAAACAATAGCAGCAGCGCTTGGCGGGGTCTGGAACTCATGAGAAGAATAGTCAACAAGCTCATCCATCCCCAGATCAGAACCATACACAGAGTGATGCTGATGTCCATTTGCAACTGTTGTATCCCAAGGCTCTGCCTCTTATTTGTCTTCCTCTGTGTACGTATCCAAGAGGAAGATCTCCTGAGCTGGAGAACAAAGGACCTGATCTTGGTATTGGGGATCCTGGAGAGGAAGGACAGGAGACTCAGCCCCAACCTTAGTCTTCTTTTGATTGAAAAAGTTTCACATTTGGGAATTAGTCTCCTATGTTACTTTTTATTCAGTGGTGAAAGCATCTACAATATATTATAAGTGACTATCTCCCCTTTTTCTCTTCCCCTAAATCTCTAGGACCTCTGGAGACTGTTGTGACTTCCTGGATGGAAAGCAATTGAAAATCATCTCTGGAAGGGAATCTAGCCTAGGAGTCCTTCCACACTCACTGCTCTAGATGCTCCCCAATTTTTTTCCTTTTCAACCAACCATCTGGATGATTTTTTCCTCCTTGCACAGTCTTCTAGATAATGCTTTCCTTTTCTAATAATGGTTCCTAGCTTCTTACCTATTACTTCCACCCAGATTTTTAAAATAACTTTTTAACTTAACTTCTCATAGATACCATCCCAAGCATCAGCATCCAGCAGACTAATGAGTGTCACCTACAGTAGGCACAGCCTCCTACTGACGATTCATCATATAACTTTCTTAAGACTCTGCCCAGGCTATGTGACAGACTGCCAGTTCCTGAAGCTGTGTTCTACTAGGGCCTCCAGACTATAGACTTGGTTTTCCTGTCTTTGCTCCTCTCCCCCGCTTTCCCTGACTTGCTTGCAGTCAATGCACCCACCTATTTATAGGATATGCAGAGAACTACCCTTGTCCCCTGGGTGAATGTGTCCCACCTCTGGGAATTACAACTGAACACCCTCCACGCCCTGAAACACTGTGTGCTCCATGTTGGGTGTATCATTTAAGCAAAATCTTGAAATTAGCACTAGCATTATCACTTGGTTAAGGTCAGAACTCATACTTCACAGCAAGGTACTTGGGCCAAGGTACAGCTGTACAGGCCATGTGGTAGGATTCCAGAAAAGATTCCCTCCTGTTTTCCTTAAGAATGAAAATCAGAATTAGTGTGACCTTGTCATTGAGGGATGGATATTTAGGGCTTGGCCACTGTGATAGATGTGAAGATACACAGCCCAGATTCCCCATTAAGGAAGCAATTACAGCCCAGGTATAGGGGATGTGGTCCAGGAACAACATCTAGCTGTCAGCTCCTTCAGGGTCTGCTTCAGCTGAAGACAGCCTCCTCAAATTAGGTTACACCCTTCCCACAACTACCTGCCTCCTACAATTTAAGACTAAGCCAGGGTTAGGGAGAGAAAGCCAGAGTAGGACCAGGGATCTAATCTCATCCCATTGCCATTTAGCTACTTGGAATGTAAGGAATTTTAGAAAATTCTAAATTCAAACCTTTCATTCCATGTCATTATACAAGTATATCTGTCAAAATAAAAGTATAGAATATATTCTATCTGAAATTTTTAGACAGATTTAAAATTTTAAAATATTTATACATATTATGCTTTTAATCTTGCCCCAGGCCAAGCAACTGCACACTTGGACACTTGGTGTTCAAATGAAATACTGAAATGATCTAATGATGACCAGAGGACTTCTTCTAGAGCATAAAGCAGTCATACATTCATGTTTAGTATTTGAGAGAACAATTTGTTTTTTACTGTGTATATACACTTCTGGACTTTCATGTGAATGTTTCATGAATGGCTTGAAAGAGTCTGAACTCAGATTATCAGCTATTATCACTGTTGAGCAAAGGTCTTTGGCAAACATGAGGAGCATCACTTGATATAGACTGGAATTCACAGGCAGAAGCGTTAATGGGTACACGTGTCTTTCTTTCTTTGTCATCTGGTGGAGACATTGCGGGCTGTGCACGATCAGAGGTACCTCCATCTCCCTGCTCTCCCTTTGTATGGCTCTAAAATGAAAGTGGTCTTGCATGGGGGGGGCTATGCATTTTGGGCTCAGGCACCAAGCTGTCTGAGATTATACGTCAGATAATTCAGGAGGACCTTAGGAAAAAAAACCTAACTTCCCCGAACCTAGAAACCTTGGGGGATCCCAGTTCCTGTGGAGACATGAGCTGCCTGTGTGCAGTCTCTATGGTGGAGAGATAGGTGCTGAGTCTTTGGTTCCAGCTGGCTTGTTACAGGCGAGACAATGACTTGGATCTTATTTGTCTCTACAGTCTACAGAATGAGTAAATAGGTAAGAATGGAACCCATGTTTCCAAAAGCAAGAAGTTAATAGGTAAAATATTTACAGAAAAGGAAAGGTTTGTATTCTAGCAGCCAGTCTAAATTAGAGTTGCTTTTCTCTTTAGTTTAGCAGTATACTCATTTGAATAAGGAACATAATTCCTCTAAATTACAATGTGATTTCCTGGTTACCTATAAACCCTACATAAGTCCAAGAGAAAAAAAATTTTATGTTACATAAGTATTTAAACTTCACATTTTATAATTAGAGAAATTCAATTTTAGACCTGAAGTTTCTCTAGTGTTCATCTAGTGTAAATATGTGACTTTTAAATATTAACTGCTTTAAGTATTATGTATATTTCTTGAGCCAAGGCATTTCTATAACGTAAGTGTTTTTATATGATTAAAGTAAGTGGTAAAATTTAGTTCACACATATTCATTGCTTAATAGGGGTGTAAAATATTCATAATTGAAAAAGTGAAACAAAATATAATATTTAAAAGGAAACAGCTCTTGTTGATAGCATTTTTTTTTTAAATAACAAAACTGCTTGATACAATTATAAGAAAAAAATAAACTCTCATTGTTCAGACTGGCCTCTAAAGGTCCAACTTACTTTTACAAAATAGGTGTTTAATCTTCTAATAATCCCAGACAACTGATCAAGAAATAACTTACTGGATTTTTAGAAATCATGTTTCTTATTATTCTTAATACACTGTGTTCTCTGGCTTTTCTTCTGGGAAACATTAGTGGAACACCCTAGTATCTGCCCTTGCAAATTCTTGAGGCTATCTTTATAGAGGCAAATATGATAGCACCTAACATTCAGGAAAGCTTAGAACACTCCTTTAAATTGGAATGTAGTGGCCTAAACTCCAATGCCTGGCTCTCACATGTTTTCTCAATTTTCTTGATGCAAATCAGAAGGGGTTTAAAGTCGGCTAGGGTCATTTTGCTATCATTAATGCCTGCTTCAAGACAGTATAGTAGAGGGGTTAAAAGTGAGGACTCTGGGGAATAGTTGCCTCAATTCATGAATGGGTTCTAGGATTTACTGTTAGACCCCTACCCCAACAATTCATAGCACAGTGCCTGACACACGGTAAGCACTAAATTAAAGTATTTTGAGTCCACAAATTAATATTATATCTTAGACTAGATTTTAGTTCACTGGGCTTACCTTTTAAAGCAATTAGTTCCTCCTCATCTTTTGCAAGGTCCTATGGTTTAATGAAAATAAATGAACTTTGGAGTTAGATATCCATGGGTTGTTTACTATGTTCCCCAAACAAGTTGTTTTATATCCTTTCAGAGCCTCAGTCCTCAATCTTTTGAAACAAAGATAATATGAAATTATATTGTGCCAATTAAGATAGATTATCTATATAAGATAATGCCCATCCATGTTAGTACTCAGCCAGGGTTATAGGATCCAGCCTAGCCCAGCTCACTGTTCCCTTGACCCATCCACGCAGCTAAAGCATGCTGAGTTGCTACTGTCTTGTTATTAATCCTGACAGTTTCGAAAATCAAAAAAAATTATCTTTTATCTTTCTAATTAAATTGGAAAGCCATGTTTGAACTCTGAAACCTATAAATTGTAAACCCCAACATTTAGTTAATAACAATTATTCTAATTTTTAGTTTTGTCTCACTACAGAAAATCAAACCTTTTCATCACAATAATAAATATTTGTTTCCCTTCTTCATTCATTTACAAATTTCTTGAAGACATTTAAAGGATTTTGTTTATGTTTTTTTCCCCAGGCCATAAACACTGTTTCATGATACTGAAGTCAAATCTTTAACTTACTAGTAAGATGTGAAAAGCATATTTAATGAGGTGCTAAATACTGGTCTAGTTCAAAAAATGCTGCTAGTCACCATTAACATTAGAGATCTACAGTAGCTTAATATGTTACATATAATTAGTACTAATCTTCAATCATTTGGCATTTAAAGGCATTAAAAGCTACTCAAACTATCTAGCTAAGAAACAGCTGGTAATTGATAATATCTACCTCTAGCTTTAGAAAACTGTAATCTCAGCTGGAAGTCTCCAGATGGGGTAAAACAAAACAAAACAAAACAAAACAAATGTTCCTCAATGCTCTCAGAGTATAGTCTGAACTTCAGATCGAACACAGAGAAAGAATATGGAATGCTAAGAATTAAAAAATGAATTTGTCCATCACTTTGTTATCCTGATATTTTCATTAAATTGGCTGAAAAAAAAATGAATCATACTACGTCGAGAGGAGAAAGAAATAAACCAACAGATCTATTTAATTTTTATAGACAAATGTTAGCTCTTCTATTTCCATAACTAGTAATTTAACCCTACAATGTTCTTCTTAACAACAAACAACACTCAGGTTATAGGAATAAAGATTTAGAGGAGACAGAAAAATTCCTTGTAAATACAGATGGGATCAATGAAACTCAAAGATTATCAAGATGTCACACTTTCAGCAAGTCATAAAAAAAGACTGGCTTAAACTCAGATTTTTAAATTCCTGATAGAGCCATCCTTTCACCAAACTATAATATGTCAATGAAACTTAAATAGCGAAAACCCAAATTTCTCTATCATAAAGCAAATAATAATCAGTATGTTAAGTTCGATGAACTAAAAGTTGGAAATAATTTTTACTTCTAGGCAAGATAAAGCAGCTTTGAAACCCTAAGGTGAATACTAAGACTTTAAAGACAAAACCAAATCCATCATTCAATTGTGTCATTAAAGCCTAGATGTGCACTCAGGAAACAATTTCTAAAATGATTCAGATAATTATTTGATGGTAATCTGAAACACTTTAACTGGAGATTAGTTATGAAACAAAAAAACTGTTCTCCTGTGTATTTTTTTTTCTTTACTCCAGGAAATACATAAAAATACTTAGTAAGTGGGGGAAGGGAAGAAAAAGAGAAACAGCAGGATGTTTCAGAATATTTTTTCCTCCCATGCATAAAAAGCAGAGTAAAATAAAAACTAAAGTCCTCTAAAGAATGGGACTGTCCTGTCCCTCTTGCCCCCAAGCTCCAGTTTTTCTTAAGCCCTTCATCTGAGAAGCCTGGAGATAAAAAGAATTGGTTATCTTAGTAGATAAAGGATGTCATTGGAAAGATTTTGAGATGGTCAAAACTGTGTGGATGGCAAAAGACAGCTGGACAGAATGAAGTCTTTTAAAAAGTGTCAATGAATTTAGTGAAAAAAAATGTAAAAAAAGAGGCTTACAGACGATTTACTTACACAAAGCTCTAAGATTTCCTTCTCAGGAGAAAGTTTTCATAGTCGTTATTGTAAACCCTCTCACTTACAAATTGGCTCTTTTGTAATGTGTCACTGGAAACATTTTACATGAGAAATGCAAAATTCAAATATAAACAAATATTAGCTGTGTTGCCAAAGTTCTCCCATGACATAACTTAATATATTTCCTGTAATCATTTATTGTGTTTCCCTTCAAAGATTGCCAAGCTGAATCAGTCAATGAACTAAAAAATATTTGAAAAGTATGAAATATTACTCTAATTCTGTGCTAGGCAACAACTCCTCACTTATCTGTAGGGCACTGATTATGAGAACATAGCTTAAAACCAGGATAAAGAGAAAAAGGACTGCATAAACAACCAAATCAGATCACACACCTTCTAAGTATTTCATTCTAAAGACAGCTTTCCAGAATCTTAGGCACTTTTACATTATACGCAATTCGAATATACATGATTGTCTTGTTCCTCAATTTGTAGAAAATAGGAGGTAACAACATTTAAATTACAAAGTAGGATTCCCATTTGGAAGCTCCTAGCCCTTGACCCAGCAATACCATATCTAGAAACTCATTATGCAGATATATCTTTTTGCAATTGTGTAAGTATAAGGATATTTACCACTCCTCTACTTTTTTTAAGTAGCAAAAACGTTGTAAACAAAACAATTCCCATTCTGAGGTTAAAAAAAGGATGGTTCATTCACACAATGGAGTAGCATGTGCCTGTTTTTAAAAAAAAGGATTGTGTTCTATCATACTAATATGGAAGAATCAAAAAAATATATTAGTAAGCGAATCAGTAATTTTTAAATGTTTAAATCCATAAATATTTCTGAAAGTTTATATGAGAAAATGTTTAATTGATTACATCTGGAAAACGAGAGTAGGGGTGAGGAGTAGTATGCCAAATCACACCCATTTTACAGAAGACACCGAAGCCAGGAGAAGTTAAAGAACTTGCAAAAGTTCTCCTGTTTGAATTCTGTATTCAAACCCAGGAAGTCTAGTTCCAGAGTAGGTGCTTTTAACCATTTCACAATGCTGCTTTTCATGAGAATAAAAGTAAGCCTGTATATCATATATTAAAATGCCAATTTGATAGCTAATGCATTTTATCCATCTAGTCACTTATTTAATTTTATTCAAGATTCACTTTAAAACAAACAAAATAAAAACACGAAACAACAAAAAATAATTCTCTTCTCTCAGATGCTCATCTCTATGTCATGTAGTGTGTATTTGTGTGTTTCACAAAATAGTCCAAGGTTGTAGAGTCTTTCACAGAATAACTTTCCCCTCTAGAATTCCCAGGCACACAGTGTCTCCAACTGCCACTGGTGGAAAAAGCAGTGATCTATGAGTAGAAACAGGTTTAGAGGCCGTTCACCAGAGCTCTGCAATCAGTACTAACTACTATAGGCTTCAGAGTAAAATTCACATATTGATTTTAATTTATAAATCCCCGCATTGCCTTACAGATTACCTCTGCACCTGTAAATCATCCCACAGCTGGGATTGGTTGTACCACTCATAAACCTAATTTTTTGATTTAAATGTTAGGGGACTGGAGGCAGATATTTTCATTAATCTTTTATGTATTTTTTCTTACACATTTTTCTTCAGGATAATATGAAGATAATTATATAGTTTTAACCCTCCTTGATTTATAATTTAAGATATGTGGCTTATAGATAGTACAGTGTAAGAAAGGTTAGCCCGGGGCAAATTTGTCAAATATGTATTTTTAGAAATCTCAACTTCCTTATTTGACTTCTTTTTTTCACCCTTTAAGACTTCTCTCCCACTCCCTCAGGCACCTACTGCTTTGACTGTTTTCTCCTCTTAAACATTTTAATATCAATTTACATTGCTATAAATTGCATGCAACTATTGCAAGTTTTTAAATGCTATTTCCACCCTAATGTTTAAACATTGACAAGGATCAGCCCCTTTAAGGGAAGCTTTAAGGTTACCTTGAATTGGAGGTGCTTCATGTGAGGTAGCCAGTTTTTGGAACATCCACCAAGTTCATAATAATGTCTTTAACTATCCTTCTGTTAGTCACTGGTAGAGCTATGGTAGCCATATTTATTCTATCCAACCTTGCCCAGCTACAGCCAGTTGGATGAGGCGTGACCATTTGACACTGGTTGGTCCAATCAAATCCTTTCAGCTAAGAAGCTTCACTTGAGAATATGAGTTTCTAATTGAGATTTGAATAGTGATATAAAATCTTGGGAGTTGTGACTCTGTATTCAACCGCCCAGGGATTGAGTATGAGAGAAATCAGGGCTGCAAAAACAAAGAGTGAAGATTTTAACTGAGAATCAGAAACCAGAGATGGAGAGACACAAACTGTTCAAAAGTCCCTTTTCCATTCTTACCCTTGAATTTGAGACATTTTTGTTTTCTTGTGAAAATTAGCCCATTTCAGTTAAGTTAAACTAAACTGGTTTTTGTTACTTGCGACAACACCTGCCATCCCCTTCCCTTTTAGGATAAGATTATTCAATATTCTCTGAGGAAATAAACTTATTTCACCCACAGTCCTTTGGCTCAGATAAAACTGCTTCCACTTCTAGCTCCAGGGTTTAACTTTTAATCTAAGTTAACCAGAGCATCATTTTTTCAGTGAGTGTGATTGTTTACAGACTGAAACATGGTACATTGAGAGTCAATGGAATGAAGGGAAACTTTGATGGAATTTCTGAGACAGCCTCATTTTCCTTTAAAATTTGAACCTGCAAGTTCATAGTCTAGAACAACTTGGAACTCCCTTGCTCTGAACAAGAGTTGGTTTATATGAAATCGAGTCAATCTAAAGAAGTGGCACCTAACAAAAGAAAGAAAAAACAGGATTTTAGTGGCTTCAGCTGAGCCCCAGGTTCAAACCCTATCATACGTTATATACTTTGGTTGTACTTTTCAACCAAAAGCCTCTTAACTGATATAAACCACCCCCCACCCAAATACCACTGTGCCATTGTTGCCTTCTTTATCTAAATTGTCTTACTCTTTCAAATAAAAGAAAAATTTCCATTGGTAAGATCATTACATTTAAATTTCTGTTTTCTATATGCAAAAAAGACAGCATTTATTTAGTTTTACATTAATTTTTATAACAAAGGCAATTTATTAATTTTATATTCCATCTTTCAAATTACAATATTTTGGTAAATGCTCTGTATCACACAGAGAAAAAGCAACAGATGGAAGATCAGAAGACCTTAGCTTGCCCCTGATTTTACTATATACTAGTTATTTAAAGACTAGGAAATCTCTTTCTCTTGCTTTCAAGAAATAGATAACATGTCTGCCCAGGTAATCCATAAGATTCCCGTGCAGCTAAAAGTGACAAGTTGTAAATTCAAAGCTCTTTGGAAATATCTGCAGTGGTATACATATGTGCCTGTGTATTCTTTGGAAATTAAAATATAAATCCTTAGATTTGTAGACTGTGATTTTCTCCCAAAATTAACACCTAGCATATAATATCAAGTTTCATGTAGTCTCAAATTTCCATCCCAATTACTAGAGTTCAGGTAGGGCTTCTCTTCTACTTGAGTATTGTCCTAATTCAATATTATGAAGAGTCAGATTGTTTGAAGAAGTATAACAAAATACTGGCCCTAGGAAATATGCAATACTTATAGGCAAGGGATATTCCAGCTTTAGCAGGTTCAAACTGAGACAAAATTTTTAATTGTGAGAAAACGAAGATGCATAAAGTCAAGGAAATTACCTTTTAACCTCCAATCAATAGCATGGTTCTTTGAATTATTGAGGCCATTCCTACTCATTTGTTAAAAATTAGATAATGCTAACTTTTGTTGCCATAGTGTGTATTTTCAGAATATTTGCTATTTTAACAATTGAGTATAAATTTAGAGTGTATTGAAAAGTCAAAAATGGTTTGGCTTGATAATTCATAGAGTAACAGTTTGTACTCCTAAGTTTCTTAAAACTCTGCTAGGTACAAAATAATAAAATCTGATCACTGAAGGGTAGATAAGAATTCATTTAGCATTACAGCCCTTTCTGGGGTTACATTGTACTTGGTTATGCTATGATACTCATTAATTAGAGCACTGCAGGAGTAGTATTCCGTTCGGTGTTTTATCTATTTGTTTCCGCTATAAATTTTGATTCTCCTATGTGGCAAAGCCTATATTTTAATTATTTTATGATCCCCATGTCTAGCCTTTAACAGGTCCAATAATTGTTTGTTGAATGAATGAATAAATGTCAAAGATTGCTTATGGAGTATCAATACCTTCCTGGTTACGAAGAAGAACATCAAGCTAATTATTTGGTTTATCAAATATTAGTGCCACTAATAGTCTTTGAAAATTTCAAATAAACTTATTCATACATTAAGGAGCAAGTTGCATTGGATTTTTAATGGAATACAGCAGAGAGAATTTTAAAGGGTTTTCTGTTTATTAATATTAACAGGGAAATGGAATGAGACTGATACTTAAATTTACTTTAAAAACTAATACTTTTTCTCCTGAATTAAGTATGATCATATGTTCAAACTTTAGCAAATAAAGAAACTGTTAAGATAATATTAAAAGGATTCACGCACACACACACACACACACACACACAGAAATGCACATATGTAGTAAGATGCTCATTGATAAAAACTGAACAACCCATGACTTGGGAAATATTTCAGTCACATTTATTTTTGCTGTTTTCTCTTAGAATTCTGGTGGCTAGATATATTTAATGCCAAACATGCAGAGAAATGGCTAGATATATTTAATGCCAAACATGCAGAGAAATAGTTAACACTGAGGAAAGAATATTATGATATTAATTCCAGGGAAGGGAGAGACTCCTCAGCCTCTCCTCAAATCCAGTCTCTGGCACAGGTAGGATTTGGAGGGGAGGGTAGTATTCAAGGTAAGTGGTCAAGTTGCTTGGCCTGCCCAGGAAAGGGTGGGACTCCCAAAACTACCTTTTCCAGTGATAAAAGTGTTCGTAAATCCTCTGGCCTCCAGCTACCTTGGTTCAATTCTGGTCTCATTAGACTAGTAGAAAGAGGTCTGCAGGCAACTGAGTATAGAAGAGGGATCATTAGTACACCAGGAAGTCCTATATCTGATTCCAGAGTATTTGTTCTCCTGACAGATGGCAAGAAATGAGCTAGTGGTAAACTGATCAATGGGCCAGTGTGAGTAAATAATAGATTTCCTTGGGTATATTTGGAGATGAGAAGCCCCTAAGAGGGGGAAGAGGTACTCCTGTTCAATTCTATAAATGGAACATTACAGCTAATGTAACTTTAGTTTGACCTCAAGTTGTAAAGCTCTTTATACAGTGACACATTTAATATTTTGTCTGGAAAAGTACATGTTGAACATGATTTCTCCAATTTTTCAATTGTTAGCATTATAGGATTTTATATAAGTTTTGTTCTTTGGAATTAGTCCTATCTACCATTATTTTCTCTTATGGTTTCTCATTTTGCTTTTATGCACTGAGACATATTTCCATCCCAAGTTTTTCTTTCCTTTTGTTTCCTTTTAAGAGACTCTTTTTTTATTACTGAGTTTTCTATTAAATAAGTGATAAAAAATAGATATGTTATTTGATTTTCTCCATAAGTATAATGGAAGCAAACATCTGTTTTTATCAAACCTCTGAAGAGCTACCCATTTTTGGTTACTGACCAATAGAGTAAAATTATAGAAAATAGTTTAAATATGCAATTTTTCCTAAAGTTTTAAAATATTTTACTGGTAAATCTTGATTTCTTTAAATGGTCTCTTACAAATCTGAGGTATTTCTATCTGTCTACATTCCAGAGTATATTTAGGACACACTATAAGTTTTTACCTCATTTTTCAAGTAGATGAGAATCATCATTAGAACAGATATGAATGAGATCATGACATGACAAATAAAATCACTGGTGAAGCTTAAAATGCGAGCTTAAAGATAATAAGCAAATATTGGATTTCTTGGAAAGAAATAAAAATGCATTGACTAAAGAGCTAAATATCAAGAATTTTATTCCAATGAAAAAATTATTATACTAACTATATGAAATCAAGCCCTATATAATAGAGTAAGGAGGAAGAAAAGCAAACTCTTATTGGTAAACAATAATTTTATCAAGAATTTTTGAAACAAAAGCACAACTAATTCTTACACATAAGTAAATATTCACTAACAAGAATATAATGTTAAGTATCAATATGTAAAAGAACACATTTGGAGCTATACTGATATAACCAGGCATGAATTATAAGTAAAGTGGTAATCTTGTTAATTTAAAATGAACAAATTTTAAAGAAAAGTGACCATTTATGGGCTTAAAGGCATTTAAATAAGACTACACATCATCATGACAAGTGAAAATATTAATACAAAGTATCTTTATTTAATACAAATGGAAGAGACATGACCAATTCTGATATAAAAGTTATCTTTAAACACAGATAAGCCAGCTGAAATGATTAGAGCTAACAATATAAAGGTATGCATATGTAAATTAGCTTCCTTCTATAAACACTAAACTTTATTGTATATTATTTATAATATGTATATTGTGATGGAAGTTGTGTTAATATTATGATGGAAATATTGACAGTCATTAATGTTTTATTATTTAATTCCCTGGTACAACTCCTCAAAACTCTTTATAATCTCTGTCTCTTTCTTCAAAAATACAACTGTCCCCTGTTTTCTCTCACCCTCTGTACATGATTGTGCTTCCAAAAATATTGATTCATCATGGCAAAATATCTGAAAATCCCTGAATTAATTTTGTGTCTATTTCAAATTGTCTTCCTGTTTTCACTCCCCCTAAATGTAAAAACCTTTCACTCATGTACCTTTGCTGTATTCCATCTTACTCCTGCTTTTCAGGCGCTATCCTCGTATGCATAGTCAGCTTTTCTCTCTTCATGTCCTTTAGAAAAATACCTATGTATCTGCTCCATTGTACGTAAAGGACTGCCCTCCCATATCATATCAAGATTGGCCTGGGTAAGCAATAACATTCAGTGGAAGTACTAGTGTGTCACTTCTGATATTAAGCTGTGATAGAATGTGCCTTACATTTTGAGCGCTCTCTCATTTCCCCTCTTCCTCTCAGAGCACTTGCTGGAGGAAGCCAGCTGCCATGCAAGGCTATGGAGGCACTCATGTGATGAGGATCTGCAGCCTCTTACCTAAAAGCCACTGAGTGAGCTTGGAAGCTAATACTGCAACCCTGTAGCTGACAGCTTGACTGTAACCTCATGATAGACCCTGAGCCAGAAGCACCCAGCTAAACTGCTCCAGAATTCCTGACACATAGAAAGTATATGAGATAATAAATGTTTGTTGTTTTAAGCTGCTAAGTTTGGGGATAATTTGATAAGCAGAATATATAACAAATGAAGTCACCAAATGACTCTATATGTTAGCTTATTTATGGACTCTCCCCTGTTTCACTGGCTTATATTTCTTTCTTTGCACTACTACTACACTGAATAATTACCATAGTTTTAAAATAAATCTTTCTATCTGGTAGTGTAAGTACTCAAATGCTGCAGTTATTCTTTAAGACTGCCTTTGGTATTTCTGGTCTTTTAAATTTTCATGTAAATTTTAGAATCATCTTGTCAACTCCCATACACTCATAGGAGCACATGAGCGCGCTCGCGCTCGCGCACACACACAATACCCACAGTGATTTTGATTGGGATTTAATTGAATCTATATATCAACTGGGCAGAATGGACCTCTTCACAATACTAAACACTCCAAAACCATGAACATTCTTCAATATCTATCAGTATTACTCAGTACTATACGTTGTAGAGATCTTACACATTTTCATTTAAAGTTTTTGATGCTATTGAAATAAAAATACACCAGATTTTTTTTCTATTTATGGGAAATACAAGTGTATTCTGTTACCTTACAATATCATGATTAATTCTAACAGTTTTTCTTGTAAGTTCCCTTGGGTTTCCTCTAGCACAATCACATTAACTGCAAAAAGTGACACCTTTATTTCTTCCTTTCAAATTATTATCCCTTTTATTTCTTTTTATTTCTTTATGGCACTGGCCAGGACCTTGGTTCAATGTGGAATAGAGGTAGTTATATTACATATCAATTTATTTCCCTTTATCACTATTATATGTTCAAACTCAGAGGGGAGTCTTTCAACCCATCCATATATAGGATGTTTGACATAGTTTCCGCCCCCACCCCTAACCCCTTGGTACATTTTCTTTATCAAATTAAAGACATTGCCTTTTATTCTTACTTTTATGAGAGTTTTTAATCATGACTGGATGTTCAGTTTTGTTAAATAATTTTTCTAAATCTATTGAAATCTTCATATAAGTTTTTCTTCTCTTTCCTTTCCCTATATATAGTGATGAATTTCAGTGGTTGATGTTTAAAATTGTATATTTTTTCAAATAGTTTCATAAAAAATTCCAAACATACAGATAAGATGAAATAATTTTACAGGGAACACCTATATTACTACCACTTACACTTTATAATTGTTAAGATTTTGCTATAATTGCTTCATCACATAATTATCCATCTCTCCATGCATCAATCCATCATTTAAAAAATATTATTATTGACTGTTCAACCAATCCTGAACTAAATTCCCCTTGGTTTCATATGTCATCTTTTCTTTTTTAATATTTCTGGGAAGATTTATCACTATTTTGTTAGGTATTTGCATCTGTCTTTGGAAATTGTACATTTTCTTTTTTTTGCAATGTCCTTTGTCAGGTTTTGGAACTCAAGATATATTAACCTCATAAAATGAATCACCAAGAGTTGCCCTTTCTCCTTGCTGAGGGAAGTTTATATAAGATTCTAGATATATCCTTTTTAAATTTGGGGGGCAGTTCAGTAATATAGTTAGCTGGGACTAGAATTTTCTTTTGGGGAAGGTTTTCTATAATGGATTCAATTTATTTAATAAATATAACTATCTTGGGTTTCTATTCTTTTTTTAGTTTTAGTAGGTCATGTTTTTCAAAATATTTGCCCTTTTCTAAATTTTCAGCTTTAATGGAGAGAAGTTATTCATCATATATTTCTACTGAGTTTTTAATGTCTATAATACCTATAGTGATACTACCTTTTTCTTTCTTGTTATTTATAATTTGTGTTTTCTTGATTTGTTCATGACTGGTCCTACTATAATTTTATCAACTGTTTTAAAGAACAAGGTCTAGGCTTTGTTGTTTTACTACCCTTTTCTTTTCTATGTTTTTGATTTCTGTTCTTATCTTTATTTCCTTCTTCTAGTTACTTAGGTTTGAGTCACCATTTTTAAATTCACTTCTTAAGAAGCTTCCTTTCTAATAAGTGTATTTAAAACAATAATTTTTCCTCCTAGCACTGCTTTAAATGCATTCTACATGTTCTGACATGTTCCGTTATGACTATCCAGTACAAAACAGTTCTTACTTTCTTTGTGATTTCTTCCTTAAACAATGGGCTATTTTGAACTATATTGTTTCATTCCCAAACTGTTGGGTATGATTTCGTTTGTTGTTGTCATTATTGTTGTTTATTTCTAGTGATTCATAAAATATTCTGAATCATTTTATATTTATTAGGCTTGTATTATTACCCATCCTATTGGCAGTTTTGGTAAATATCTCATGTGTACTTCAAAAGAATGTGTATTCTGTTATGTTGGGGTAAAATATTCTTTAAAATAACTAAGTATACTTTGTCAATTATCTAATTGCTTGTTTTTTTTTACACCTTCTCTAATCTCACTATTTTTCTTGCTTGCCCCGGAAGCAGTGTTTAAATACATTTCTCAGATTATGGATTCATCTCGTCTTCCTTTTATTTCTATGCATTTTTGCTTCATATATTTTGAAGCTATAGCATTTGATAGAGCTAGATTTAGAAATGTTTAACTTTTCTAGTAGAATGATCTTCTTACCATTTCAAAATATTTCCCTTAGTCTCTATTAATACTTCTTTCCTTGAAGTCAATTTTAATATTAGCATAGCTTCAACCAATTTTTTTGTTGGTTAATGTTTGTGAAGTGTATCTTTCTCCAGCCTTTTACTTTCAGTATTTTCGTGCCTTATATTTAAGGGGTGTCTCATTAAGTAGAAAATAGCCAACTATCATTTTTTAGTCAAACTGATGTTTTTTTCTTTTAATTAGACTATTTTTAATGTAATTAATGATAGTGTTGGTTTATATCTACCATCTGACTATTTGTATTCTATTTGACCCAGTTTAAGTTCCATTTTTATTCCATTTCTTATGTACTAATCAATATATTTCATATATTTTTCAATTAGATTATAAATTACATTTTTTATTATTTTATATGTTGACCTAAGGGGTCACAATATGCATCCTCAATTTATTACAATCTAATACAAATCATTCATATTCTACTCGCCCAATACATTAGAACCATAGAACCCTTTGTTTCCACTTATCTTTCACCTGTCTTTGTATTATTGTTGTCAAGTCTACACTTACATTTTAGTTAGCACAGCATATTACACTTATTGTTTTGTATTGCTATTTCTTATTTAAATTTGTCCATGTATTTCCTTTTTCCATTAATCTTCATTCCTTTATGAATTTGAGTTTCCTGCTGAGAGCATTTTTCCTCTGCTTTTAGTAAAGCTATGCTGAAAACAAATGTTCTCAGTTTTTGTTGTTGTTGTTTGTTTTTTGGTTTGAAAACACTTTATTTTGCCACCTTTATTGAAAGTGTATTTTCACTACGGATGGTCTGTTGATTGGATTTTTCAGCTCCCTTAATATATCATTCGATTTGGTCTACTGCAAGCAAAAAATATAAAACAAAACAACAAACAAACAAGAAAAGAGAACAAAAAAATCAACAACAAAACCTATCCAATTTTAATTTAACTCTTTCCATCCTACATTTCTCCTTATTCTCCTCTTTACCAGACTACTACCTAGTTTCCAAAAATATCTTCCTCATCCTTGCCTTTGCATCTTTGCCTACATTCCTTACTTTATTTACAAAAACCTTTATTAATATTTATTTTGACTACTTAGTATATATATATACACTAAGTATATACTAAATATATATATATATATACTAAGTATATATATATATGTATATATAATCCCTATCTTCTATATAGTAATAGCATTCTTATTCTCTTTTAGAGAATCCTTTTTCTTTTGCAAATGACTTGGATGGGATGTCAATCAAAATGAATCATCTTCTCGCTATCAAGGATGACTACATAATCCAGTCAAGGCCAAACATATATTTCTTTGAAATATGAATCTTGAGCTTAGCTGCTTAAAGACTGAAAATGATTAGAATTAATTCTTCCTGATGATGATACATTATAGAAACACTATAATTGTCCTTGTGGCCTTGATATTTTCTACTGTTTTTTCCAAAACTAATGCTTGTACATAGTAACTAGAAGAGTAAAGGTAATATATTTTGCGTTGGTAAGACCTACTATAGTATTTAACTAAAAGATGATTATAGTGGAGTTTCTGTAAGGGAACAACCAAAAAGTTGAGGGGACTTTAATCCAAGATATTTGAAGACTAGGCAAAAGAAGATTGAGGACACCAAGATTACACACCAAAACTGCTGTCTTCTGAAAAAGTATTCCCTTCTGCATGTTTATAGACTCAATCTGAATACGGAAAAGAAACAGGGATACATTTTTAATATCTATATTTACTTATTTTGTCCAGAAAGCAAACATGAGGTTTCTAGATCTAAGGAGACATTATTATCACTAATAACAATGACTGTAGTGGTTCCCGATATCCCCTTCTCTTCCTTTGGGTAAGAGAATGAGAGCCAGATGGCTGGGCATGTGTATAAAGGGGTTTGTATTTCAAAATTATGAATCTGGAGCTTATATAAAAACTAATAGTGAGAGTGGGAGAGAAACTCTGAGAGTGGGAGAGAAACCTTATCTCCCTAATGTATTCTCTGTGAAGAGAAGTCAGTCCATAGTTTACAACTCTTTTGAATATAAATAAATCACCTCTAGTTTTACTATGTTTTGAAATGTATACCTATGGCTCCAGGTAGCAATAAATCTCTTTATCTCTCTAGAGGCCTCTCTATTTTATTAACCCTCTAGCTTTCAAATATTTTCCTTTACCCCAGGTTGCAGTTTTCCACATTCAGAAAGCTCTAACCACGCAAAAACATGAAAATATTTTCTCTACAGTTGCACAAAGAGTTAACTGCTATTTTGCTATAAATAAGAGATTAAATTCAGTTAGATACTGATTAAGGAGCGAGCAGCCTGTCTCAGGGAGTAATGAGTTCCGTGCTACTACATTCATTCAAACATATGTTCAAGTTGACCATTTAGAAGAAAAGTTATAATGGGGATTCAAGCATCCAACAAGTCCATTGTATCCTCAGGACATGGCAAGAAACAGAATGGCACACTCAAATAGGGATATTGCCAACATTTTAATGAATAAACTCTTTGCAAAAGCATGGTTAAGTTAAAGGGAAACTAACGAGATGGTAGAGCGTCTTGGGGCTAAGAACGATGGTGAGACAGTACCAACCTCGAGTTGAAGGGGTAAGGGGAGTGATTGGTTGCCAGAACTCAGAGATCCCTATCCCTCCCTCTGGGAGAGGGCTACACAACAGGAAATAAGGCCTAAGATGAAGAGCATAAACACTGCAACCTCCTGCAGCCTGGTAGACAGAAAGCTGGGGAAATAAATATCTTGACTACTCTCTGATATCCTCAACCCACCAACTTCAGCCTTCTGCTGGTGATCTTCATTTGTCTAAACCAACAGGAGACCAGAAGACAAGAGAGCCCGGTCAACTCAATCCACAGAGGCCACCCAGCCACTCAGAGCACAGATTCTTCTGGTAAGACGGCATCTGGTGAGTAAGGCAGCAAATATGCAGCCCAAACACTTCCAGGTGAATGTGAACTTAACTAAACCCTAAAAGTCTGATTCTTTGAAAGGTTAATCCTAATACATTCTTTCAAGAAAAGTCTCATAGCCTGAAAGAAACACTTAAAGAATGAATGAACAATTGCTGTATAGAAATGGATATTTAGAAGTCAGCCATTAAATACAAATTGATATAACTTGATGTCAAAGGTTAAATAAACCTCTGCTAATGGAGAAGGCTAAGCTTTACTTGTTGCTGGCTCCTTTGACCCATACATGCTATTCTGAAATCATCAGGATAGACCATCAGCCAGTTTGCTTTCAATTATTTTCTTATCTCAGGCAGACACTTCAAGAGTCAGGGATCCGTACCATCTGGGCCAGATGAAAGGAGACCCAGTGCTGGGTGCCAATAGCATACTGATGACACTACATTATGAAACATCTCACTCTTTCCCTGTGAGGCTTCACTGAAAAGACTTCACAGACAGTACCATATGTCACTGAGAACTGCAATATCTAGTCAAGAGTTTGGAGAAGCAAGTGTAAAAGCTAGTAGTTTCTTGTGTGTTTAGTTTCAAATCTATACTCTGATAGGTATAGCTGATCTAAAAATGCTTTTATCTGTCACTTTTTGTTTCATTTCAAATTTTGACTGGCAGTCAATAGTAATGCAATCCAGATATTCAAAGCAATTTTATGCTGCCTTCTGTCATAAATTAAAATGTTCCATTAACTAAACAAATTCTCAATGCCATAAATCAGCCCACACTAGGTAAATCACAGTTAGTGAAAACCAAACTGTAATTCCATAAGAGTGATTAAGTGCTGGCAAGATATAGTGAGATATATTATCTGTGGTGGAGAGCATGATTATTCAATATCTATATTCTGTTTTTTAGACTGGCTAATTTCCTCCATAATAGGTATTTTTACTGGAAATATTTAAAGAAGAATATATATCACATAAAACTGTGTATTTTGTTCTTGTTTTGGAATGTTTTGTTATAGCCTCCTCATTAGAGCATACTTTGAAATATAGCTGATGGCTAGTTTACAAATTTGAAAACCTATAATGGATAATGTATTTACCCTAAGATGGAAATAACCTTCCTGTCAGTAGAGTCAATCATTTCTAAATTACAAAATTTATTCTCTCTGATATGTTATGAATACTGTTGGACTGCTTTCAGTTATTCCTTTCAGAAACTCGGTTTTTTTTTTCCCCTTATCAGTTTGCTGACTGCTTAAACCATGGGAATTTTACAGATTAATATGTGGATATGGTAGATTTATATTTAATAACTTCTAAGAAATATTGATACAATTACTATATAGATATAAAACACAACAGCAAATAATTATAAAGTACTTATTTGTACAAAGTACTAAGTTTAACTGTTTACGTTTTTTTTTTTTTTTTTTGGTTGCACCAGGTCTTAGTTGTGGCAGGCGGGCTCCTTAGTAGTGGCATGCAAACTCTTAGTTGTGGCATGCGAACTCTTAGTTGCGGCATGCGTGTGGGATCTAGTTCCCGGACCAGAATCGAACATGGGCCCCTGCATTGGGAGTGCAAAGTCTCATCCACTCCGCCACCACAGAAGTCCCGAACTGTTCACTTTTGATGAACTTTAACAAATTCATCACATAGTCTATGATAATACCATCCTAAGTAATCTCCTTGTTTCCATGTTTAACATCACCATTTTATTCTTTACAAAACAATCAAAGCAATCACATTTTAAAGAAATGTGAATGAGGTCATAGTATTCTTCACTTAAAATCCTCTAATGGCTTTCCATCAAAATTAACACAAAATAGGGAATCCTCTAATTGTCCAAGATGCTACATCCTCCTGTCATCCTCAAGCTTCATCCCCGCCTACTCTCACAGTTGCTCAGTGTGCTTCTTATGCAGTCTTCACTGCTATTCTTTAAAGCTACCAATTAACTTGACTGTGGTAATCATTTCACAATGTATACATGCATTAAATCATCCATGTACACTAAAAAAATCACATATAACAGACATGTTTAACTTTATGTATCTTCTGACCCATTCCTTAATACTCTGCAAGCAAAATGGAACATGTCCACCTAGTTACTGTAGGATGGCATCATGTCGAAACTTTAAAGACACATGCTGGTAGAGTTTTAGGATTGACTCCAGATTTATTTGTCAGGATATTAGATTCTGAGGCACAACATGAGATTCCTCACATGTTAATAAACTTTTCACTACTAGGCTCGTATTTTACCCGTATCTTCTATTTCAAAATGTCCTCAAAATCTAAATCTACCCACATTCCACTGTTTCTGCTATTACTTATTAACTAGTTGCCAAAACTCTTTTTCACATATGCCCCATTCAGGCTATGCAGAGATCTGACATCAGTTACTGTCTATAGGCATTGAAAGAAGTCAGGAGAAGATATTTTGGAGAAAAGGCATCATCTTCTATAGAAATAATGGTATGTGAGTTCTTTGCATAGTCTATAGGCAGAGAGGAAGAATGAGAGGGTTACTTCTGCTGGTTTATACTGTTAGTGGAATCTATTCTCAAGCACATCCACCCAAAAGTCCCTATCCCTGTTCTCAGGGTTTTCATCATTCCCTATAAAGACATGATTTTTGTGAGAGTCCTGTCAAGGCTGTGTATTGCATCTCCTTAGCAATTAGATTAAATTCTTGGCTTATCAGAACAATCTTCACTGCAGCTGCAAAAGATGAGGGGCTTTTTTAATATGGTCCTGGAGCCCTTCACATTTTCACAGCACACACAGAATAGAGAACTGGCTAACCTGTAGCTGTTAGTCCTTGTAAAAGGCTTTTACAGATATTAACAAATCCAAGCAACTGACAATCTTTATAATTACCATTTTTCCCATTACCTCCAAATGCTAGAGAGCTTCTACACAAGTCAATTTTACCTCTTCTTCCATATCTCCTAATCCATAATAGGGGGACAGATTAGTAATTTTTATTTGACAGTATGCCAGGAGTTAATAGTACCCACTTATATAACAGTAATGGGGTCCTTGTGGCTATCTAATCAGGAAGTGATCTAGATCTACATTCCAACCTGAGGGTTGTCTTCCAAGGACTCTTCCATAATCACATGTACTCATTTGCAGCTCCTAAAAGCAAAGCCTTAGAAAAGGATTTAGATGTGGTAGTTTACTTGGGAGGAGATCCCTTGGAAAAAAAAAAAAAAAAGTGAGGAAGATAATAGAGTGAGAGAGAAAAGCAGTGAAAAGCAACTAAAGATGTCTTATTAAACTGGTTACCACTATGTGCAACTGGAATTAACCCCCTCTGGGTATCCTCTAGATCACTCTGTAGAATATACTTCTGGTTAATTCCTATGCACAAGGAGGCTTCAGTTTTACCTCTCAACTCCCTCTTCAACTGGTGGAAGAATAACTCCCCCACAATTCTTGTCTGGGCCCCTGCATGGAGTAAGAGAACTTCTATGGTTTTGGAGACAGGGAAAAACAGATAGAATGATCTAGAAAATTATCAAACTCAGCTGCAGCTCAGATGAGCTGAGGGAATGTTGTTTGTAGCATCACAGACATCTGCCACAAGACTCAAGCAGTTTTAAATACAAAGATTTCTAAACTTTCAATGAACAGTCATCATTTTACACAAAATATTTCAAAGGAATGAAAAAGAATAGAGATACCAAATTTATTTATGAGGCTAGTAAAACCTTTAAAAAAATTAGGAAAGAACAAGAATAGAAAACCATACACCCATTTTGCTTGTGAACACAGATAAAAAATTCTAAAGAAAAGATTACAAGTTGCATTTGGTCATGTATTAAAAATGGTACTACCCAATGGTCAAGTATACATTATTATAACTGCAAAATTAAAAAATCCTATGAATATAGTTCAACATATTAACCAAAATGAGTGAAAAGTTCATATCATCATTTTATTAAATGCAGAAAAATCATCCAATAAAATGCACTACTCATTCATGATAAAATAATAATTAGAAAATTAAAAATACAAAATAACTTATTTAACCTTTTAAAGATATATGCCAAAATCTCACAGGAAACATGGTCTATGTTACTATTTTAAAAGTATTTCCACTAGAGAAAAAGGGAGCTATTATAGCCCCTATTTATTTAATATTTTACTAGAAGTTCTAGCTACTACATCAATTAAAAATAGGAGTAGGCAGATAAATTGTAAAAAAGATATGAATTTGCTCTTATTTGCAAACAATATAGTTGTTTGGAGATAGTTCACCAGGGCTGTTTATTTGTTTGTCAGTGTATAAAAATTTAAACTATTTATACACAACAGGAATGACTGATTAGAAAATGCAAAAGAAAAATATCCATTTATAATAGCATAAAAACGTATGTGAAGCGAATCTAACAAATATGAATAGGATCTTAATAAAAACATTATAAAATATTATGAGTAAAAATAGACCCGAATAAATGGAACATTATAGCATATTCATGAAAGAGAAGATACAACTTCATAAAGATGTGAATTTTCCCCATATTATTCTATAAACTTAAGGCAATTCCAATCAGTACCACAAAATGATTATTGTGGAACTAAGCAAATATCCTAAAATTCATATGGAAATTTAAAACCTAATACAGTTAAGAAAAGACAGACAAATAGTAAGACATAAGGACATTATACATAATAGGTATCAAAATGAAGCGTAAAACTATAGTATGGTTTGACCTACAGACTATAAATATATTGATCAGAGTTAAAAGCCCAGAAATATAACAAAGCCTGTATAAGAATTTTTTATAAGAAGAACACTACCAATCAATGAATAACGATGAACTAGCTAAGCAGTGGTGTTAGAATAACTGAATTTTCATATTAAAAAAATATCATTGAACTCTACCTCAGACTTTATTGGAGTGTAACTTCTACAGAGATAAAAGACAGAAATTTAAGGAAAAAATGTACAAGGTAGTTGTTTTGACCTCTGAGAAAACAAAGAACATCATGATAGATTTGATTAAATCAAATTAATATTTTACAGGACACAAGATATCATATATGATGTTAAGGACCAGTGTGAGATTAGAAGATATTTGCAACACAGAAAACTGATGTAGCATTAGCATACAGAATATATAAAGTCTACAATTTGTGAAGGAAAAGGTAAGAGAAATGGGCAACATATATGAAAGCACATCATAAAAGAGGAAACATGGACAATAGCATAGGAAAATATCCTCAATTACTTTAGTTACCAGTTGTTAAATGTTAAGAATAAATTTTATTAAAAAGAAACAAACAATGTTATACTATTTTTGGATTGGTAAAAAACTCATATAATCCTGATGGAGATTAGTAAAATTAAAATGTTATGCATATAGAAACTCCTAAATTCTGATTGTAGGTGGAAGAGAGAAACCATAAAGAAGTTTTTGTTGACATACACTAGAAAACAAATCAAAACAAAAAAATTTTTTTTTATTGTAGGAAAAACTAAAACAATTTAAATGGGAAAATGTAAATGAAGCATATTCATATAATGCAATATATAGAAAAGTTAAAAGTAATAAAACATATATATATAAATCAATATGTATAATTATCAAAATTAACAATGAATGAAAACAGTAAGTTGGAAAATAATAGCTAACATATATCATTAATGTAATTAAGAAAAGCTCTGAAATGATATTATATGTTGGTCATCAAATATATATTTAATAAAATATTATCAAATAAAATATGGCTTGAAACAAAAATAAAGAAAGTTATGATCTTTCACTACAATTAAAAAAGTAATTTGGGTTAGTAGGCATTTGAAATAAATTGGCTGAATAATTGTAGTCCTTTGATGAATTTATACCCCAGTAGAAAAAAAAACAAAGAGAAGAATCTAATTTTAATGTTAGGGCAATGGCCTTGATGCTATGGTATCAAAAAGAGAGCCAATTGACAGAGCTGTGTGGAGCATGTGGGGGTGAGCAGTTTGACATAAAAAATCCATTTCTTATTTTTTTACTTTTTGAGCCACTTTATTTTATACTTTACAATATACAAAGGAAGTTCTAGCATTCCAACTTCTCAATGTAGGCCACCACTGGGCACAGTTTTCAGTCAAATGACAGAGCAAACAATAGAGACACTCCCAGTTTAGCTGCTCACACTAATATGTACTAAATTCAGAATCTCTGAGCCATTCCTCCTTATCAGTAATTTGGCTCAATCCACCAGGATTTTCCTTTTTCCCTGGTGAAATAGCTTTACCATCCATTCTTCACATATTCCCTACGTTTCTACAGATATTAAATAGATAATAATTATAAAAATATTGGAATTCTTTTGTTGAGTATAGTACCTCATCGCAGCTCACATCATGGTGTGTACTCATCCTGCTGTGGTGGGTATCTACTCTCCTGTGGTCTGTTAATATCTGAGCCTAGTTAAAGGATCTAGGAACAATGTAAGGTGGTAAGGTTAGGTCTTAGGGAGGGTTGGTATTCACCTAAATGCAGTTAACTCATACTTTAGTGATTATATTTTTCAGACAAGGTGAGATAGGGCTGCTTCTGCTGGCCAGGGAGGCTCGCACCCCTGAAGAATGAGTAGAGTTTAGGTAAGAGTATGAGTGAGGGAAGGAATTCTATGAGGAGTCAAGACAAGGCAAGAGATCAAGTGCATGAAAGAGCATGGTCAGTGTGAGAGTATCCCCCCATCTATATAGCTGAGTACACAATAATACAGCAAAGCCTGAGACATGGATTGGTAGTTAAAGGAAGACCAGATCTCAAGTGTCCTTGCACACATGTAGGGTTTAGATTTTGGACAGAGAGGTATCAAATACTTTTGAGCAGGGGAGAGACATGGTCATATTAGAAATTTAAATGTAACACTGGCTACAATGTAGAGGATGGATTTGAGAGAGAAAAAATGCATCAGATATCAGTATTATCTCAGTCCAAAGTTTGATATTTCTGATGCTAATATCTGGAAATGCATTTTGCAAAAAAATAAGAGCATTTATAATTGATTTAATATAATAAGGAAGATATCACTTGCCAGCAGAAGCTTAAAATTAAGTGGCATGGTAAAAAATCTACTGAAATAGGTGTTAGGACACCTTTTGTTCGGAACCATCTTTTAACTATCTGACCTTGAACACTGACTCAAAACAAAACAACAAGATATGTAGTTATTTGGTGACTACTGTGTGTCAACCTCTAGGCAAGAGAATAGATAAAGGAAGCAAGTAGACTCAGGTGAAATAAAAAAGAAATTGGGGATATGGCTATTTCATAACTAGTGAGTTTGTAGCACAATTTTTGAATGAACATGAATTTGCTCGAAGAAGTAGGGAGAAGTTGTGTGCTTTTATTGTTAAAAGCAATAGCGAATGAACCCAAATGTCCATCAACAGATGAATGGATAAAGAAAATATGGTACATATATACAATGCAGTATTAGGCAGCCTTCAAAAAGAAGAAAAACCTGTCAAATGCTACAACATCACTGAAACTCAAGGACAAAGGACAAATGATGTATGATCTCACTCACACAAAGTATCTTAAGGAGTCAAAATCATAGAAAATTGGTTGCCAAGGACTGGTGGGGAGGGACAGTTAGTGTTTGATGGGTATAAAGTTTCAGTTTTGAGAGATGAAAAATTCTAGAGATCTGTTGCACAACTATGTAAATATACTTAACACTACTGAGCTGTACACTTAAAATGGTTAAGATAGTAAATTCAATGTTATGTGTTTTTTACCACAATTAAAAAAAAAAAGAGAGAATGTAGTGTAGAATTTGTGTCCATGCTCAGCATGGCAGACTGATTTTGATCCCTTTTGCAGAAAGAGTTTATCCAGAGAGCTGTATTAATTATTTTCCTGAAAGATATTTGAGGCTCTGGATAAAACAAACTCACAAAACCATGGTAAGAATAAGGAGCGGCAGCACTTGTACAGCTGGGCAGCGTGGTAGGGTAGTGGGAACCTCACAGAGGGCATAGCTGCCTTTGCAGTGGCGTATTACCTCCCGCAAACAAAAACAATGAGGCCAGAGAGAAAGAAAAGGAATAGACTCTGAGATACCCCTTAGGACCTCCTGGGGAACACTCTGAGAGGGGAGGTAAAACCTGTGTATTTTAGGCATAATTGTAATAATGGTGAAGAGCTTGGGCTTTGGACCCAGACTGCCTGGGTTTGAATCTTGGCTTTGTTATGAGTGACCTTGGGTAAGTTTCTTAAGCTCCATATCTTCATCCAGGAAACATGGATTATTATAGTATCTATATCATAAAATTATTTTAAACGAGATACTGTGTGTGAGGTACTTAAAACAGTGTCTGGAACCTATACACATATCAGCTATTACCAGTTTCATTTATAATTTTAATCAGAGTCTTGAATTTATATGGGATAATAGTAAGCTAAAAAGTCCATGTTTTCTAGGGACTCAGACTAATTGTAGAGAAAGACATTTAACCATCCAGACTCAGACAATTAGATAAATGATATAACAAAAGGTAAGTGCAATGAGAGGACATGTGAAGGGACTGTATTTTAAGTCTTTTTGGGATATTGTCTCATCTAGGTTGGGAAAGATGAATAAAGATTGCCAGAGGACCAGTTGTTTAAAGTTATAGTGCCTTTAGACTGCATGGATATTGGCGGATGTTGTGGAGTTAAATGTGTTGTAATGGAATTTAAAATGTAGGGATGAGGGAAAGGGAGCAGAAATATCAGGACAGAAGACTGAAGGGGCCAGAAACCATAAATGCAAAAATTGTAGTTCACTGCAAACAAACTTTAGAAATTAGACCATATTAGTAGTTTTAAAACTTTAATGCGTATTAGATTCACTTGAAGAAATTTCAAAATACTCATTTGTAAAGATCTCTCCCTCTTTTATGAGATACTGATTCAGTGGGCTTGGAAGAAGGCCAGGCACTAAAACAGGTGTTCTGGTCCCCACAATATTTTGAGAACCAGGGCTGTAGACCAGTGGTTCTCCAACTGTGGCATGTGTGAGAGTCTCCTGCAGTGCTTGTTAAAACACAGATTATCACACAGCCTCAGGCTCTCTGATTCAGTACCTTTAGATGGAGCCTAGAGATTTGCATTTCCAATAAATCCCATCCTGTGAAGTGAGGCTGATATGGGGACGTATTTTGAGATCTACTACTGTGGATCATTGATTTAGAGCTTGTTTAGAAATCCACAACAGAGGCACTAGAGGATCTTACTCAAACTGTCTACATACAGGACCCAGGCCCTGTACTTCCACTTTCTCCTAACCCCTTGTTGCCCCTACCTCACCCTTACCTCGACCTACGATATGCCTGAGAATAGGAGATGTGTGGTTTAAAGCACTTTCTAAGTTCAATTGTTACAAAATCAAATGTGATACCATAACTAAAAGTGCTTTGTAACTGCAAAGGGCAATATGTATGGAAGATATTAATTTTGTTTCTAACTCAGTACACCGATACTGCTCAACACAATCTCAAGTTCAGAACAATTCCTAGGTGGCCCATGTTACCAAGCTGTATATTTAGAAAGAGAGGGAAAAAAACCTTAGAGAGAAACAATAGAAATTCAATACACTTTAGAAATAGTTATTGAGGATCTATTCTTATGCCCATTTCTGTAAATGTTAGTTTGTTCCTTACATTGTGGGCTAGGCAGAGAACAGCAGTATTTGATAACTATGTGCCCTCGTATGCCTAGTTGCCTGATATTTAGAATTACTTTAGTGCAAAACATAACAGACCCTGAGGGTGCTCAGTAGAGTGGGAATTGTTTTCACAGGCACTATATGATAAAATCTTGATAGAAAATCAGAACTACCTCACATTCTGTAATCATTATGGAGAGCTCAATGGAAGAAAAAGGGGCAAAGACTAGCATTTCAAATATTACCTACTGAATAAAAGCAATCTCTCTGTGATAAATTGAAGAAGTTAATTGTGGGGTAGAATAAGTGCTTTGTTCAGAAAACCCCTCCCTACACAATGATAATTCATGGAGAACTCATATAAAAGGTGTCAGCTGGAGATGGTCATAGTATGAGGTTATTATTATACTTTCTCAAGTTCTAGTAAGAAATAAATAAAAACAACTACTTGTAACTTACTGTGCTTACATTTATGGGAAATTAAAGAAATAAACTACTACTACAATAAAACGACTGCTTTTGGTGAATTTCCTCATTAAAACTGTTTTATAAAACAATATTCAAAATACATTTTCCTTCAAAATATTTTGGATAAAATATAAATTTCTCAGTATTGCCTTTGTCTTTTTTATGGAAATTTTCATATCTGTCTTAAAAAGCAAAGAGTGGAGGAAAGAGGCAGGTAAGAGAGAAAATAGGCAAATGCCCAAAGAACTCAAGGTAGGCAGGGGAAATAGGGAACTTTTATATTCAGTCACTGACAAATCTGCCCTCGGTGATACAAGCATAATATTTTATAAGTTTATTTAGTTTTTGTTTTAAGCCCTAGAAAGATGAGGCTGTTAATACATTTTTAATGAATATTTATTAAACTTCATTTGATGTTGAATGAATATGCAGACACTAAGATGGTTAAAACTAGAAGGTAAATGGGTGTCATACTCTTGCTTCCAATTGCAATCAGACCATACCAGAGGTCAACACCTTTCCAGACTTGATGAACTCACTTTGAGATAGGTAAAGTAGAGTAATTAAGTTAATGGCTTGGTTCCCGTATCTTAACATGGCAAAGAGCAGGCGAACTATCAGGAAATAAGCGGGCCAGAGCCAGGAGAGCATAAACCATTCTAGAAGACTGCAGATGTAAAAGTAAGGGTGAGTGGAACTAGATTAAATCAGTCTAGGTTAAGATGAGTAACTATTGGCAACTGTCTCTAGGAGAAATGAGCTAAACAATTATGACAAATTACAATGTCTGGTAAGATATATTCATTAGAATCTTTCTTTAAAACTATTACCACTTTACCCTTTCTATAGTGAATAGATTATTTCCATTTCTGTTATATATAAAATGACTTCATGAAAGTCACCTCTTGCTCATTTCTGTCAGAAAAAGGCAAATATATTTACCAAAAAAGTGTTTCATATAGTACAACTTTGGCCCCATTTCCAATCTTTGTTTTATAAAAAGTACGAATAAGTCTTCCTTCAACCATACAGAACACAACACTTGGAAAATTCACAGTACAGTCTTGAATGTACTGTCATGCTATATATTAAAAGTGTATCTGAGACTGTGATCTTTAAAGAAGATGTTCAAAGAGATCAACAATTCAACTCTAAATTCTTCCCTTAGATTGAGATAGACTAGCAGAATATTGTGTATTGAGAAAAAAGTGGTTAGTTCCACACAGTATCACCTTCTCTGAGGTCATTTCTAATGTAACATCCTCTGCTTTTGCTAAAGGCTATTATAAGAAATAGCCATGTGGAAACGAATTTGTCATTCACCACAAAGCTGTTGTAAGGAACGTGGAAAACTATATTTCTTATATAAGATCCCAGGTGAAATGTTTCTTTGGGATTTAATCCTGGCAAGAACTTTTTCTTCAACTAAGTAACTTGTTTTCTAGGTAACCTTTCCCCAAGGACATATAGCTGAATGGCTAAGGGAATAGATTGTAGAGGCTGGCTCTATGAGCATATATCCTAGATATGATCTAGGTAAGGTGTTTGTGTTTTATTTCTGTTTTTTAACCATTTAAAAGGAATAGTATCAATGGTTCCAATTTGCGTTTGCTTCTGAAGATGAAATTCACCTTCTGTTTGTAAAGAAATATGGCTTCTGGCAGTTTCTTGACTCCTCTTATTAATTAGTCAAGACCAACTCATATAATACTTCTCTACTAAATTATTTATATTTTCTATATTATATTCCTCCTTCCCTTTTCCTCTAACCCACAACAGTATTCCTCACCACAATTTTGGGGCTTTCTGACTCAGAAAGTTTGCTCCGGATATTGTCAAATCAATAGAGCAATGAACACAATAATTCATAGCATTACATAATATTAAAACAGTGGGCTTAGAAGAAGACATAAAAGTTATTTAAATCCAATCACTTGATAGAATCCTATCCAGAACATCTATAGCATGCAGCTTTCTGCCTATGGATTTTAACATCTCCTAAGGCTGCCCAATTCACTTTGTTATACTTCTGTATAACCTACCCACCACTATAGTTATACCACTTTAGAATACTTATTTAAAAAGTAGTATAGCAGTCTTTTAGGTATTAAAAGCTAGTTATTTTCTACCCAAGGAAGGTAATTGATAATAAGTATATATATATATATAAAGTTTATGTACTATATATTTAGATATATAATTTAAAAAAATATATATATATATGTTTATCAGCTCGGTGCTTTGTGTCCACCTAGAGGGGTGGGATAGGGAGGGTGGGAGGGAGACACAAGATGGAGGAGATATGGGGATATATGCATATGTATAGCTGATTCACTTTCTTATACAGCAGAAACTAACACACCATTGTAAAGCAGTTACACTCCAATAAAGATGTTAAAAATATATATATGCTTGATAAAGTCTTTTAAAATAAAAAAAGAAAAGATAATGATCCTGATGACAAAAATAAAAACAAAACAAAAATAAAAACCCCTCAGTAGGACAGCAACATTTTCTGATCTAGTTCCTGTTGACTTTTCTAGCATAATCTCCCACTGTTTTCTCCACAACTTTGCTTTGTTTCAGTAATGCCTCCCTATTTGATATTTCCAAGTGCACTATCCTTTCTTAAGCCCAGTTGCTTTTATATATGCTATTACCTCTGCTAGGAAAGATCTTAATCCCAATTCTTATTCTGTTTTGAATCTTTTATCCATTCTTTCAAGTTCCAATTTATGAACCACTTCTGGGTATATGCCCTGACTACCCTCTACCTTCACGAATCTCCCCTCCCCATGAGGACCTATGACACATACACACAATCAGGCAGTTAGGCACTCATCCTTTAGTGTGTATTCTTTTCGTAAAGACATTGTTAAACTTGCAGTTTTATATGTGTGTTTTCTTCACACCCTAAATTCCTTGAGGGCTGAAATCATGCTTTGTCAATATTTATATCCCCAGGTCCTGGCACATAAAGTGTTTTCAATTCCTTTCTCCAGTTTTCCCTCTCTCTAATCAAGTCCTGTGGAGGTATCTTTCTAAATATAGACTTGGTCATGCTACTCCACAACTTAAAAAATCTTCATTAAACCTTCACCCTAACAGATATGTGCTAAACTCCTTAGCATGACATGAGAGATCCTTCAAAATGTGGACCCAATATCATCTCCTCTTACTTTCAGCACATCTGACACCATTCCTCAGACATACCACTGGCTATCTAAAACTCATATTTCTATTCCTGCTATTCACTTTGTCTCATTCATCTTTGTATTGTGAAAGTTGCTTAGAAAATAGGGATAGTAAATAAGTATTTGCTAAAAAGAAGAAATAAATGAAATATTGAATATATTAACTTGTTTCAGACGATATACATGGTAACAACGAATAGCTATAACAATATATTTCCACTTTGAAACTGACAACTCACTATTTCTACGGAATTGAAATTTTGACAACACAGGCAATTCTACCATAGAATCCTAAAGTAATGAGGGAAACAGAGATAAATCATGGACTGAGAAATGTTTTTCTCCTTTGAAACACTTGTGAGTTTTCCAGGTGATTCAGGAGTACTTGGTATAGTTTCAAGAGTTAAAATCATCTTTTAGCCTAAAAAATAATGTTTTTTGTCAGCGCTTTTGCTCTGACAGGTTATATATGGAAAAAGTGAATTCATGGCTTGTTCATTAAGATAACAATGAAGCAAACTTTAGTGTATTAAGTATAAAACGTAATGCTATTTTCCTGTGTAGCATCATTAACTATAATATTGGATTATTATTTTATTATTATGTAATGCCATATATTTCGAAATGCGTGATTTTGGGGAAGGGGGTTTCCAACATAAAGAAAAATTATTACAAACCTATGGAGACTGAGCTTTTAGTTTTAGCTCCTGAATGACAAAGTCTAACTTAGAAATCTCTCTCTCTTCCTCTAAATCCCTATCTAGGACATCATTTTTTTTTAAAATTTCTGACTGCATTTAGTAAATGCCTGAGTTCAACTGGTTGTAAGAACTTCATACTAGTCACTAATGTACAAAGGAAAAAAAAGGAACAGAAGGTGCATGGGGGATAATTTAGTGATAATCTTCTCATTAGTTCTCCTTCTGAAAAGGACTGAGGACAAAACCATAAATGGCTCTAGATTACAGCATGAGTGATTTAAGTTAACCATAAGGAGGATTTCCCTGAAGGGCAATGGTTGTTAAACACTGGAATAAGTTTCCAAAAAGAGGTTGTAGAACAGAGCAGAAAGGGCATAACTTTAAATATGATCTACATTATATTCCAAAATGTTGGCTGAATAATACTTCTGACTAATGAAAAATATGTATGCATGTGTGTGTGAATGTGTGCGTATGAGAGAGAGAGAGAGAGAGATTGAGTGTCGGGGAAGGCATTTTGAAACTCTTTCAATCCTTATTGTGTTTATAATATGACTTGTGATATTCTGTTCCTTGAAAAAAAGTCAACAATACAATAAACATTGATTAAGACTACTTAATATTGGTCTGTTTAAAAAATTAATATTATATCTAAAATATTATTTTAAGTATAGTTAATGCATTTTATTTTAAATATTTGGGGCTAAATTTCAACTTCGTTATTATGTAAATGAAAGTCATGCTTTTCTAAATAATGCCTATTTATTAAAATATTGTTTTTAATGGAGTTTTAAAAGATGCATTTTCCCCCAAATCCACATTTATAATGGATTATTGCTCTAGATATATTCTATTTTACTTACAGCACAGATGAGGTGAGGCGTCAGCCAAAATGTTAATAAAAAGATAATAAACTATCTGGATTGGACTTTCCTTCAACACTGAGCTCTCCAGGCTCCACAGAGAGAACAGTGGAAATGGCTTTTTAACCAAGCTCATGAATGCAATCCTTTTGCCCAAGAACTGATGTTCCAAGTGCCTGGGTAGAATACAACTTGAGAAGCATATAATGAGCTTTTCCCTCAGAAACACTAACTATGGCCCATTCTCTTCAAACCAAATTTCTCTCACTCAGGGTGGTTTACTTTCTTGTAAGTTTATCAACTTTCACATGAATGAATCCCAGCAATCACAGCAATCCGCTAGCATGATGTCATTATTGGTTTACATGAGTATAAATAAACATCTTTTAAGTACATTGTAATAAGAAGTTTGGAAAACAACAATTGGATTTTAGAAGAAAAACATAGGGTTCTTTAATGCCAATGCAATAAGATTTAGTTGAGAAAAATGGGGTGAGTTCTTTTTTTCATAATTCTCATAGGTGGAATCAGGAATGAAATGTCAGGAATGGAACTAATTTTCTACAGGGGAAGAGTACACACATAAACCATTATAATTCCTATAAACTTCTAAATCAGCTAAAATATATTCCAAATAAAAAAAATATTCAAGAATGAATATTTTCTGCTGAAATTCTCAAGCGCATTGGGCAAACACAAAGTCCAGTAATACACAGGTAAAAAACTTTGTTTCTTCTAAGATAAAGGAAGTTATTAAAAACAAAAAAAGAACTCTCTAATCTTTATTTTAAAAAAGCATTAGAATCTGGTTGATTTTTTTAATTGACTTTAAGCAATAAATTCCATAATATAAAAGAGGATTTACTAAGACATTTTAATTATGAACTAATTTATCAAGATACATTTAATGAAATCCACATCATTCTTCTCTTGTTTCTCCATCCACTTTTCTCTCCCCCCACCCATTCCCCACATATAAAAATTCACCAATGCTTATTAGCAGATTGCCAGGCTAGGCATGATTTGGTCTACATATTTATCCTGAGGACAAAATAATTAATAAAAAAAAAAATCTTATCACTCAAAAACGAGTAAATGTTGCATAATGGAAACCTAATCTAGTATAACTGAGAAATCTGCCCTTCCTTGAAGCTTCTTATAAAATCAAGTTTTACAAGATTTTCCCTTCACTAAGTTATTTTCAAAAATATCCTTATTTGACAATAATTTCTCCTAGATAGAAAACGATTTTTTTCTTCTAAACCTAGAATTCTTGAGCTGTCTTTAACTTTGACACCACCTTCAGCCTGATCCGATTCATTCATTTCATCAAATTTTACTGAGTGCCTATGAAGCACCAAGTAATGTGCTAGTTCTAGAACTAAAACTCATAGTTCTCTTCCAGCGAGCCAAGATCTACTGTGTGGCAGGCACATCAATAGACAACCACAAAGTAAGATGCAGGCACAAATAGCTAAGGAAACAATCAGGAAAGAACCTTAGCAAGGTCAGGTCCTGGAAAGACTCACAAAAGAAATAAAGCCTGGTTTGAACTTTGAGGGATATGAGGAAGTGGGAGCAATACAAGTCTGTTGGGTTGGAAGGGAGATAAGCTCTAGATCTCTCAGGCAAGGCATGAATGATATGCCAAAGCTAGGAGGAAACAGGGATCAGGGTTTTTTTTCTGGAACCCACAAGTAATTAACTATAGGTGTAACTCAGTGCAGAGAGCACAAAGTTGATGGATGGTACTGTAGAAGTAGGTAAAAACTGAATCTTGCTTTAGATTTTATGATTTAGCAGTAGGGAATAATAGAAGGATTTTAGGCAGGCATGTGATGTGATTACATGACCCAATTAGAAGTATGACAAATGGTTTAGAAGGGGCAAAAATGGTGAAGAGATTATTCCACTTATCAATTGTACAAGCTTGCTAAATTGCATAACTTTTCTGAGCCTCAGCTTTCTAATAAAAAAAAACAAACAAACAAACTAGTGGCTACATTTTAAAGTTGTTGTGAAGGTTAGAGGATATGTATATTAAGCAGCTAGTATAGTGACAGAAATCTATTAGGCACTTACTAGTAGATTCCCTTCACTAGCTCCTAGCCTCTGGAAATTTAGTCTCCAATTTTGTAAGGAAGATGATTTTTCTCTACAACATAATTCCTCTCTCTCTCTCATGACAACCCACTCTTTCACTTGAGCAAAGAATGAGGAGGTAGCTCTCTTGCTGGGAACTGATTAACGTGTACATGTATGTGGTTAGAAAAAGAAACAAGTCATTTTTAAATAGGTATCTCAAAGGAGATCATACATTGCATGCATTATGCAGCTTGGACTAAAAATCCAGGCAGAAATAGTGATTCAGAAAAACTCTAATACTGTTATTTTGCCATACAATCACAAAGGAGTTGTGTTTGCTAGAGCCATCTCAGTGAAGAACGCTAGCCAGCACTGAGCAGATCTAAATATATTTTTGCAGGTGGATAGATTGTTAGTTTCCAAGTTGGCTTGTCATGGTGAGTGATATTTAAGTGTGAAGATCAGCTGCGAAGTTGTTCACATTACCAGTTTCTCTTTCTTGCCTATCATTTCACAAGACAAAGTCAGTGAACCAGATAAGGGAAAATGTGGATATGTATGTTTGCATATGTTTGTCTTTTTTACCCTTTCCTTCTGTATCCTGTTCTCCAGTTGGTTTATCTCCCCTAAATTAGTGCTACATATTACAAAGAAAAATGCTTTCACATAAACACTTTCTGTTTGACCTCAAATTAGTCTTTGAAGGAGAAAAAAGCATTTTCAAATGATTTCAGAAAAGTAAGATTCCTATGTTGAAGCTTTAACATTTTTTTCAAAGCTATGCCTAAGGAAATTTTCAGAAAATAAGCAACTGGACAGACTGATTGTAATTGTCTCCCTTGTGGAACACAGTGTTAATTTCAGGAAAATTTAACTGTGTAATTGAGTGGCAATTAAGTGGTGTAGAGACTGCTAGTCGTGGGTTAAAATAATTTGTAAGGCTTAATTAATTGCTAGAACAACTGATAGCCCTGTCAACTTGGCAAGTAAGTTCACTGACCTTAAAATTCAGCTGAGCTCAAGAGAAAGACTGACAAAATAATTTGTAGAATGTGACAGAGATAGCTAGAGATAAGTAACATATGAAGGTAGAGGATATACCACCAGAAAAGATAAAATAGAGATGGTATTTTCAAAAACTTTTATGCCCACATATCTCCAGAGACAAGACCCCAGGAGCCAAATATCTATCCTGCTCATGTATTGCACATAAGATTTTTTTATACTTTTAATGACTTCCTACTTTTCAGTTTGCACTGAGCACATGATAAATAGGTCAAATCCTGTGCCATGTCCACTTAATCTCAAGTTTTGAGAAAAGAAATAGCCATAAATCCAGCCGAGTATACAGCACTAAGTGTCTTCCTTCCCATTAACTGCCAACATTTAGGCTTCCATGTAATCCTCTCAAGGTTGAAATAATGCCACTCCATTCCTCTTTTTTATATTAGGGACAAATGGGTATTTTTTTACCCTGTAGTTTGGAGAACTTTTAAAAACTCAAGACTCCCTGACACCTAAAATAACAGGCCACCCCTCCTTGATGTTCACTTGTCTTTAATTGATGGAATGAGAGACAAAGGAAAACAATGGGCAATATCTTTACTTCTTCCAAAGTTTTATAAATGAGAAAAGCCACTCCTTGAACGAAGTGACTGAACTGTGGTACAGAAGTTCTAATCATTTCAGCTATTCCTAAAAATAGAAGCAATCTTCTGATTTGTCAGGGGATGTACTACATCATCCACAGAGAGGGCTAAAGTAATCACATAAGCTACGTTACATTTTATAATTTTGCAGTCATAGAGTATATAGGTAGTAATGATCCAGAAAGCAATAATTAGAAAGAAGGAGAATACTGACTATAGTGAAGCAGTTCCAGAAAAAAGAATCTGGATAAAACTTAGATACTTTGTATCAGATACATTTTAAGTGCCATATCAGATCATCTCAGCATCATGTGTCTCCTGTCTTGGGGACCTCTTTCACTTCCTACAACCATTGCATGACTACTGTGCTCAACTCTGATTAAGTTATTCTCCAAATTCCAATATCTGTCTAAAGAGAAAGTCATGTCTGTGGCCTTTCTGAAGATGATCATGCAAAGTTGAACAACCAGTCACGACTGATACCAGTAACTGGTCTTTGATTTGACTTTTCTTCTTTCCTGTTTCAATCCCCTTTGCCCTCACTTCTGCTCTACGGAATTTCATTCCACTGTAAGCTAACAGTAGTCTATAAACCTTTTTCTTGCATCTGCTTTCCAGTAACCCATAGTAGAACATAATTCCTTTCAGAAGTAGCAAAAGAAAAATAAATTCTTAAGTAAAAATGGAATAGCATGGTGTCAATAAGATATAAAAACTAAAATACTATGACTTCTTTTTATTGAAACACAGCTCTAAGTCTTCCAAGGCAATAATGAGATATTCAGGAGTTCTACATTACTCATATATTTAACTGGGACGAACTATTTGGGCAACAAGGATGTTCATACTATTGTCAATTTCAAAAGGAAGAATGTAAGATGTGTGAATTGCTGCAGTCTATCATAGCTAGGGCACTTCGTCTTTGTGTATTGATGCCTCTGCTTTAGAACTAAGAATGTTTAGTTCTAGTGAATATGTTCATATCCATAACTTCAGTTATTAACAGCCTCAATAGTTGTAGCAGAAATCATGTTTTAGAACCTACAGGCTGTACTGTTATCTCCTCTATCCATTTCTCATACTCTTTCAGAGTTATCTTGCCTGAAGGGCTTCTTTCCACTGGTGTGAAACCAAATTTTTTATTTCTCATTTAAACTGGCAACACACTACTTTTAGCCATGACTATCTTTCCAGTGGAGTGTTTTTAAAATCTCTAAGGAAGAGTCAAATCTAGTGGAAATTAATGAACTGGAGCTTTCTGAGTTTTTGTTTAAATATATGTAATTTCAATGTGAACTCTAATTGCAAAAAGGCAAGATCAAAGAACTAGGGAAAATATCAGACATTTGCAAACACTGGAATCAATGATATTTCCCAGTCCTTGACAAAACGTCGAAGATGTAGTTAAGCTCTCTCTAGAGAGTGATAAATTAGGATTACACACGATCAATGAAATATGCTGCTATATTTTCATACCATTTATTTGTTTTATTTCTAATAAATTATTGGGTTAACTTTTGTGTGTGTAGGCATTTCAGTTGAAAAAAAAAGGGAAAATGTGATGCCATATATGCCATATTAATGCTTAACTTTTAAAGTTTTGTTTACCAAGTTGATTATTATTTTATCACATGAACATTTATCAGGCAATTTTGAAATGCCAGAATCATCCTTGACATTAAGCTTCTAAGGACTACTTAAACATAGTTTTAATGTTCAACAACCTAACATCTAGTATCTGGAGTCAAAAAAGTAAATTAAACATGACAGTTTATTATAATCCAAGTTATGAGAGATTTATATGTGGAGGATTACTGGATCATGGGGTAGAAGCACTTATATTAGAAACCTTGGGGATAAGAGTTGAGGATCAAGGGAGACTTCTCTGAGAAAATAAAAGTTCAGTCTTTAAGGATGAGTTGGAGCTATTTGGGCACATATTGGGTGTTGAGTTTGTAAAAAGAGTGTATTCCATATAATGTTAAGAGCCATGCTGGTGTTAAATGGTATCATGCAAATAAAGAATCTGCAAGTCATTGCTCATGGCTGGATCAAATGTTGAGGGGTAAAGTGGTATGAGACAAAGCATGCAAGATAGGAGTACAAAGCTAAACTAGTAGTTCTGAAATCTGTGGGAAGCACTGGAAGCCTTTTTTAAATAAGTGTATATTGTGATTAGGTTTGTGTTGGAAGAGATCTCTTGATCAGTGTCAGGGAGGAAGAGATTGTCCTATATACCCTTCTAGGTTTTTCTGGCTGACTTAAGAATTCAATTGACATGAGACAGATTAACAGGAAAAAAATCAAACAAAAGTAAAATAACATGTAAACATGGGAGATACCCAGGTAAACTGAGTAACTCGCCAAAATGGCTGAAACCCTCACCTTAAATACCATCTTTAGCTACAGACAAAAGAGGATGTTGAGGGTAGTGGTTTGGGACCTTAAAGGCAAGGAAAACAATTCACATGGAGATGGAAAAGCAAATATTTTGAAAGCAAATATTTGCTGGGCCACGCAGTTTACAATGGGACACAGAATAAACTCTGATATCCAAGCCCTGCAAGTTTCCTCCACCACACCTAGACCCATATTCCTTTTGGGTATCTCTGGTAATAGCTGTATTCCAGGACCAGGCCCTGTTTCTAAGTTCTTTATGCAGCTAAGGGGGAGGTAAAAAGAAAGACTTCCTGAGTCTTCTGTTTCTTAAAAATAATCAGCCTAAATTAATTCTCATGCCAAAGAGACATTTTGGGGTTGCAAATTTTGCATCCCAACATCAGTATGTAGGAAGACTGGAACAGAGCCCAATTGCAGACAGAGACCAGTTAAGCATCTATTGCTCTACTCTAAGCAAAAATACGAGTGTTAGAAGAAAAGCAGTGGGAGTGGAAATAGCAGGCGATCAATAGGATAGATTTTAGGAGGGAAAGTTAATTGGTCTTGGTGACAGAATAAAGGAAGTAATCAAGATAATGTTATTAAGTATGAATAATAAGTTTCTAGCTGAGGCAACCTGGTGGTGGGTACTGGTACCTTTAACTAAGAAAGAAAACCAGGCCTACAAGGATGTTTGGGAGCAAGAAGCAATTTCGAGTTCATTTTTTAAATATGTTGAACTTGAGAATTATTTGGGGGAATACAAATAATTGTATTGTAAAGTCTGAGAATGCAGGTAACTGTATGGTTCTGAAATTTAAAAGAAGGAATTGAACCCAAGATATGTATTTGGAAGTCATCACTATTTAAGTGACAACTGAAAGTATACAAGTGGATGAGGTTTCCCAGGCAGAGATAAAAATTTTAAAAGTACAATAGAACATTTCAGAAAATCTGAGCACAGGAAGGACAAGTATTGAGGAAAACTGAAAAGGAGCAAGTGTAGTGGAAATAATGTCAAAGTTGTATAATGTTAGCAGCTACCAAGTACTGAACGTTTAGCATGTGTTAGACACTGAGTTATATGCCTTAAATGTTATCTCACAAAAATTTTGCAACAAATATAGAATTATTATCACCTATATTTAAAATGAGAAACTAGGGCTCAGAATGGTTGTCAATTATGTAGATGTAACAGCTAATATGAGGTATACTGAGTGGGACAGACTGTATTTTCCAAAATAGTTACAAAAACAGTCCTCATTCCAAACGTTGTCCTAGAAATGTGTTGTCTCTCCGTGAAAAGAAGGCTATGCCCCATCCCTTTAAACCTGGGCTTTCTTTGACATCTGCCTCCACCAAGAGCTCATGGTGAAAAGGATACAATGTGACTTTGGAGACAAGGTGATCAAAATGTCATGCACTTTCTCCTAGTTCTTCTGAAATGGTCACTTTTAGTAATAGTCTGCATGGTGTGAGGAAACCCAAGCAGCAGGTGTAGAGCTCCACATGAAGAATTAGAACCACTGGTCCATAGTCCAGGTGAATTCTCTGTTGGCAGCACCAATTTGTTAGTTACATTAAATGAAGCATGATTGTTGTTTTAAGCCACCAAGTTTTGGGTTGGATTTTTAAGCAACAATAGACAAACTACATAAATTTGGGTACCTAGAAGTAGGGAATTGACATAACAACACCTAAGACTGTGACATTGGCTTTGAAACTGGACAATGAGTGGAAGCTGAAAATGCCTCAAAGAGATTCTTAGAAAAGGCCTAAAGGACCTCAAGAAGCTATAGGTGAGGGCAGAAAAGTAATGAAAATGTGACCAGAAGTTAGCTGAAAGGAAATAATTGTTATGTACTTGTCGAGTTTTGAGAGTTCTTTATATATCCAGGATACATTAAGTTCTTTCTTAGACAGGTGATTTGCAAATATTTTCTTCCAGTCTGTGACTTTTATTTCCAATCACTGTTTGCTTTTTAGTGGAACAGTGACTTCCAAAGAGCAGGCATTCTTAATTTTGAAGAAGTACAATTTATGAATAATTTTTCATTTTTGGAATGTGACTTTAGTGTTATATCCAGGAAAGTGTTGTCTTGTCAACATCACAAAGATTTTCACTTATGTTTTCTTTTAGAAGTGTTTGCATTTATGTCTTACATGTCTACAATCCATTTTGAGTTAGATTTTGTGTAAGATGTAAGATCAAGAACTGAATTAAGTTTGTTTTGTTTTGTTTTTGCATATGCATACCAACTGTACCAGCACCATTTATTTAAAAGACTATCCTTCTCCATTCAATTGCCTTTGCACATTTGTGAAAATCAACTGACCAAGTATAAGTGGCTCCATTTCTAGACTCTCTATTTTGTTGCATTTATCTGTTTTCTACCTTTCACCAATACCACACTCTCCTGATTGCTATAGCTTTATAGTAAGTTTTGAAATCAAGTTGTGAGAGTCTTCCAACTTTATTCTACTGTTTAAAAATTCATTTTGGCTTCTAGTTATTTATTTTTCCATATAAATTTTCATATTAATTTGAGTTCTACAAGAAACCCTGTTAGGCCTTTGAATGGAATTTTGTTGAATCCATCACTTTGAGAAGAAGTTATATCTTGACAATAAATAGTGAGTCTTCCAATCCATGAAATGGTATGTCTCTCCACTTATTTTGGTCATATTTGATTTTTGTTTATTGGAGTTTTGTAGTTGTGAGGCTTATAGATCTTGTACATATTTTGTATCATATTTCTGATACTATATAAATGTTAGTTTGAAAATCAATTTTAAATTGTTCATTGCTATTATATAAACATACAATTGATTCCTGTATTTTGTTTGTATACTCTAATCTTGCTAAACTCACTAATTATTTATTGTCATACTTTTTGTAGATTCTTTGAATTATTCTATATAGATAATCATGTTGATACAGTTTTATTTCTTCCTTCCCAATCTGTATGCCATTGCTTTCTTTTACTTGTTCTATTGCTCCAGATCAGAGCTACAGGAAAATGGTGAATAGCAGTGGTAAGATTGGACATCTTGCCATTTTCTTGATGTTAGGAAGAAAATATTCAGTCTTTCACCTTTTACATTAGCTGTAGGTTTATGGTACATGTCCTTTCACACACCGATGAAATTATTTTCAATTCCTTGTCCACTGAGATTTTCTATCATGAATGGATACTGAATTTTGTCAAAATTTTTTTTGCATCTATTGGAATGTTCATATAGTTTTCTTCTTTATTCTGTTGATATGATAAATTAATCTGATTGACTTTCAAATGTAGCACTAATCTTGCATTCCCAGAATAAACCCACTTTGCCACACAATGTTTTCCTTTTTATACATTGTTGGATTTTATGTACTAAAATTGAGTAAGAAATTGGAAGATAGATACTTTTCTCTTCCAATGCCTTCCACTGTTTTTGGTGTAAGTGTAATGATGACTTCAATGAATAAACAGGGATGTGTTTCCTCCTCTTCAAATTTCTAGAAGAGTTTTTTATAGAATTGCTATTATTTTTTCTTTAATGTCTGTTAGAAACCACCAGTGAAGACATCTGTGCTTGACTTTTTTTTTTTTTTTTGTGGGAAAGTTTTAAACTACAAATTCAATTCCTTTAATAGATTTAAAGTTATTCAGGTTATTTATTTCTCCTTGAGTGTCGGTAATTTGCATCTTTCATAGAATTTTTCCATTTAATCTAAATTTCAAATTAATTGGTATAAAGTTTTTATTACTTATCTATTGCTGTGTAAGTAATTACCTCAATGTGTAATACTTAAAACAACAAACATTTATTATATCCAGTTCCTCTGGTTCAGGAATTCAGAAGCAGCTTATCTGGATGATTCCGGCTCAAGGTCTCTCATTTGGTTACAGTTAGCTGAAGGCTTGATGAGTCACAGTATCCAGTTCCAAGATGGATCGTTCACATGGCTGTTGGAAGAAGAGCTCAGTTCCTTGATGACTCTAGGCAAAAGGCCTTAGTTCCTTACCACATGGGCCTCTCCATAAGCTGCTTAAGTATTTAAGCTTCCTATCAACATGAAAATTTCTCCGAGAGCAAGGAATATAGGACAGAGTGAGAGAGGAGGAAGCCATAGTGCCTTACATTCGCACAGCATCATTTCCACTTCATCCATTTGTTAGAAACAAACTGCTAAATCCAGCTTACAACTGAAGGAGAGGGCAATAAGACTCCACTTTTTACTTTTTTTTTTTTTTTACAGACAATTATTGAAGAATTTTTATTTTGGTAAAAGATACACATTTTGCCACCTAATAGTTCTGACATTTTTAAGTATATCCCTATGAAGCAGTTCTTTTTTTTTTATTTTAGAATTTTATTTTATTTATTTTTTATACAGCAGGTTCTTTTTAGTCATCAATTTTATACACATTAGTGTATACATGTCAATCCCAATCGCCCAATTCATCACACCACCCCCTCACCACGGTGCCGCTTTCCCCACTTGGTGTCCATACGGTTGTTCTCTACATCTGTGTCTCAATTTCTGCCCTGCAAACCGGTTCATCTGTACCATTTTTCTAGGTTCCACATATATGCGTTAATATACAATATTTGTTTTTCCATTTCTGACTTACTTCACTCCATATGACAGTCTCTAGATCCATCCACGTCTCTACAAATGACCCAATTTCGTTCCTTTTTATGGCTGAGTAATATTCCATTGTATATATGTACCACATCTTCTTTATCCATTCATCTGTCGAAGGGCATTTAGGTTGCTTCCAAGACCTGGCTATTGTAAATAGTGCTGCAATGAACACAGGGGTGCATGTGTCTTTTTGAATTATGGTTTTCTGTGGGTATATGCCCAGTAGTGGGATTGCTTGGTCATATGGTAATTCTATTTATAGTTTTTTAGGGAACCTCCGTACTGTTCTCCATAGTGGCTGTATCAATTTACATTCCCACCAACAGTGCAAGAGGGTTCCCTTTTCTCCACACCCTCTCCAGCATTTGCTGTTTGTAGATTTTCTGATGATGCCCCTTCTAACTGGTGTGAGGTGATAGCTCATTGTAGTTTTGATTTGCATTTCTCTAATAATTAGTGATGTTGAGCAGCTTTTCATGTGTTTCTTGGCCATCTGTACGTCTTCTTTGGAAAAATGTCTATTTAGGTCTTCTGCCCATTTTTGGACTGAGTTGTTTGTTTCTTTAATATTGACCTGCATGAGCTGTTTCTATATTTTGGAGACTAATCCTTTGTCCGTTGATTCGTTTGCAAATATTTTCTCCCATTCTGAGGGTTGTCTTTTCGTCTTGTTTATGGTTTCCTTTGCTGTGCAAAAGCTTTGAAGTTTCATTAGGTCCCATTTGTTTACGTTTGTTTTTATTTCCATTACTCTAGGAGGTGGATCAAAAAAGATCTTGCTGTGATTTATGTCAAAGAGTGTTCTTCCTATGTTTTCCTCTAAGAGTTTTATTGTGCCCGGTCTTACTTTTAGGTCTCTAATCCATTTTGAGTTTATTTTTGTGTATGGTGTTAGGGAGTGTTCTAATTTCATTCTTTTATATGTAGCTGTCCAGTTTTCCCAGCACCACTTATTGAAGAGACTGTCTTTTCTCCATTGTATATCCTTGCCTCCTTTGTTATAGATTAGTTGACCAGAGGTGCGTGGGTTTATCTGTGGGCTTTCTATCTTGTTCCATTGATCTATGTTTCTGTTTTTGTGGCAATACCATATTGTCTTGATTACTGTAGCTTTATAGTATAGTCTGAAGTCAGGGGGTCTGATGCCTCCAGCTCCATTTTTTTCCCTCAAGACTGCTTTGGCTATTCGGGGTCTTTTGTGTCTCCGAACAAATTTTAAGATTTTTTGTTCTAGTTCTGTAAAAAATGCCATTGGTAGTTTGATAGGGATTGCATGGATTCTGTAGATTGCTTTGGGTAGTATAGTCATTTTCACAGTATTGATTCTTCCAATCCAAGAACATGGTATATCTCTCCATCTGTTGGTATCACCTTTAATTTCTTTCATCAGTGTCTTATAGTTTTCTGCCTACAGGTCTTTTGTCTCCCTAGGTAGGTTTATTCCTATGTATTTTATTCTTTTTTGTTGCAATGGTAAATTGGAGTGTTTCCTAAATTTCTCTTTCAGATTTTTCACCATTAGTGTATAGGAATGCAAGAGATTTCTGTGCATTAATTTTGTATCCTGCAACTTTACCAAATTCATTGATTAGCTCTAGTAGTTTTCTGGTGGCATCTTTAGGATTCTCTATGTATAGTATCATGTCATCTGCAAACAGTGACAGGTTTACTTCTTCTTTTCCGATTTGTATTCCTTTTATTTCTTGTTCTTCTCTGACTGCTGTGGCTAGGACTTCCAAAACTATGTTGAATAATAGTGGCGAGAGTGGACATCCATGTCTTGTTCCTGATCTTAGAGGAAATTCTTTCAGTTTTTCACCATTGAGAATGATGTTTGCTGTGGGTTTGTGGTGTATGGACTTTATTATGTTGAGGTAGATTCCCTCTCTGTCCACTTTATGGAGAGTTTTTATCATAAATGGGTGTTGAATTTTGTCAAAAGATTTTTCTGCATCTATTGAGACGATCATATGGTTTTTATTCCTCAATTTGTTAATATGGTGTATCACATTGATTGATTTGAGTATATTGAAGAATCCTTGCATCCCTGGGATAAATCCCACTTGATCATGGTGTATGATCCTTTTAATGTGTTGCTGGATTCTGTTTGCTAGTATTTTGTTGAGGATTTCTGCATCTATATTCATCAGTGATATTGGTCTGTAATTTTCTTTTTTTGTAGTATCTTTGTCTGGTTTGGTATCAGGGTGATGGTGGCCTCATAGAATGAGTTTGGGAATGTTCCTTCCTCCACAATTTTTGGAAGAGTTTGAGAAGGATGGGTGTTAGCTCTTCTCTAAATATTTGATAGAATTCACCTGTGAAGCCATCTGTTCCTGGACTTTTGTTTGTTGGAAGAGTTTTAATCACAGTTTCAGTTTCATTACTTGTGATTGGTCTGTTCATATTTTCTATTTCTTCCTGGTTCAGTCTTGGAAGGTTATACCTTTCTAAGAATTTGTCCATTTCCTCCAGGTTGTCCATTTTATTGGCATAGAGTTGCTTGTAGTCGTCTCTTAGGATGCTTTGTATTTCAGTGTTGTCTGTTGTAACTTCTCCTCTTCATTTCTAATTTTACTGATTTGAGTTGTTTCCCTCTTTTTCTTGATGAGTCTGGCTAATGGTTTATCAATTTTGTTTATCTTCTCAAAGAACCAGCTTTTAGTTTTATTGATCTTTGCTATTGTTTTCTTTGTTTCTATTTCATTTATTTCTGCTCTGATCTTGATGATTTCTTTCCTTCTGCTAACTTTGGGTTTTGTTTGTTCCTCTTTCTGCAGTTCCTTTAGGCGTAAGGTTAGATTGTTTATTTGAGATTTTTCTTGTTTCTTGATGTAGCTTGTATAGCTATAAACTTCCCTCTTAGACCTGCTTTTGCTGCATCCCATAAGTTTTGGATCTACGTGTTTTCATTGTCATTTGTCTCTAGGTATTTTTTGATTTCCTCTTTGATTTCTTCAGTGATCTCTTGGTTATTTAGTAACGCACTGTTTAGCCTCCTTGTGTTTATTTTTTTTTAACATTTTTTTCCCTGTAATTCATTTCTAATCTCATAGCGTTGTGGTCAGAAAAGATGCTTGATATGATTTCAATTTTCTTAAATTTACTGAGGCTTGATTTGTGACTCAAGATGTGATCTATCCTGGAGAATGTTCCGTGCGCACTTGAGAAGAAAGTGTAATCTGCTGTTTTTGGATGGAATGTCCTATAAATATCAATTAAATCTATCTGGTCTATTGTGTCATTTAAAGCTTCTCTTTCCTTATTTATTTTCATTTTGGATGATCTGTCCATTGGTGTAAGTGAGCTGTTAAAGTCCCCCACAAATACTGTCGATTTCCTCTTTTATAGCGGTTAGCAGTTTCCTTATGTATTGAAGTGCTCCTATGTTGGGTGCATATATATTTATAATTGTTATATCTTCTTGGATTGATCCCTTGATCATTATGTAGTGTCTTTCCTTGTCTCTTGTAACATTCTTTATTTTAAAGTCTATTTTATCTGATATGAGTATTGCTACTCCAGCTTTCTTTTGATTTCCATTTGCATGGAATATCTTTTTGCATCCCCTCACTTTCAGTCTCTTTGTGTCCCTAGAGACTAGGGACACATAGACCTAGGTCTGAAGTGAGTCTCTTGTAGACAGGATATATATGGGTCTTGTTTTTGTATCCATTCAGCAAGTCTGTGTCTTTTGGTTGGAGCATTTAATCCATTCACGTTTAAGGTAATTATCGATATGTATGTTCCTATGACCATTTTCTTAATTGTTTGGGTTTGTTTTTGTAGGTTCTTTTCTTCTCTTGTGTTTCCCACTGAGAGAAGTTCCTTTAGCATTTGTTGTAAAGCTGGTTTGGTGGTGCTGAATTCTCTTAGCTTTTGCTTGTCTGTAAAGCTTTTGATTTCTCCATCAAACCTAAATGAGATCCTTGCCGGGTACAGTAATCTTCGTTGTAGGTTCTTCCCTTTCATCACTTTAAGTATATCATGCTACTCCTTTCTGGTTTGTAGAGTTTCTGCTGAGAAATCAGCTGTTAACCTTATGGGAGTTCCTTTGTATATTATTTGTCATTTTTCTCTTGCTACTTTTAATATTTTTTCTTTGTCTTTAATTTTTGCCAATTTGATTACTACGTGTCTTGGCGTGTTTCTCCTTGGGTTTATCCTGTATGGGACTCTCTGTGCTACCTGGACTTGGGTGGCTATTTCCTTTCCCATGGTAGGGAAGTTTTTGACTATAATCTCTTCAAATATTTTCTCGGGTCCTTTCTCTCTCTCTTCTCCTTCTGGGACCCCTATAATGTGAATGTTGTTGCGTTTAATGTTGTCCCTGAGTTCTCTTAGGCTGTCTTCATTTCTTTTCATTCTTTTTTCTTTATTCTGTTCCACAGCAGTGAATTCCACCATTCTGTCTTCCAGGTCACTTATCCGTTCTTCTGCCTCAGTTAGTCTGCTATTGATTCCTTCTAGTGTATCTTTCATTTCAGTTATTGTATTGTTCATCTCTGTTTGTTTGTTCTTTAATTCTTCTAGGTCTTTGTTAAACATTTCTTGCATCTTCTCGATTTGCCTCCATTGTTTTTCCGAGGTCCTTGATCATCTTCACTATCATTATTCTGAATTTTTTTTTGGAAGGTCACCTGTCTCCACTTCATTTAGCTGTTTTTCTGGGGTTTTATCTTGTTCCTTCATCTGGTACATAGCCCTCTGCCTTTTCATCTTGTCTATCTTTCTGTGAATGTGGTTATTGTTCCACAGGCTGCAGGATTGTAGTTCTTTTTGCTTCTCCTGTCTGCTCTCTCTCAAGACTACTTTTTAAAAGGGAATTAATAAAGAATTATGGATTATATCTTAAAACTACCATAAAGTTATTCACATTTCTCCCTTATTATTTTATCTGATTTGTAGGGATATTCACTCTCTCAATATTGATCTTGGTAATTTTGCCATATCTTTTGGAAGTGGATTAGATTTACCGATCTCCACAAATAACCAGTTTTTGTTTCATTGATTTTTTTCAGTTGTCTTCGTTTTCTATATCGTTATTTGTGCTTTCATCTTTACTATTTTCTTTCTTCTATGAAAATTATCTTTCCTCTAAAATTGGGCTTGATTACTATTTTGTTGTTGTTTGCTTTATTATGTGTAAGATTAAGTCAGTAGTTTGAGAGCTTTATAGGCATTTAGTACTATAAATTTCCCTCTAATCCTTATTTTAGTTAACTCTCGTTAATTTTGACATGTTCATTCTCATTCATTGCAAGATATTTTTCTAATTTTTCCTTTATATTTTGGTGTTGGTTTGGTTAGGAATCTGTTATTTCATTTTCATGTACTTGGAAATTTTCAAAATATCTTCCATTATTAATTTTGAATTTAATTCAATTGTAATCAGAGAGCATACTTTATATAGTTTGAGTACTTTTAAATGCATCGAGAGTAGTTTTATTGCTCAGAACATGGTATATTCTGATGAAAGTTCTTTGGGGCCTTAAAAATATTATACATTCTACATTGTTGTGTATCAGTTAGGTCAGATTGGTTGATAGAGTGTTTAAGTCTTCTATATTCTCACTGATCTTGTGTCATTGTTTTCTCTTAGTTATTGAGAGAACAGTGTTGATGTCTCCAACTATAATGGTGAATTTGTCTATTTCTTTTTGCCCTCTTATCCATTTTTGCTTGATGTATATTTAATCTCTGTTATTGGGTTCCTAAATCTTTAGGATTTATGTCCTTTTGATGAATTTATGATGGTTTTATCAATATTAAAATTTCTTTTGCTCTCAAATCTAATTCATGTGATACTACTATAACTACTCAATTTTATTTTTCTTTTTTAACTTCAATTTTCTTTTGATAACTTTTTGCATGGTATATATTTTCCATGTTTTTACTTTATACCTTTAAATTTAATTAGGTTTGTTGTATTTAATGCATAATCAGATATAGATTTTTCCAATATGACAGTCTCTATTAGGGTATTTACCATTTAAATCTAATGTGGTAATTGACATGGTTGGATTTAAATCTAGCAGCTTGGTATCTGTTTTCTATTCTTCAAATGTCCCTTTGTCCCTTTTCCCCCCTATTTTTCTGCCTTCTAAGGAATAAATGAGTAATAAATGAGAAATATTGCAAAATGACAAATGCAACTCTAAAGTGATTTGAAAATTCAGACTGAAGGTGAACTCTCTTTCTAGGATGACTGCAAAAAAATGTTATTTAGAATCATAGGAAGAATTCAGCCAGCCCTATGATTTAGTGTGAGCAGGATGAGATAGTTAATCACTCAACAGATATTTATGAAGCTCCTTCTAGGTAACTACCATTTAATAATGCATTTTCCTCTACTCACATACAGAAACGTATAATTTAACTTTGTCAATCAAGCAGAATACTGTGTATTTCTTGATACCCATTTGTCAAAGATAAAACCAAAAGCAGTAAAATTATGAATGATGAAATTCACAAAAGTTATGAAGCACTTTTTAGACCAGTTATTATGTTTATAGTTAATTCTATTGTCCAGTAAGATATTTTCTAGTCAATATCTTTTTGGAATAATCCAAACTACAGCTCTATTTCTCAATCTTAAGTATTATTACTATTATTATTATCATTATTATCAGTTGTTGTAATAAACAAGTTGTTCCAATGACACACACTGTAAAAATTCTAAACACATCTAGAAGTAAACAGTACTTTAAGTTATACATTCAATATCATGGCAAACAAAATTTACTTTCTCAGCTCTTTCAATTGCTGTCTGCTAATTCTGAAGCTGCTTAGTTATTATGTTTATTTGTTTATCTAGATCAAAATAAGGTCTAAAACACAACTGAGGACATGATCGTCCTGGGCAAGGAGTATACTTTCATTGGTACAATAATGAATGCATCTGAAATACCTTTCTTAACTCTCATTTTGGGCTACACTAGGCAGGGTTAAAGGATTTCAATCTGGATTAAAGGATTAGGTAATTCATAAACTAGTGTTTCATCTTAGAAAAGAAGGAAACATTCATTTAAATTCTTTGTGTCAAGGGATGAATGACTATTTATGCTTTGCAAGCATGCTTTTATTCCATTTAAGCTACAATAGCAATATTTTTTTTTTCAGTCTTTTGCCATGTTGATCCCCTGCTCATCTTTCATACTGAATGCTTAGATATGCCTTATGGGCTACAAAAAGTACACTGCAGTTAAGTATCACTGCCTCTGATGATAATGTTCTTAGGTAATCATTGTTGTAAGTCACAAGAAATATGATAGCAAAAACAGAAAAAAAAACTGAAGAGAAGTGTAAAAATATTCCCTAAATATTTGTATTTCTAGGAAAAAAGAATAAAGAATTTTTTTTTGGACATTTGTATTTTCAGCATGGGTTAAAGACTTTGCTAAGGCTTAAAACTCCAAAGACTGTTTCCCACAAGTGATACATCAAATAACCTCCTTGCATGGTGTTCACTCCTCCATTTATTCTTAATGCACAAGCCTTTGATAACTGGCAAGGACAGCCTTGGTTAATTACTTGGTTGGACCATGGTGTTGAGCTGCCAAATTTTCTTAGTCTAAGAGATCCTGCAAAGTAAAACTTCCTGCTCTTGCCATCATATTCAGATCAGAAACCATGCAAAAATTCAAACTGAGTTCCGTGACAGATTTTGACTCTCCCATGGCTAAAAGCCCATAGGCAGTACTGGATGAACTATAACCTCATACAACTGCATAGTGGTTTATTTGTGGAAAGCCATTCTAGACTCATAAATCTCTGAAATGCAAAATTTGATCACATTTCTAATTCTGTTAATTCAAATCTTTCTGCCTTCTTCTGTCCTTTTCTTTTCACTCTTAGGAGTGCCTCTATCAAAATCATTGTGAAGATTTAAAAAGTTACCCATCAGTTGTCCTATCTCATATATTCCCAGTCTTTCCTATTCTTTCATTAGAAATTTCAACCCCAATAGACCACACTGGAAGCTTACATCTGGTCATTGCCTCCAAAAGGCACCTAGCTACTATCTCCATTTCTTTGCTTATCCTCATATTTATCTTCTTATTTGGAGAAAATGATGCTTCTATACAGAAGAAACCCCATTGCTAACCAAAGTCACTATAAAACACACCTGGTAATTAATATTTGTTCATACCTTTAGTTGTAATAGGAACTGTTGTTCAAGAAGTAGTAGTTCAAAACAGATAAGAGCATAGAAAATGGAGCCAGAGAAGTTCGATACACCTCATTTGACCAATTACTATTTGTATGATCTTGACAGTTTGTTTAGCTTTTCTGTGCCTCAGTTTCCTTATTTGTAAAGTGAGGAAAAGCATCATGTTTAGAACAATAGCTGGCTTGTAATAAACACCAACGAAGTGCTAGTATTCTATTTACAAGAAAGTGAAATATAATCATTAAGGCTTTACTCAGAGACATCTTCTCCATTGAGTTATTTCTGGTTCTCAGGTAAGATCTGATTGATTAGGAAGACTCCTGGTAATATATCTTTCATCAAAAACCAATTCAATATAAATAAATTAATTAAAAAAATTTTATTGGAGTAGAGTTGCTTTACAATGTTGTGTTAGTTTCCACTGTAAAGCAAAATGAATCAGCTATATGTATATATATATTCCCTCTTTTTTGGATTTCCTTCCGATTTAGGTCACCACAGAGCACTGAGTAGAGTTCCCTGTGCTATACAGTAAGTTCTCATTAGTTATCTATTTTATACATAGTATCAATAGTGTAAATATGTCAATCCCAATCTCCCAATTCATCCCACCCCCCCTTTTTCCCCCTTGGTATCCATACATTTGTGCTGTACATCTGTAATTTTGTGTACTACACAGTTTTAAAGTTTCCTTGGATATGTGTTTGGAAATATGTTATGGTAGTATGTTTAAGATGTATGAATTAGAAAACAATGCTCAGCCTGTGGTTTTAAATGTTCTTCTTCAGGTTTGTTTTTTAGCAGTTGGTAGCTTCCCTAAAATGCTAGAAAACCATAGCAGATATAAATCAACAAAATATAATTTCATTTTCTTCTACTGTACTACTCAGGGAAATGAGTTTGAAAGAAACTGAATAATTATTGTACTAATTTTTGTTTAGATAATATTTCCTGTTTCATATATTTTGTAATATAAATAAAAATTATGAAACTGCTTGATATTTTTCTACCCCAAGCATTTTTGACTTTTAAATTTTAAACACTGCCATTTATTTAGTTGCCAGATACAACTATTTACTGAACATCTATTATATGTTCAGCACTTTCCTAAATACTACAGGTCATTTTCAAAACAACACTGATGATCAAGAAAAAATTTGTGGAAAATGTGTAATACAATGTAGAGCCATCAAATAAACAGAATGTACAGAAGTAATTAGTGAGTTGAGGAAAATATGTGATACTTAAGGTTTACTACATTATCGTTCATTATTGGAGCCCCCAAATATGTAAGTAGAAATTCAAATTGGACCCAAATATATACAGATATTTAGATAGATAGATAGATAGATAGATAGAGATATTTGTAATACATTTTCTCTGTGAAAATGCAACCAGCAATAGAAAAAACAGGCCCACTTCCACTTGCTTACCTTAAAACCACAGACACTTAAACTTCTATTCCTAATCATTAACTACTTTAGAGGGGGGATAAAAATTGAGGATGTTCACAGAACTTTCTACTCCCTCAGAAAAATAAATTATGCAATTCATTACATTCAATGGGAATAAATTTGAGTTTCTCTTGAAAATGTATTTTTTTTTTACTTTCTTCCACAAATTTTCAAAAAACCAAATGAAAAGAAATATCAAGGGTATTTGTAACTAAATAAAAAATCCTCAAATCAATGTTCTTAGTTAATTAGTGATGGCATTTCTAATCCAAATTACATATATAGATCATATTTTTGTTATTAAACTATAACTATTTTCATTAAAATTATTTCATGTCTAGTTTCATAAACCTTTGCAAAAACATCATTTAATACATTTCCAATTCTGTTAATTCAAATTATTCTGTCATCTTTTTTCCTTCACATTTTTTGGTTGTTTTTTCCCCATTATTTTGACCAACTTGATTGATATAAGACAAAAAAACTGTGACTATTTTGATTAATATTATGTGCACATGTATTTAGTATAAATAATTTTTATTCTTTCCTCTTAAAAGTATCTATATTATTTTGTTTATTTCCATTGCATAATATTTTCTTTCCTAAGAAAGTAGAGAATGTTAATAATAGAACCTCAGGACTTCTCCTAGTAAATTCTAGTAAAATGTGTCAGATTGACATCATGGTTAAAGTAAAGCAAAACAAAATGCAATGACCCAAAATTGCTGACAGAAAAGAAGAAAAGACAGTGACAATTTTAACAAATTTTTAGAAGTAAAAATACGAAAGGAGAAGTGGTATGCTCATTGCTGTTAGCTCTCCAGTCATATTTCCTTTGATCCCCTTACCTTTTTCATGGACACTGGCTCTGTTTGACACTTCATCCCCTTTAGCTAATACTAGCATTTCTGTCAGAGAACTGTTTCCAGGCTGCTAGAAGCCACCCATTTACCTATAGATGCCAGAAAGCAGCAGATGGCCCTTATCCAATGACTGATAGGTGTGGGAGCCTACATACACCAACTTACTTGCCTCTTGATTGGACCAACACTGGTTCTCCTGAGCTCTCATGTGGGATTGAACTAAAAAAGTCTCTGGGGCACTCTACTTGATACAATATCCTTGTTTCACCTCCTTCCCTTCCCAGTCCCACTGCCTCAACTGACTACTGTTTTTCCCTGGGAACACTTCCTACTAAACACTTTCAAAAAATTCCTCATCTTGGGATCTGCTTTTGCGAAAACACCCCAAATACAGTGATAACTGATTTAGCCCATTTGATAAAATCACCACTTAAGTTTGTGCAGAAAGACACATTAATGATAATCCATCATCAATAATAAAATCCTTCAGAACCTCTGAAAATCTCAACACTGGAGACATTGGAAATAGCTTAATGTAACTAACTTAAAAAAAAAAAGGGAGAGAGACTGGTTGAAAATCTCTTTAAAAAGCATTTGGACTTTCATGTCTCACATCCTCATATATTTATCCTCTGCAAGAAAACAGAGTGGACCTGGAGATATGTGGAACTATAGAAAATAGGAGGAGTAGGGATTAGATAAAACAATGCATAAAGAATTGTAAGACCCTCAGCTTTCTCTCCCTATCTAGTTCCCAGAAAGTTAGTATATGTCACCCACCCCAACTGTATACCCCCACCAAGGTTTAGAAAACTATCTTAACAAAATAAATAATTCTGGGGAAAGGAGTTTCAGATACTAACAGTTGGAAGTCTTCCACTGAAAAATGTAAAACTGACATTTAAACACCACCAGGTGACCTGCTCTGTCAAAGCAATCAACTCATTCTTTTTTTTTTTTTTTTTTTTTAAAGGATTTTCTTATTTATTTATTTATTTATTTATTTATTTATTTATGGCTGTGTTGGGTCTTCGGTTCGTGCGAGGGCTTTCTCCAGTTGCGGCAAGCGGGGGCCACTCTTCATCGCGGTGCGGGGACCGCTCTTCATCGCGGTGCGCGGGCCTTTCTCTATCGCGGCCCCTCCCGTCGCGGGGCACAGGCTCCAGACGCGCAGGCTCAGCAATTGTGGCTCACGGGCCCAGCCACTCCGCGGCATGTGGGATCTTCCCAGACCAGGGCTCGAACCCGCGTCCCCTGCATTAGCAGGCAGACTCTCAACCACTGCGCCACCAGGGAAGCCCCAATCAACTCATTCTTGAATACGGAGGGACAAATGGGCTCCCCAGCAATGCAGGGGAAGCCTCCACCAAAAAGAGAGTCCAAAACAAACAGATAAAAAAAAAGTGCCTAGGAAACAAACTAAAGAAAACTTCATAAAAACTAATTTATTTTGAGAATAAGTAAAATGTTGCAGCAAGCATAAAGACTGATATGCTATAAACAAGAAATTCAAAGAAGGAAGCCTTGGAAATTAAAAAGATAGTTTTTTCTATGCTTCAGTGTCCTCTAGGAGGGTGAGAAGATAAATTCAAGGAAATCTCTTCAAGTGTAAGAAAAGGTAAAAACAATGTGTTGGAAAATAGAGACAGAAGTAGCAATTTGGAGTATCCAATCATAATCTTCAACATCTTTCTAACAGGATTTCCAAAAAGAGAGACAGGGAAAAAGGGTAGAGGAAATTGACAACAAAGGGATAGAAAATAGTCCCCCACCAAACCAAAGATCCCCGTCTCTAGAATAAAAGGACCCACCAAATTTCCTGTATAGTGAAAGAAAAGAGGGCCACACTAAGGTACATTGCACTGCAATCAAAAACAAAGAAACAAAGAAACAAACAAAAAACAGAATAAAAGATTTTAAGAGTGTCCATAAATAAGGAGTAAAAAAAGTCACACTAACATAAAAGGGGAAAAAGTGACATTTCCTAATAACACACTGGATTTTATGAAATAGTGCCTTCATTATTATTCCAAGCGTGGGTGGGTGATTTATTCAAGACATTTTCTTACATACAAGCTTTCAAATAATACTTCTTATAGCACCTCGTTAGAGATTTACTAGAAAATAAGCTTTAACAAAACAGGTGACAAACTAAAAATGAGAAAGTGATAGGTTCCATAAAGTAATGAAAACTTCCTTCATTGAGTTTATACTCTAATAAAAGAGAGGCAATAAGTAAGTAGAAAACAGATGGTGATAAACGTTAAATAAAAAGGGAAAGCAGGGTAAAGAGACATAATGGTTAAGAGGATACTTTCGTTAAGGTGCAAGAGAAACTTTGCTGGGACCTGAATGAAAAGCAGAAGAGCCAAAGAATACATGGACGATAGTGCTCTAGGCAGAGGGTGCACCATATGTCCCTGAGAAGGGAGCATGTTTGACTTGTTCAAGAACAGCAATAAAGCCAGAGCAGCTGAAGCAGAGATGAGCTGGGGCGCACATGGAGAGACCAAGTGGGAGAAGTAGTAAGAGCCTATGTCATGTGGGACTCTTCAGTCTTGGAAAGGACTTCAAATTTTATTCTAAATATGACTGCCCATGAAAATCTGCTAGAGGAGTTTGATCAAGGGAGTAGTATGACCTGATTTACATTTTAAAACTCTGCTGTGTGGGGAATAGCTAGTAGGAAATCATGCATAAAAGCAGAAACACCAGGTAGGCTACTGTACTTGTTTATATACCTCCTTATGTTTCAGTACTTAATATGACTCTTTTGTTCTCAGAGTAATATTTTACATCAGTACCATTGCCTTATCATTTCCACTTATATTTGGGACATTTTGGCACATATATCTATCAGTGTGACAGGAACAATAAACAACCAAAAATCCCAGAGATGATTTCCCTAGAAACCTACTCTGACACAATATGATGATTTTCTCATTTGTAACGATTCATTATGACTTCTGTCAATAAAGAATACATGGAAAGGGGCTTCCCTGGTGGCGCAGTGGTTGAGAATCTGCCTGCCAATGCAGGGGACACGGGTTCGAGCCCTGGTCTGGGAAGATCCCACATGCCGCAGAGCGGCTAGGCCAGTGAGCCACAATTACTGAGGTGCGCGTCTGGAGCCTGTGCTCCACAACAAGAGAGGCCACGATAGTGAGAGGCCCATGCACCGCGATGAAGAGTGGCCCCCACTTGCCGCAACTAGAGAAAGCCCTCACACAGAAACGAAGACCCAAACACAGCCATAAATAAATAAATAAAGAGGATGCATTTAAAAAAAAAAAAAAAAAAAGAATACATGGAAAAAAAAAAAAGAATACATGGAAACATAAAATGGCTAAAGTGTATTTATAAATTTTTGAACCAGTTATTAAAATTGCTGAAATATTTTAAGAGCATGTGGCCAGATATGACATTTTGAAACTTTGAAACTAAATAATTGAGTAGGAGGGAAAAGAAAAATAATGAGTGATTTGTTTGCACACTTCAGATTTTTAACTCTTGCAGGAACAAACTTCAGTAATAGACAATCATCACCCTAGCATATCATCATCTTCAGCACATAAAGTTAACCTGATAGTCAAATTAAATATATGAACAATTGCCTCTTGATATGTATTCCAATTTTCTTTTATTTTGTTTTTTTCTTTTTTTTCATGGATGCCATTTGATTTTCTTTCTCACTAGAGAAGACAGAATATTTTTAATTAAAAGAAGTATGTATTTCTTAAGTGGAAGAAATGTCTATATTAAAGCAGCCATTACTACATTAAATTTACCCTGGGACCTATGCTAAAAATGGAAGATGGTGTCATAATGTGCCTCTGGTCCTTTGGGAAACTTTTCTTTTTAACTCAACAGGCTATGAAGATCATCATAAATCCTTAGGACAGTAATTCAGAAACTGCTAATGATTGCATTCTTGCATGTTAAAGAAGATGTGCAGGGTCAGCAAAGAACTACTAATGACAAGCATGAAGAAGATGGAAATCATGACTTGCCTGCACAAGGGAATCTTTACACGCAGACTATGGTTTTCAAGCTTAAAGGTTGTCAAGAAGCTCCACTGCCATATATCCCAAATGATGCACTGATTAAGAAAGGTCAGTATGTCTTTTGGGAAGTTAACAGTCATGATATAGTAACTATGCAAAGCTGCAAGTCTCTGGAGTAGTATTTGTGTCTAATATATATGGTCACAGGAAATATAACTGCCAAGGATGCCATATTCATCATCTTGAGTAGTTTTATCAGCACTACCTGATGTCACACTCAAAAGAAAAATCACCAAAAATCTTCTTGGCCATTCAATCACGCATCCTTTGTGAGATGTGCTTGGGGTAAACTCTGTGCCTGGCTATCAGGATATAAAGATGAAAATAATACAATGTCCGTGCCCTCACAGTGCTCTAAAACAATAAGAGGTAAAACAAATAAGGAAAATATTACAACATAGTGTGGTAATTGCTATACTAGAATTAAAATAAAAACATTAGGGGAAGTGCTAAATTGGCTTTGATGAGTTTCCATAAAAAGTATATCTATAACCTGTGATTCAAGGAGAACTTATGGAAGATATAATTAAAATGCTTATTTTTGCATGAGAAAAAAAGAAAGTATTTTTTGCATTCTCTAAATTCTTTATACTAAGATATGGTACTAAAATCTCTCAGTTCTGACTGTAACTCTGTTACTTTTTTGATAAACTACACAAGCAAAGGTCATTTCTTCATTAATTTACACATCATATAAATATTTATTATATGTCCATTATATATGATTGCATTTTCTAGAATCTGGAAATAACATTGCAAGCAAAAATAGACATTTTTACTGCAATCAGAGAAGAAAAATAAATAAAAGGAATCCAAATCAGAAAAGAAGAAATAAAACTGTCAATGTTTGCAGATGACATGACACTATACATAGAGAAGCCTAAAGATGCCACCAGAAAACTACTAGAGCTAATCAATGAATTTGGTAAAGTAGCAGGATACAAAATTAATGCACAGAAATCTCTTGCATTCCTATAGACTAATGATGAAAAATCTGAAAGAGAATTTAAGGAAACACTCCCATTTAACATTGCAACAAAAAGAAAAAATACCTAGGAATAAACCTACCTAAGGAGACAAAAGACCTGTAGGCAGAAAACTATAAGACACTGATGAAAGAAATTAAAGATGATACAAACAGATGGAGAGATACACCATGTTCTTGGATTGGAAGAATCAACATTGTGAAAATGACTATACTACTCAAAGCAATCTACGATTCAGTGCAATCCCTATCAAACTACCAGTGGCATTTTTCACAGAACTAGAACAAAAAATTTCACTATTTGTATGGAAACATGAAAGACCCCAAATAGTCAAAGCAATCTTGAGAAAGAAAAACGGAGCTGGAGGAATTAGGCTCACTGACTTCAGACTATACTACAAAGCTACAGTAATCAAGACAGTATGGTATTGGCACAAAAACAAATACAGATAAATGGAAGAGGACAGAAAGCCCAGAGATAAACCCACGCACATATGGTCACCTTATCTTTGATAAAGGAGGCAAGAATATACAATGGAGAAAAGACAGCCTCTTCAATAAGTGGTGCTGGGAATACTGGACAGCTACATATAAAAGAATGAAATTAGAACACTCTCTAACATCATACACAGAAATAAACTCAAAATGGATTAAAGACCTACATGTAAGGCCAGACATTATAAAACTTTTAGAGGAAAACATATGCAGAACACTCTATGACATAAATCACAGCAAGATCCTTTTTGACCCACCTCCTAGAGAAATGGAAATAAAAACAAAAATAAACAAATAGGACCTAATGAAACTTAAAAGCTTTTGCACAGCAAAGAAAACCATAAACAAGACGAAAAGACAACCCTCAGAATGGGAGAAAATATTTGCAAACAGAGCAACTGACAAAGGATTAATTTCCAAAATATACAAGCAGCTGATGCAGCTCAATATCAGAAAAACCAATAACCTAATCAAAAATGGGTGGAAGACCTAAATAGACATTTCTTCAAAGTAGACATACAGATTGCCAATGAACACATGAAAGGATGCTCAACATCACTAATCGTTAGAGGAATTCAAATCAAAACCACAACGAGGTATCACCTCACACCGGTCAGAATGGCCATCATCAAAAAATCTACAAACAATAAATGCTGGAGAGGGTGTGGAAAAAAGGGAACCCTCTTGCACTGTTGGTGGGAATGTAAATTGATACAGTCACTATGGAGAACAATATGGAGGTTCCTTAAAAAACTAAAAATAGAACTACTATATGAAACAACAATCCCACTACTGGGCATATACCCTGAGAAAACCATAATTCAAAAAGAGACATGTACCACAATGTTCATTGCAGCACTATTTACAATAGCCAGGACATGGAACCAACCTAAATGTCCATCAACAGATGAATGGATAAAGAAGATGTGGCTCATATATACAATGGAATATTACTCAGCTATAAAAAGAAATGAAATTGAGTTTTTTGTAGTGAGGTAGATGGGCCTAGAGTCTGTCATACAGAGTGAAGTAAGCCAGGAAGAGAAAAACAAATACTGTATGCTAACACATATAGATATGGAATCTAAAACAAAATACAAAAAAAGTTCTGAGGAACCTAGTGGCAGGACAGGAATAATGACACAGACATAGAGAATGGACTTGAGGACACATTGGGGGGAGAGGGGAAGGGGAAGCTGGTACAAAGTGAGAGAGTAGCATTGCCATATATACACTACTAAATGTAAAATAGATAGCTAGTGGGATGCAGCTGCATAGCACAGGGAGATCAGCTAGGTGCTTTGTGACCACTTAGGGGGGTGGGATATGGAGAGTGGGAGAGAGGTTCAAGAGGGAAGGGGTATGTGGATACATGTATATATATAGCTGATTCACTTTGTTATACAGCAGAAACTAACACACCATTGTACAGCAATTATACTCCAATAAAGATGTAAAAAAATTAGACATTTTATGATATAGCTTTTATTTCATAAGAGAGGCTAGTAAGTTTATTTTTAGAAGTTGGCGAGTTGATTCTTACACATATATATGTGATAAGTCAACAACCTAAGAATAACCAAAGCAATAACTGGAGAAAAAGAAAAGTTTAGCACATATACCATATAAATTCAAGACTTACTGAACATCTGTTTTTATCCAGTAGTGTTATACTTGCACAAGGTTATACATATAGATGAACAGGACCAATAAAGTCTAGAAATAGATCTGCACATATATGGTTAATTCACTTTTTTTTTAACATGAAGAGGCAATCAGTGGGGAAATAAAATTCTTTTCACAAATGGTGCTGCAACAACTGGATATCCAAAAGGAAAAATAAAATGAACATCTACTCTTCCCTCACATGAAACATAAAAATTATGGATCATGAGTCTAAAAGTAAAAGTATAGTACTCTTAGAAGAAAACATAGAAAATCTGTGACTTTGGTGTAGGTGAAGATTTCTTAAATAGGACATAAGGGCATAAGCAATAATAGAAAAAAATAATAAATTAGGTATTATCAAAATTGAAAAAACTTGCTCTGGAAAGAACTCAGTAAGAAAGAAAAGGCGAGTCACACAGCCTGAGAGAAAATATTCATAATACATACAGCTGACAAAGGACTTATATCCAGAATATATAAAGAACTTTTACAAACCAATCATAAGAACATAAATTCCCCAATAAGAAATGGGCATATCTGAACAGATGTTTCACAAAAAAACCTATGCAAATGGCTAAGTGCATGAAAGGCATGTGTGACACAATTTCTCATCCAACAAATGCAACTATTACACACCCAAGAGAATGGTTAAAATTAAATAGCTGATAATGCTTACTATTGATTATATGGAGCAACTTGAACTCTCATACACTGCTAACGTGACTGTTAAATATTACAACACACTGGAAAACTAAGAAACACGAGTTTCTTAAAATGTTAAACTTTCACCAACCATCTGATCCAAGGTATGTATCCAAGATCCATGCACACATACCTCAATCAGGTTGATGAAATAAAGACAGACATAGACAACAGGTAGATAGGTAGATACATACATATATACATTCACACACATACATATATACATACGTACATACATCCACCCTTACATAGATAGGTGATGGACAACTGAAAATCTCAGATCTTATGGGTCAAAGTACAGTTTTAAAGCCATTTTTGACGAAACAAGTAGGCTGATCAACATTTCCCAGGATTAAACAAAGTAGAGGAGTGCATTTGAACTACAAAACTGCTATCATGTCATCAAAAGCAATACATTGAATTGAATAAGCAAGTCGAAAATGGAACAAGTAACTAGAAGCCACATGCTGTACAGATACTATAAAAATAAATATTAGGTGTCAAGGAATACGTCTGTTGATTAATACTAGAGACAAGGTTAGGCGTAAGGCCTAAGGTCAAAAGAGAAGTTGCTGTTAACTGAGAACAAAGAAACCTCGAAAGGGAAAATATCTACTTCAGATTAGAGACACATATTTCTGTCTGGGGAAGAAAGATCAAATGTGTTTAGCCCAAGGCTTAATCTACCCAGAGAAAGGGCAAGTATAGATACCTGACTAGAGTAAAAAGTAAGGACTGAAAGAAAAAAAGATGGATTGTAACAAGATGCTACTTATTCACAGACCAGAAAAAAAAAAAAGAAAGAAAAAAAGAATAGAGCAAAGTAGATTGGGTTTAAACAGGAGGGTGCTAAAGTAAATTGGAGTAATTCTAGGAGCCATAATCACAGAAGTCAGGGCCTAATTAAGCTTTTAGCCTACAGAGGAATAACCAAAAGCAAGAACCTAAATAGTGTGTGTGTACTTTATCCAAAGAGATTTAAATCCTTATGTTTCTAACTAGCAAATCACAAACTACAAAGAATCTGAACATGAAAGCCACTACACCTATCCCTTCTCTGGGGGAACCTCCCTGCTACTGCAGGCATTGGGCCTGTTAAGAAAATATTGAACATTCTTAAAGAATTTGTAGATTCTGAAATAGAGAAAGGAAAAAAATAGTATGAAAAGCAGAAAGAGCACATATGGAAGCTAGGTCCTAGGTGTAAATTCCAGGGAAGTCTTGTCCTGTCTTTTGGGATCTCCACCCAAATATATATCTTTCCACAATACCTGAGTGTTTATTTTTCCTTGCTACAAAGACTACAGTTTTACAAAATAAAAATTCAATTGGCCAGTATGAGGAACTAGATATCATTCCCACATAATGTGGGTAAACTTAATAATTAATAGATATCATAGGAATTTTTATAAATAATTAGTTGAGTTGTGGAAGTTTTGATTAGGTGGAGGCAAATGATTTGGAAGAGTAGTACCAAAGAGAGATAGTGAGAAAATAGTAGTAGAACAGAAGACAGAGAAAAAATATAGGAAAGTGACAAAGAAAAATTACAGAAAATTTCCTTATCCTTTTGCAAATCAAAAGCCTGTGGAAAGGGAATGGGGAGGTATCTTTATTTTCCTTCCTATATCACATGACCAACTGCTCTTAGACACCAGAAATAAGCTAGTTATGGTTCTATAGTTGAATCTCATTGTAGATTAAATGGCCTTTAATAGATTGTTTAGGGGAACCTTGGTAGCCATTACAGCATTCCTGTGTTTTTATGTGACAAATATGTGTTTTATATAAAGAAATAATTTATAATTTGGGAATGTGGAGAATGGTGACATACTTCAATTACTAGTAGTGGCCACCTATCCTTTAAG